>NC_044311.2:34158089-34758089 GCF_007474595.2 Lynx canadensis
TTCAGGTCATGATCTCACTGTCCGTGAGTTCGAGCCCCGCATAGGGCTCTGTGCTGACAGCTCAGAGCCTGAAGCCTGCTTCAGATTCTGTGTCTCTCTCTCTCTCTGCCCCTCCCCTGCTCATGCTCTGTCTCTCTGTGTCTCAAAAATAAAAACATTAAAAAAAATAAAAAATAAATAAAAGTGTTTTAAAAAAAAGACTAAATTTCATGAGATAGGTAGTCTACTTATGGTAACGATAGAGTAGGCAGCTCTGTCTCTAAAGTCAAGGAAGAAAGCTGAATAAAATACACTAAATTTGGGGCACCTGGCTGGCTCAGTTGGTACAGCATGCAACTCTCGATCTCAGGATTTTGAGTTCAAGCTCCACACTGTGTGTATCAAATAGGTTTAAAAAAAAAAAAAAAGGCGGGGGGGGGGGGGAAAAATAGAACATACCAAAATTTATGGGACTCAGTGAAAGCAGCGCTAAGGGAGAAATTTATACTTATAAACATTTACATTAAAAAACAAGAACAGGGGCACCTGGCTGGCTCAGCCAATTGAGCATCTGACTTCAGCTCAGGTCATGATCTCGCAGTTCATGGGTTCGAGCCCCAAGTCAGGCTCTGTGCCGACAGCTCAGAGCCTGGAGCCTGCTTCAGATTCTGTGTCTCCCTCTCTCTCTGCCCCTCCCCTGCTTATGCTCGCTTGCTCTCTCTCTCTCTCTCTCTCTCAAAAATAAACATTAAAAAAAAAAAGAACAATCTCAAATTAACAACCTAACTTTACAACTTAAGGAACTAGAAAAAGAAGAACAAAAAGCTAGCAAAAGAAAGGAAATAATAAGGATTAGAGCTCGGGTAAAGGAAAGCAATAGAGGAAAATCACTGAAATAAAAAGTTATTTGAAAAAAAAAATCAGCAAAATAGGCAAACCTGTAGCTAAATGGACAGAAAAAAAGAGAGAAGACTCAAAGTACTAAAATCATAAATGAAAGTGGGGACATTAATCGCAATTATACAGAAATAAAAATTCTAAGAGAGCAATACAAAGAAACAGAAAATCTGAATAGACCTATAATTTACATGAAGATTGATTCAGTAATCAAAAATCTCCCAACAGGGGCACCTGGGTGGCTCAGTCGGTTAAGCATTCAACTCTTGATTTTGGCTGAGGGCATGACCTCACAGTTCCTGGGTTTGAGCCCTGTATCAGGCTCTGTATTGACAGTGTAGAGCCTGCTTGGGATTCTCTCTCTCCCTCTCTCTCTGCTCCTCTACTGGTTGTGTTAGTTCTTTCTGTCTCTCTCAAAATAAACAAACTTAGGGGAAAAATCCCAACAAAGCAAAGCCTTGGAAATGATGGCTTCACTGAAGAATTCTACCAAACATTTAAAGAACTAACACCAATTATTCTCTAACTTTTCCAGATACTGAAGAGAAGGGAATAAATACCTCCTAATTCATTCTTTTTTTAATGTGTATTTATTTGTTTGTTTGTTTAGAGAGAGAGAAGACAGAGAGACAGAGAGACAGAGAGACAGAGAGACAGAGAGAGAGAGAGAGAGAGAGAGAGAGAGAGAGAGAGAGATTCTCAAGCAGGCTCCATGCTCGGCACCAATTCTGACACTGGGCTTGATCTCATGGGCTTGATCTCACTGTGAGATCATGACCTGAACCAAAATCAAGAGTCAGACGCTTAACTGACTGAGCCACCCAAGCGCCCCTAATTCATTCTTTTTTTTTTCATTTTTTTTTTAATAGTTATTTTGAGAGAGAGACAGATCATCAGTGGGGAAGGGACAGAGAGAGAGGGAGACACAGAATTCAAAGTAAACTCTAGGCTCTGAGCTGTCTGCGCAGAGCCTGACGTGAACCAAAAGATCATGACCTGAGCCGAAGTCAGATGCTCAACCGACTGAGCCACCCAGGCACCCCAACCCCTAATTCATTCTTAAAGGCTAGCATTATTCTATTACTGAAGCCAGATGAAGACAATACAAGAAAACTAAAGACCAACATTCCTTATGCACATTGATGCAATTATCCTCAACGAAATACTGGTAAACCAAATTCAACAGCATATTAAAAGAATCCCACAACCAAGTAGGAGTTATTCCTGGAATGTAATAATAGTTCAACATATGAAAAACAATTAATGTAATGGACTGCATTAATGGAATAAAGGATAAAAAAACCACATGATCATCTAAACTGATGCAGAAAAAGCATCTGACCAAATTGAACACCCTCTCATGATAAAAATACTCAAACTAGCAATAGAAGGAATCTACCTCAACATAATAAAAGCCACAAATGAAAACATATAGTGAACATCATACTTCCATGAAAGATTGAAAGTTTTTCCTGTAAGATCAGGGACAAAGCAGTCGCCACTTCTATTCCATATAGTGCTGGAAGGTCTAGCCAAAGCAATTAATCTAGAAAGAGAAATAAAAGGCATCCACATCAGAAAGGAAGAAGTAAAATTATACCTGTTTATAGGTATTATGATATAATCTTATATGCAGAATATGCTAACGAGCCCACCAAAAACCCAAAAACCTGTTAGAATAAATGAATTCAGCGAAGTACTAGGATGTAAAGATGTAACACACAAAGATCAGTTGCCTTTCTTCACACTAACAAATAATCCAAAAGGGAAATTAAGAACACAATTCCACTTACAACAGCATCAAAAGGAATAAAAAACTTAACTTAAAAATAAAAAGTCTTGTATAATCAAAACTGCAAAATATTTGTCAAAAAATTAAAAAGACAAATAAATGGAAAAACATCCTATGTTCATGGATTGGAAGACTTAATATTAGAATGCCAATACTGCCCAAAACAGCCTACACAGCCAATGCAATCCCTATTGAAATCCCAATGACATTTTTTACAGAAATAATAAAAATCATTCTAAAATACATAAGGAATCTCATAGGACCACAAACAGCCAAGACAATCTTGAAAAAAGTACAAACCTGGAGGACCTACACTTCCTGATTTCAAAACGCACTGCAAAGCTACAGAAATCAAAACAGTGTGGTACTGGCATAAAGATATATAAACCAATGGAGTAGAATAGAGAGGCTAGAAATAATTCCTCACATATACTGTCAAAAGATTTTCAACAAGAATGCCAAAATCATTTAATGGAGAAAGTATAGTGTCTTCAACAAATGGTTCTGGGAAAACTGGCCATCCACATGGAAAGAATGAAGTTGGACCCTTACCTAACACCATATAAAAAATTAACTCAAAATGGATCAAAGAACTAAACTTAAGAGCCAAAACTATAAAACTCTTAGAGAAGAAAACATAGGGTAAGCTTCATGACCCTGGATTTGCCAGTGATTTCTTGGGTATGACACCAGGAACAGGCAACACAAGCAAAAACAAATTGGACTTCATAAAAATTAAAACTTTGGCATATCAAAAGCTACTATTCTTTTTTTTTTTTTTTCAACGTTTATTTATTTTTGGGACAGAGAGAGACAGAGCATGAACGGGGGAGGGGCAGAGAGAGAGGGAGACACAGAATCGGAAACAGGCTTCAGGCTCTGAGCCATCAGCCCAGAGCCTGACGCGGGGCTCGAACTCCCGGACCGCGAGATCGTGACCTGGCTGAGGTCGGACGCTTAACCGACTGCGCCACCCAGGCGCCCCCAAAAGCTACTATTAACAGAGTAAAAAGGCAACCCATTGAATGGAAGAAAATACTTGCAAATCATTTATGTGATAAAGAGTTAACATCCAGACTACATAGAGAATCCCAAAACTGAACAACAAAAAAATATGTATCTGCTTTAAAAATGGGCAAAGAGGGGCACCTGGGTGGCTCAGTCAGTTGAGTGTCCAGCTCTTGGTTTCAGCTCAGTCATAATCTCACAGTTTGTGAGTTCAAGCCCCACATCAGGCTCTGTGCTGACAGTGCAGAGCCTGCTTGGAATTCTCGCTCTCTCCCTCTTTCTCTGCTCCTCCCCCTTCCTCTCCCTCTCAAAATAAATAACTAAACAAACTTTATTTTAAAAATAAATAAACAGGGGTGCCTGGATGGCTCAGTCAGTTGAGCAAACAACTTCAACTCAGGTCATGATCTTGTGTTCATGAGTTCAAGCCCCACATCAGGCTCCCTGCTGTCAGTGCAGAGCCTGCTTTGGATCCTCTGTCTCCCTCTATCTGCCCTCCACAGCTTGTTCTCATTCTCTCACTCATGTTCTCTTAAAAATAAACATTTAAAAATTTTTTTAAAAAGAAAAAAATACATAAAAAATTAAAAATGGGCAAAGAACTTGATATACAAATAACCAATAAGCACTTTTCAAGTGTGTGTAACATCACCACCTATTAGATGAATGCAAATTAAACTACAAAGAGATACCACCTCACATCCATTAGGCTACTATCAAAAAAAAAAAAAATTCCAAAAAACAAAAAAGTACCAAGCACTGGCAAGGGTGTGGTAAAACTGGAATCTTTGTGCACTACTGGTGAGAATGTAAAATGATACAACCACTATGAACAACAGTAGGTAGTTCTTTAAAAAAAAAACAAACAAACAAACAAACAATATTCATATAACCCAGCAATTCTACTTCTAGGTATATACTCAAACGAATTAAAGGCAGGATCTTGAAAAGATATTTGTACATCTGTGTTCATGGCATTATTCACCATAGCAAAAATGTGTAAGAAACCCAAGCGTTCATCAACAGATAAATGGATAAGCATAATGTGGTATATCCGTACAATGAAATATTATACAGCTTTTTAAGTGTATTTATTTTGAGAGAGACAGAAAGACAGAGAGACAGAGAGACAGAGGACAGGGCAGGTACAGAGAGAAAGGGAGAGAGAATCCCCAACAGGCTCCACACTGTCAGTATGGAGCCCCATGTGGGGCTCAAACCCACAAACCATGACACCATGACCTGAGCCAAAATCAAGAATCAGACTCTTAGCGGACTGAACCACCCAAGCATCCCAAGGAATGTTATTCAGCTTTAAATAGAAAAGAAATTTTGATATATGCTACAACCATGAGGACATTAATCAGTCACAAAAAGGTAGGTGCTGTGGTGCTGTAATGACTCCACTTACACTGCTTGGAGTAATCAAAATCATAGCAACCAAAAGTAGAATGGTAGTTGCCGGGCAGGGCCTTGAGAAACAGGGGCCCTACATCTAATAGATACAGAGTTTTAGTTGCACAAGATGACAAGAGTTCTGGGGCGCCTGGCTGGCTCAGTTGGAAGAGCAAGTGACTCTTGATCGTAGGGTCTTGCGTTTGAGCCCCATGCTGAGTGAAGGAAGGAAGGAAGGAAGGAAGGAAGGAAGCAAGCAAGCAGCACCACCACCACCACCACCACCACCACCACCACCACCACCACCTGGTTGGCTCAGTCAGTTAAGCATTCAACTTCAGCTCAGGTCATGATCTCACAGCTCGTGAGTTCGAGTCCCGCGTCGGGCTCTGATCTGACAGCCCAGAGCCTGGAACCTGCTTCAGATTCTGTGTCTCCCTCCCTTTCTCTCTCTCTCTCTCTCTCTCTCTCTCTCTCTCTGCCCCTCCCCCACTTGCACTCTGTCTCTCAAAAATAAACAAACATTAAAAAAAAATTTAAAGAGTTCTGTAGATGGATGGGGGGGCAATGATGGCACATTATTAATGTATGTAATATCAATGAACTATACACTTAAAAAATAATTAAGATGTCGTAGTGTCAATTCTAACAGTTTTTTGTGGGGATTTTTTGGTTTTTGGGGGGGGGTTGTTTGTTTTTGTTTTTGTAATGCAAGTGCCTGACTTAAGCTTTGATTGTGAAGGAATCCATTTCAAAAAGGCATCCACTTCAAAGACGGCTCTCTCTAATAAATACAGTGCCAGCCTTAAGACTAGATAAAGAGCCAGCCCACCTCCCCCAACTGAGGCTCGTTTGTTTTAGAAATCTTGGTTGATTTGGTAACTGACCATTTGTTTTTTTGTCCTTCCACATTTTGAATTCCCTCTGTTATGTTTTAAATGCCCAAATAAAGAGTGAGCCTGTGGACCCATGACCTACATCTGAGGATACAAGGGAAGGTGGCAGAAGAAGAGGATCTGGAATTCAACTTGTCCCACAGAAACACTGAGGCAGCAACTAGAGCTTTGCAACTAACTCTGAAAATGACCTGAAGACTTCTGCAGCTAGTCATGGAGAGAACGTCACATAGAAAAGGGTAGAAAGGGCAGAGACACAGTTGGGAACCAACCCCCTGGTATGAATAACCACAAACAGGAGAAGCATGGAGAAGGAAGAGGATCAGACCCCACACTGGGCAACCCCCCTGAACTAGGAACCCACACTGGGAAGACAAATCGAGTAATATCTGGCTTTGAAAACACCAGGGCTAACTCCGGGAACATTAAAAATCAGCAGGCTTACTTCTAGGAGAGCCAGAGTGCTACAGGGAACCCAGTCCCCACCATTAAAGAGACAACCATACTAAATAACTCAGACACAGCACAGGAGTAGCAGCTTGAAAAGCACCTTCAAGCAGCTTGAAAAGTATTTGTGAAGGAGATTTATTAACTAATCTTAGAATATGTCCAGGAGGTTTCTCTGGAAGCAAAAGCCATAACAGGTGCCATGTTTCCTTGTCTCCTGCAGCCTACATATCAAGATGCTTCTGGGAGCCAGTTCTAACAGTCTCCATCTACCTTGCTATCAATGAGTGCCATGGCCCCAATTTCTCCTGCAGACCATCCCACCCAACTTGTCCACCTTGGCAGCCATCCCTCCAAAACAGCTCCTGCCCTACCATACCCAGAAGGCAACTCTGCCAGCACTGTGCCACTCCAAAATGACTCCCGCCCTTGGGAGGGGAGGAGATAACCCACACACCAGGGTGTCCGCAGTTCCTGCAGCTGGGCCTCTTAGCTGGCTGTTCAGAGAGCAAGTCCTGCCCTTTACGGTGCCTGCAGGTGTGGCAGACACTAACTGCAGGCCACTAGCTAGGTCAAATGCCAACACCACCTACCAGTGAGCACACGGGCAGTAGCTGGGCCTCTCAACATCTCAAGGAGTAAACGATGCCCAGTACACTCACAGGAGGCAAAGCAAGTCATTGCAGCCAGTCAGGTGAGGAGCCGACCGCCTCCACCCTGGCCCCAGCATGCCCACAACAAATGCAGCTCAGCCACAACAGAAGGGTGCACACAGCCTACACAGGGGACACGCTGGAGTGCCTGGTTCTGGTGACCAGGGGGACTGCACTATACAGCACCACAAGATCTTTTCACGAGGCTGCTACTTTCAAGACCAGGAGATGTAGCTGACCTACCTAATATTTAGAAATAAATATAGAGAGACAAAATGAGGAGACACAGAAACATGTACCAAATGAATAGAACAAGACAAAAATCACAGTATAAAACACAAATGAGAGAAAGACAAGCAATATGTCTGACAAAGATTTCAAGGTAATAGTCATTAAGATAATTGCTGGACTTGAGAAAGTGAATGAACTCAGGGAGAACGTCCACAAAGAGAGAGTAAATACAATACAATAGATGTAATCAACAGTAGATTAAAAGACACAAAAGAACAGATCAGCCATCTGGAAGACAGGATAATGTTAAGGAACCAAACTGTATAGCAAAAAGAAAAAAGTTTAATAAAAAATTAAAATAGAGGAAGGAAACTCTGCAATATAATCAAACACAGTATCATTCACATAATAGGGGTCTCAGGAGGAAAAGGAAAGAGAAGGGGGCAGATAATTTACTTGAAGAAATAATAGCTGAAAACTTCCCCAATTTGGGGAAAGAAACAGACATCCAGGTCCAGGAAGCACAGAAAGCCCCTAACAAAGTGGACTCAAGGAAGTCCACACCAAATACATAATAGTTCAAATGACAAAAAGTAATAATAAAGAGAATTTTAATACATTAAAACGGGACACCTGGGTGGGTCAGTTGGTTAAGCTTCTGACTCTTAATTTCGACTCAGGTCATGATCTCACGGCTCATGGGATCAAGCCACACATCTGGCTCCACACTGACAGCATGGTGCCTGCTTGGGATTCTCTCTCTCCCTCTCCCTCTCCCTCTCTCTCTCTCTCTCTCTGCCTCCCTCCTGCTCATGTTTTCTCTCTCTCTCTCAAAATAAATAAACTTTAATAAATAAATAAAAGCACCAGAAGTTAACAGTTACATACAAGAAAAACCCCATAAGGCTATCAGCTAATTTTTCAACAGAAACAATGCAGGTGCTAACACTCACCACCTAACCTGCTTACACCAGCACCGCTCCCCCATACCAAACTTGAGTGGATCCACCCCTCCCAGTCATGCTTGCCTCAGTCCCAGCACTGAGGGTCCCCTCCCCCAGAACACCAGTGCAAACCTCACCAGCCCATGTCCCAATCTGTGGGTTTTGCAGGACCTCGACTACAGCAGTAGCAGTGGCAGGACTCATTTCACAAGCAGAGCACTACACACCTTGTTAAAAAACGCCCAACCTGGCGAGGGACCAAACGCTGCCCACAAGAGGCAAAGAGAGCCTCTGCAAACAATGAGATTGAAGGAAAAAGCAATCAGGACTCAACAGCAAAGCACGCTCAACACACACAGGAGACACTCCCTGAAGCACCAGGTCCTAGGGAACAGGGGACACTGCACTACATGACACTACAAGACCTTTTCTTCATAAGGCCATTACCTCAAGAGCAAGAGATATAGCTGACTTTCCAAACACAAAGAAACACAGAGTCAGACAAAATGAGGAGACAGAAAATATGTTCCAAATGAAAAAACAGGACCAAACCACAGCAAAAGACCTAAGTGAAACAGATATAAGATCCCTGAGAGAGAATTTAAAGTAATGAAGATACTCACTGGACTTGAGAACAGTGAAGGACATCAGTGAGACCCTTAGTAAAGATAGGAAAAAAAAAAAAAACAAAAAAAACCCAGAACCACCAAACATCTTCAGAGATGAAGAACTCAATAAATGAAATTAGAAATACACTAAATGGAATAAATAGCAGGCTAGAGAAAACAGAGGAGCAAATTAATGACCTGGAAGTAATGGAGTAATGGAAGTAACCAAGCTGAGCAAATGAGAGAAAAACACAATATGCAGATTGAGAGAACAGTCAGGGCACTCAGTGACTCCATCAAGCACAATAATATTCACATTATAGGGATCCAAGAAGAAGAGAGAGAAAAGGGGGCAGAAAATTTATTTGAAAACATAACAGGTGAAACTTCACTAATGTGGGGAAGGAAACAGATATCCAGATCCATGAGGCACAGAGATTTCCCCAAAAATTCAATCTGAGAAGATCCACACCAAGACACATAGTAATTAAAAGGGCAAAAAGTAGTGATAAAGAAAAATTTGTAAATCAGCAAGAGAGAAGAAGATACTTACATACAAGGGAAACCCTGCAAGGCTTTCAGCAAGTTTTTCAGTAGAAACTGCATGCCAGAAGGGAGTGGCATGATATGTTCAAAGTGCTGGAAGGGAAAATATGCAGCCAAGAATAGTCTATCCAGCAAGGCTATAATTCACAAAAGAGGGAAAAATGAAGACTTTCTCAAACGAATCAAAACTAAAGAAGTTCATGACCACTAAACCAGCCCTACCGCAAATAAACACGACTCTCTGAGTGGAAATGAAAGAGTATGAAAAGTAAAAAATACAAAAGGAGTAAAAATGAATATTTCTGTAAAAACAATTCAAGGGATTAATAAAAGGATGTAAAATATAACACTGTATACTTAAAACATGGGGAGGAGTAAACAATGAGTTCAAACTTAAGCAAACATCAACCTAATATAGACTACTATATACAGAAGACATTATATACAAATCTAATGGTAACTACAAACCAGAATCCAGTAATAAATATGCAAAGGATAAAGAAAAAGGAAGCCAAGTATATCATCAAAGAAAGTCAACAAACCATGAAAGAGAACAAGATCAGAGAAAAACTACAAAAACAACCACAAAAGAAGTAACAAAATGGCAATAAAGACATATCAGTAAATATTTTGAATATAAATGGACTAAAATCAATCAAAACACATAGGGTGACAGAGTGAATTAAAAAAAAAAAATAGGGGCATCTCAGTGCCTCAATTGGTTAAGTGTCTGACTCTTGATTTCGGCCCAGGTCATGATCTCACGGTTCTTGAGTTCAAGCCCTGCATCAGGCTCTGAGCTGACAGCATGGAGCCTGCTTAGGATCCTCTATCTCCCTCTCTTTCTGCCCCTCCCCTACTCTGTCTCTCAAAAATAAATAAACAAACATTAAAAAAAAAAAAAAAACATTCACCAAAATAAAGTGAGACTTATTCCTGGGATGCAAGGGTAGTTCAATATTCACAAATCAATCAATGTGATATACCACATCAACAAGAGAAAGGATGAAAACCACATGGTCAATAGATGCAGAAAAAGCATTTGACAAAGTACAACATCCGTTCATGATAACAACTCTCAACAAAGTAGGTTTAGAGGGAACATATTCCTCAACATAATAAAGGCCATATATGAAAAACCCATAGCTAACAGCATACTCAATGGGAAAAAACTGAGAGCTTCTCCTCTAAAGTCAGCAGGAATAAGGATGTCCACTCTCACCACTTTTATTCAACATAGTATGAGAAGTCCTACCCAAAGCAATCAGCCAACAAAAAGAAATAAAAAAGCATCCAAATTGGTAACAAAGAAGTAAAAATTTCACTATTTCCAGCTAGTATGATACTATCAATAGAAAACCCTAGCGACTCCACCAAAAAATTACTAGAACTCATAGATGAATTCAGTAGTCGCAGGATACAAAAATCACTATAGAGAAATCCATTGCATTTCTACATGCTAAGAATGAAGCAGCAGATAGAGAAATGAAGAAAACAACCCCATTTACAATTACATCAAAAATAATAAAAAAACCTAGAAATAAACTTAACTAAGCAAATGAAAGACCTGACCCTGAAAACTCTTGTCAGATGAAAGACACTGAAGACAACACAAAGAAATGGAAAGATATTCCATGCTCATGGAGTGGGAGAACAAATATTGTTAAAATGTCTACACTACCCAAGGCAATCCACAGGTTTAATGCAATCCCTATCAAAATACCAACAGCACTTTTCACAGAACTAGAACAATCTTAAAATTTGTATGGAACCGCAAAAGACCCCGAATAGCCAAAGCAATCTTGAAAAAGAAAAACAAAACTGAAGGTGTCACAATTCCATACTTCAAGTTATATTACAAAGCTGTAGTCAACAAAACAGTATAGTACTGGCACAAAAACACATAGATCAATGGAATAGAGTAGAAAATCCAGCAATAGGGGCGCCTGGGTGGCGCAGTCGGTTGAGTGTCCGACTTCAGCCAGGTCACGATCTTGCGGTCCGTGAGTTCGAGCCCCGCGTCAGGCTCTGGGCTGATGGCTCAGAGCCTGTGAGCCTGTTTCCGATTCTGTGTCTCCCTCTCTCTCTGCCCCTCCCCCGTTCATGCTCTGTCTCTCTCTGTCCCAAAAAATAAATAAACTTTGGAAAAAAAAATTTTAAAAAAAGAAAATCCAGCAATAAACCTGTAGTTATATGGTCAATCAATCTTTGACAAAGAAGGCAAGGCTATGCAATGTGAAAAAGGGAGTGTCTTCAATAAATGGTGTGGGAAAAATGGGACAGGTACATGCAAAAGAGTGAAACCTAGACCACTTTCTTACACCATCCACAAAAATACACTCAGAATGGATTAAAGGGTAAAGGACCTAAATGTGAGACCTGAAACCATAAAAATCCTAGACAAGCACAGGCATTAATTTCTCTGACATTAGCCATAGTGTTATCTTTCCAGATAGGTCTCCTGAGGCAGGGGAAACAAAAGCAAAAATAAACTATTTGGACTATATCAAAATAAAAAGCTTCTGTACAGCAAAGGAAACAACCAACCTACTTAATGGGAGAAGATATTTGCAGGTGATCTATCTGGTAAAGGATTAAATAAATATATAAAGCATTTATGAAACACTCATAAACAAATAATCCAAGTAAAAAATGGGCAGAAGACACCAACAGACATTTCTCCAAAGATGACATACTGACAGCCAACCGACACATAAAAACATGCTCAGTTTCACTCATCATCAGGGAAATGCAAATCAAAACCACAATGAGACATCACTTCACACCTCTCAGAATAGCTAAAATAAAAAACTCAAACAAGTGTTGGTGAGGATACGGAGATAAAGGAACGCTTGTGTACTTTGGTGGGAATGCAAACTGGTGCAGCCACCATGAAAGACAGTATGGTGATTCCTCAGAAAATTAAAAACAGCACTACCCCATGATTCAGTAATCACACTACTGAGTATTTATCCAAAGAATATGAAAACACTAGTTTTAAGGGATATATGCACCCCTATGTCTATAGCAGCATTATTTACAATAGCCAAACTATGGAACCAGCCCAAGTAAGATGAATGGATAAAGAAAAGGTGGTATATGTATTTAATGGAATATTGGTTGGCGATTAAAAGTGAATAAAATCTTGCCATTTGCAACAACATGGATGAACCTAGTAGGTATAATGCTAAGTGAAATAAGTCAGAGAAATACAGATACCATATGAACTCACTCGTATATAGAACTTAAGAAACAAAATAAACAAGCAAAGGAAAAAAAAAGAGACAAACCAAAAAAATAGACTCTTATCTATAGAGAACAAACAGATGGTTCCCAGAGGTGAGGTTGGTTGGGGGGGGTGGGGGGAGAGTAAAAGGTGAAGGGGATTAAAAGTACACTTAACTTGATGAGCACTGAGTAATATGTGTAACTGTTGAATCACTATATTGTAAACCTGGAACTAATGTAACACTGTACGTAAACTACACTGGAAAAAAAATTTTTTAAACCCACAAGGTGAAACCACAATACACCTATTTAAATTGCTAAGACTAACTATACTAGTGTTTATGAGAATATGAAGGAAATGGAACTCTGATACACTGCTGATGGGCATGTAAAATAGGACAATCAGTTTTTATTTTTAATGTTTATTTATTTTTGAGACAGAGAGAGAGCGTGAGCAGGGTAAGGACACAGAGAGGAGACACAGAATCCAAAGCAGGCTCCAGGCTCTGAGCGGTCAGTCTTGACGTGGGGCTCGAACTCACAAACCTAAGATCATGACCCAAGTTGAAGCTGGACACTTAACCGACTGAGCCACCCAAGGTGTGCCTAGGACAATTACTTTGGATAACACTTTGGCAGTTTCTTAAAAGGTTAAATAGACACCTAAGACCCAGCCATTCCATTCCTAGGCATTTACCCAATAGAAATGAAAGCATATGACTACACAAGTCCTATATATAAAAGTCCTTGTAATACCCAGGAACTGGAAACAACTCAAATGCCGATCAATAGCTGAACGGATACAAAAACTGGTAAAAGCACACAATGGAATCTCTCAACAATAAAAAGGAATAAACTATTGATACATGCAACAACACAGATGAACCTGAAAATACTTATGCTGAGGGAAAGAAGCCAGACAAATAAAGACTACATACTGTTTGAATCCATTTATATAAAATTCTAGGAAACAAAAACTAATCTACACTGACAGAATGTAGATCAATGGTGGCTAGGGGAATGAGAGGCTAGAAAAGTGGATTACCAAGGGGAACAAGGGAATTTTAGGGGTGATAGATTCACAATCCTAATTGTGTGATGGTTTCACAGGTGTATATGTATGTCAAAACTTATCAAATACTACACTTTATTTTGTTTTCATAAAGGGAGATGACGAAGGGGAGACTACAGTTTTATTTCATTTTTGAAGTTTATTTATTTTGAGAGAGAGAGAGAGAGAGAGAGAGAGCATGCACATGCATGTGTTAGTGGCGGAGGGTCAGAGAAAGGAAGAGAGAGAGAATCCCAAGCAGGCTGTCAGTGTGCTGACAGTGTCACACTGTCAGTGTGAAGCCAGACACGCGGCTTGATCTCACGAAACCATGAGATCATGACCTAAACCGAAATCAAGAGTCAGATGGCCAAATGACTGGGCCACCCAGGAGCCTCTCAAATAGTACACTTTAAATATATGCAGATTATATATCACATCTCAACAAAGCTGTTTAAAAAAAAAAAAAAAAAAAAGCTTTCCTGAAAAGAATATATACATATGAAATTACACATGCAAAGTCTATCACATACTTGACAATACTGACCCAGAAGACACATCCTAATAAAATTACTGGATTTTAGGGGTGCCTGGAAAGCTCAGTCTGTTAATGATTTCGGTTCACGTCATAATCTCATAGTTCATGTGACTGAGCCCCATGTTGAGACTGAGCTCTGTCAGCAAAGAGCCTACTTGGGATTCTTTCTCTCTCTCTCTCTCTCTCTCTGCCCCTCCTATTCATGCACATGCATGCTCTCTCGCTCTCTCAAAATAATAAATAATAACTTTAAAAAATAATTCATTAAGTTACACATTTGGCCTGTGTTCTTTTCTGTTTGACTTCATAATAAAAATTCATTTTATAATAAAAGAATTTTCCTAATAATAAAAACAAGAGCCACAAAACATGAACCAAAGAAAGCTGGTATACCTCGGTAGCCAGGCTACCTGGGTTCAAACCGTGGACTCTGCCACACAGCCAAGAAAGCAGTAATACCTCTGTGCCTCAATCTCATTTTCTTTTTTTTTAATTTTTTTTAATGTTTATTTTTGAGAGAGGGGGAAGGGGAAGAGAGAGAGGGAGACACAGAATCTGAAGGAGGCTCCAGGCTCTGAGCTGTCAGCACAGAGCCCGAAGCTGGGCTCTAACTCACAAATCTTGAGATCATGACCTAAGCTGAAGTAGGATGCTTAACCGACTGAGCCAGCCAGGTGCCCCCCCTCAATCTCATTTTCATACAATGAGGATAATCAAAGTACTTAGCTCATAGGGTTGTTACGTAGATCAGGAGAGTTAATATAGAAATAAAATAGAACAGCCCCTGGCTCATAGCAAAACAGAGGTGGTGATTAGAGTTGGTGACCAGCTATGTGAGTTAGTGTAGTTACTTAACCTCTCTGGGCTTTAGTTTCCTTACCTGAGTTTCAAATATCTACCTGACCAGATTATCAGGCGATCAAAAGGAAATATATGCAATGTATCTATTACCGTATTCAATAAATAACAGGTCTTCTCCATGGCCTCCCAACATCCAGAGTTATCTGTCACAGCAGACATACCTCAGTCATAGCACGTCCTTCTTGCGCTTTTCACCTGGTCGTTCAAGTTGATCTCAATGAAATGATCACCCAGTGAGTCTCACGTCCGAAACTGGATCTTCATCTAGATTTCAAAAAGATAAAAAAACCAAAATCTTAAAATGTTTGACCTTCTAGTACGAACGGTCCTGTGTTATTCCCAAAGCAAGTATCCATGGTACCGGTAACTACTGAAGGGGGAACAACTGAAGCCACAGCTGATGGACTCCAATGCTGCCACCTTAGCTAAGAGTCCAAATCTATCACCACCTATCATTAATTCTGACCTCTGGCCACAAGGGTAGAACATTCTCATTTGCAAGCGTACTAAAATGAAGCACTTTCAGATGGACAAATACCACTAACCACAAAAGGCAAAGTCAGGAAGAAAAACGATCCCCTCAGTTCCACCGTGACCAAGCCCTCCTTTTCAACATTTATTTATTTTTGGGACAGAGAGAGACAGAGCATGAATGGGGGAGGGGCAGAGAGAGGGAGACACAGAATCAGAAACAGGCTCCAGGCTCTGAGCCATCAGCCCAGAGCCTGACGCGGGGCTCGAACTCACAGACCGCGAGATCGTGACCTGGCTGAAGTCGGACGCTTAACCGGCTGCGCCACCCAGGCGCCCCAAGCCCTCCTTTTCAGAGGCCCACGATAATGTGCTGATATTTGCACCAGCCTTTTCCCCCATTAGAAGCTGTGACAGGACATAGACCTGGAACCTTGAGTCACAGGTAGAGGCCAAATGCTTCCCAAGGCCAAAGCAGAAGCTATAGCTTTATACAGTGTCATAACACACCTAAAGTAAGACTGTGGGATTAGGGAAGGCAGGATAGGAGTTGGTTTGTACACGGACGGCATAAAAAGCCAAATGCAGAGAAGCAAAGCGTAGTTGTACCTTCTGGCACTGTCCAGGTTTCCAAGAGCCCTTTGCTAACTTACCCTTCATACGTCTGAAGCCCCACTAATAAGCACTGTCCATTGAAATACAATTGTTTTTAGGGGCGCCTGGGTGGCTCAGTCCGTTAAGCGTCCGACTTCGGCTCAGGTCATGATCTCCCAGTTTGTGAGTTCGAACCCTGCATCTGGCTCTGTGCTGACAGCCTGGAGCCTGCTTCTGATTCTGTGTCTGCCTAGCTCTCTGCTCCTCCCCTGTTCATTCTCTCTCTCTCTCTCTCTCTCTCTCTCTCTCTCTCTCTCTCAAAAATACACATTAAAAAAATTTTTTTTAAATGTACTTGTTTTTCACCCCTTTTGGGGGGAAAAGCTGTAAATAACAAACCATGGCCTGTAATGATTCTTTCTCTATTGAGTCACGTCAAAATCTGTAATTAGCTTTCTCAAAAGCAAATATCTCACATTACTGCAATAAATGGAACACGCAATGCTTTCGAAGTCTCTGGTCTCTATTAAATACAGTATTAATTAGATAAATGCTTTCGAAGTCTCTGGTCTCTACTCCAAAAACATGCCAACATGCTGCTTAATTTTCTTAGGAAGGAGTGAATCTACCACAAATAAGGAAATGGGAGTGGGGATTGGATGTCATCTCCACCCAATCATTTGGCCCCAGAAGAAGGTACACAAAGGGCCAGAACACACCTCTCCCGCCTTTGAAGCAGAAGCTGTGGACAAAACCCTAGTCAGCCACCTCTTCCTCAAGGGGCGGGGGGGAGGGGATGGGGGGGCGGTAGGGGAGACAGGCCGGAGTGCACTTGGCAATACAGAAAGTAAAAACAAACTCATATAGAAGCCTGGAACCAATATGGGTAATGCCTGCACACTGCTTAATATTATTATGGTCAGAAAATAAGTGATAGTAGAAACCCTTCCTGTGCGGTCCCTAGGTGACGGATCTCAGCCTTCTGACATTTCCACCTAATTTTCCTAACACAATCAAATTAGACTCCACAGGGAGGTAGCGGTCCTCCCAATCTGGAATGAGCATAACGAACCGTTCCACTCACCTACCCCTTCTTGTATTCTCCTTTTGCTCCCTTCTCAGACACCTGACACTGACAAGTGAAGCGGGTCGGCCCTGGCCCACACGTGTAGAGATGGAGGAAATTACCTAGGACTTATCCGCAACCCGGATCCGCCAGGTATCAATACCCGCGCCAGTATCAATCTAAGCCTTACACTTAGTGCCTCACTTTACCTTCTCGACCACCACGTAAGGCAAGAATTACCAGCTGTAGGCTACGAATGAAGCTGAAGCGCGGAGACGTTTAATGAGCAGCCAAAGACAGCAAGGGCCGGGGAGCCAGGGCTCGAACCACGTTTGTCCTTATACTGGTATACTTGTGACTGGTGTGCTTTCTGGGGGGACCTGACAAGGGTCGGTCTGGCCACTCGGCGGCGCCAGCGGCGGCCGATTTCAGGGGTGCTTTCGGGAGGGGCTCCGACCGATGCCTCCGCGATACCCCTACGCCACTCACCTTCCTCAGCCGCGGCCTCCCACCAGCAGCGCGCCCGGCCCGGCACGGCTCGGCTCAGCCCTCTCCGGCCCCGCCTCCGCGACCGTTACCGCGCCTTGGGAGACCAGCCAATCGAACTGGAGCGCGGCGGGGGGCGGGCCTCGGCTACGCCTCCGAACGCCGCTAGTTGTTTCCTCCCGCAACCGGGGGAGGCTAGGCGGGCCCAGCGCCCTGTTGGCTTCGCAGCTGGAGGCGGGGCTTATATTCGCGTAGACCAGAGTGCGCCGCGCTTGCGGGCTGCGCCTGCGCACCTTCATTGCTCTTTCAACATTTTCTGGCCTCGCAGGTGCTGGTCGCAGCCACCTGGAAACTCATTTGTCCGGGAGACCGCAGAAATACATACTTAAGGCAGTTGGTGAAAGTGAGGCCGGGGCGAGGTGGCCAAGGCACGCTGTCCTCCATACACACAGTCAAGCCGTGACTGCGAGCTCTTGCTGCAGGACTAGTCAGCCTGTTCTCCAGGTTACAGACCTAGCTGAGCACAGCAGCACCTGGCATTTGGAGAACCCCCGTGCGTGTTTGTTGATGACATTTTACCCTTGTATTCAGCATTTTCAAATCCCCACGAAGCGTCAGGCCCTACATCAGGCTCCAGAAATGCAGAGGTGGACGAATGGAGATGCTCAAAGTTTAGTTAGGGAGATGGATATATGCTCTGAAATTCAGATACAGTATGATAGGCACATAATCCGAGGATTTTGTGTAGGGCGCAGAAGGGAAAGAGAAGCATTACCTAAATCGGTTACTGAAGTCTTCCTAGCTGGCTGCATTTTAGAATCTCCCGGGGAGCTTTGAAAACTTGGTGCTCAAGCCCCAGACCGCTTAAATCAGAATCTCCAGGGTGGGATTCAGGTGTCATAGTTTGTCGGTAGTCTCTCCCCAGGTGATTCCAATGTGCAGCCAATCTCAAGAACTGCAAACCTAGAGAAATGGTTCTGAATGGTAGGAGTTCCCCAGCAATACAAAGGAAAGACAGAGAAAACTTCCTGTGCATATTAAATAACTCCAAAGCACATTATTATAATGCTCAGGTTACAAGTGCACAGTAAACCTTATCATTATTTTTTTGTCATTAAATCTGCGCCCCTTCGGGACCGCCCATATCTGCTCTCGCTTAAAACCTAACTCCCAAAGCTTTTACAAATATAATGGAACTTACTGAGAGCTTTCTGACAAAACTGAGTAGTATGTTGCATCACTGGAGATGGGGAGGAGGAACGCCTTGACAGGTGTGCTAAAAAGCTGGGACTTTATCCAGGGGATGATGGGAAACCATAGACAAGTTTTCAAAGAGGTAATAAAATGGAAATGTTTTTGTTTGGGTATCTTTAGGCCTAATTTTCATGCATCTTGAGAATACAGATAAAAACTGAAGGGCCAGTCGGTTGAGCATCAGATTCTTAATTTCAGCTCAGGTCATGATCCCAGGATTGTAGGATCGAGCCCTGTGTCAGGCTCCATGCAGAGCCTGCTTAAGATTCTCTCCCCCACTCTTCCCCTTTCCCCCACCCGCGTGAACTCTCTTTCAAATTAGAAAAAAAAAAAAAAACAAAAAAAACAAAAAAAACAAAAAAACGTTTTTAACCTGTAGGAACAGCTCCACCATATACAAACATGATCACAGCTTTTTTTCCCCCACAAAATGAAATCACCTCACTATTCTATTCCCAGAATAATAAATTCAGAATCTACAAATAGGTCCCTTCCTTACTACCATTTTCAAAAACTCATAGCGGGTTAAGTGATCCAAAAATTCCTAGTAGAAAATACAACTTCCACACACCTGAAGGGAAGGCTTGGAGTCTCATCTGCCTGATATAGTCGTTGCACGTTACAGCCACATGGTGTCGCTGTTTGACGATCTGTAGTTACCAGGTCTGTGGTGTTGCAGGTCCCACACGGGCCAACAAGGATCTCCAACAGAAGGCATTAATCATAATGTGTCTCACAAGGAAGTCTCAGGGTCATAGCTTTTAGGGTACAATACTTTCAGGCCCATATTCAGCCCTCTTCTAGGCAGCTGCGGCCATTATGAGTTTGAGCTCTGGGTCTGCTCCATGCAAACATGTTCTCACCCCTACCCCAACCCCTTTCCTTACCTGCCTATTCACACTAGCAATAGTTAATAAATAGATTTTCATCTTCAACCCTTGAAACAGAGTCCCACTGCTTGCCTTTTCCAAGACAACAGGGTGATTTTCCCACTCTTCTGAGTGTAGCTGCCTTAATTGTAGCCAGGAAACCAAATATCACAGGTCCATTGGGATCATTTTGGCCTCAGATAATAGAAAACCCAATTCAAACTGTTTACTTAAAAAAATAAGGAAATTTATTATCTCACATAACAGAAGGTCCACAGGCAAAACAGACTTTAAGGCTGGTGAACTCAATGGTTCAACAAGTTATCAAGGACCCAATTGCTACCAGGCTCTCTGCCTTGCTGTAAACATGGTAGGTTTCAAATTCCTACTAAAGTGATTTTCCAGATGTCTACCAGGAGCAATCAGGACCCTATACTTTTTTTTTTTCCATCTATAATGTTTCCATTCAGTTTTTTTGAGTCAATTAGGTCTCACAGGCCCACATGCTGCTTCCCAATCAATATCTGTCTAGCAAATGTGAAGATGGAGTAACCCTTTTCTGGAAGGGGAAAAGGGTTACCATAATTGGAATTGACATGGGTGGGTGGTCATTGAGTCACATAAATTGCAAGGTGGAGGTATGGCTATTTGAGTAAAACTGCCGTCCTGTAAGGGTCAAGAGGACAACGGATGCTAGATGCATAATCACCAGTATCTTTTACAATCTTCAAAGCACAAGAAGGCTGATTACTCTCTATTTCCTAACAAGAGAGCCTCCTCTTCATTACTCCTGGATTTTGTGTGTATCAAGTGGAAGGGAGGAAGCTCTACAGCACTGTCCTCCAAAGGAATTTCTTTATTACGACCATCAAGGCCTTTTCAGCACCTCTCTTTGCTAGAGAAGTAAAAGGCTCTGCACACAAGTTGTCTTAGCATTCTGCTGCATTGGTCTCAAGTTTTCTATGAGTCTTCATTGACCCACCAGAATGTTAATGGTTCTAAACACTCATTTAACATTTATTTACAAAAATGTATTAAGCACCCATTATGTGTCAGGGACTAATCTAGATGCTGAGTTTACAGTGGTGAGTGAACCAGATGTGATTCCTGCCCTCATGGTGTTCATGATCTAGTTGGGAAGAGAAATATGAAGGAAAAAAACCCTCAAATAAGCATTAGTTATGATAAGTCTATGAAGGAAGAGAACAGAGGTGTGTGGAGGAGCCTCTCTCAGGAAGTGACATTTAAGCTGAGATCCAAAGGCTGTCTTCATTTCAGCTTACTGCTTTCCTCTGTGCTTTGTCTTCCCAGTATAAATTACAGCCTTCGTTAACAATTAAAACAGATCTTTTCATTTCGAAACTTCTAAACTGATTCTCAAATTTTTCTCCTAAGCATAAAACTATCAATGTTATTCCCATAACAAAGAGTATACCACATACGAATGGCATTTGGTGATGAATTCTTGAAGAGTCTTCAATTTACAAGTCTTGTAGACTTAGAATCCTTAATTACACTAATACACTTGTTTCTGCCTCTCCTATGAGAATTTGAACTCTGGGGACACGGATCATATCTTACCTTTTCCAGCACCTAGCATAGTCCCTGGCACATAATAGACACTTAGTACAGTGTTGAGTGGCATTGTTAAATTTGAGTCGGTTTTATACAGGGGTCTTTCACCTTCAGGAGCCATTTTCCAATATGAAAGACCATAAGCAAACAGCTCAAACATATTAATAACAAATGCTCAAGAATCAATACAGATTAACAATAGTTATATTAATTGAACCTTTAAAATGTATCAAGCCCTGGGCTAAACACTTTTATTTTCTAATTTCTTGACTCTTCACAGCAACCTTAACATAAGTACTGTTGTTATCTTCATTTTACAAATGACCAAATTGGAAAATAGGAATAAAAAAAAATTAAAAAAAAAAAAAAAAAAAAAGACTTGCTAAGATAATACAGCTAGTATGTGGCAGAGCCAGGATCTGAAACCAGCACTCAGCTCCAAGGCCGATTTCATTAACCACTTTATCAACCACTTCTCTTGATGGGCATCTGCTCTACCATAAGATGGGTATGCATTTATTCCAATTCGAAGTTATTTCATCTGTGCATTAGTTATCTATTGGTACATAACAAATTATCCCTAAACATAGCCCCTTAAAACAAAAACGTAATATCTTGACATGTCTGTGGCTCAGGAACACAGGGGGGCTTAGCTGGATGGTCTGGACAGAATCTTTCATGAGGTTGCAGTCAACCTGTTAGCCTGGGTTGGTCGTCTCAAGGTTCAATTGGGGCCGAAGGATTCGCTTCCAAACTGACCCATGTGGTTACTGGCAGGGCTCAGTTTGTTCCTTATCAAGCGAGCCTCTCCACAGGTTGCCTGAGTATCCCCAAAACATGACAGCTTCCCACAGAGGGAGTCCAAGAGAATGTGTGAGCACCTAAGACAAAAGCTGAAGTCTTTTTTATAACCTAATCCAGGATGTCACATATCATCACTTCTGCTATATGCTATTAATCACACAGACCAACTATAGTAAAACATAGTAGAGGACTATACAAGGATGTGAATTCCAGGAAGTGAGGATCCTTGGGAGCCATCTTGGAAGCAACTTACCACAATCTGTTTCCTCATTTTTTGCGAGTGCCTCCTCCACTAGAATGTAAACTTCAAAATAACTTTTTATTTATTTATTTTTTAAAGATTTTATATTTAAGTAATCTCTACACTTAACATGGGGCTTGAACTCACAACCCCGAGATCAAGAGTTACATGCTCCGCTGACTAAACCAGTCAGGCACCCCTCAAATGCCCTCAAATAATTTTTCAAAAGCAGGGCTCTATCATACCTAAGAACATTACTTATATAATTTTTTTCTTTTTATACTAAAAAAATAATAATAGGGGCACCTGGATGGCTCAGTTGGTTAAGCATCCAACTCTTGATTTCAGTTGATGTCATAATTTCACGGTTTGTGAGATCAAGCCCCACATAGAGCTCTCCACTGACAGTGTGGAGTGTGCTTGGCATTCTCTATCTCCCTCTCTGTCCCTCCCCCCATTCGTTCTCTCTCTCTCTCTCTCTCTCTCTCTCTCTCAATATAAATAAACATTTACAAAATAATAATCATTTCCTTTCTGGTTTTTCAGAAAGCAAAATCTCAAAGGAGATGAAACAAAATTTTGAGCTGAACCCAAAGCTATGAGAGATACACATATTGAGAGGAGTGTTATCTATACGTAAATACCTACTCAGCACAGTCAGGAGCAAGTCAGGGGGAACTGAGCCCAAGATTCCTGCATTGACTAGGACTCTGGAAGCATGTTAAAGTGGGTCCAGATCAGTGGCTCTCCCGAGCTCCCAGATACAATTATCTCAAAATAAAATGTTTTAAAAATCACCAATAGACCTACACTAAAAGAACTTCTAAGTATGTACTTTAGAAAGAAGACAAGTGATCAAAGACAAGTCTGAGATGCAGGGATTGTTGAGAAAAAATGATAAACAGGTAGACAAATCTAAACAAACATCATGTAATACAGTATAATGATCATGAAGGCAAATCTGTGGGCTGAAAAAAAGGACAGACTAAAATGAAAATGGGGGCAGCCATTGGAGTTAGAGTATTCCAAGGTCCTTGTGTTGTTTGTAAGAAGAGGTGGGATGTTTAGGCCTTGTTAAGTATGCAATGTAAAACTTCAAGGGTAGCCATTCGAAGAAGAGGAATCGAGCCAATGACTTCTAAGCCAGTAGACAGAAAAAGTGGAATAAGAAAACAAAACCTAAGTCTACTTTTAAGAATGCAAGAAAGGAGGGGTTTCTGGGTGGCTCTATTGGTTAGGTGTCTGACTTCAGCTCAGGTCATGATCTCGCAGGTCATGATTTCGAGCCTGTGTCGGGCTCGGTGTTGACAGCTCAGAGCCTGGAGCCTGCTTCTGATTTTGTGTCTCCCTTTCTCTCTGCATCTCCCCTACTCACACACTGTCTCTCTCTGTCAAAAATAAACATTAAACAATTTTTGAAAGAATGCAAGAAAGGAGAATAAAAAGCAGAACAAAGGTGGGACAATTAGAAAGCTAAAGGTAAAATAGTAGAGACAAGCCAAATACACTAGTAATAATAAATTGACAATATATAATTCAAAGTGGGATAGTTCAAAACACCCCTCTTCATTATTATTTTTAATAAATTTATACCCCCTCCACCCATTTCTCCCCCCATCAACCTCTGAAGGCCACCAATCTGTTCTCTGTATCTATGAGCTTATTTTTGCTTTTCTTTTTAGATTCTACCTATAAGAGACATATACATTATGTCATTCTCTGTCTGACTTATTTCACTTAGCATCGTGTCCTTGAGGTCCATCCATGTTGTCACAAATGGCAGAATTTCCTTCTCTTTTACAGCTGAATAATAATAATAGTGTGTGTG
Organism: Lynx canadensis; assembly: GCF_007474595.2. NCBI lineage: Eukaryota > Metazoa > Chordata > Mammalia > Carnivora > Felidae > Lynx > Lynx canadensis. Next base: position 34,182,352 of record NC_044311.2, read on the forward strand.
TGGCAGGGTGGGGCGGGGGGGGGGGGCTATACCCAGAAATGAAAGTGCTGGATCATAGCGTAGTTCTATTTTTAATTTTTTTTAAACCTCCATACTGTTTTCCACAGTAGCTACACCAAATTACATTCCTACTAACAGGGCACAAGGGTTTTCCTTTTCTCCATATCCTTGTCAACACTTGTTATTTCTTGTCTTAGATAATATACATTCTAACAGGTATAAGCTATTCATGTATATAATTTCTATATAACTACAGAGGGTGGACTTGGAAGGAAACACTAAATTTATGTTCATGTTGGCCTTTGGAGAAGAGAAGCAAGTAATGGTGCTGGAGTTGCAAATCAAATAGGGTTTCATCTGCAACATTTTCTTCTATTAAAAATTTTCACTGAGCCAATATTTAATGATGGTCAGTCAATTCTAGGTAGCAGCAATATGGGTATTGTTCTATACTTTTCTATGCTTTTTAAATTTTTCAAAATAAACACGATCCAAATTTTTACAAATCTTTACCAACTGGAACATGTATCTGTACCACCTTCCTTTGGCTCTTTGTTCTAATTAAGGGTTTATCTACAAACCCCAATCTCCACATGACTCAAACCAAAACCTACTTTCTCCTGAAATTTTCAAGCTTCTCTTGAAGTTCTACAAAATCACCCTGTTGTACTGCTTCTCCACTTTCTGTGTTTGCGTAGGGAGAGCCACAGCCTCCTTGGGCTGAGGGGAATATGCCTGAGTCCCAGCAGCCTGGCCGGCAGCAAGAGACTGTTGTTACTGGCACTGGTCTGGACACACCACCCTCTGAGGCCAGAATCCTGGGCCCTGTGCTTGTTTCTCAAGCACTGGTGCCTCTTTCTTTAAACATATCACCAGCGGTTGGGCTGTACCAATACTGGAAGGGCATATGGAAAATTTTCAGTCTTGTAGGTATCAGACTAGAAAACTTTTCCCTTTTATTTTGATCTCTGTTCATACTGTGTAAAAAATTCAGGAAATCAGTCAAACGCATTAACAATTCCCTTTTCAGGGCGCCTGGTCGGTTATGCGTCCTATTCCTGATTTTGGCTCAGAGCAGGAACTCATGGTCCCTGAGACGGAGCCCCGCCTCAGGCTCTGCGCTGACAGCTCGGAGCCTACTTGGGATTCTCTCTCTCTTTTTCTCTGTCTCTCTCTGCCTCTTCTTCCCTCCCTCACACCCCCCCCCCCCAAATAAACAAACATTTATTTAAAAAAATTCCCTGTTCAAATGGAGGCCCAATGAAAACATGGAGAATGGTGAATGAAAACATTTTTAGCTGCTCTCCTAAAATACATCACTGATGAGGTGTCTGGCTGGCTCAGTTGGTAGAGCACATGATTTTTTTTTCTTTCTTTTTTTTCATTTTAAAGTAGAGCATGTGACTCTTGATCTTGGGGTTGTAAGTTCAAGCTCTACGTTGGTATAAAGATTACTTAAAAATAAAATCTTTTTTCCCATCCCCTTGAGAGATAGGGAGCAAACACACAAAAGCAGGGGAGGGGCACAGGGAAAGGGAGAGAGGGACAGAGGGACAGAAGGAGGGAGGGAGGGAGGGAGGGAGGGAGAGAGAGAGAGAGAGAGAGAAAGAGAGAGAGTCCCAAGGAGGCTCCATGCCCAGCACAGAGCCCAATGTGGGGCTCCATCCCATGATGGTGAGATTCTGTCCCAAGCCAAAATCAATAGTAGGACACCTAACCAACTGATCCACCCACCCACCCCCAAAATAAGATCAAATTAATAATCTGAGAGTGAGAATAAGTCAGAAGCATGGGGTACCTGGTTGGCTCAGTCAGTAGGACATGTGACTCTTGATCTTGTGGTTGTGAGTTTGAGCCCCATGTTGGGCATAGAGATTAGTTTGGGGCGGGGGACGTAGAGTCAAAAGCAGAATCAGCTTGAATTAATACATTTATACTCAAGTTCAATACCTTTCACCGTGTTTTCTTCAGACTTTCTTTCCATAACAATCCTGTCTGGTAACAAGTGACTATTGCTACCTCTACTATCCTGGGCCCCTGGGAATAAGTAGGTGGAAAATGTAGCCCAAACTGGTATGTTCCTTAATGCCAGTTATCTGAGAAATTCTACCCAAAGAGAAAAGAGGGGAACAAGCCAGCGGAGGAATCAGACGGCACTGCCTATTCGTGGCGCAGACTTGAGTGTACCTCATGAATGTATTCTGCAGCCCCTGGGCAGAGGAGCTTCGCAGGCCTCTAAGGACAGGCCCAGATTTTTCTTCAAGCACAATGAACACTTTTCTATTAACAGGCCCTGTTAACACGAACTTCTTGCATCCCACAGGCCTCATTCCACATGCCAGCCCTGCAACTGCTGAAGTGCTTTGGGTCTGTCTGTAATACAAGCACTGGACTATTGTGAAAATTGACAGACGACAATATATAAGGACATAGCAAGCATTCAACAAATTATACCTTTCTGATCTTGTAGAGGATATCCAGATTTCTAAAGTTTTACCAGAAAATACGATCCTTCATTAAACAGTATCACTGAGCTGCTTCCCAACCAAGGTTTCCTGGTCCTAACCCAACAACTCACTAAGGACTAAGAAAAAGTAATTAGGGAGGTGCCTTAGTTAGCCCTGTCCCATCCCTGAAAATTTCCACTCTGGGCCTTTTATCTGCTGCCCCTAACTCATTCTTTCAACATTTATTGAAAACTTTCTGTTCCAGACACTGATTTAGAAGAAAATTACAAATATGAAGAGTCTTTGTCTTAGAAGAGTTTTCAATACAAGGTAGCAAACAAGAAATCAGTGCTCACTAAGCAGAATCCTTGTAACATAATTTGCTGAAGAATTCAATCATTATGACTTTGCAGACTGATTAATCTATTAATACATTGTTTCCTATTGTCTCTCAACTTCCCTTTCACTCACGCACTTGCTCAGCATCTTGCACTGTGCTGATGTGGGAGATGCAAGAGTGAGAGCCAAGCACCCATTGCCCCTGCGTTTAAGGACCTCAGTCTACTATTAATTTACACATTAAGCAACAATTACACAAGTAATTACACACCCTGGCAGGGACTAAGGAGAATTCCAAGTGCTGCAAGTCTTCAGGGCCAAGTCAGTTTTCCTTAAGAAATGATATCTGAAGAGCAAGCTCAACAAGAAAGTGGAGGATAACTAAGGGAAAAAGCAGGGAGGAGTGCCCAGCAGAGGGAAGAGCATCCGCAGAGGCCCGCAGGGGCGGGGAGAAAGAGCTTGCATCATCTGAGAATCTACACGGGGCCTCATGCCCGCTTAAAGAGTTTGGGGTCCTTATGGAAGCGGCCAGAGCCATAAACAGATTTCAAAGAACGAAGGCCATAATCAGATTTACCTGCCCGGTGGCTTCAGAGAAGACACAGGTTCTGTTTTGGCCACCAGGTTATCCCGGGCGTCCAGCCTCGCGCTGGCTATCAGCGGGGCTTACCAACCTCGGCTGGCGGGACGACTGGACGCGGTGCGGGACTTAAGGTTTGGAGCGGGGAAGGGCGGGGAGGGGTGCCCGTGCAGAGAGCGCTAAGACGTCCTCTGAGGCAGCGGGCGGGGCTGGGTCTGCGGTGCGCGGGGGCGGGTGGCGGCCTGCGCTAGGCACCTCCGGGGACCTGAAGCGCCAGAGAGTCGGCGCGCGCGGGACTGGAGGCTGCCGAGCTTTCAGCTTACGCGGAGGAGGCGCCCGGTTCTCGGCGAAGGGAACAAGCCTACGCGGCCTAAGTGGCAGAGCCCGAACCCGCGCGTTGCGGGTCCACGACGCAGAGCCTCCCGCGGTCCACGGCGACCAGGTGAGCCCCGCGGCGCAGGTGAGACGGCCCCCAGAAGCCTCTGCGCTGGAGCGCGGCGGCGGCGGCGGCGGCGGCCATCTCGAGGCGGCGGCGGCGGGCGCTGCTAGCGGTGGGCGGTGTTTACGCGGACCGTGAGACGCCGCGGGTGAGGCCTCAGGCGGTGCTGGGGTGTTCCGGGCGTGTCGCGTCTGCAGGGCCGAGGGCAGAGGCGGGACCGAGCGGCAGGCCGCGGGTCTCCCCTGCCCGGCCAGGCCCTGCGACCTTAGGATAATACACTTCCTGCCGCTTTTTCCATGGACGCACAAGCAGACCGTATTTGTGCAGACCCTAGATCGTGAGGTGCCGTAACGTGGCTTCTTGGCCAAATGATGCATTACGGGCAGCTACCCGTGGCTTCGCGTATTTCCTGCGTCCTTTGTATTGGCCACACTGGACTGCGTTCGTGTGCGCCAAGCTGACCGCCGCATCCATCCCCGGGGCCTGGCCCGGGCTGTACGTGCAGTTTGTTGAGTGACCGGACTGTGATTTACTTCGTGGATGCCGCGCCGCGCCCCGCTCCCCCGCTGTCGGTGAACTTGCAGGTGGTTTTCAATTTGTAGCTATTACAGAAAGCAGTTCGTTGAGCCCCCTGGTTCACGAAGCTTCCTGACTTTTCTGGAGGTCCCAGGGCTTCACAAGGTTCTGGGCGTACAGTGTCAACACCTACTTGTTGAAAAGTGACCTCCCTTGTGGCTGGCCTTACCTAGAGCTTTTGCTGAAAAGGGAACTATGAATGTGTTAGTAATTTAAAACCGACTTGGGTTTAGCTTGGACATACTATTACAGTACCCAGTACACTTAAAACCCAATTTAAGGCAAAATTCAATCTGAGTTTAGATGAACAGTGGAAACGCCTTAATGTTTGAAGCATACTCTGAAACATGACTGTTGGGTCGCTAGGGAAGAGACTTTAAAAGATACGCTGATGTCTAGATACTTAAGTTTTCTTTGAAGACATGTAAAAAGTGTTGAGTGAGTGACATCATCTTCATCAGTGAAAAAAATGGAATTTGTTTTTCCATCCTTTTCATTTACACTTTTAAAGTTTTGTTATTAAAATTTTTTTTTCAACGTTTATTTTTATTTTTGGGACAGAGAGAGACAGAGCATGAACGGGGGAGGGGCAGAGAGAGAGAGAGGGAGACACAGAATCGGAAACAGGCTCCAGGCTCTGAGCCATCAGCCCAGAGCCTGACGCGGGGCTCGAACTCACGGACCGCGAGATCGTGACCTGGCTGAAGTCGGACGCTTAACCGACTGCGCCACCCAGGCGCCCCTAAAGTTTTGTTATTAAATAGAGGGAATTTTCTTTGTAATGATTTTCCAGTGTGGTCACATGATCCTGAAAATTAAGTGTATGTATAAGAATTTTTTAAAACTTAAAAAAAAATTTTTTTTTTGAGAGAGAGAGAGAGAGAACGGGGGAGGGGCAGAGACAGAGGGAGGCACAGAATCTGAAGCAGGCACAGAGCTGGATGTAGGGCTTGAACTTACAAACTGTGAGATCACGACCTGAGCCGAAGTCGGCCACTTAACAGACTGAGTCAATCAGGTGCCCCATTCTCTCAGGTTTTAAAGCCAAATCTCCGGGCGCCTGGGTGGCTCAGTCGGTTAAGCGGCCGACTTCGGCTCAGGTCATGATCTTGCGGTCCGTGAGTTCGAGCCCCGCGTCGGGCTCTGTGCTGACAGCTCAGAGCCTGGAGCCTGTTTCAGATTCTGTGTCTCCCTCTCTCTGACCCTCCCCTGTTCATGCTCTGTCTCTCCCTGTCTCAAAAATAAATAAAAACGTTAAAAAAAAATTGGGGCGCCTGGGTGGCGCAGTCGGTTAAGCGTCCGACTTCAGCCAGGTCACGATCTCGCGGTCCGGGAGTTCGAGCCCCGCGTCAGGCTCTGGGCTGATGGCTCAGAGCCTGGAGCCTGTTTCCGATTCTGTGTCTCCCTCTCTCTCTGCCCCTCCCCCGTTCATGCTCTGTCTCTCTCTGTCCCAAAAATAAATAAACGTTGAAAAAAAAAAAAATTAAAAAAAATAAAGCCAAGTCTCTTCTCTCTCCTTACCCACTTAGCAGGCCAGTATCCTTTCTCTGTGGGCCCATTCTGTCCTTCACTGCTTCCCTTTTCAAGGACACTCCTGTGGTTCTGTTGTAGTCATCTTTTGGTCTCTCTAGAGCCCCTCACTCTGAGCTTAGTGTCCAGCTGAGTGCCTGGCACATAAGTGACTGATAACTATCAGCAAGGTGAATGAATTTAGAATATGACATGTGTTTAAGTTCAGTTTGTAACTTAGAGATGTGTGACAGATATTTATCATTATTCAAATGAGTAATGGAGATACTGGGAACAAGGACACTTGTGATCATCTTTCAGTTATAGATATAATCACATTTCAAGAAACACTACCAGAAGGGCACCTAGGTCTTTTTTTTTTTTTAACAATTTAGTTGAAGTATAATTCACATACCATACAATTCACCCATTTAAAGTATACAGTGTCTTTTTGTATATTACACTATTAATTTTTTTAAGTAGCGGCAAAATACATATGACATAAAATTTGCCATTTTAGCCATCTTTTTCTTTTAAATGTTTATTTTTGAGAGAGTGAGAGAGTAGGGTAGGGGCAGAGAGAAAGGGGGACAGAGGATCTGAAGCGGGCTCTGTACTGACAGCAGAGAGCCTATGTGGGGCTCTTGAACCATGAGATCGTGACCTGAGCTGGAGTTGGATGCTTAGCCAACAGCCACCCAGGTGCCCCAGCCATTTTAACCATCCTTAAGGGTACAATTCAGTGGCATTAAGCACATTCACAATTTGGTGCAACCATCACTATTTCCAAAACTTTTTAGCACCTTAGATAGATGCTCCATAAATAAATGAATGTATAAATAAATGTTGATAGTTTAGGGGAAATTTTCAAAAAATAAATGTGATTTTGATTTTTCACTTCCCTTCTAATTTGTTGTGTTTTATACTTCTATATGAAAAGTTATTGTAATTAAGATAGTACTATGCCTTTATGTTAGTGTGATAATATTAAAGTCCCTTGTCATGGAAAAACTGGGCAATTCTTTCAAGTTTGAATGCTGAATTACTGAGCTTTATAAGGTCTTTAAAAGTTATAAAGCAAAATTTGAATGATATCCCTAAGCCCACTCTGATATGCAAAGGATGGCTTATCCAAGTTTATATTCTGTTTGGCTTCCTCTATTGCTATGTATTCTCTTTGCTTTTATAGGTGCAGGATACCCTCCACTTTCATAGGAGATATCTTAGGGCTTCTAGAAACACTAGAAAATTTCACAAATTGTTAAGGTGCTACCAAAAAAAAAAAAAATTTATTCTAGCTACAAAGTGTTTTGAAGTTTTATCTAATTTTTATTCTAAAATTTGTATGTTTTCTTTGCCTGTTGGAGTGCTTTTATCAGTACTAATTTCTTCTTTGACATCCTTTTAAAAACAGTTTGTGGCTTCTGACTGTTTCCAGCTAAAGAAGTTGGGCAATCTCCCATTTTTAACAAGGAGGGAGCACCCTTGGGCAACTATAGGGAAAAGGCTAGGCCAGAGTAGATTCTGGAAGCAAAAAATAGTTGAGCCTATTTTTCGGTAGGTTTGGCAGGGGTACAGGCTGTTAATCTCAAATCTCCAAATGTGGAGGGTTTCCTATGCATGTGTGAATATGTGTGCTTTTGATTTTAGTAAAGTTTAATTAGTATTATAGCCCAGTTAATTCTGTGGTATTTGCATTGGAGTACTGGGCTCTAATTCTGGCTCAGGCCCTACTAGTGACCTGAGCAATCCACCTAACTTTTGTGGATTCATTATTGGCACTAGTAAATTAAGTGGGGTCGAGTAAGTGGATAAATTAAGTTTGCTGTTGGGAAACAGCACTAGCATATCCTTGGCTGCTACCTGCAAACTTGTCATTTCTTTGAAGTTCTCTAAAAATTTTTTTTTAATTTATTATATTTTTTATTAAGTAAGCTCTATACCCAATGTGAGGCTTGAACTTACGACCCCGAGATCAAGAGTTGCATGGTCTACTGGCTGAGCTAACCATGTGCCCCCCCCCAAAAATTTTTAAGTTATATATTCCAACATAATGTATATTCTAAAATTTAATATTATGATTGCATTTAAATTTGTTACCACCCTGTAACATTGATGCTTCCTGAGATGCATTCTGTGTATCCTGGAGTTTTATGTATTCCCTGACCTACACCTCACACCCTTGGGGCTTCTTATACCTTGATTTGAGGAGCACAGGACCCAGAGGACCTCTAGGTCTCTTGCAGCTCTGATGTGGTATAATATTTGGAATAAACTAGAGTTTATTCTCTAGTTTTAGGAAATTATACATTTATAACAGGGAAAAATATGATTGGCCAATGTGCATGACTTAATTTCTTTTCCTGAAATTGGAGGTTGCAATTCTATTGTATGTAAAAGCTGGTTTCATCAGAAACTGCATGCAATTTAAGAAATGGATTGCAAACTTAGAAAAAACCCTTTGCAGATGTTATCTTTGTTGCTCTCAATCTTTCTTTGCTGCAATTCTGCTTTTTTCTTTCCTGGCTGCTAATTGGATTAAAGGCTATTTTGCCAACCATGGCATCTGGAGATGACAGTCCTATCTTTGAAGATGACGAAAGGTAAATGTCTTGCATGGCAGTAAAACTAGCTTTTGAAATTTTCAAGATTGTTTTAATCACTCAAGAGTTATTTATCCAGGCTACTTTTGTTAAGCACACATTTTGTAAAGTTGCAGAATGCTTGGTTTTGCTTTTCTGTGATTTAGAGCAAGGGTAGTAAACACTTGGCATGTAGGTGGCTGCCACCAACATGGCACGTCTTTTCCCGTAGGGCCTGATATAAGGTCTCCAAACCCATCTTAGCACAGAGTTCCTGGCAGTCACTTCAAAATGACAAAAAATCCATTTACCATTTCTGATTTAGAGCACACAAAAGACATTAGAGTGAATAAGGAGTAAGATGTAGTTAAAAGAACAGGCTCAAAAATATTTTATGTATGTCTTGTATAACATGTCATTCACACAGGACTCATATAGGATGAATGCTATATATTTTATATTAACATATTAATATCAAACATATGTATTTAATTTGTGCCAGAAACTTATGACAAAACAGAATCCTTTATTTTTAAAATAAGATTACTATAGTAAGGACAAGAATTACCATTTTCCATTTTTTTCTCTCTTATTATAGGACATTTCTTCTATGACTTTTATTTTTTTTAGTATAATGAATTAGAACCCTTTTTGTTAAAATGAATCCTAATTGGTTTAAGTATGAAATGTTTAGAGAGTTTTTGTTTTGGAGTGAATGGATCTGAGGAAGAAAAACCAGAATTAAATACTGTGCTTTCTAAATGGGGGTGCAGGGGAGAAGTAGAGACTTTTTACTGACCTTTCCAAGCATTATTCTGTAGCCAAGCTTAGAATACTATCCTGGATAAACTGATCGGCTCTTAATCCTATTAATATTAAGGTGACTTTGTTTGGAATTATCCGACTACATACCCATATATAGTAGTTTCATCTTAAAGGAAGAGTGCACAAGAGGGAGAAGATAGTTATATGTACTGTGAGTAGAATTTCTCAGTTACTATCCCTTTAATATTTTCTAACTTTATGGGTTAAAAAATCTGATATTTTTACCTGGAAAGATAAATTACTGTTTTTGGTCTATTATAATTGCTTCATTTTATTCCCTTAGCCCTCCTTATAGCCTGGAAAAAATGACGGATCTCGTAGCCGTTTGGGATGTTGCTTTAAGTGATGGAGTCCATAAGATTGAATTTGAACATGGGACCACATCAGGCAAACGAGTGGTATATGTAGATGGGAAGGTAGGGAAAAAATGTTTGATTTTGTTAATATAGATTCTTCATGTATGAATTCAGGGCTTTTCTCTTAACAGTGGTTATCTTTATATTTTGGCCTGTATCATTTTGCTGGACAAAGCAAACTATTTATAGTTACAGAATCCATAGACTATATAACATTTAAACTTCAAGTGCTTTTATTTTGTAAAATATTTGGATCATGAAAGAATAAAATTATACCTAAATAGCACTGCTATTTACTCACTTTAATTATACCATTTCTTGGGGCGCCTGGCTCAGTCAGTTATGCATATGACTCAAACTTCAGCTCAGGTCATGATCTCATGGTTTGTGAGTTCAAGCCCCTCATCAGGCTCCTTGCTGACAGCACAGAGCCTGCTTGGGATTCTCTCTCTCCTTCTCTCACTACCCCTCCCCCACACTCACTTGCTCTCTCTCTCAAAATAAATAAACTTAAAATTTTTTAAATTATAGCATTTCTATAAATATTAAATTTTCTTCCATTTGTGTGTTTTCAACTTTTATATTTTATTGCTTAGGAAGAGATAAGAAAAGAATGGATGTTCAAATTAGTGGGCAAAGAAACCTTCTGCGTTGGAGCTGCAAAGACAAAAGCAACGATAAATATAGATGCTATCAGTGGATTTGCATATGAATATACTCTGGAAATTAATGGGAAGAGTCTCAAGAAGTATATGGAGAACAGGTCAAAAACCACCAATACTTGGGTATTACATTTGGATGGTGAGGACTTTAGAGTCGTTTTGGGTGAGTGCTGTTTCTGCAGAATTCATTGGCTTTTTATGATGGTTGTTAATTAGTCCCTCTTGTGAGAGCTTTGAATAGACAGAGTGTAAGGGTAGGTATATTTTTCTTTTTTTTTAATGTTTGTTTATTTTCAAGAGAGAGAGAGAGAGAGAGAGAGAGTGGGTACACTAGTTGGGGGGAAGGGCAGGAGAGGGAAACACAGAATTGGAAGCAGGCTCCAGGCTCAGAGCTGTCAGTACAGAGGCCAATGTGGGGCTTGAACTCATGAACCATGAGATCATGACTCAAACCAAAGTCAGACCCTCAACTGACTGAGCCACCCAGATGCCCCAGTGTAGGTGTATTTTTGATGTGTCTTGTGTGAATGAAGTATTCATTTAATTGATATGTGAGAACCAGATTTTATAGTGACAGTTTTGAGGATGATAAACAGGTTAAAAAAAAGAGAGAAATATTGATGTAGACATTTGCTATTTATTATTGATATTTCTATTATTTAATATTATTATATTTCTCTTTAAAAGGATGTGTAAAGACAGTTGGAGGGGCACCTGGGTGGCTCAGTTGGTTAAGCGTCCAGCTTCAGCTCAGGTCATGATCTCATGGTTCATGAGTTTAAGCCCCATGTCGGGCTCTCTGCTGATAGGTTGGAGCCTGGAGCCTGCTTCCAATTCTGTCTCTCTCTCTCTGTCTCTCAAAAATAAATAAACATTAAAAAAAAAAAAGACCGTTGGAAATCTAAGATTGATTAGTAACCAGGGACTTTTTCTCTAGATAGCAATAGGTTTAGTACTGCAACAGATCAAAATTGTCAAAGTCCAGATAAAGTAGATTAAAAAATAAAACGTAGTAAGCCATTGATCTTTAAGTTTTTTTGTTACAGATTGCCATCTGTGTTGTTTCTACCAGGCCTACAAAACTTAAGAGACAAATATTTACCAGTTACTATCTTTTCTCTCTTCTGGTACTCCAAGTATTTCCTGCTTCTCAAATCATTAAGACCATTTGGATCATCTCATTAATTCATTGATTCACTTATTTAGATGATATCGAGTACCTACGAAATACCAGTTAGCATATCAGTCACTGAGGATACATAGATGAAGAGATGTTGTCCATACCTGTAAAGATTCTGCAGTCTAGTCAAATGCTAGAAAATACCTTTTTATTTTTTTTAAGTTTATTTATTTACTTTTGAGTAAATAATTCACCATTCGTGAATTCAACATATTGAAGTTATTATCCTTATTGACCCTCACATTGTCCCAGTTTTGGCCAATGGTGTATTGTTTAGATTTACTCCTGAGTCCTTTTGACACATCCTTGGTAGACATTGAAAGTTTCCTTGCAATCTGGTATGACAAGATGTCTTAGGCTCATTTGAACATTTTCTACTCAGACATGAAATCACCCCTTTTTCCAAAATTCCCTGGTTTCTAGTAGAGGCAAATGGTATTTCAGGAGCATAATCTGGGCATACGATAAAGATGCTCATTATTTTTAGGAAAGCTGCAGGCAGGCAGAGGGAAGAGGCTCCAAGACACACATGCTCCAGGACCTCCTATGACTCGCTGAATTCACTTCTGAGCAGCAATGACTGAATACTTTATCCGATAGATATGTGCTTTTTTTTAACATACATACTTGAATAGGTGCCATACTCATATGATTCAGAAATCATAATGATGGGAAAAGATACATGCAGAAATTTCTTTCCACCCCTATTCCCATCCACCCTGTTTCCTCAATAAAGATAAGCTTTTTTTTTTTTTTAATAATGAGCCCTTCCAGTGTTTCATTATTCAGAGTCAAGCAAATACAAATATTTTACTACTGCCTTATTTCATAAAAGCCTCTTGTTTTATTGACTTATTTGTATATTCGGAGGATCCTCTTCTACCAGCACATAAAGAACTTTCTCATACTTTTTTTTTTTTATAGCTGCAGAGTAAGTCTCAGTAGTCAGTAAAATAGTTTATTTAACTCATCCCTGACAGATGGGCGTTTGGGCTATTTCTAACCTGCTGCTGTTAGAAGCAGTGTTGGATGAATAGCTTTGTTCACCTGCCTCTTGGAATTTGGTTCACATATCCCTTTAGCATAAAATCCCAGAAGTGGGAAAGTAGGGTCGCTGGGTCCAACATCACTGCCCTTGTTGTTTGAGGAGATGGTGCCCGGTTGTCCCTCCTGGTGCTTCTACTGGTTTGTGCTCCCAAGTACCCATTTCCCCACAGGTTCTCCAGCTGGCATGGTGTCAGATTTTGTTATTTTTTTGATATTCTGCTGCATGAAACGTGGTATTTCAGTGTTGTTCATATTTGCCTTTTTCAAAATTAAGTGAAGTTGAGCATCTTTTCATGTTTGAGATCCTTTTGTATTTCTTTTCTGGTAATGTATCTTCATGTCCTTTGACCATTTTCTTTGGGGCTGTTGGTCTTTTTCTCAAGATTAGACTTTTGTCTGTGCTGTGAGCTTCACTTCATTTTTCCCAGTTTGTCATCTATTGTATGAGTTTGCTTATGTGTGTACATGGTTTTTTAAACCATGCAGAAATATTCTTTTATGTAGTCAGATTTGTCCCATTTTTCTTTTATGGTTTCTGGATTAGCAGGTTTCTTCAGAGGTACATTAAAAATAGCTTTAGAAGGAATCTGCGTGCAAGCACATGTCCAGCAAGCACACTAAATAAAATTCCAGTTTTCACCACCACCATGCTTATTTTAGCACTGTGCTCTCTGATCAGCTGTTGGGACAAGCTCGGTTTCCCTGCAGCTGCGGCTGGTGATGCCTCCCGCTCAGGAGGCCACTAGGGCAACATCTGCCCACATCTTTTGGGCCCCTCTGCCTCAGTCTCCCTTTAGCCCAGCTCAAAGGCCTCCCTCCACTCTCTGAGGCTCCCATCTCAAGGTGTGGGGAGAAAAGGATCCCTGTTAGACTGTGTTCCTGGAGTAGATGGCCTGTCACAATTAAGCCCCTGACTGGCACCTCAGCCTTGACCCCCAGGCAAGTTTTTGCCTCCTGGGCATCCCGCGCACACGGGTCACGATTCTTTCCAGCCTTCGTTATAACACCTACAGCTCGTCTTCTGGCTGCTTAATGACTGCAGTCTTCTCTCCTGCCACCTGCCAGCACACTAATATTTACAAGCAGGCCTGGGGATCCTCTCCCAAAACGCACATATATTGTGCACACGCGCACACATATACACGCCTCCCGAAGTGAGCTCTGGCAGCTTAACCAACAGCCAAGCGTATCGTGGCAGCACTTGGCTCCATACCCAGCGCATACCCAGTAGCACCGTACCCAGCACAGCCACCAGGTATGCCTGTGTTGTTGGTTTTTTATGATCCAATAATTTTCCCCAAAGTGAAACTATCGCAAAAAATGAATAGAGATTCTTGTGCTATCCAGTAGGAAATTAAAGGCTAAATTTCTAAGCCTGACGTGCTGTCCAGCCTGTGTGAACCTCGTGGCAGCCTTTCTTGGTGGCCTTTCTGTGCCGTCATCCAGGTGGCTCAGTGTGACAGGGGAGTCATCTGGTCACGATGACAGTCCATGTGAAAAGCTCCTTCCTCACATTCATTTCTGTGCATCCTCTTACTGAAGTTTGTGCTGCGGTGTTTATTTGGTTTGACAAGGCTTCATCCATTTGTACTGAGACCATGATTTTCTCTTAAAAGAGCATTTTGTTTCATTTTTGTTTTGTCTGTGAACCGAGAGTAAACATAGTGTCTTCAAATTTAGGAGAATTTGAAAGCCATGAGTACATTTCAAAATCTAGTATATCAAACTTTTCTTAAAATAATGAAGAGTTAACTTTGAGTCATAGAGTATAATTTTTTTTAATTTGTTACTTTTACAGAAAAAGACACTATGGACGTATGGTGTAATGGTAAAAGAATGGAGACAGCAGTAAGTTGACCCTCTGATTACTCTTAGCACCATGAGTATAGTTGGCATTGAAATGTTGCTGCATTTCCTAATTGTGGAGATTGATAATTAACCAAGGTCATCTCGGTTAATCTCTAAGAACAAGATGAAGTACCCTTGACTCCAAATTCTGAAGACCTTTCCCAGACAGCGCCTGGGGACAGGAAGGGCATGGAAACACCTTATGTTGCGAGCTGGCATCAGCTCTCACCAGCTGGCACCTTTCCTCGCCTGGACCAGACTCTGTCCTAAAAAGCATCCACACATCAAAAACTGCCCCCCCCCCAAAGTTTGGCCTCCTCCTGTGTTTTTCCAAGTTCAGGTGGGGCTCTATACCTCCACTTCTCAAATCTGCATGCATAGGAATCACCTGGGATCTTGTTAAATGCAAACTGTGACACTTCCCTTGGTGCTGCCAATGCTGCTTGTCGGCCCACGGGTCACACTTTGAATAGGAAGGCTTTACATATACCATACTCAAAGCAGATAGTACTTCTCTAAAAGAAAAGTTTTTGAAAAAGAAGTGCTGCACACGGTGTCGGATGACACAAAGGCAGAGAAGAAAGGGCACTGTCGCAAACCCCAGAAGACAAGTGGAATTTGTAGACCAGCAGTGCCAGGAGGGTACACCGCTCATTGAGGCCAAGCACGACATCCCCGTCACACCCCAGAGTGTTGGGCCCCTGCCGTCAGCTGCTTGCATTGTTATGTGGGATGGATATTGGGATGAATTCGGTGAGGATGAAGTAATAGCGGTGTGCACAGCACAGGGAGCAAGTGGAGACAGAGGAGACCAGCATGGAAAGCACAGAGTGTGGGACTGGGAGCTCACGTCCCTGGGTGGACATTCCGGAGGGCTGTGGGGCCTACTGGCCAGCAGGGGGCGCCATCCCTCGTACCCACCTTTCATGCTAGCTCAGACGTGGACTTCTGGGACGTGCTGTTGTTAACGTTTTAGCTAGTTGCACATTGTAGTTGCTGCCATTGTCTGCTTGTCTGTTGTCGGGATAGGAAGGTGGGGAGAGATGCTCGGAAGGCAGGAGGTCCGGGATGAATTTATTCAGCAGGCTACCGAAGACCTGCTGGGTCTCGTGGCTGTCTGCTTCTGAGGAAGTGCCCACGCCAGAAATCAGAAGTTACAAAGATAAAGGCCTCTCTCTTCCTTACTCCTGGTATGAATTCTTGAAGGGATATTTAACCAGGGCTCACTCAACGATCCCCAGAGCTTGAGCCACTCACTCTCCAAGTTAAATCCACTGTTAGAGACTTCTTTTATTCAGAGGGGCTTGGTGAGCACTTCAGTGTTTCACGGCCCCTTGTGGAATCCATTAACGTAGATCAGGCACCTGCTGTGTACCCAATGCCACACCTGGTGGTTCTTGCTGTTCTTTCTTTCCTACCCTGGAATTCTCTAGATGCTCAGTCATCGGTTTTTAATCCCCTTCCCTCCAACCCTCAAGGAATTCTCCAGTGCAGATGTAAAGAGAGCATTGTTTTGTGGTGTTAAGAATGTGGTCTGTGGTCGTAAATAAGAACTTAATGATAATGTTTATCTACAATGTCTTTGTTCTTCAGTTATTAACAGGGAAGCACAAGTGTTTGGACAATAGCCCTTTACAACCCAGTTGCTTCCTTATTGTAACCTAATTTGCAGTGTGGTGTTGGCAGCTCTGTGTCTGGGCAGCCTTCCCCAGCACAGTGCACACCTGAGTTAGTTTATTTTCTCCTTTTTCTTTTCATCTCAAAGCCTCATGACCAAGATTATGTATCTGTGAGATTGTGCCCCCGCAAGGTGTCAGTACACCTCCCATAAAGAGCCATTGGCCAGAATCTTCTCAGAGCTCAGAAAAAGCTCTACCCAGTGCATCCCATGCTTTCATTGGTTGGATAATATCAGCTACGGGACCTTGCTCTGTCCACTTTGGCTGCCAGGAAGCTCATAGCCAAGTTTTAAGTCTGCTTGTCATTTCTTTGCTTTCTGGCATTATTCACGTTTATCCTCCAAGCCTCCTGTTCCTTCCTTCTCTGTACTACTTGGCCCCGATCTTTTTACTCTAGATGTTCAGTAGAAATACAATATGAGCCACAGATACGAGTTTCTTGTGTAACTTTTCTAGCAGCCACACTAAAAAGTCTTAAGATGAAATTCATCTTAATAATATATTTGGTTTAAATCAGTATATCCAAAATATTATCATTTAACATGTAATCAACATAAAAAGTTTTTAGAGTTATTTTACATTCTCTGTTTCATTCTCAGTCTTCCAAACTCAGTGTATATTTTACGTTTAAATAGCACGTTGCATTTCAGAGTCCCCACATCTCACGTGCTCAATTGCCACCTGTGGCCGGTGGCTACTGTGTCTGGAAGAACGGGTCTAGACTCGGTAGTGTTTGCTTTTATGTGACCTGTGTGTTTTACAGTAAATCACCTTACATTCTGAGGAATCAGATTTTCAGAGTGGGTAAGAACATCCCATCCCTTCCTGAAGGGGGCCCTCAGCAACTATTTCACCACTCTGTGCCTCCACCTCCTCACCTCTGCAGTGTGGATAGTAATAATACTTCTAGGACTATAGTAATAGTACTTCTAGTCTATAGACAGGGCTATGCGAGGACACCCTGCAATAATGCATGCGAGCTGTTCTTGATATAGAACAAGTAACTTGATATAAAGTATGTGTTTGCTATCATGTTTATCATTTTTACTTTTAAAAATAGTTGATACTGTCTACATAGAACATGTTATAGTCACCTAGCCACGCGGTGTAAGGGTTTTTTTTTCCCCCTGAAACATAAGATGCTATAATCTTGAGGGGTACAGGTAAGAAATTTTCGGTTCATAGCAGAGATGTAAAAGCATCTATCAATACAAGGTTCTAACTTTAATTTTCCAAAGTTTAACATTTAGCTGATAGATACTTCATTATACTACGCTGTTAGATGGTGTTAATGCTCTAGACGAAGATAAATGTTTCTGGAACACTAATTCCTCCTTCTTTTGTTGGCCTAGGGTGAGTTTGTAGATGACGGGACTGAAACTCACTTCAGTGTTGGGAACCATGACTGTTACATAAAGGCTGTCAGTAGTGGGAAGCGGAAAGAAGGGATTATCCATAGTCTCATTGTGGATGATAGAGAAATTCCGGAGATTCTTGAATGACTTCATGATGGTGCATTTTAATCTTAAGAAGTAAAGATCAAGACTTTTAAATTACTGTGGTAATTAAATATGTTCAAGATGTACTTTTTAGTACACTTAGTCTCCCAACTGTTTATTTTTTAGTTACTTAAAACTATAATATTCCAAGGGTCAAAAAAAAATTATGTACAATCATAAAAATTGCAATTTATTTTGTAAATAATGTAAAGTGTTTTAAAGCCAAATGGAAAATAAGATATGGACCAAAATCACTAATGTTTTACAAGAGGAACTTTAACTATAATAAACACTATAAAATAAAATGGGTGCTGCTTGATTTGTGTTTCTAAAAATGGATGTCTTTGTATATTTTTAACCTATGCAGATAGATAGTCTCTTTAGTTTAAAGCAGTTGGTACATAATGACATGATTAGTTTAACTGGAGAAAATGAGAAACATTTTCTGTCTGGAAACTTAATTAAAAATGGGTTTCTGGAAATGTAGTCATTTTGTTTAATCAGCACAGTAGGGACAAATTAACAAGAGAAAGAAAACAAACTTCTTTACACCAGCCTGCCTCACTTGCATCCTCAGGCAGTATTTACTAAAGTCAGAGTTGCTGGGGCACCTGGGTGGCTCATCAGTTAAGTGTCTAACTCTTCACCTCAGATCACGATCTTATGATTCATGAGATCGAGCCCCACGTTGGGCTCCACACTGACAGTGCAGAGTCTGCTTGGGATTCTCTCTCTCTTCCTATCTCTGCCCCTCCCCCTGCTTGCATGTGATCCCTCTCTCTCTGTCTCAAAATAAATACATAAATATTAAAAAAAAAAAAAAGCTGCATATGGTGTGGGGAGATGGCAACAGCGGGAAGCAGGCCCACCCAAGCACACTCAGTGCCTCGTCAGGACAGTGAGTGCTTGAGAATTCATTCAGTACTCTTATGGTCTTTCAAGGCAGGATATGGTTTAATAGTAGGACCCTTCATCACAGTATCTCCTGTCTATTCTCACATGGTAATCCTCTGTGAGAGGAGGGATTGATTCTCGGTTTTCTACACTTGCTGTGTCTGATATGGGAGCCATTAGTCATGTGGCTATTTAAGTAAAATTACATACAATTAAAAATTCAAGTCCTTTATTACACTAGCCACATTTCAAGTGCTCAATAGTCACCTGGGGCTAGGGGCAGCCATATTGGACAGTGTAGATACAGAACATATCCATCATCCTACCATATTCTGTGGGGACAGTACTGGCCTGGATACATTGTCTCAAGTCTAGTGAGTTGCTCACTAGTGGCGCTGGCAGGATGTAAACCCAGGTTTTTCCTGACCCTGAAGCCCATCCCTTTGTATCTCCCTGCCACTAACCTATTTCTAAGAGATTTGGGGCAGAACAGAGGCACAACCAGGTTCAAGTACCAGGAACAGGAACTAAGGGGAGAACAGAGAGAGGGAAGGTGCTGGCTCCACCAGGTCTGGGGTAGGCAGGCGACATGCTAGGTGGCAGAGCAAACGTATTAAAATTAGCCTTTGACTATTTGCTTCCTCTAACTTTTTTTTCAAGTCTTCACAACTGGCGGGTCACTATACTACCTTCACAGAAATGATCCCCTGTTCTCCACCCCCACTTTGCATCACAGCCACTGGAAAACTAGGAGGGGAACTAAGACTCTTCCAAGGCTTCTTCAACTCACATTTGGGTTTGCTTTCAAGTGTTTGGGTATTTTCTTTTCTCTTAAATAATGGGCTTCTTTTAATGGCCGTATTTTATCTGGTACCAAAACAAATGTTTTATTTATTTATTAGAGAGAGAGGGCGCAAGTGAGTGAGGGGCAGAGAGACAGACAGCAGTGGGGGTCATCCACACCCAAAGCAGGGCTCCAACTCACGAACCTTGAGATATGACTTGAGGCGAAGTGACATGATTAACCGACTGAGCTGCCCAGGCGCCCCCAAAAACAAATGTTTTAGACTTAAGTCGAAAAGCAAAGCAAATGTTGAGGTGCCTGGGTGGCTCAGTCAGTTGAGCGTCCAACTTTTGATTTGGGCTCAGGTCATGATCTCCCAGTTCATGGGTTTGAGTCCTGCGTCGGGCTCCGTGCTGAGCCTTATTCAGCACAGAGCCTTATTTGGGATCCTCTCTCTCTGCCCCTCCTCATTTGCTGTCTCTCTCTCTCTCTCTCAAAATAAATAAACAACAACAAAAAAAAAAGCAAAGCAAGTGTTTTTAGGCACCTTGTGTTGAACTCTAATTATTAGTGGTCAAAACCTGTTTTAGTGTGCGTCATGTCCCACATCAAATACTTGGGCATACAGTTTGATTTAATCTTTGTGGAAATCAAACCTGGGGACAGGGTTTTGCCTTTGACTTGGTGAACCGATGTTCTGTGTTGTTCATTTGAAGCAGCATGGTAATATAACAGTGCAGGCTGGATTTGAAGTTAGGCACAGGTCAGGTTCCTGAGCCTCAGTCTCTTCATCTTAAAGATAAGAGGCTATTTGTTTTGTTGTTTTAGTTGTTGAATGAGGTATTTCAGATGTGCAACATATAGAAAATAATATAACAGACAGTTGTATTATTTAACTGGGTTATACCATTTACCCAGTTTAGTAACTAAAGCATTACATTGCAACTGAATTGCCATGTACCTTCCCAATTCCCAGTCCCCTGCCTTGCCCAGATAATCACTGCCGTAATTTTCTTTTCTTTTTTTTAAATTTTTAATGTTTATTTATTTTTGAGAGAGACAAAGTGTGAGCAGGAGAGGGGCAGAGAGAGAGGGAGACACAGAACCTAAAGCAGGCTCCCGGCCCTGAGCGGTTAGCACAGAGCCTGACGTGGGGGCTCAAACTCACAAACCATGAGACATGACCTGAGCTGAAGTCAGATGCTTAGCTGACTGAACCACCAGGCGCCCCTGCCATAATTTTTTAAAAAGATTTTAAAGTAATCTCTACACCCAATGTGGGGCTTGAACATACAACCCCGAGATCGAGTCACATGCTCTACTAACTGAGCCAGCCAGGCACTCCTCACTGTTGTAATTTTGATGTTTGTCATTCTCATGCAAGTGTATATTCCTTTCCTATATAAACATATATCCCTAAACAGTACACAATACTATTTAAAATTTTAAATATCCTCTTCATGTATCCTTCTTGCAACATGCTTTTTTTCCCACTCAACATTGTTTTTGAGATTTATCTAAGTTGACATGTGCAACTCAAGTTTCTTTTCACTCTTGCATTCAACCATACGAATTTAGTCATCCACTCACCTCAGTAGTTTTCAGATGATCAGTAATACCATCAGTGCTCTAATGAACATCTCTGTGTATGTCCCTTGAGGATATGCTTAAGAGTTTCTCTTGGGCCTTGCTATTTAAAGTGTGTCATTGAACTAGCAGCAACGACATCATCTAGGAGCTTGTTAGGAGTTAAGAATCTCCCGTCCTTCCCCAGGCATACTCAGAGTCTGTGTTTTAATAAGCCCCCGTGGTGATTTATATGTACGTCAAAGATTGAGAAGCACTGCCCTTAATACACTCAGAAGTGGGATTGCTAAATCAAAGGTAGGTGTATCTTCAGTATCACTAGATATTTGCCAAATTGTTCTCATAGGTGGTTGTGCCATTATAAATTTTGACCAGAAGTTCTTTTCTTCATATCTTCAACTGGAAGTTGTCAAGATTTTAAAATTTTGCCAATCCAATGTTTTTTTTTTTAAGTGGTGCCTCATTTTATTTTTATTATTTCTAACGTTTTTATTTATTCATTTAAGTAACCTCTACACCCAACATGGAACTCAAAATCATGTCCCTGAGATCAAGAGCCGCATGCTCTTCTGACTGAGCCAACCAGGTGCCCCCCTAAAAATGGTATCTTATTTTAATTTTTCTCTGATTACCAGTGAAGTCGAGTCTCCTACGTGTTTATTGGACACTCAGGTTTTCTCTTCCAAGAATTACCTTTTCATTTCTTTTGCATGTTTTTCTACTGAGTTGACATTTTCTAATAGGTTTGTAATAGTTCTACATATATTCTGGAGCTAATCTTTTAGCTGTAGCCTTTCTTTTACAGCAGTACAAAATGTGCAAGATATCAACAAGTCTCCCAGTCATCCCTCTAAACTAACACAGTTATCTGCTTCGTCTAACAAGCTTGGAGTGCAGGGACCACATACTGCTGGATCCCCCAGGAGCTAGCACACTCACCACTGACGATAGACAGATTCATGTTACTGCGGTTCACAGGTCTGGCCTGCAGCTATACATGTGGGCAGCAATGGGAATGAATGGCATCAATGAACAAGTGTGTAGACCAAAAAAAAAAAAAAAAAAGAAGGGAGTCTAAGATTAAATCCTGAAGAACTATAGCATCTGAGACTGGCTAAGGGCAAAGAAGATCTTAAGTAAGGAAATCACAAAGCTATAAAATAAAATACAGACATATTTGACTATGTAGAAATTTTAAAGTTGCAAGGTAAAAAAGTACCATAAAAAAAGGTAATAAACAATATGGGGCACCTGGGTGGCTTAGTCGGTTAAGCATCTGACTTGGGCTCAGGTCATGATCTCACAATTGGTGAGTTCAAGCCCTGCACTGCGGACAGCTCAGAGCCTAGAGCCTGCTTTAGATTCTGTGTCTCCCTCTCTGCCCCTCTCCCACTTGCATTTTCTCTCTCTCTCTCTCTCTCTCTCTCTCTCTCTCCCCGCTACCCTCTCTCTCAAAAATAAACATTAAAAATTTTTTAAATAAAAATAAATGCTCAAATTAATTTATAGTTAGGGAAATTATTTTAACAATGAAAACAGCAACAAAAAAAAAGCCCCACAAAACAATGACATATTGCTGTCTGAGATGTGGAAGGGTACCCCTTTATACTATGAGGGTGAAATAAGTATTTTAAGTTCTTAGTAAAACAATCTGACATTTACTAAATTTAAAAATTCAATTTACAGGTGAACCTAGGTGGTTCAGTTAAGCAACCAACTCTTTATATCGCCTCAGGTCATGATCTCACAGTTCATGAGATCGAGCCCTGTGTTGGGCTCCACACTGAGCATGGAGATTGCTTGGGATTCTCTTTCCCCTCTCTCTCTGCCCCTGCCCCACTTGTGTGTGCGCTTGCTGTCTCTCAAAATAAATATATTTTTAAGTTTATTTGAGAGAGAGAGAGAGAGCGCACACAAGCGGGGGAGGGGAAGAGACAGAAAAATCCCAAGAAGGTTCCACCTATGGTCCTCGTGCAGAGCCCAGCACAGGGCTCCAACTCACGAAACTGCAAGATCATGACCTGAGCCGAAATCAAGAGTCAGCAGCTTAACTGACTGAGCCACCCAACTGCCCCTCAAAATAAATAAACATTAAAAAAATTAAAATTCCATTTACATAAAGGTCAAAAACTTTTAGAAGTCCATATAATGCTCACCATTTAACCCTGGGAATGTTGACTGATTCTACCAGAGTCCAAGAGACTAAATAGCATTTTTTATAGTTCAGCAGGGCTGGGGGGACAAAACTTGGGGTCCAGGAATGCCAATGTTGGGGGGCAACTCTAGCAAAACTCCCACATTTTGCGCTGGAGCCCCAAAGAGCATAACTTAAGAAGTAATAAAGACTTGATTTTTTCTTGAAATTAGTTACCTTGGATGTGAGTATCCAGCATAAATAAATACACAGCAAATGAGACAGGACATGAATTGGTGTTAGCAAAAATAATGCAGCAATAGAAACAGACCCATAGGGGCTGCGGTTTAAGAGTTCATTAAAGATGTAGAACTTAACATAACTATGTTTAAAATGTTCAAGATAACAAAAGACAACTCTGAGAATTTCAAAGGGAACAGGAAAAAAAAAACCAAGATACTATGCAAAATTTAAATAGAACCAAATAGAAATTGTAGAATTGAAAAATATACAATGAAATTAGTAACTCAAAATCAGAAAAATACAAAACTGGAAGAGATGTAAGAAGAAAATATCTAGAAGAAAAATACAAAGAGATTACAGAGAAGAGAGTAATAAATACAGACTGCACAGTTAAAGGTCAAATAAATATAAATGGAGTTGCAAAAGGAGAGAAGTATGCAGAAGCAGATTAGAAGAGAAATTTCCAAATGATGTAAGGTAGCAAGCTATAGATTCAAGAAGTTCTGCAGACTATAACCAGGGAGAATACAAAAACAAAACAAAGCAACAAAAGAAAACAAAACAACCACCCAGGTATATCATAGTAAAAATTAAAACTTAAAACTTACTATGATATACCTGGGGTGGTTGTTTTGTTTTCTTTTGTTGCTTTGTTTTGTTATCTCCCTGGTTATAGCCAAATTATGGAAAGAGCCTAAAATTCCATCAACTAATGAATGGATAAAGAAATTGTGGTTTATATACACAATGGAGTAGTACATGGCAATGAAAAAGAATGAAATATGGCCCTTTGTAGCAACGTGGATGGAACTGGAGAGTGTTATGCTAAGTGAAATAAGTCATACAGAGAAAGACAGATACCATATGTTTTCACTCTTATGGGGATCCTGAGAAACTTAACAGAAGACCATGGGGGAGGGGAAGGAAAAAAAAAAAAAAGAGAGGGAGGGAGCCAAACCATAAGAGACTCTTAAAAACTGAAAATAAACTGAGGGTTGATGGGGGGTGGGAGGGAGGGGAAAGTGGGTTATGGACATTGAGGAGGACACCTGTTGGGGTGAGCACTGGGTGTTGTATGGAAACCAATTTGACAATAAATTTCATATTAAAAAATAATAAAAGTACTGAGTAGAAAAAAATATTAAAATGTTACCTTTTTAAAAAATGTTTATTTAATTTGAGAGAGCAAGCATGTATGAGTAGGAGAGGGGCAGAGAGAGAGGGACAGAGAGAATCCCATGCAGGATCTGTGCTGTCAGTGTGGAGCCTGATGTGGGGCTCAGTCTCACGAATCATGAGCTCATGACCTGAGCTGAAATCAAGAGTCAGACGCTTAACTGACGGAGCCACCCAGGTCCCTTTAAAATGTTACATTTTGGGGTGCCTGGGTGGCTCCATTAGTCAAGCATCTGACTCTTGGTTTCTGGCTCAGGTCATGAGCTCACAGTTCATGAGTTCAAGCCCCACATTGGGCTCCACTCTGTGCAGAGCCTGCTAGTAATTCTTTCTCCCTGTCTCTCTGCCCTTCCCCTGCTTGCTCTGTCTCTCTCTCAAAATAGATAAACTCAAAAATAAATAAATAAATAAAATGTTGCCTTTTTCTGTAGAAAAGATATAAGCAAGATGGCAAAGGAAAGATCCCTTCAAAGGATCTTCAAAGGAAATAAGTAATTACCAACCTAAATCTTTACACCCAAGAAAACTAACATTTATAATCAGGCAAATAAAAGTTTGATGAAATTAAGAGTAGAACAATGAAAAGAAATATGAAAGGGTTTTCTTTGGTCTAAGAAAAAAGATGATCCCAGGTGAAAACTTAAAAATGCAAGAATGGGGTGCCTGAGCGGCTCAGTCGGTTAAGTGTCTGACTTTGGCTCAGGTCATGATCTCATGGCTTATGGGTTCCAGCCCTGCATCGGGCTCTGTGCTGACAACTCATAGCCTGGAGCCTGTTTCAGATTCTGTGTCCCTCTCTTGCTCTGCCCCTCCCTCGCTCATGCTCTGTCTCTCTTTCAAGAATAATATTTTTAAAAAAATGCAAGAAAAAAGATGAAAAGCAATGATGATGGTAAAAATGTATGTATAAATCTTCCTTGAGTTATGATGGGGTTATGTCCCAATAAAGCCATTGTAATTTGAAAAGAGCGTAAGTCAAAAATGCGTTTAAAACTGACCGAACATCATACCTGAGCTTAGCCTGCCTTCAACATGTTCAGAACACTTACGTTAGCCTACAGCTGGGCAAAATCATTAAACACAAAGCCTATTTTATAATAAAGTGTTGAATGTTTCATATAATTTATTCAACATTGCACTGAAAGTGAAATACAGAAAGGTTGCATGGGTGTGGAATGGTTTTAAGTTTTTCATTTACCCCCATGATGGCATGCCTGAATAGGAGCTGTGGTTTACTACCACTGCCCAGAATCACAATAGTGTATCATACTACATTATCACTAGTCCAGGAAAAGAGCAAAATTCAAAATTTGAAATGAGTACTTTCACACCATCGTAAAATTGAAAAATTTTAAGTCAAACCATTGTTAAATTGGAGACCATCTATATATCTAAATGAACAGTAGCTATATAAAACAATACGTTCTGTGGGATTTAACAATGATATACAATTGAAATCCAACAACAATACCATATAGATTTGGAGAGAAGTAAATAGATTCACTAGCATTTTCTGGGAAGATGATAAAAGTACCAAGTAACATTGGACAAGGATAAGTCTATTATGCAAGTTGTAACCCAGTTTAATCAATAAAAGAATGGCAAAAGAGTGTGATTTCCAAATTAACAGAAAAAATATTTTAGAATTCCATTAAAACTGGAAAGAAAATTGGGGTGCCTGGGTGACTCAGTTGGTTAAGTGTCCGATTCTTGATTCTGGCTCAGATCATGATCGTATGGTTGGTGGAGCCCCCGTGTCAGGCTCCTTGCTGACAGCATGGAGCTTGCTTGGAATTCTCTCTCCCTCTCTCGGCCCCTCCCCTGTTCCAGCGCTTTCTCTCTCTCAAAATAAATAAATAAACATTAAAAAACAAAACAAAACAAAAACTGGAGGGAACCTATGTGGTTCAGTCAGTTAAGCATCCAGCTCTTGATTTCAGCTCAGGTCATGATCTCATGGTTCATGTGTTCAAGCCCCATATAGAATTCTCTCTCCCTGTCCTTCTCTCTCTGCCCCTCCCCTGCTTGCTTGCTCTCTGTCAAAAATAAATAGACTTTAAAAAAATAAATAAAAAATTAGAAAAAGAAACTGGGGAGAAAATAATGGAAAAAGGAACACAAAGAAAAGCTAGAAAAAAATAAAACTACATAGTAAGATGGTTCACTTGACTCCAAATATATTTGCAATTACATTAAATGTAAATGTGACTGTTTAACAGATTTAACAGAAACACTGAAGGGGCGCCTGGGTGGCTCAGTCGGTTAAGCATCCAACTCTTCATTTTTGGCTCGGGTCATGATCTCATAGGTTTGTGAGTTCAAGCACCATATCGGGCTCTGCGCTGATAGTGTGGAGCCTGCTTGGGATTCTCGCTCTTTCCCTCTCTCTTTGCCCCTCTCCTGCTGTGCTCACATTCTCTCTCTTAAAAAAAAAAGAGAGAGGGGTGCCTGGGTGGCGCAGTCGGTTAAGCGTCCGACTTCAGCCAGGTCACGATCTCACGGTCCGTGAGTTCGAGCCCCGCGTCAGGCTCTGGGCTGATGGCTCGGAGCCTGGAGCCTGTTTCCGATTCTGTGTCTCCCTCTCTCCCTGCCCCTCCCCTGTTCATGCTCTGTCTCTCTCTGTCCCAAAAATAAATAAAAATGTTGAAAAAAAATTTAAAAAAAAAAAAAGAGAGAGAGAGAGAGAGGAGAAACATTTATAAGGATTATAAACAGATTAAAGAAAAAGCACATCATGCAATCACTAACCAGATGAAAGCTGCCACAACTATATTAATATCAATTAAAGTAGACATTAAGGCAAAAAAGCATTATCAGAAACACAGAGAATACTTTAAAGCAATTTTTCAAATGGTTCAATTCACCAGGGATATAAATGAACTCTAAATTTGCAAGCACCTAATATTTCCTCAAACTCTATAAATACTGATATAACTAGAATAAGCAAACACAAAATCATAGTGAGATATTTTAACTGATCTCTCTCATAAATACTCGGCAAAAACTCAGTAAAAATATATAAATTTAAACAACTCAACAGAATTGATCTAATGAACATATATAGAACACTATGTTAACTGCATAATATGGATTTTTTTCATATGCACACTGAATATTTATAACACTTGACCATATTGTGTCATAAAAACAAGCCTCACAAATTTGAAACAACTGAAATCATATAGTTATGTTCTCTGAATGCCATGCAGTCTAGAAATCAACAAGAAAATCCACATGTATTTGGAAAATGAATATACTTCTAAATAATCAGCAAGTCACACAAAAAGAAAAATGGAGATTAGAAAATACTTTTTACTGAAAGGTAATGAAAAGACTTCATCTCTGAATTATGGGATGCAGATAAATATTGTTCTTATAAGGGCTAAAGTTGACAGCTAAGCAACCATCACAAAATTGGAAGGGGAAAATAAGACCAAATAAAGTAGAAGGAAGCTAATAATAGGGATGGAAGGAAATGCAGAACACAAAGACACATTGGAGAATCAAAAAAGCCAAAAACTAATTCTTTGTAAAGATCAATACAATTGAAAAACCTCTGTGAGACTAATTAAGAAAGCAGAGGAGGCATTGACTAATACCAAGAATGGAAAGAGGGCATCAATACAAATCCTGCAACATTAATAAACTCCTAACACATCAATTACTTTATAGAAATAACATTTAAAATGCAGATGGACATATTCCTAGAAATTACAACTCTTTAAAATGGAGACAATACAATAAAAATCTGAATATTACTCTAGCTGTTAATGAAATCCATACCTCAAAGAAAATATCTGATATATGTCACTGCCCAAATTCTTATCAAATTTTAAGTAAGAATAATGACAATAATGACAATCTTACCTGTGTTATAAGGTCAGAGAATCTTGGTAACAAAGCCTGATACAGACCTTAAAAGAAATTTATGGGCCAATCCCATTGATAAAATAGATGTAAAAATCCAAATGAAATATTGGTAAATGAAATCCTGCAATATATTAAAATACATCATAATCAAATTGGGCTCATTCTAGGAATGTAAACTTTAGTTTAAAATGTGGAAATCGGGGTGCCTGGCTCAGTCGGTTGGGCGTCCAACTTCAGCTCAGGTCATGATCTCACGGTCCGTGAGTTCGAGCCCCGCGTTAGGCTCTGTGCTGACAGCTTAGAGCCTGAAGCCTGCTTCAGATTCTGTGTCTTCCTCTCTCTCTGACCCTCCCCTGTTCATGCTCTGTCTCTCTCTGTCTCAAAAATTAATAAAAATTAAAAAAATTTTTTTTAATGTGGAAATCAATTGATATAACTTACCAAATGAGAAAAACCTTAGCAAAATGCAGGAAAATAATTAAACTCAGCATCCTTTCATGATTTAAAAAAAAAAAAAAATCCCTTGGGAATTGAAGCACACTTCATTAATCTGGTAAAAGATCCAGATTCCAGAGCATAAACCATACTGAATATTGAAATCTTTCCCTTTGGGGCGCCTGGGTCGCTCAGTCAGTTGAGCATCTGACTTCGGCTCAGGTCATGATCTCTCAAGTCAGTGAGTTCAAGTCCCGCATCAGGCTCTGTGCTGACAGCTCAGAGCCTGGAGCCTGCTTCGGATTCTGTGTCTCCCTCTCTCTCTGCCCCTCCCCCACTTGTGCTCTGTCTCTGTCTCTGAAAAATAAATAAATGTAAAAAAAAAAATTAAAAAAAAAAAACTTTCCCTTTGAGATCAGTAAAAAGAGTGAATATTGCTTCTGTTCAACATTTTATGGCAATTTCTAAACAGTGCAGAAGGTCAAGAAAAAGAAAAAATGTTGAAGGGAACTGAAAGGAAGAAATAAAACTTTATTTGCAGAACATATATGCAAACTCAAAGTAAGTTCTACAAATAGAATAAGAATGTTTAGTATGTCTGCTAAATGCAAACATCAATTGTATGTCTACTGATTGCTCCGAAACTTGTTAAAGCTTTACTGAAATACAGGTTGCTTGGTGGTGCGTGGGTGGCTCAGTTGGTTAAGCATCAGACTCTTGATTTCAGCTCAGGTCATGGTCCCACAATTTGTGAGACCGAGCCCTGGGATGGGCTCTGTGCTAACAGTGTGGAATCTGCTTGGGATTCTCTCTCACCTTTTTGCCCCTCCACTCTCTCTCTGTCTCAATAAATATAATACGGGTTGCTGGATTCCATCTCCAGTCTCCAGAGGTTCTGATTCAGCAGGTCTTGTGGAGGGAAGGGAAGTCCTCAAGAATTTGTAGTTGTAAGCAGCTCCCAGGCAATGTGAATACTTCTAGTCAGGGGACCCCATGTGGAAAACCACTGCTATAGATTAGCAACAATGAAACTTAAAATCACTTACCCAGAAATCTAACAAAAGATATATAAGACTACATAGAAAAGTATAAATCATCGTGGACATAATTTAAAGAGGATCTAAATGAAGGATACTCCATTGTCATAGATTGGAAGAGTCAATATTCTGAAAGATGTGAATTTGCCTCAAGCTAATCTACAATTTAATGCAATGCCATTCAAAATTTCCACAGGTTTCTTTTGTAGATAGATCTCAAGCAGATTCTGAAATATGAATTGAGGCATCATTGATAACTGTGAGGAAAAAGCATGGATACTTAAGAAAGAGTCTCTGAGTTTGAATACTGGCTCCTACTTTGTGACTATGGTGAAATCACCTAATTTTCTGTGCCTCAGTTTTCTCATCTGTAAAGCAGGGAAGAACACGTGTACCCATATGGAGGTTGTTACAAAGATTAAACATACAGTTTAGATGCATGCCTAGCTCACACCACATGCTATGTATGAATATGATAAATAAGTTTAAAAAAATAAAAAGAGGGAGATGAAATCTACTGGGTGTCTTCTAGAGTCCAGTAATATCTCCTGCATATATGGACACTTGGGTTATGACAAAAGTGGATCTATAGAACAGTGGGGAAAGGATCCCAATAAAAGAAACTAGGGCAATTTGGTGCCCATATAAGAAAAACACTTCACGCTATATACAAAAAGCAATCTCAGATACATTATAGACCTGAATGGAATAGGTTTTAAAAAAGTTTTTAGAGGATAATCCAGGAGAATATCTTCATGGCCTTACAGGAGGGAAAAACCTGTAGAAAGGATATCAATCATAAGGGGAAATAAATTTTACATTAAAATTAAGATCATAGCTATGAGAAGAAACATTGAGAATGAGAAAGTCACATGCTGAGTGGCAAAGAAATTTTCAACATGTGACCGACAAGAGGCTTGCATATGAAACACACACAGAATTTCACATAACAAAAAACAAAAAGCAAAATTAAAAAAAAACCTCATTAAAACAAACAAGAACTCAAATGGTAGGTATCTAAAATTAATAAATGGTACTTCACAAAGGAGAAAACCCAATGAACAAAAATATGAAAAAGCAATTTAATCTCATTACCAATCAAGGAATGCAAATTACTTCACCTCACACATTAGAATGGCTAAAATTTTTAAAATATTGGCTAACTGGGTACTGGTGAGAATATGGAACAATAAGAATTAAGTACTGGAGGAAGAATAAAGTTGGAACACCACTTATTTAGCATTAGTCAAAATAAAGATAGGCATAATCCTATGACCAATTAATTTTAATCTTAAGTATATACATTGAAATATATACATCCATGAATCAGCAGATAAACTGTAATTATCATAGCAGCATTATTTAATTGTAATAGCCTCAAACTAGAAACCACCTGTATGTGTCCCAACAGTAGAAAAGATTTATAAATTATAGGATACCTCGAAGATGGAATGTTGTGCAGTGATAATGAATTATGCAACCACTTGGCTGAATCTTCAAAACATAATGTTGAGCAAAAGAAGCCCAACCCACTAAGTAGGCTGCATGACTGTAAAGCAAGGAAATAAGATGATTGCCCTCAAAGAAGAGACAGTGATTACCTTGGCAGAGAGGAGGGGGTCCTGACCAAGAAGGGGAACTGGTAGGGATTCTGAAGTGTTGGTAGTGTTCCTTCTTGACCTATCTGATGGCTATCTGGGTGTCTGCTCTAGAATATGCTAATGCTATTTATATGCCTTATTGCTTTATATACTTTATGTGCCATTTCTCACACTAAAAAAGGATACAGAAAAGTAGGGAGTTTCAAAGGGCAGACTTTTCTGAGTGGTAAACCTGGGCTTTATTAAAAGTGGGTCAAAAGTGAGTTCCAAAAATCCATTAGTTACACATTTTAGAGCAGGAATAACCCAGACGGTGATATCGGATACTTTTCCAATCATCAGACAAGGGGATAAAACTGCCACAGATACTGAAGAGGAAGAGGCTCCAGGATGACACGACCGTTGTTTAGATCCCAGCTGGAGCTGGACAAGTGCAGCATTCTGGAGCGGAGGAAGGAGAAGAGGCAGGGGCAAAGAAACAACTACTGAGCCTGTTAGTGCATCCTGTTTTTCCACCCACCCAGGACTTTACAACATGCTGTACCTTCTTGCTTAGTCTCACCTATCGCCCCTTCACCTAGCTTCTGTCTGTCCTTGAAGACTCAGCTCAGACGCCCTCTGACCCAAGAGACCTCAGCCCTTGCCCCCTTCTTTTTAAAAGCTGCCCACCCCCCACAGTCAGGGTCACATGGCAGGTACCTCCCTGCTCTCCTTCCCACAGTCTTTCTCCTTCTACAGACAAGTGACCTCTGCATTACAGGCTGCCTGGCAGGTCTGGTGCTGAGAGTCAGGGCCATGGGCTGGACAAGGCAGAACTGAGAATACACTGAAGGACTTCCTCAGTCAGGAGACAGGGATAGAGCTCTGGAAGGGGCTTTCCTTCTCTGAGATTCCTCCCTTTAGTGGCCTTCAAGTAGTAGAAGCAGGGAAAGAAATGAGTTTGCCTCTAAATTGGGACTCAGCATACGTTCCCATTCACCGTCTTAACCTAGCCTCTCACCACCATACAGAAGTGAGTAGGGCAGTTATTATCAGTCCCATTTTACACACTAGGAAGCTCAGACCCTGAGAAATAAAATACCTTACTCAAGGGTCACAGAGGCAGAGCTGGATTGCAAGTATTGGTCTCTACAGCCCAGAGTCTGCCTATAGATATACTAGGTTAATACTCCGAAATTACCTGTTCAACAAAGCCATCCTTTGTCTTCCCAGACCCAGGCAGACACAGATGCTGCCCTCAAGTATGGAAATGTATAGGGTAAAGCAATGTCTTGGATAAACTTGGGGAAGGACCAAAAGACAAGGAGCCAAAAGTTTTGGGCTAAGATTTATTGTTGACCAGAGCACTAAACAGGCAAGGTAATGGGTAACGAGACCCCATGCAACAAGCTGACCCTGCAGCCCAGACTTCTTGGTTAGCTATCCTCTGCCTTCCATCTCCCCTCTCTGGCTCTGACAGAGCCCCTGAGAATCAGAAATATGCAATTCAGGAAGTATGTGGGGAGCACCTGTTACGAGTGGTTGGCAGCTACAGAGGGCTACTGTGTCATAGTGTCCTGGCTATCTTTGAGGGGCTTATGGCAGAGATGGTGGAGGGGGAGTACAGAGTCATCCTGGGCCCACACCCAGGACTGTTTATTTCTCTTTCTTACTCTTGACATTCACATTCATTGTGAATATATGTATTTTTTAAACCAAGGTTCCGTGTAGGGTGAGGAGACCCCTCTGAAAGCAGTGGGGCCCACTTCCAGCTGGCAACATTCACCAGTCTCCAAACTCCTGACCTGCGACCTAGTGCATGTAATGGTAGACTGCTACCGGACAAAGAGCCTTGAACAAATCTATCCTTCACAGTCCTATTCCTGGAACTCTCACTGAGTTTGGACCAGCCCTGAATGGTCAGTTTAGAGGTCAATCTCCATCCTCGGCTGACTTATTTCTAAGAAACTATGACTTCCCCTGAACATCTGCCCCATGGAAGAGAGCTACAAAGTGGCCACAGTCTGGCCTTGGCTTGGGTACTGAGTAACTGAACAGGCATTCTCCCCAACCTCAGGGTACCTCACACAAAGGTATGGAAACTTGATGAGCCTCAGGCACCAACTACGGTCCAAGCGGCTTCCCACACTGCCTGTTGGGGCTGGGAAGCAGAGGTAGAAGTCAGAGAAGAGACCATGAGCCTCAGCCTATTCCTCAGATTGATTTGTCCCTTAACTTGGCCATTTCTTAGAGTCCCAGTGCCAAGATCTAAAGGCCTGTGCTGTCCATAAAGAAGCAGCCCACAAATCCCAAGAGCAGCTGAAACCAGCTCACCCATTTATTTGACTGAGAACATGAAGGAGGACAACAAAATTAAACAATCTTTAATAAAATTCCTATAGAAAACTCAGTCACAGGGCAAATAATCAGTTCTCTTTCTCATGTCACTGAGGACTGAGAGCTCCCAAAAGTCTTTGGAGAAAAAGCAGTAGTTTTGATGGATATTGCCAGTACTCAGAAAGAGCATCCATTTACACATTCAAACCAGTAGTTCTTATTGCACATATTAACATTATTTGCCATCTAGCACCCTAAAGATATGGTACCTCAACAAATAAAATAAATTAAAGAATTCCATGTGGCATGAAACCATTTCAATTTGAGCTAATATCCTTGAAAAAATCACATTATTACAAGTTTTAATAAATACAGTAAGAACAGCTGGCATTTTACTAAAATACTGAATTTTAGGTGTGGAGATGATTCCATAAATAGTTTCCTTTTCATTTGCTTTCTGTATTGGATGCATTTGCTCAAGTATTAGGCTCTATGAAATGAACTCTTTCATAGATACCATGTAAAAACTGACAAGTACTATGTGCCTCATTACAGAAGCAACTGGAAGAACTGGATCACATAGTTAACTAAAAAAAGTAACTTAGGAAAAAGCTCTTCTTTTTGTAAAACTTTAAAACACAGACTGAAAAAAAAAAACCAAAGAAATGTCTTTTTATATAGAACTCCCACTAGAAATTTTATAAATATATATGCAACATATATATTATATTTGCCTCACCAGCAGGTCTTCAGCAAGCCTGCTAGAAATGATGCTGTCCTGGTAGATAAATATCAACAAAAGAATTAATGTTTCCATAGATTTAGAGATTTCTTTTGAAAAAAAAAAAATAATTTCAAATTATGTTATAATTTGTAGTTTACACAATTTAAAAGGGGAAGAAAGATACCTTTCTTTTAAGCGTCATTTGGAAAATAAGAACAACTACCAGTGCCCAGGAGTGGATAAGTCGGCTGAGTGATAACACTTGGTCACAATACAAAAAGAAGTATTTACACCTTTCTGGAAAAGTACCAAATACTTAAAAAAAAAAAAGAAGAAGAAGAAGAAGAAGAAGAAGAAGACGACGACGACAGAAAACAATCTCTAGTAGCATTCCTCGGCGTGCAAAGTCAGCAGGAAATGATTATCCATAATGTTGAGAGTTTTCATGATGAATCTTGGAAGCATTCAATGAAGCAGAGGGTGGTCATCAGGAACTGTGCAGATTAGGTTCTGTGGGATGCCTTGTTCTTAATTTAAATGAGTTCTAGGATTTCATTCCCTTTAAAACATCTCCGGCAGGGTCATGTTCAATTTAGTGCAAGTGCAAAATGAAAACTAAACAAAACCAACAAATACATTAGGAGCAAAGGCTGATCATTAAGATCTGTAGTCTTTCCGAACTGTGTGGGCCATCCAGTTCACTTTAGTAGTCCAGCTTTCCCTGAGTGCCTCATCAAATTTTTGCTTAAATTGCTTAAGCGCTTCTTCTTCACTCTTTCCTAAGGCAAGAGAGTCCTAAAAATGAAAGGAAAAAATCTGATCGTATACATCCTCCATAGTGACATGCAAATGTTGAAATCTCGGCCATGCCTCCCCAGCCATCACGAAGCTGTGTGCTTCATGTTCTCACAAGAGAATTACTCAGCTTCTTGTCACTACCACTCCTGGGCAGGAACAGTTTCACAGGAAATGGCTCTGTTCCATTCCCTTTGAACATGTGAATGAAATAGGCAGGTACAGCTGAGCTTCATGCCTACAAACTCCAATATACAAAGAAAAGGGTTTTGTACCTTAAGATACTGTATATCCTTGACTGATGTGAGCTCAGGAAGCCCTGCAGTCAACATCAGTGCAAAAAGAGTGATGAAGAGATTCCCGTGACGTCGTAAAATCAGATATGCATCCTCACAACACTGGCGGAAACTTGAGTTGATACAACAAATCACAAGAACATGATGTTAGAGGAGAGAGAGCAAATTTCACAAAGGAAAACAAGACAGACATATCTAGACTTTCCATAACAGCTAGAAGTTTTCTACTGAACTAAAGGTTCATTTCTGATTTTTAAAACTCTTTGAAAATTGGCCCAAGAATAAAATTTACATAGAATGTCTAAAATCACACGTATCTTTTCAAAAACCCAACTAAATTGAAATTCTAATAAAAGGCTATATAACATTTACTCTGTGCTTTTTAATTCTATGAGACCTAAAAGCTGTTACAAAACAAATGGTAATTATAACCTGTGAGGATTTCTGAACATATTTCTAGACTCCAGATTTGTAGTCTAACTCCAGAGACTAGTTTGATTTTCCCCAAGTGAGTATCAATGCTTTTGCACTACACCTCCCTATCATCTTGCCTTTCCCCCCTCTCCTTTTAAAGACAATTATTCAAGAGAATCATCCGATGCTATCTCCCTAATTTTGCCAAAAAGAAAAATGAACCCAGATATATATTATGCAGAAAATCAGGCAGAAATAGAAATAATAGCAATCATTTGGCAAGCATATAGTATGAGTTGGTCATATCATATAACTTTAATTATCATAATAGCCCTAAAATTTATTTTTGTCTCTATTTTATTTATTTATATTTTTGTGAGTGAGAGACAGAGAGAGAGAGAGAGGTGCAGAGCGGGAGAGAGAATCCGCTGACAGCATGGAGCCCGACGTGGGGCTCAATCTCATGACTGTGAGATCATGACCTGAGCCAAAATCAAGAGTTGGACATTTAACTGACTAAGCCACCCAGGCGCCCTATGTCCCTATCTTAAGGTGGAGAAACGAAGACAAGAAGAAACATACAAGTAGTGAGGACTAGACCAGAGATTACAAAGTCCTGAGCCCGGGCTCCCTTAGAATGAGAGCAAAATGGCTGCCTCTCTCAGCATCTTATTATGAAATGTCTTAACAGTTTCAGAAAATTCTCTAAGACAGGTAAAAAGTGGTATACTCTTAGAATAAAACATAGTAGCTTATTTCAAATTTCTAGATTCTATTTCCCCTCTCTACACCAGAACATGGATCTGACAGGCAAATTCCCCCAAAGCCTCCCAGGTAGCAGTCTGTTTCCCTGAACTAAATATATCTCAGCTAAGAAATGCTAGTCTAGCTAGTCAGATGAGAAAATGTCAGATGTTTATCCATGACATGAGGGCAATACTCACCGGCCAAATTTTTCTGTGTTTCCTGTTTTTCCTTGTTGAATCACATGAATGAAATCATAGGTAAGAATAAAAGGCACTCGTTCCCTTTTAATGCCAAATTTAGACTTGAAATTTCCAAGAATATGTCCAAAGTCAATGTGGAAGAGCTGGGAAACAAATAGGATTTAATTTCTCTGGTTCCAAATAGAAAGGCAAGATCTCAGCAGTCCTAGACCCCCAATACTACACTGATCCTCAACTTTTCTTGATGTATAGTTTCCCTCTCTTTTCTCTCTCTTTTCATTGACATATAGTTGATAAATAGTACTGTATTAGTTTCAGGTATACAACAGTAATTTAACAATTATTATAAAATGTTCACGAGCCCTTCTCTCTTTTCAAAAGCAAGAGGTCATATGGGAAGAGTGTTTCTAACATGCATAGATCTTTTATTCTTAATAACAACCTGGACCTAATATTAAACTACATTTACTCAGTGGGAAACACAAATCTTTAAAAAGGAAAATACACCCAAATAATAAACATGTCTGATTTTAAAAAGTCAAATAGTTCCACATATTAAACTATTTCAGTCAATATTTCTACATACAAAAACAAAAAAGAGAGTACATTCTTGCCCCACCAACCCCTCAACACCTTGAGTGCTACCACTTGGAGGTAACTTCTCCCCAATCTTTCATGTGATTTTCTTCCATTTTCAAAAATGGTATGTTTACTCTTATTTTTTACTTCCTAATTTTGAATTACTATTTTTACGATGGAAGGTAAAGATTTAGTACTCTGTGCTGATGCAATGCTATACAATGAGGCATATTATATCACAGTTTCAGGCTATATAAATACATTTTGAAGCTAAGGCATGTGGCAATGGTATGTACTATGACTACATTTTCTTTTTTGCCCATATTTTTCCTTGGCAAAGTTTTTTTTTTGGGGGGGGGGAGGGGCTTAGTGTCCTATGTCCTTATCACTAATTCTTCCCCAGATCTTATATTGAAAGAATACGGTCATTCTGAATAACTGCAATTGACTTTTCAAACATTAAAGGCTTATCACCTAACTTTGAGCAAATACACCAATGAATACATGAAGCAGATGGTATGTGAAATAAAGGATGGAGAAATAAAGGAAAGCACAAAGACATGACTCCCAGAATCACTAAAGAACCTGCCTGAATTTCACAAGAGACTGTGCTGTATGTAACAGCATCACCAAGGCCCCTGGCAGACTCTGGGGAGCAGCTCACCTGGCCGGTTTTCTTGACCATGATGTTGTCACTATGTCTATCACCAATCCCAAGGACATAAGAAGCTACACAGTAGCCGGCACAGGACAAGGTAAACTCTTCAATGGCTCGGTCTAGGTCATCCCTGAATACAAGAGAGAGAGAGAGAGAGAAAAAAAAAAAAAGAAGCAACAAAGGTTTTCAGTCTCTAAAAGTGTGAGATGAGACCCGATTCACACTTCTGTTTCCTTTTTAATTGTGAATAGAAAGGCAACACAGAGCTGCCAAAACCCTATGAGCCAAACATGCTGGATCAGCCAAGAGAGGGAGGGTGATCACTGCAGGAGCAGGGCAGAGAAGAATTAGCAGGAACCAGATAATGGACCTAAGCCATTCAAACTGCTGTGTTTCCCTGGGCTTGGGAGTAGCTTCATATCTGTAATTATACAAGGTCACCATCAGCTTTGCTCAATGATGCTGGGCATTTGAACCTTTTTTGGTCAGTTTGACCTAACACTAGAATTCCATATTGAAAAGTTAACTATTAAATTTTCAACAGTTCAAGTCACTGACTCAAATTAGAAGTTAGTAATACGGATCCTTTAGAGACAAGGTTTTAAGATCAAAATCTGAAAACTAATTCTCAGATACCAGTCCTTGGATTTTGCCAATGATGAAATGTAAGTCCACCTTTGACGTCTTTAGCCAAAAATATTTATAGTGTTTTCCGTCACTGTGAAATTCCTTAATTGCCTATGATCAGGACTTTTCCAACACAGTAACCATTAATAACACAATTCCTAGCATTGTATTTTTTAATTTGGAGAGATCACGGTCTACAAACTCATTTACTTCTATTGTAAAAATCCTCTGAAAACTTACCTAAGTTCATACATACATTCACGTAATTACAAAAGTTGACACATTTAAAAAAATTATTTTTAAAAATGGTAAATTCTTAGATTGTAACTACTACAAGGCTTTGAAATGTGATCTAGATAAAGTAGAATTTAATGCTAACCATCTTTAGGAAGACTTTAGGAAGGCCTATTTGTCACTGATCTAACCTGAAATAAAGCAATAAATAACACTACCATTTCCTCTAGGACACTGCTGATTCTACTTGGAAGAATAGTGATTTGTTTGGCTGTTTGTTTGTTCAGAAGAATGATCAACAAACTGACCCAGAGTTATATTCTTTAAGCCAGTTCAGAAGGGCATCTTTGTTGAAGGCCGCTGCTGCAGCCACATTGCTACTGTTCAGCTGAATGTCAGCAATTGTTTCAGAGGTGCTCACAACTTCGATGAGGCCAGAGCGGTCTCCTGTTGCTAAACAGCCATAAGGCAGCATCCTGAAAGGGAAAAAAATGGGCATAGTCACATGTGTATGTTATCCATAAAACGAAACATTAATAGAGGAAGTTTCTTCTTTGATGTTTTTAAAAGTTTTATTACTATTGATACCTTTGCCATTTTTCTATTATTGTCATATGGAAAAATACAAGTTCTATTTTCTGTTAGGGAGTAAATCTCGGCCAACAAATGGAGTAATTTACTAGAATGCCAATGTACTAGCTAAATGTATAATTTGTTATCTAGTTATTCTGGTGAAATATTCTACTTTTTTATGTAGATGGACAGAAGCATATCAGAAAAAGGTTTTTGGGGCACCTGGCTGACTCAGTCCTAAGAGTGCAACTCTTGATCTCTCAGGGTCATGAGTTCTAGTTCCATGTGGGGTGTAGAGATTATTTACATAAATTTTTTAAACCTTAAAAAAAAAGTCTTTCGTTTTTACTCTAACTTTTGGTGAAAGGAATCACCCTTTATGGAGCACGTAACAAACAGGTGCCACGCAGTGGTCTAGGCACTTTACCCATTACCTTGCTTAATGAATGGCAACTCCATCCTTCTAGTTGTTCAAGCCCACAACCTTAAGGTCAACTTTGACTCTTCATCTCATGCCCAGCATTTACCTGTCTTGAAAATGTGTAAAGTACTTCTCTGCCTCCACTCTTCCTTCTGCTTCTACCATAGACCAAGCCACTATCAACCCTTACTCAATTATTCAAGTTTCCTTATTAGTCTGCTTCCACATCATAGTCTGTTTTAAATGCAACAGCAATACAGGGTGCCTGGGTGGCTCAGTCGGTTAAGTCTGAGTCAGTCTGACATCAGCTCAGGTCATGATCTCGTTTATGAGTTCCAGCCCTGCATCAGGCTCTATGCTGACAGCTCAGAGCATGGAGCCTGCCTCAAATTCTGCATCTCCCTCTCTCTCAGGCACTCCCCAACTAGTGCACTCTCTCACTTTCTGTCTCTCAAAAATGAATGAACATTAAAAAAAAAAAATGCAACAGCAATATAATCCATTTTATTTTATCTATTTTTCAATATATGAAATTTATTGTCAAATTGGTTTCCATACAACACCCAGTGCTCATCCCAAAAGATGCCCTCTTCAATACCCATCACTAATCCATTTTAAAAGTATGCATATTATGTCACTCCATGTCAATTTCTGCAAAGGCTTCCCACCTTAGGGTGAAAGCCGACATGTTTGCCTAGTTCACAAAGCCAGCCTTCAATCTGGTCCCACTTCACCTCTCCTAGTATCCTCCCTCTTGCTCACTTTATCCCTACTACACCAGCTTCCTTGCTATTCCTCAAGCAGATCAGGCATAATATTCCCTCATTCCTTTACATGTGTTATTTTCTCTGCCTAGCACATCTTTCCTTAAGACTTCTACATGATTTACATCTTTACCCAAGACATCTACATGACCCTCTTTGACACCTTTGCTGAAATGTTACTGTCTCAGTGAGAAATTCCTGATCATCCTATCTGAAATTGTGACACTGTCTGTGACATAATACTTACTATCTCTTCCCCACTTTATTTCCTCTTTAGCCTTCAACACAATCCAAACATCTTGCACATTTTATTTATGTGTTTGCTTACAGTCTCTCTCTCTACCACTAGGATGAAAGTTCTACCAGGCAGGGATGTTTTGTTCCCTGCTATATCCCCAGTGCCTGAGAATGTGCCTAGCACAAAGTAGACACTCAATAAATTTAAAAAAAAATTTTTAATGTTTATTTTTGAGAGAGAGAAGCAGGGGAGGGGCAGAGAGAGAGAGAGAGGGAGACACAGAATCTGAAGCAGGCTCCAGGCCCTGAGCTGTCAGCACAGAGCCCATTGTGGGCCTTGAACTCACAAGCTGTGAGATCATGACCTGAGCCGAAATCAGACACTCAACAGAATGAGTCACCCAGGCGCCCCTAAATATTTTTGAATGAATAGACAAATTTAATAATAAAAATCCTTGTAAGGTAAGATCTCAATTTTACAAATGAGAAACAAAAGTAACTTGGAAAAGGTCACATATTTAACTAAGTCTAAGATCTAAAACAAGTCTGTGTGGCTCTAAAACTCTCTTTATAACTTAACACAGTCTCTAGAATCACTGACCGTATAATAGCCCTCTCGAGCTGTTCTTGTTAAAATAATTTTTGCTAAATCGATAGGTAGCACTTTGCTTTGAATTTCATTTATACGATCCCTAATGAAAATAAACATTTTCTCAGGTCTCTTTTAGCCATTGTTTAAAAAATGTTTGTTTATTTATTTTAAGAGAGTGAGCACGTGCACGAGTGGGGGAGAGACAGAGAGAGGGAGAGAGAGAATCTCAAGCAGGTTCTGCATTGCCAGCGCAGAGCCCTATGCAGGGCTCAATCTCGTGAACTGTGAGATCATGACCTGAGCGGAAATCAAGAGTCAGACACTTAACCAACGGAACGACCCAGGTGCACCTCTTTTAGTCATTTAAAAATAATTTCTTTTGTGAACTGAGTATTTACACTCTTTCCCTATTTATTAGGGTTTTAAATATTTTCATTAGTGATACATAAGACATCTTTACATATTAACATTATCCTTTTCTTCTTTTGGCTGTAAACATCTTCTCCAGTTTTGTAAAAACTGTATTACCATTACAGCGACTCCAAAATGGAATGTGATACCTTGGGAAGTTCAAATAAAAGGTGACTAGAGAAAATGCAATGGTGAAATTCATGGACTCAATTAATATATGGGTACAGCTAAGTGCCAAGCATTGTTTGCTGCTGGTGACACAAAAAGGAGCAAAAAAAAAAAAAAAAGCAGTCCTTGCGCTCACTGAGCAGACAAGGCACAAATGCACAATGTGCATGTGATCTCTGAATGAGAATTGCTGTGAGAACATGTCGAGAGTTAAGCAGCATCTTGATGAGTAGGAAGGACAGCACAGCTAGAGGAAAATACAAGGAGGAGTGCAAAGGCAAGGTGAGGACCAGAAACCATCAGTGTTGGAAAGACTATGCAGGGCCCTATAGGCCATGTAAGAACTTCTGTCATTCTGCTAAAGACACTCAGAAAGCTTTGAAGGACTTTATGAAAGAGGTGTGTGTGTGTGTGTGTGTGTGTGTGTGTGTGTGTGTGTGTGTGTGTGTGTCAGAGAATGTATGAATGTGTTACTGTGTCTAATAATCAGATAAAAGAGCCGATTTTAATAAACAGTCCCTAAATTTCGATACAACCAAGAATTCAATTATTTTATGCCTCTTCTAAGCACTTTCTTAGTACTAACAAAGTAAGGTCGGGAACAGAATCACAAAACTACATGCTGGCAGTGTGATATACCAACAGACTGCTTTTCATCTGTTTTTGTTTTGTTTTGTTTTGTTTTGTTTTTGTTTTTGTTTTCTTTAAAAAGTTACCTTTCAATAAGCAAAGTAGCTTGGAGCATGGAAGCTTTCCCAACACCCCTATTCTTATCATGACACAACACATGTGAGGCAAACACTGCGTGGTTTAACTGCACTTTGGCTCACTTTCCTGCTTCTCCTCCCACCTCACTTGCAGCCAAACTGGGCAAAAATCCAACAACTTCCTCTTCAAAAGCGTGCAATGATAAAAGCATTCAGTGTCTTGAGGATGAAACTCTCACAATGGGAAGGAAAAAACATCCTTGTCAGACAGACAGTTTGACAGAAGTCAGGCTGGGGACAAACTCTTAGAGCCCTGATCATCTTACATGGGCCTGTTTTGCACTCAACTTTATAAAGGCCATAAGAACAACTGGTAATGTTTCCCTTCCTTTCTCAGACTCTCTGATCCAAGGAGCACTTTGTTATCTTTCCACTAATCAAGAATTAAAATATAAATTCTACAGCTGAGGGGATGGCAGCCCTATAACCCTACTCTTAATGAGTATGTAGAAAGTTTCCTCGGGCCTTGACTCTGACATATTGACCCAATCTGAGTGGTAACTTAGCCCCTTGCCTCCAAAAGAGGAAAGTGTAATTCCTTTACCTAATGTTTGCATTGTTTCCATATTCTTCCCTAATCCTTCCAAGACTGCTATTACCAGTGTCATTACAGAAGTGTTGATTAGCACTCTTAAAAAGGAAGTAAATCCTATTAATGTAACTCAGATGTAAAGTCACAATGAAGACAACTGTCCAAAATTCAGGGGGTGGTAGAAGACTATGAAATCTACCGAAGGCCAAATAGATTTACATACAGACAACCTAGGAGACTTGACAGAAGAGGCTGAATACCTATTATTTGGTGACTGAGGAGGTCAGAGTGTTCTAACATACTGGTAGGCTTACAGATGTTCTAATTTAGTATGAAAAATATCAAGAGTATCTTTGGGACATCAGAGAAAAATGAAAATGAGAAATAGGCACTTTATTTCATGCTAACATGGCACTGTTACAAATACTAAACTATTCTGGTCAAAGTAATACAGCATAGAAGGTACCTGAAGATTTGAGATTGAATTTACAAGAGTGTGTGCTATGTGACCCAGCTTAACCTGAACAGCTGGCCAAAAGAAAACAAACAATAGGAACAGTGAAGCACGCATATTTATAGAAAGAGTAAAAAAAGTTTGGTGAGAAAATGGTATTCATTTGGAAATGAACCCTAAAGAATTAAAGTTCCACATATTTTAAAAACATGGGGTCAGAGTACAAAAAGTCAGCAGAGATCTCCCTGGACAGACAAGTTCCTTTTTCTTGTTAGATACTTGTTGCTTCCCATAAGAGAGACACTAGGTTTATTTCTAGCACTCCCACATGTGGTTTCCTCCCTTGGCCTGAGGTCACACAATGAATTTCATTTGGTGCTATATGTATTTTACAGTTGAATAGAATGGGTAAAATAAAACAGCAAAGAGAAAAGAACGTGGTTGGGAATTTTTAATTAAGGCAATGGAAGGGAGACAGGGAAACCAAAGGGACTCACGAAAGAAAAAGCTCTTTTGTTCCCTTTGCTTTTTTTCCTGCTTCTCTTCTTACTAGGACCTGCACCCCGGCCCTACATATGCCTTAATGCGTGTCCTCCTCATAAGGGACAAAGAATGGTATCTTTGGAGTCTTCCAGCAAAATTGGTAATATCGAAACCACTGGCGCTAGGCATCTCAATGCCAAGACCACTGGTTTCAAGAAACAAGTGACTCTGATAGACACCTGGCCTCTGTCCTTGTTCTACCTGGTTCCTGGACGCCTGAGAGGACATGTACACCACACGACTGTCCCCAGTAAAAACCCCCACACCTCAGATAAAACCATACTCATGCTCCTTTCCTTTCCCAGTGTTCTAGACGGTTCATTTGTATCTGCTCTCCCTTTATCTTCAAAAAATTCTTCCACCTCCTGCTGGCTCCCAAATAATTTCTATCCTGTGTGAAACCAG
Organism: Lynx canadensis; assembly: GCF_007474595.2. Lineage (NCBI taxonomy): Eukaryota > Metazoa > Chordata > Mammalia > Carnivora > Felidae > Lynx > Lynx canadensis. Next base: position 34,227,138 of record NC_044311.2, read on the forward strand.
GGACCCTCTTGGCTGTTCCTGCAGGACCTTCTCTGAGTCCTTGGATATGGCCTGGCATCAAATCATTTGATAAAATGATAAAATCATTTTTGCGGCAGTTTACTTTACAGGAAGGGTCAGCAATCTTTTGGAGATTAAGCCGGAGAGTAAATATTACAGACTATCAGGTCACTACTCAATTCTGCAGTTACAGTATAAAAGCAGCCACAAGGGGCGCCTGGGCGGCGCAGTCGGTTAAGCGTCCGACTTCAGCCAGGTCACGATCTCGCGGTCCGTGAGTTCGAGCCCCGCGTCAGGCTCTGGGCTGATGGCTCGGAGCCTGGAGCCTGTTTCCGATTCTGTGTCTCCCTCTCTCTCTGCCCCTCCCCCGTTCATGCTCTGTCTCTCTCTGTCCCAAAAATAAAAAATAAACGTTGAAAAAAAAATTAAAAGCAGCCACAAGACGGTATGTAAACAAATGGGCTGTGGCTGTGCCAATACAACTTTATATACAAAAAGTAGGGGGTGCGCTGGGGGACAGTGTAGACCAGACCCTCTGGGTTTATCTTCCTTAGGCAGAATTCACAACCACCCATTCCTCTTATCCATCCAGCATTTCTTACATGTATGTGGTTGACTAAAAAACTTGATACCTATGCAAAACTAATTCTATTTTTTTACACCATTATATTATAAATTCCTCCTAATTTAAAAGCAAAAGTCTGGGGCGACTGGGTGGCTCAGTCGGTTGAGCGTCCGACTTCAGCTCAGGTCACGATCTCGCGGTCCGTGAGTTCGAGCCCCACGTCAGGCTCTGGGCTGACAGCTCAGAGCCTGGAGCCTGCTTCCGATTCTGTGTCTCCCTCTCTCTCTGCCCCTCCCCCGTTCATGCTCTGTCTCTCTCTGTCTCAAAAATAAATAAATGTTAAAAAAAAAATTAAAAAAAAAATAAAAGCAAAAGTCTGTCACTTATAGTGCTCAAACGGTCCTTTTTAGATACATTATAATCTCACTCCCTTATTCCAATCATATCTGTAAGTCCCATAAAAGGAAAAACACCAACAGCAAATTGCTCTTTCTACTTCAACAGCACTAAAAAGTTTATCCTGCAAGGATCCAAGACTAGAAAACTCTTGCTTTCTTTAAAGAAATAAAACCTCAAATCAATGGAAAATTACTATTTGGGGCACCATAACACTGTGATAAACAAAGGGTTACTACTAAACATGTCTTCCCATGACTGTTTTCTTGCTTAGACTGGTAAAATGAAGAAATAACATCAAGTGTACAGTCTGATAGACCTGGATATGAACTTGGCTCCTTCAATTAATATTTTTGTAACATTTGACAAATTGTTTAATATCCCTTGAGCCTTGGGGCACCTGGTGGCTCAAGTGATTGAGGGACTGACTCTTGATTTCAGCTCAGGTCATGATCCCAGAGTTGTGGGATAGAGACCTAAGGGTGGAGCCTGCTTAAGATTCTCTCTCTCCCTCTGCCCCTCTGCCCCTCTCCCCCACTTGTGCCCTCTCTTAAAAAAATAAAAAAATAAAATTAAATTTAAAAAATCCCTTTAGTCTTAATTTTCCTCATCTGCTAAAAAAGAATAATACCACCTCATAGAGTATTTTTAACTTACATGACATTACATAGGTGAAGAACCTAATACTATGCCTGGTTTAGGAAGGATTTTTTTTTTAAATTTTTAAAATTTATTTATTTATTTGGAGAGAGAGACAGCATGAGTGGGGGAGGGTAGAGAGAAGAGAGGAGGGAGGGAGGGAGGGAGGGAGGGAGGGAGGGGGAGAGAGAGAGAGAGAGAGAGAGAGAGAGAGAGAGAGAGAGAGAGAATCCCAAGCAGGCTCCATGCTGTCAGCACAGAGCCTGATGTGGGACTCGAACCCAGGAACTGTGAGATCCTGATCTGAGCCAAAACCAAGAGTCAGATGCCCAACCAACTGAGCCATGCAGGCGCCCCACAAGTGTCTTAAGTTTAAAAACCCTAAAATATATTTAGTTATGAAGAAAACAATTCAAATTTCAAAACTTAATCAGGAAATACTTATAAGAATAAAGTCAATGTCAAGTATAACTATTTCCAACAAACTTGTGGCCTAAGTTGCTGTAGATTCTAAAACACATAAAAATTACAGATAAAGTAAAAAAGGTTTTATAAGTAGTTATGGTAAATAAAGAAAGAAAAGGAGAACTCTGGGTCCCAGAAACTATTCATAGCACTGGCTGAGCAAACTACTAACTTGGTTGACAATTTAATGTCCATGAGAAGAGAGCTATGGCCTTGGGCCCATAAGAGACAGGATCTAGACCTGTGATCCTAAACAAAGCTGGGGATCTGAAAGCGCTAGCGCTGTCAAGTGTATGAAAAGGGAACTAGAAAATGTCTGCTCATGACCAGAAGATGTGGCATGAAAGTCTGCCATCTACCTTGCGCACTAGATGGGGGGAGGAGGGGAACTTTCATGAAAATGCAGAAACTCAAGCCTTCCTACATTCTCATGAGATCCAAGTATAAACTATCTATGAAATGTGAGAGCATGAAGGCTAAGAGTTAAAATAAAAACCGACTGATTGTGTGTAAAGACCTTGGGGAACAGTAGAAATTAAGCACAAACTCATTTTGGGAGGGTACTTTCATACCCTAGGGAGCAAAGGACCCCTCAGAGAAAACACAGTCGACACTAACAACGAATTCAAAACCAAACATTATTAACTACGCAAGGAAATGAAACTGGACAATGCAGAAGAGAAATTTAGTGAACTGGAAAGACAGTAAACAAGAAACTACAAAGAATGGCACATAAAAGTGGGAAATAGGTAAGACAGGTCAAGAGACATGCAGGACAAAACAGGAAAATCCAACACACCTCTATTAAAGCTGCAGAAGACTGTGAGAGTTTTATAGGAACTAAAACAAGCTGTATTTTCGCTAATTGTAGAGATACACTGAGAATAGGGGAGAAAAGATAAAAAGAAATCCATACACTAACAAACTATAGTAAAACTGCAGAAACCAAAGGCTAAGAGAAATTTGTTTTCTACATTGGGGTAAAAAAATACCATTCAGACTGACAGCAGATTTGTAAAAAGTAACAGGTCAGAATACCAGGTGCCCCTAGACAAAAATGTAAGAACACTTATTTTAAGTATATTCAAAGAACTAAAAGAAATCATGTCTAAAGAACTAAAGGAAAGGAAAGCCTGAGAATGATGAATTATGATCATATAGTCTCTATTATTAAGAAACAAATTATTTAGGGGTGCTTGGGTGGCTTAGTCAGTTAAGCATCCAACTTCAGCTCAGGTCATGATCTCATGGTTCCTCAGTTCCAGCCCTGCGTCGGGCTCTGTGCCGACAGCTCAGAGCCTGGAGCCTGCTTCAGAATCTCTGTCTCCTTTCTCTCTGCCCCTCCCCCGCTCTGCCTCTCAAAAATAAATAAATATTTTTTTAAGTTTTTTAAAAAAGAAACAAATGAAACAAATTTAAATTACCCAAATAAAAATTCTGGAGTTGAAAAGGAGAACTGAAATATAAAATTCACTAGACAGACACAATACCAGATTTGAGCAGCAGTGAGAAAAAATCCGCAAACTTTAAGATAGATCAAGTATCCAATCAGAGGAACAAAAGGAAAATAATGAAAAATTAACACAACCAGCAAGTACATAATGGTTGTACAGAGAGAAAAAAGGCAAAAAGGTGTATGAAAAAAGCTAAAAACTTCTGAAATTTAATGAAAAACAATAATCTACATATCCAAGAGGCTCAATGAATTCAAAGTCAAATAAACTCCAAGAAGGACTAAATATATTATAACCAAACTGTCAAGATTCAAATAACAGAATCTTGAGGGGTACTTGAGTGGCTCATTCGCTTAAGCGTCCAACTCATGATTTCGGCTCAGGTCATGATCTCATGGTTTGTGAGATTAAGCCCCACATCGGGCTCTGTGCTGACAGCACGGAGCCTGCTTAGGATTTTCTCTCTCCTTCTCCCTCTCTCTGCCCTCCCACAGTTCACATGTGTGTGTTCTCTCTCTGTCAAAATAAAATAAATAAACATTAAAAAAAAAACCCAAAAACACTGGGGCACCTTGGTGGCTCAGTCGGTTAAGTGTCCAACTTCGGCTCAGGGTCATGATTTCACAGTTTGTGAGTTCAAGCCCCATGTTGGGCTCTGTGCTGACAGCTCAGAACCTGGAGCCTGCTTCAGATTCTGTGTCTCCTTCTCTCTCTGCCCCTCCCCTGTTCATGCTCTCTCTCTCTCTCTCAAAAATAAACATTAAGGAAAAAAAAAAAAAAAGGCCAGTATCTTGAAAACAATAAGAGAGATGTGACCAATCCCTTATAGGGATTCCCCTCACCCCCTGCCAAATTAAATAATTTCTCATCAGAAATCTTGGAGGCATGAAAGCAGTGGGAGGACATGTTAAAATGTGGTGAAAGACTGAAAACAGAGAATTCAAATTCCAGTAAAAGTATTCTTCAAAAACAAAGGAGAAATTAAGATTTCCCAGATAAATAAAGAGAATGAACAGAAGTTGGAGGACTCACTTCTGAATTTCAAAACTTAATACAAAGCACAGGAATCAAGAATGTGCATAAAAACAAACATGTAAAGCAATGAAAAAGAATTTAGAGTTTAGGTAAAAACCCTCACATTTATAGTCAGTTGATGCATGACAAGAGTGCCAAGACAACTTACTGAAGAAAGAATAGTCTTGGGGTACCTTGGTGGCTCAGTCAGTTAAACGTCTGACTCTTGATTTCGGCTCAGGTCACGAATGCACAGTTCATAGGATAAAGTTCCCCACCAGGCTCTGCACTGACAGCACAGAGCTTGCTGGAGATTCTCTGTCTCCCCACTACTCCCATGCTTGTGTGTGCACTCTCTCTCTCTCTCTCTCAAAATAAACATGAAAGAAAGAAAGAAAGAAAGAAAGAAAGAAAGAAAGAAAGAAAGAAAGAAAGAAAAGGCTATTCTAAAAAATGTATGACAGTAAATGGAAAATACTGATCAACTAGACAATTCTTAACCTCTAGACTGACTCAAGAGGGGAAAAAAATCTGGTAAGTCCAATAATCAATAAGAAAAACCAGTAGTCAAAAAGACCTAGACTCCAAAATCAACACCAGAACCAAATCTTTGCAGAAAGGGAAGAGGAGAAAGCACACTAACTTTGCAAATAAAATTTGCAAAATAAACTATAGAAGAATATCCTTGAAAATAATTGCACAGAGAAAAATATTTTTTTAAATAATGTACTAAAAAGTATAAACCCCTAAGGAACCTAGGTAATTTATAGCAATGGAAAACACAGTACTTTTCAACAATGAAAACAATACTGAACCAAAATATTAATAAAAGAAATGCAAATTAAAGTTCTATGGAGATACCATGTTATATCCATTAGATTTGCAAAAAATCAACAAGTTAACTGGCAAGGAGATACTTCTGGGTGGAAACAACACTGGTACAACCATTTGGACAATGGTGGTAAAGTTGAAAATACATATGTCTCGGGGCGCCGGGGTGGCTCAGTCAGTTAAGCGTCTGACTTCGGCGCAGGTCATGATCTCGTGGTCCGTGAGTTCGAGCCCCGCGTCGGGCTCTGTGCTGACAGCTCAGAGCCTGGAGCCTGCTTCGGATTCTGTGTCTCCCTCTCTCTCTGACCCTCCCCCGTTCATGCTCTGTCTCTGTCTCAAAAATAAATAAACATTAAAAAAATAAAATAAAAATAAAAATAAAAAAAGAAAATACATATGTCTCATTTATGAGTAAGCAATTCCACTTCCAGCTATTATAAACTAAAGACATCTTCCATATGTGAATGGTGAGCTATTTAGAAGTGTTCAAACTCCAACAAATTTTTTGTTATTGTTGGAAAAAACAATGAATGTAAATAGCTATTAACAAAAGAATGGATAAACTTTTATATTTATTCAAAACATTAATAAAGAAGTGAAAATAACAAATTAGAACATCACATATTAATATTATTAAATCCCGAAAAATGTTGTGAGAAAAAAGTAAAAGTTGCATGTGGTATGATAGCATTTAAAGTTCAAAACATACAATGGATACAAAATGTATAAGTAAAGCACAAAAATCTATATATTATAGCTTTAGAATAGTGGTTAATTCTGAGATGTGAGAAAGTAGGATAGAATGAGAATGCATTAAAATTTTATCTGCGTGTTTAATTCCTTTTTTAAAAAAGTCAGTTGGACGGAATGGGAAAAGATATTTGCAAATGACATATCGGACAAAGGGCTAGTATCCAAAATCTATAAAGAGCTCACCAAACTCCACACCCGAAAAACAAATAATCCAGTGAAGAAATGGGCAGAAAACATGAATAGACACTTCTCTAAAGAAGACATCCAGATGGCCAACAGGCACATGAAAAGATGCTCAACGTCTCTCCTTATCAGGGAAATACAAATCAAAACCACACCTCAGAGTGTGGTTTGGTCAAAGTGACCAAAATGAACAAATCAGGAGACTATAGATGCTGGAGAGGATGTGGAGAAACGGGAACCCTCTTGCACTGTTGGTGGGAATGCAAACTGGTATAGCCACTCTGGAAAACAGTGTGGAGGTTCCACAAAAAATTAAAAATAGACCTACCTTATGACCCAGCAGTAGCACTGCTAGGAATTTACCCAAGGGATACAGGAGTACTGATGCATAGGGGCACTTGTACCCCAATGTTTATAGCAGCACTCTCAACAATAGCCAAATTATGGAAAGAGCCTAAATGTCCATCAACTGATGAATGGATAAAGAAATTGTGGTTTATATACACAATGGAGTACTACATGGCAATGAGAAAGAATGAAAAATGGCCTTTTGTAGCAACATGGATGGAACTGGAGAGTGTGGTGCTAAGTGAAATAAGCCAACAGAGAAAGACAGATACCATATGTTTTCACTCTTATGTGGATCCTGAGAAACTTAACAGAAACCCATGGGGGAGGGGAAGAAAAAAAAAAAGAGGTTAGAGTGGGAGAGAGCCAAAGCATAAGAGACTCTTAAAAACTGGGAACAGGGGCGCCTGGGTGGCTCAGTCGGTTAAGCGGCCGACTTCGGCTCAGGTCATGATCTCGCGGTCCGTGAGTTCGAGCCCCAAGTCGGGCTCTGCTGACAGCTCAGAGCCTGGAGCCTGTTTCAGATTCTGTGTCTCCCTCTCTCTGACCCTCCCCCGTTCATGCTCTGTCTCCCTGTCTCAAAAAATAAATAAATGTTAAAAAAAAAACAAACAAAAAAAAAAAAAGAAAAAAAACTGAGAACAAACTGAGGGTTGATGGGGGTGGGAGGGAGGGGAGGGTGGGTGATGGGTATTGAGGAGGGCACCTTTTGGGATGAGCATTGGGTGTTGTATGGAAACCAATTTAACAATAAATTTCATATATTGAAAAAAAAAAGTCAGTTGGAGACATACTAACATCTGTCATTTAATTGCTAAATATGTACATGTATTAAATCCCAAAGTAAAACACATAAAAATTTTAAATTATTTTCTATACTTTCATGTATGAAAGAGTGCACAATTTAGAAAAATAAAATATAAAGAATTAGGTAAAAGAGGAAAAGGTAAATTCTGAGATGTGGGAAGGCAGGACAGGAAATCAAGAGTCAGATGCTTAACTAACTGAGCCACACATGTGCCCCTCATTCCAATTTCTAATTTTAAAGTAAATCCTGGGAATACTAGAGGTATAAATAAACTTGATACAGAGAGGTTAGTATTAATTTACAAAGACATGTGAATACTCGTGTTTTTGTTGCTTCAATCGTATCTTAAGCTATTTTATCGTTTAACAAAATCTTGGCTAGGAAACCAGTGGTATCCAACTGTTCTTGTATGTTGGAATTGTATGTTGTATTTGTACCTATATGTTGGAATTGATGTGTTCACATAATTATGACTAATATTTATTTTATATCTTGTATGAATAGCCTTTTCACATTTTTTCTCCATATTTCTTTTTTTTTTTAAGTTTTATTTATTTACGTAATCTCTACACCCAACATTGGGGCTCAAACTCAAGATCCCAAGATCAAAAGTCACACTCTCTTCTAACTGAGCCAGACAGGTGCCCCTCTCCATATTTATTTCTATGAGCTCTTTAAATATTTAGGATCATTATCCCTCTGTTCTGTTCACTATGAATATTAGGCCCAATGTGAGGCTTGACTTTTAATTTTGTAGGTTTGCAAGATTCAAATCTTATACTGTTAGGTAAATGATCAACATTTTGTTTGTGATTCTCTTCATTTGCTCCTGACCTTAGAAGATCTGACATTGATTAAACTTAAAAAATTTTTTTTCAACGTTTATTTATTTTTGAGAGACAGAGAGAGACAAAGCATGAGGAGGGCAGGGGCACAGAGAGAGGGAGACACAGAATCCGAAGCAGGCTCCAGGCTCTGAGTTGTCAGCACAGAGCCCAACACGGGGCTTGAACCCACAAACCATGAGATCATGACCCAGGCCGAAGTCAGACACTTAACTGAGCCACCCAGGCTCCTGATTAAACTTTTAAAATCCATTATGTTTTCTTTTTTCTGTTGCCATAAACCTGTTCTGCTGTCTACCTCTAATAATGGTGACAAGCTAAAAACTCTGGAGCACCCTTGAACACTTCCCTTTAGGGAAGGTAGAGGAATCAGTGTTACCAGGCTAAGAAGAGGGGCAGGCCATTCTCTGGCCTTGTCATTCTCATGACCACCAGTGCATCCTCCCTGAGAGTACCCTAAGAACCATAGGTTAGAGTGTGACTTTTGCTGCCTGTCTAGGCTTTACTGAAAGTGCAAACCTTTCTTTCTGGAGTCTCTGTAACATACACAGTTTTGTATCTGATGAGGTTTCAGTAAGACAATGCAGTTGACAGTGTATCATAGAACTATAAAATGTTCTATAAATATTACCATGAACACCAGTTAATAATAGCAGGAGGGAAGGAATAAAAATTTTTACAATTTTACTATGGAAAGAATACAACATGAGACAAAAATAAATTCACTAGAAATCTCACCGAAGATCCAGACCAGCTTCTTTCCAAAGTAAATCCATCAAGCGCAACATCTGGAGTGTCAACATATCTTGTCGTAAATCTAAGGGGGGAATACTCTGCTTTATTATAAATGCTTTCCACGTTATGTCTAATAACATTAATTCAAGACTACTAATTCAGATAGAACTAAAATCAATGACCAATAGTGTTAATATTTTCCCGAAACTTTAATGTTGAGTATACTTATTTTGTTAAATATTAGGTTTGCTGGCTAGCATGTGCCTGTAACACTATTTCAGAAATTAAGGTAAATTTTTTTTTGAGAGAGAGAGAGGGAGAGAACATGCACGCTCGCACAAACAGGGCAGAGGGAGAGAGAGAATCCCAAGCAGGCTACACCCTCAGTGTGAAGCGTGATGCAGGGCTGGATCCCACAACCCTGGGACCATGACGTGAGCTAAAACCAAGAGTCAGACGTTCAACTTACTGAGCCACCCAGGTGCCCCAAGGTAAGTAATATTTTTAATAGGGGTGTCTGGCTGGCACGGGCAGTTGAACATGTGATTCTGGATCTCAGGGTGATGAGTTTGAGCCCCACAAACTCACATTGAGTGTAGAGATTACTTTAAACAAAATAATTTTCAATTGTTTACCATGTGTAAGCTACAATACTGATCGTATGGATGGCGTAATACTGTATAACACAGTAATGGCTATCTACAACATCTATACAATTCACACTGCTGATTTTTTTCTTTCCTGGTTGCGTTTAGGGATGCACAGAAGTTCTTAAAGATCACATAAGGAATTGTATGGTATGATAGATTACAGAATTGTAACAGTTGATTTTATTTGTTATCATATCCAAGGATAATTTTGAGGTAACAGAGGGCTTTGAAAGTATTGCTTTACATAGTAACATTCATATCATCAAGTGGGATTAGATGTCTAGCAAAACACTACAAGTTCTTTTTAAAATAGTTGTAAGCACACATATTATGGTAAGCATATTTACTAATGTACCTTTTATTCTTTTTAATAAACCCAACATACAAATACTATAATCCTTATGACCATGAAGAACCTGAAGTGCAATGAATTTTACGTGACTTATCTGTAATCATAACAACTAATGAGTGGTGGCTGTCTGGTTGGTGTAATCACCTCAGAGGCATTTCCTGTCAAAAAATATGAGTCATTAAGACATTTTAATTAAAATATAAAATTATGGCAGCGATATCAAAATTGCTGTCACTGAAACAGAATGTATGAATATACTACTGAAAATACTGTACTTCACAAGCTTCTTACCAAAGAATTAGACAGACTTTGTATTTTGTAGGAAAAAAAGATTTATTAGAACAGTGTATGTAAGTAAGCTGTAAAGATATTTTCTAAGAGGAAAAAAAAGGGATTCACAGGACACGCCAAATTCAACCTTATGACCATTGATAGCTACCTCTGGGCTTGCATCTGTTACACGTTTACACATCATTTTTCAGATAAAGCAAACTGACAACAAATGAAAAATACTAAGGAATTTGGTACCGTAAAAATCTCAGTACATACCATCACCATTTTTAAAAATCACTCCAACTGAATCCTCACCAAAAACTTTGTTGTTGTACACGAGCCACAAAGGCTTCATTTTGGAATCCATGTATTTACATTTTTCAACACTGAAATCAAACAAGGGGGAAATTAGTCCACTTCAATTTAAAGAAATGGCAAGACTGTAAATTTTGCCATGATGTATTAGACTTGGGGAAAACCCTCACCTGTTCCAATCAGGTCTGCAGAAGTCAAAACTAGAATATTTCCTCTTGGTAAAAAAGCAACTGGGGTGACAGCTTTGGTTGGCCTGTAGTGATGCCAGATGGGCTAGACTGAAAACCCAGATTTGCCCTTCTCACTACCTACGTTTAAAATTCTTCCTTTTCTTTCTTCTTTCCTTTCTTTCTTTCTTTAAAATTCTTCCTTTCTTGGGTCGCCTGGGTGGTGCAGTCAGTTAAGCGTCCGACTTCAGCCAGGTCACGATCTCACGGTCCGTGAGTTCGAGCCCCGCGTCAGGCTCTGGGCTGATGGCTCAGAGCTTGGAGCCTGTTTCTGATTCTGTGTCTCCCTCTCTCTCTGCCCCTCCCCCGTTCATGCTCTGTCTCTCTCTGTCCCAAAAATAAATAAACGTTGAAAAAAAAATTAAAAAAAAAAAGATAAAAAAAAAATTCTTCCTTTCTTTCTTTACTATTCTTCCTTAACTCCATGTTATTACAGATAGTCAATAATAACCAGATCATAGCATTAGATTAAAATTAGGAATATTATAACTTCATTACTTCTTTGAATCCTAACACAAGGGGATACACATCATTCCTTTTCTATTATTACTTTTGAAGGGAATGAAAAAGTGAGAAATAATTTTCCAAATCAATTTAAGATCTAATTTTGAAATAGGAAAATAACTTAGTTAATAATCTATGATGGTTGCCAACATTTTGCATACATAGGATGTTCAACCCTTAGAAACCAGTAACATAGAAAACAAATGTAATCACATACAACTGAAAGGAAAATACCTTGTAATAACTTCCATGGATCCCACAGGTAAGTTTAGCTAGTAGGCATATGTCCCAGTACACACAAAAATAACCTCTGAGAAATTTAAGAGTTTCCTTCTTTAAATATACAGTACTTACTGGAGCTAGCAGCTAGCCTTATTGCTCCTGCAAGGCAGTCACTCAGAAATTCTTTCTGCATTGCTATTTTTATGGAAAAATCACTGAGCACAGCAAAGATGGTCACTTACTAGAGTTCTGAGAGGATGACACACGGATTCAGAGGTGACTGCAGGTCAGAGAGGGCTTCCCGGTAAGCATTCTGTTTTAAACAAGTATGCATGGCCTCCTTCCCTTTGGCTCTGTTTAGCTTCATTGCATTCAGTTTGATTAAACTATTTAAAGTTTTTAATTTATTGAGTGCCTCAACCTGAAAAATAAGTTTCCCCACAAACAAAATTTATTTATGGTTAAAAATAATATAAAATATTATAGTATCATGTGATCATATTAATTAATAACTAATCCTTTCCTCTCCCCAACACAAGCCCTCAACAACCAGCCAAAGTAAAATCAGTGCTTAGCTTATGACAAACATATTAAATATAACAAGACTAAAAAACTTATTTTTATCACTTGTGACTTAAAGTACTATTTTTCAAATGTTCTTCAATCCTTTTCTTAAATAAAGTCTTAAAAATCAGAGAAAAGTAAAAGGACATAAATTGTGGGTAAGAAGATGACACTTAAAGTACTCAGAACTTTGCAGCTCACTGAGCAGTAGAATTTGAAACACAATCTGAACCACTTCGTTTGTTCAATTCCATAGTAGAAGAGGAAAATCCTTGTACAAGTAATCCTGGGGATCCCGTCATTCAACCTTAACATCTAGTTTTTGTCACTCTTGTGTGATATCTTCTCAATATATTCTCTTGCCACGAATAGCATAGTTAAATGAATTATAGAGTAATAAAATAAATATGAATATAGATAATAGTAGTTGTTGTCTAAGTCTATAGTATTTGTATGAAGTAACTTCGGCTATCAAAACTTATGCAAATAAAAAAACTTTATGCAATTAGTACAAGATCAATCAACAGTGCCCAACTGAATCAAAACCATTGTGTTTAAAAGTCAACTTCATTGTTTAATAACTGAGGTCTTTCCGTGTCATGTTATGCAAAAATCCATTAGAAACAGCCTTGGCCAACCATAAGTCATAAGAAAGGGTATTTTATTTTGTTATTATGTCATTAAAACTGAAACAGCTTGTTAATATAAACACATTTATATTAACATGTAAATTATATATAACAAGCATATAAAACATCTATACAACAAACATGAACACCTTGGCTTGAACTTCCATGAACAGATTTATTTTACATAATGTTTTCGTTTTTGAACTTTGCTTCTATGAAAAGAAACCACTAAGACTCTGTAGGAATGTGAATTCAGTCATGCAGTTTTTATAGACAGACTGAGGGCTTGCTCACAGGAAACTGGAAGGTTCTATGTAGCTTGATGAAAATCGAGATGGCTGAAGCTTGCCAAGTTAGCCACAGACACTCCATTTCTCAACAGTTTCAGGAGCTGTACAAACACTGGTGAAAAGGGAACCAGTTGAAAAACAGACTGTGCAAACAGGAACTTTTTGAAGTATTTCAAATTTGAATTTCTTCTATGTTTGTACAGTTGCGAATTTCAGGCCCCATCACTAACTGTATTGATATCCATTTCCTGGAATAGTGTCCTGAATACCCACATGGCCATAAGTCAAAAACTTTAAGTGTTTCAACACCCTATCTTTTCATAGGTTTACAGTAATAACAAGAACTGCTATGTAAAGTGTACCGCCTCCCTCTTGCTACTCATCAGTCAAGAGTAAAAATGTAATCATACATATGTCATATGTACACTGTTATAAAAGTCAAGCTGAGGTTGGGGCACCTGGGTGGCTCAGTCAGTTAAGCATCACACTCTTCATTTTGGTGCAGGTCATGATCTCACAGTTTGTGAGACTGAGCCCTGCACGGGGCTCTTTGCTGATAGCACAGAGTCAGCTTGGGATTCTCCCTCTCCCTCTTGTCCTTCCCCTGATCACTCTCTCTCACTCAAAATAAATAAATAAATAAACATTAAAAAAAAAAAAAAAGTCAAGCTAAGGTTCCCAGAGAACCAAGAAAATGTACAATGTGGTTTGATCATGAGTGAGGTCAATTCATGATGTAGGACCTCATCAAGCAGGGCTTTACAAGCTTTGGTAAAAGTTCAGGGGAGATCCTTTCCACATGCTAGGTGAGATGCTGCTGGATTCATTAATCAATCAATGAAGCCAATTAGATCTTAAAATTCACTGCTGAAAATTTTGTGGCAGCTTCAGGATCTGATGCAAACTTCCAGTGGCATTCAGGAATGAGAAACACAGGTGTGGTACCATGAACCCTTTTGAATTTACTGTCTTTCTCACCATTTCCCCCTCGGTTCTGAGCTCCGCTCTCTTTGCATCAAGCTCCTGATCTAACTGGTTTTCCTTTACAGAGCAGGTCAGATTGAGTTGGCAGACGTATCTGCCCAGAACTAAGCCCCTAGCCTTTCAGAACACAATTTCCCAGGTGGAAAACCCCAAGTCTTAGTTCTGTCCCTGAATTCCACATTGGAAACTGCTGACAGTTTAGTCTGCAATTCTCCATTTGTTTGAAATCTTTCCCTGTTGGGAACTGCTGGAGGCAGCTGTGGTTCTCCATTTTATTTGGAATGAGTCCATCCTCCATATTCCTTGGCATTTGCTGGTTTATCCCTTCCAAAGTCCAAGGTTCCATGGGAATTGGTGGTGCATACAAGCCCTTTCTTGGCCAAGACACAGTAACATCTCTCAGTTACTGTGGTATAATAAAATGCACATATTTTTTGGTCTTGTTTTGTAGAAATAAAGACTACTCCTAACAGAGATCTCAGAGGTCAAAAAGCTGCAAAAAATGGGCCATGCAGTCAAAGGCTGTTAGAGCATCTGCCACTTTAAGAAGACTCCTGTAACAGGGTAAATTGTTCATGAAATGGGTTAGACTGACACTAGATCACCTGCCAACATCAAGAAAATTTCTGTGCGAAAAGGGACACTGTAAACATGCCATAATTCCCAACCCTACCACGTCTCTCTTAGGTATTACTTTAACTCTAAGAAACCCAAAGGTCTAGCTAAAACAAACAGGATCCCTTAAATCTAAAGAGTTGAACACACTACCTTCCAGCCCAACTGCTTATTTTATGTCTAAGAATTACATGTAGGGGAGCCTGGGTGACTCAGTTGGGTAAGCATCCGACTCTTGGTTTTGGCTCAGGTCATGATCTCACAGTTCGTGAGTTCGAGCACCACATCAAGCTCCATGCTGACAGCCTGCTTGAGATTCACTGTCTCCCTTTCTCTCTGCTCCTCCCCTGCTCACTCTGTCTCTCTCTCTCTCTCAAAAAAAATTAAATTAAAAAAAATTATTTTTTTTTTCAACGTTTATTTATTTTTGGGACAGCGAGAGACAGAGCATGAACGGGGGAGGGGCAGAGAGAGAGGGAGACACAGAATCGGAAACAGGCTCCAGGCTCTGAGCCATCAGCCCAGAGCCCGACGCGGGGCTCGAACTCACGGACCGCGAGATCGTGACCTGGCTGAAGTCGGACGCTTAACCGACTGCGCCACCCAGGCGCCCCAAAAAAAATTATTAAAAAAAAAAAAAAGATTTACACGTAGAGGCCACTTTTAGACAACAGGCTTGAGCAATGGAATGTAAAGCAAGGCAAAAAAAAGACCCACAGGAGCCACTTGGCTGAATACAGACAGACCCATCAGGTGACCCACCTCAAAACATCCATAAGCCCGAAGAGACCAACGGGCTACTGACAAAGAGGCACAGTTACCAAAAAAGAGAAAATTCCATAGGTCCCCATACCTCCTCACCTTCCCCCTCTAAAAAACAGCCCTAATCTACTGCCACATTGCAGAGAGTCTCTCCTTTGCTGTCCTGCCAGCCTCTCTTGCAGTGTACTCAATAAACTTCTATCTCCTTTGTTCTGTCTGCCTGGGGTGAATCCTTTCACCACCCTGAACTATTCACCCAATCATCGCTCCACATTTGGGGCCCTCATCCAATCAGGAAAAACACATTACAGTCCAGGAAATTTCAGATAGCTAGTAAAATGGCAAAATCTTACTAATGAAAACCTAGAAAGGTAACGTTCATTATGTGGAAATTTCCAATTAGATACGACATTTAGGAAATGCACTTGAAAGCAAGCATTCCCAAATTAAACAAACAAAATGGGATATCCACTTATTAGTATGCAGAAATCTCCAGAAGGTTTCAAAATTCCAAAATAGTTTCATTGAAAGATTCATTGCAAAAGCTAATGAAAAATTAAAGAGAAAAGGTATTTAAAACAAAAGACTGTAACAGACTGAGGCATAAAAATGATGTAATTCCTACTGCTCTCCTCTATCCTTTGAGTATCCATAACCCTCTATCTGAACTGCTTTTCCACTCTAAAGACACTATTAAACAGTTAACTTATAAAATAAGGCCACTTGAGGCTACAGGCCATTCTCTGCAGGTTATCTTTCACATCTTGCTCAAAGGCTGAACTGAGGGCCACAGTCAAAGAATTTCTTAAACCAGGGAGGACCCTGAAATTTTTTGTAAAGAGATTACCTCTGGAGCCCAGCCAAGAGAGGGAAGTAAAATTTCACACTGTCCCTTCCTTTCCAGTTCCTGACCAATTGGTTATTGATCCTTTCTCTCCCAGGGAAGGCTATTTCCTTCTTGCTGGTCTTGTTTCTTATCCTAGGAACTTGGCTTGGCTTTCTGGTCACCTGAGATACGCAAGTTGTTCTTTTGGCTATCTTTGGGAGTGACTCTAGATCTTGTGAAGACAACCTCTTTTGCATCCACTTTGAAGATGCCTCTTAGGTCTATGGGACTGTTTAATACAGCCAGAGACAGTTAACTGTCAAGGCTGAAATCTTACAAGATATTTTAAAGGACTGAATAACTTTATGATCAGAAATTTGGCCAAACTGGAAGATAATATTCAGAGCCTGACAGGAATTTTTTTAGGCCTTCTCCCCTAAGCTAAATTGGAAGCTGATATTCAGAGCCTGATAGGAATTTTTTAGGCTTTCTCTCCTACACTTACCCACAGGGAAAGAAAAACACTCTAACATAGGTGGATAGGTGTGTCGGCCCTTCGATATAATTTAGGCAGCAACCCAATTCTTTGAGGAATTAAAAACAGCTGCCCTTGTTTTACAAACCTAGTCTTTACAGGACCAGAGATGTAGCTCCAAAAACAACTCAAAATCCACCAATACTTTTTCCCAAACCCCAAATCTCCCCTAATTATCTCAGTAGGCTTGGAAGTATTATAAATTCTGGTCTTAAGAGAACAAAAGTTATAGGAAGAGCTTACTTTTTTTCCCCCTGTGCCTTTAAGATATAAATGTTCTACCAGAGTATTCTCCATAATTCTTATCTAGACCATCTCTTTGACATACAAACTTCAGGGAGGTAACTCTTTAATTTTTTTTTTTAATGCTTATTTATTTATGAGCGAGAGAGACCGAGTGCCAGCGGGGGAGGGGCAGAAAGAAAGGAAGACCCTTCTGGGTCCAAAGCAGGCTCCAGGCTCTGAGCTGTCAGCACAGAGCCCAACGTGGGGCTGGAACCTGTGAGCCACAAGATCCATGACCTGAGCCGAAGTTGGGCACTTAACCGAGCCACCCAGATGCCCCAATTCTTATCAGAAGGGAAAAAAGGTCATCTGGAACTTGACTTGTTAAGGACAAGACTCTTCTCCACAAGTATTAGAAAAAGTTGTATTCACCTAAGCAGGTAACCCGATCTTATTCTATCGGTTAGAAAAATAATTTAGAGCCAGCTATTTTTGTATTATTGTATCTAATCCATGGTAGTAATTTAAAGCTATAAGCTATAAGGTCTCTGTTTGCTTCCATCTGTGTTGGTGTGTGTGTCCAGACATACGTTTTGCATGTGTGGTACTTTCTACCTCCAAATGGTACTGCCAAAATTAATCTGTAAAAGAGCTCTCTTTAAACGGCTTTTAAAAAAAACAAGCATTTGCATAAACTTAGTCTTCATAAAATTCTCAGAAATATAATAGAAACTATCCCAAATGTTTTTCAAGTTCACGTGCTCTGGAATAACTTTTGGTAAATTAAAGCAAGTTTAATAAGTTCATTGGTTGACTGGAAACAGGCATATCTTTAGAATTATCAAGATTGAATATAATGTAGATAAACAACTTTTATTCTACCTGAATTTATCAGCTAAATTCATTTCTGTTCTAGTCTGTCAGCAAAAAATAACTTAGAATGATGGGTGATTTTGTCTAATGACTCATGAAGTTTTCATGGGTAAAATAAACATAATTGTTGAGAACAAATGATTTAAACAGATATAAGTGGAATAAGAGGTAATAAAGTTTTTAGCAAGAATTATATTTTATTCTATGTGTACTTAAAAATAGCTTCCAAATCTCTGGTAACTTGAAACTGTAGAACTCTCCTAAGTTAAAATAAATATAACAGAAATCTGTTGAATATTTAGATTTCCAAATAAGAAAATACCAAACCATTAATTATTAAACACAGGTTTATCTACTTTTGGCTTCCTACAGAGAAACCAAAAGATATTTGGATGTGTTAGTGCACTGGAAAACTGAAGAAGGTCTATGCTTCTAGAAATTATGAAAAGTATTCATGAATTTGCAAATCTAAAAAATGCTGGTATAACAGTTTATATAATTCCTTAACTTCTTAGTTTTCACTAGGAACTAAGGTTTCTAAGGGTTAAGAATTCTTTTTTTGGGGGGTGCGCTTGAGTGGCTTAGTCGGTTAAGCAACCAACTTCAGCTCAGGTCACAATCTCTGCTGTCAGCAAGGAGCCCCACTTGCAATCCTCTGTCTCCCTCTCTCTGCACCCCCCCCAACCTTGTGTGTGTGCTCTCTCTCAAAAATAAACATTAAAATAAAAAAGAATTTTTTTTTAAATGTTTTGAGAGAGAAGGCATGCACAAGCAGGGGAGGGGTAGAAAGAGAGAGGGAGAGAGAGAATCCCAAGCAGGCTCCACACTGTCAGCACAGAGTCCTATGTGGGGCTTAAATTCACGAACTGTTAGATCATGACCTGAGCCAAAATCAAGAGTCGGATTCTTAACTGACTAAGCCACCCAGGCACCCCTAAAGGTTAAGAATTCTAATTAATATATGCAATTAAAACTACAGAAATAAGGAAAACATCTCCATATGCAAAGAAATCAAAATGTGTGTTTTTGGTAAAAAGTTTGAGAAACGAAGATACATTTTTGAGGAAAAAAATCGTAGAAAGTTTGTGAAAGAAGAAATCTTTGGAAAGGAATTTTATGTGTGATCAGGACTAAGACTGGAATAAGTTTTAATATAAAAAGCAAGCTGGTGCAAAATTAGAATTTGACTTTCTTTTTGTTAAAATGACAAAGGTTTTGTTCTGGTTTTTACTTTAAGTCTACTTTTGATAGCAGATTATGGAAGTTTTTTTTTTTTTATCTTTAAGTGATCTGCCTAGAAAACAAAGATACTGTGTTTTATCAAAATAATTTCTTGTGGTTGCTGTCTTTATCAGGTCTTTGATTACTTAGGAAAACTGAGTCTTCTCGAATATTAAAAGAGCTAAGTTCTGCTAAGAAAATCTAAGCCCCTCCCCTAACTTTTCACAAGCAAAATAAGACATCTCATTGGTTGGCTTCCCTGAAGTTACATAGTTGAGTTAGAAAGTACCTGCCTGGAGGCTTTCATGATTCAGGACTCACTCCTCTGATTAGGGATAAATGTAAATGAGCCTGTGATCAGGTACTTTTCCACAATTCTTAAAATTATTGCAGAATCTGCTGCTAAAACAAAAGAGGCCCAACAACCATCTTTAGGCTCTTTTGATTAAGTATCAAAACTGTTCTTAATAATAGGATGGCCTTCAATTATCTTTTAGCTGAGCAAGAAGGTATCTCTGCTGTGGCCAACACCACCTGCTGTATCTGGATTAACATTTCTCAGGAAGCTGAAACTCAATTACATAAGATCACAAGAGCAAGCCACTTGGCTTAAAAAGGTGACTCCTTCAACACGGTCTTTCTTTGCTCAGTTTGTGTCTTGGGGACCATGAGTCTAACGTGCACTCCAAACACTGGGAATTATCCTGCTTATACTTACCATAACAATCTCTCTGGCACACTATATTCTCTCATAAGTTTTAAATGCATGTTTGCAGCCACTAACCATCAAACAAATGAATTCCTTAAGACTGGAATGTCAAAGAACAAGGAGAATGACTGACTTCCATAACCTACGAATATGTAGGAATTAAGCAAAAACATCATAACCTATGGATAATGTATACCATACAAAAGAACAATCAAAACTGTGAGAACTTCAGAATAGTATCTGATAGTGGTGCTAATGCTTTAAATCTTGATCACATCTCTGTTGAGCTTAGAGCATGATCAAAGGGGAAATGTAAAAGAAAAGGACAGGCCCAAAATGCTAGGCCACGTCATCAAACTGGGGCTCAGTACCTAACCTAACTGCACTTTCAACCTCCCTCAGAAGTGCAGTCTTAACAGTCAGTCAGGAATTTCCTGGTCAGCACCATGAGGTAATCTGTCACATGGGCCCTCTCAACCCCCAAAAGAAAATGAGGAAATCCACCTAATACGGGAAAGTGACTTTCCTAAAACAATCATTTCTTTTCATCTGCTTATTGTTCCACCACATTTCTGCCTGTAAAACCCTTTTTTGCATGGCTCCCCCAAGTCCCCTCTACTAGATTAGCTAGATGGGACACTGCCCAATTCATGAATCAATTAATAAAGCCAATTAAATGGTAAAAAAAAAAAAAAAAAACCAAATGGGTTTTATTCTCCATGCAATGAGAATTACTTTAGGGATTTAAAAAATGGAAATGACATAATCCATCTGCATTTTTAAAATGTCACTTTAGCTGCTGTGCAGAGAAGGGTCTGCATGTGCAAGAACGGAAACAAGGGGAGCAATTTAAGAGGTTAATGAAGACATGCAGGTGAGAGAAGATTATGAATTGGACTAGGACAATAGCCATGAACACAAAAGACATTGATAGGCATGAGATATATTTAAGAGGACTATAAAATTAAGGGGACTAGGGGCACCTGGGTGGCTCAGTTGGTTAAGTGTCTGACTTCGGCTCAGGTCATGATCTCACAGTTCGTGGGATCAAGCCCTGCATCGGGCTCTCTACCGTCAGCATGGAGCCTGTTTCAGATCCATCTTCTGGTTATTTCTTCCATACTGGAATGCATAATTGGAATGGATATACTCAACAGCTGGCAGAATCCCCATATTGGCTCCCTGGCTATTTTGATGGGAAGCGGAAGTTATTATAAGCTCCTCTACCTCAGAAAACAGTAAACCAAAAGCAGTAACCCATTCCTGCAGTGACTGCACAGTTGAGTGCCATCATCAAGGACTTGAGAGATACAGGGGTGTAGATTCACAGCCCCACTCGTCTTGCCTATTTGGCCTGTACAGATGACAGATGGGGCTTGGAAAATTACAGTGGATCATCCTAACATTAACTAGTGGTGTACCAAATATGGTTTCGTTGCTTGAACAAAGTAACACATCTCCTGGTACGTGGTATACACCTACTAACAATTGCTTTTTCCTCCATATCTGTCAATAAGGAACCACAAGAAGTTTGCTTAAGCTGTCAAGGCCAACAATATACTTTCAATGCCCCATCTCAGAAGTATAGCAACTCTCCCGCCCTTTATCATAATTTACTTTGCAAATTGTAAAGTAATTTACAACTTGACTTGACTGCCTCTTGACTTGACTCTTGACTGCCTCTCCCTTTAACAAGACACCACTCTGGCACCTTTACATTGATAACATTACGCTGATCGAACTTAGTGAGTAAGAAATAGCAACTACTTTAGATCTGAAGAAATTTGTATGTCCGAAGGTGGGAAATAAATCCAATAAAAATTTGGGACCTTTTATCTCAATGAAACTCCTAGGGTTCAACTTGCATGGGGCATATCAAGATATCCCTTCTAAGGTAAAGAATAATTTGTTGCTCTGACCCCTCCTACGACCAAAAATGAGGCACAATGGCTAGTGGGCCTCTTTGGATTGTAAAGGCAACATACTGCTCATGTGGGTCATGTACTACAGCCTATTTACTGAGTGACCTAAAAGGGTGCTAGTTTTGAGTGAGATCCCAAACAAAAGAAAGCTCTGCAATGGGTCCTGATTGCTGTGCAAGCTGGTGTGCTACTTGGTCCATATGATCCAGCAGGTCTAATGGTGCTTGAACTGTCAGTGGCAGACAGAGATGCTATCTGGAGCCCTTGGCAGGTCCTATAGATAAATCATAGCACAGGTCCTCAGAATTTTGGAAACGACACTTGCCAGCTCCTGTAGAGAAGTACTCTCCTTTAGAGAAACCACTCTTAGCTTACTATCGGGATTTAGTAAGATTGACTGCTTAACCACTGGCTACCAAGCAAGCATGTGACCTGAACTGCCCATTATGAACTGGGTGTTGTCTGATCCACCAAGCCATAAAGATGGGTAAGCAAAACAGTACTCCATCATCAAATGAAGTGTATATATAAGACTGGGCCTGAGCAGGCCCTGAAGGCACAGTAAGTTATATGAAGAAGTGACTCAAATGTCCACGGTTTCCTCTTCTTGCTACACTACCTTCTCTTTCCTACCCTGCACCTATGTCGTCACAGGGAGTTCCCTTCAACCAGTTAACACAGGAAGAGAAGACTCAAGCACGGTTTATAAATGGCTTTACACAGTATCTAAACACCACAGGAAAGCAGACAACTATGGAACTACAGCCCCTTTCGGAAACAATTCTGAAGGACAACGGTGAAGTGAAATCCTTGCTGTGGTGCATTTGGAAAATGCACCTTACTGTTTCACTTTGCCTGAAAGGAGAAACAGCAATACATGCAATTATATACCAATTCATGAGCTGTGACCAAAGCTTGGCTTATGGCCAAGGACGTAGAAGGAACATGACTGGAAAATTAGTAAGAAATACGGGGAAGAGATATAGGATAGACTTTTCTGAAGAGGCAAAAAAAAAAAAAAAAGTGTCGCATTGGATACTCACCAAAGGGTGTCTTTGGAAGAGGATTTTTATAATCAAGTGGATAGGAAAAACCATTCTGTGGATACCAGTCTGCCTTTTTCCCAAACACCCCTGTCATCACCCAGTGGGTTCATGAACAAGGTGGCCAAGATGGCAGGGATGGATGTTATGCATATGTTCAGCAATATGGACCTCCACTCACCAAAGCCTACCTGGCTATGACCACCACTGTGTGCCTGCTATGCCAGCAGCTGAGACCAGCTGCTGATGAGTTCCTGATATAGCACCATTTCTCCCGGATGGACAGCCAGCTATCTGGTGACAGACTGATTACAACAGACGGCTTCCACTATGGAAGAGGCAATATTTTGTTCTTACTGGAATAGAAACTTAACTCTGGATATGGATCTGCCTTCCCTGAATACAATGCATTTCTGTCAAACTACCATTTGTGAACACCTTATTCACCATTGTGGTGTTCTACACAGCATTGCTTCAATCAAGAAACTCATTTCACAGCAAATAAAGTGTAACAATGGACTCCTGCTCATGAAATTCACTAGTCTTAACATGTTCTCTACTAATCTGAAGTAGCTGGCTTGACAAAAGAATGGAATGGCCTTTTGAAGACTAACTTACAGTAGCAGCTAGGTGGCAATACCTTGCAGGACTTAGGCAAGGCACTCCAGAAAGCTGTATATGCTCTGAGTCAGCATCCAATATATGACAAGCCTTCTCCCATAGCCAGGACTCAAGGGTCCAGAAATCGAGGTTTAAAAGTCAAAGTTGTACCACTTACTACTCCCTCCAGGGACCCACTAGCAAAATTTTTGCTTCTTTTCCTGCAACCTTATGCTCTACTGGCAAAGAGGTCTTAGTTATAGAGGGAAGAATGATTCCAATGGGGGACATGGCAATGACTGTATTGAATTGGAAGTTAAGACTCCAGCCCAGCCACTTTGGGCACCTCAAGCCTCTGGATCAACAGGCAAAAAAAGGCATTATGATGCTGGCTGGAGTGACTGATACTGACTGTCAAGGAGAAATTGGCCTACTGTTCCACAGAGGTAAGGAAGAGTAAGCCTAAAATATAGGAGATCTCTTCTTAGCATTACCATGTCCTGTGATTAAGATCAATGGACAATTACAATTGGACAATTACAAGCTAACTTAGGTAGGACTACTAATGGTCTGGACCCTTTAAGAATGAAGGTTTGGGTCAACCCAACAAGTCAAGAACCAAAAGTGAAATGCTAATTAAAGGCAGAGGGAATATAGAATGAGTTGGAAGAAGGTAATAATAAATACCAGCTATAACCACATGACGAGTTACAGAAATTAAGATTAATTGTCATGAGTATCTCCTCCTCGTTTTGATATGAATGTGTTTTTATATGTGTGTGTATATATACATAAACATATATGTATATGCTATATTTACATACACAGTCTGTTTCCTTCCGGCTCTTTTCCTTTATCATGTAACCTAGATGTATTGATTTTATATCATAGTATTTAAGTGTTAATGTTACATCGCAGTATTTAATTTATAGTGTAGCAAGAACAGGAAACACCACTCAAGGGTATTACCTCCTATTCTGGGGAAAAAGTTAGTGCATTTTTGCTTGTACTGAAGGTATTTGTATTATGTTAGAAGTAATTCTCAACTTGCTACACAGTCTTTATTTGGAGATTAAACATGGTTTACAAAGCTGTGTATACATGCTGAGTTGATCTGTGATGGTTAATTTTATGTATCAACTTGACTGGGCCATAGGGTGCCCAGATATTTGGTCCAACATCATTTTGGGTGTGTCTGTGAGGGTATTTTTGGATGAAATTAACATTTGAATGGGTAGACTGAGTAAAGAAGACTGGCCTTCCTAATACTAATGGGTATTATCAGAACCTGTGAAGTTCTGAATAGAAGAAAAAGGCAGACCTTCCAGTAAGTAAGAAGGAACTCTGCCAGCCCAGCTGTCTTAAGCTGGGACATAGGTCTTTTCCTAAAACTCCTTGCGTGTTAAACTTGTCTGCTTTCAGACTGACACTTTCTACTGACTCTCCTGGTTCTTAGGTCTTTGGACTCAGACTGGAACTTCACCATCAGCTCTTCTGGGTTTCTAGCTTCCTTAACTGAAGATCTTGGGATTTCTTAGCCTCCATAATCACATGAGACAACTCTTTGTAATACAATCTCACCATCCTCCTCTGCTTCATTCTCTCTATACAGCTGACCCTTGAATAAAGGGTTAGAGGTACCAACTCCACCTCCAGACCCACACAGTCGAAAATCTGGGTATAATTTTTGATTCCCCAAAAACTTAACTACTAATAGCCTATGCTGATGGGAAGCCTTACCAGTGACATAAACTGTAGATTAACATGTATTTTGTGTGTTATATGTATTATATACTGTATTAGCTAGAAGAAAGAAAATATTAAGAAAATCATGGGAAAATACATTTATAGTACTGTACTGTGTCAAAAAAATCAGTGTATAAGTGAACTCATGTTGTTCAAATTCATGTTGTTCAAGGGTCAAGTGCATACATACACTCTTATTGGTTGCTTCTCTGTAAAACATTAACATACTCTTCACTGAACTCACACCAACTAGACCAGCAAAACCTATAAATGTCACCTCCACTATGAACTCTTTCCTAATATCCTAAGCTTGGTTACATGCCTCTCTTTTGTGCTTCCATAATGTTCCCATAATGCTTAATCATATATTTCTTAATTATTGATTTGTACACCTCCTCTATGGAAATATAAATTCCTTGATAACAATAACATAACTGGGGCATCCTGGTGGCTCAGTCGATTAAGCATCTGACTCTCGATTTCAGGTCCAGTTCATGACTTCAAGCCCACATTGGGCTCTGCACTGACAGTGTGGAGCTGGCTTAGGACTCTCTCCTTCTCTCTCTGTCCCTCCTTCATTCATGCAGTGTGTCTTTCTCCCTCTCTCTCTCTCTCAAACTCAGATAACATAGTTTAAAAAAAAATTACATAACTATTTTCACTTCATATTACCAATACCTAACAGTAACCCTGGCATATAGTAAATTCTGAGTAAATGCATATTAAACCATTAAGAAAACCTTCTTGTGTTTATTTGGATGATACTCATTGCAAGAAAAATCAATGCTAAAGAACAAGAGCATATTGTTGCTACCTGTCAATAAGAATTCTGGCATGAAGAAGCTAGAATAAAGGGCTGCTTTATTTTGATGGCAGAAATGCTCTCATCACATCCTTCAGGGGATGAAGGACCTACCTGGGCCATATCAAGCCTGGGCCATGGTTATGCTTCTCACTTGCAAGCAAGCGATCAAAAGACCATTACTACTTGCAATTACTACCTATATAAATCAGGATTATCTCCAAAAGAAATAAATGGATCTTGAGACTACAACTATCAATAGCCCCCGATTTTGAAATTCTGTATTCAGTAAAATAGCTTCATGGTTCTGTTTAATGGCTTATATTTTATTTTAGCTTCAAAATACATTTATACTCATAAAATGACACTATTTTATATACTGGATTTATGTTTAAGTTCTGATTTTAAAAAGAGAGTTGTGGTGCCACGAAGGTTTGAAAACTCCCAGTATAACAGTTTTCTAGCTGGACAGCCCTAATTTTAAAAATTCTTTCTGTCACTTCATAGTTGGGTTTTTAGGCAAGCTAGTTAATCTCCTGGAGCCTCTGTTTTCTCCCTTGTCTAATCCCGACAGTATTAGCAACTACTGTGGCACATAATAAGGACAGTAAAATAACATGCTTATAACATTTAATATGGTTCCTGGCATATAAGCATTTAATATCTGACTGATTAATCTCACTAATATCTCATCATCAGCAATGATGAGAAAATGAAGTCCTGGAAAGAAGATAAGGGACTATAGGCCTGTATATATATTTTGAAAAAGCAGCTTGAGGATTCTGAATTCTAGATGTTATAACAACTATCAATTTAAGTGTCAAACTATCTCAAATTAAAACAAATGGCAGAATATATGAATCATAAATACTATACTAACTGGAAACAGTAACTCAGGGATATGAAAAACAGGGTCTAAAAATTTCATGACCTTTGTCACCATCACCATCAAACCCATTGTTAAGCATGTCTACATGGGTATTTCCCATTAAAACTTAAGGCATATTATTAATATAGATACTAGGAAGAATCCTTCATTTTTGAGGGAGCATTCAACTAATGTTCGGCTAAATTTAACACTTCATTTCTTGACTTAAATTTTTATTTAAAAATGTATTAATGGGATGCCTGGGTGGCTCAGTCAGTTAAGCGTGAACTTCAGCTCAGGTCATGATCTTGGGGTTCATGAGTTCAAGCCTCACGTGGGGCTCTGTGCTGACAGCTCAGAGCCTGGAGCATGCTTTGGATTCTGTGTCTCCCTCCCTCTCTGCCCCTCCCCCACTTGCACTCTGTCTCTCTCTCAAAAATAAATAAACATTAAAAAAAATTTTTTAATGTATTAATTAGGTTCAGTTACTGAAAGTTCCATGGAATAATGGGAGAAATAGCATATGATACAATTTATCAAATACCATGTGGCAAACTAAACATGAAAATAAAAAAAAAAATTAAAAAAATAAAAACAAAAACCAGATACCTGCTTAGAAAGCACTTTCATATGCCCTACACTTCCCCGGCAGTATGCTTCAAGGATGACACCAAACTGTACTGAGACAGCAGGAATATGCACTTCTGACCTACAAATAAGTTAATAATATTAAGATAATTTGCGTATAAAACACTTCAGATCACCAAATAAAAATACTGACTTCATATTATGAAATAAATGTATGATGCCAATCAAAACACAGAAGAATACATCATCTTGTCCACAAATATGAGTGGGATGGGCAACTTCCCAATTCTTTAAACACCACAGATCAAAAACATGTGCGATTATATAATTAATTTTTTATTCCAAAAATCCAAAATTTTCACATCTCACCTTGTTTGCTTTCTGTAGTTGAAACAAAACGTTGCCAATTAAGACAATAAAGTGAAACGCAAAGATCTGATTCACATCACACAAGTGACTAATCCCTCAATTAGCTTCAATTCAATTTTTTCTCACTTAAAGAATGGTGTACCCATTTGAAAAAGGAAGGAACAACATATTCTGTTACTCCCGGAAGGGCTTAAAAATAGGAAGGTTGAACTGGATGAAAAAGATGACAAGTTAAAAATAAGAAAGGAAAAACCTCTATGAGTAATAAAGGAAATCAAGATTCAGAAATGTAGCTTCCAAAATCATTATCAAAATAATATAGAGCTCATTTTCCTTAAAAAGTTTAGCTAAAATGGGGGAAAGTCCTATTTTTATGACAGTCATTAGTTTCAGTATTCTCAAGTCCAGATGAAAAAAACAAAAATGTCTGAGTACAGACTCAGAAATCAGGAACCAACAATTTTCCTAGGAAAAAAGGACTTCATTTATCCTTTCTGATTTTACTCCTATATCAACTTGGTGAAATAA
The DNA here is from genome assembly GCF_007474595.2 of Lynx canadensis. Lineage (NCBI taxonomy): Eukaryota > Metazoa > Chordata > Mammalia > Carnivora > Felidae > Lynx > Lynx canadensis. The sequence goes on from NC_044311.2 coordinate 34,255,416, forward strand.
GGTTCACATATTTCTAAAATTGACCTAATAAAGAAGCTGAAAATAATGTTGCTCTTGTTATAGGAAAACTTGAAAATCTTTATCTATTGGTACCCAAAGCCTTTCAGAAGGAGTAAGTGTGGTTTTAGCCCAAGAATATTAACAAAGTAAGTGCACTTTACTAGAAAATAGCAATACATTAATTTTTAGTTTCAGTTAAAAATCAAGGAGGCTTGGTGGGACACTTATCTGAATTACTTTGCCAAATCCTGAAAATTAAGAGTTGGGTATCAAGAAATAAAAGACACCAAGAAGAGTATGAATGTTATAAATGGCTCAGAAACAAGTAAACCAGCCAACTATTACAGTAAATGTCCCGTATTATGCTGATTTATATTTACAAAAGCACCAGGTAGACTCAAATCTAAAAATATAAAAGACTTACCTAAGGTGCCAAAATAGAAACTGCCCTATCCTGCGGTTAGCAAGTGCTCTTTCTAATAGGAATCTAGAGAGGGCACAATCAAGAAAAGGCTCATATTTCAAAACTTGCACCAGTTGTAAAAGATATTGAGAGAGTTCTTCATCACTAAAAGAAACAAAAGACAAAATAAGTCACTCAACAACCAATGCCAGAAAGAGATCCCATCCCATCAAACTATCAAACACTAACTTACTGAAACGCAATGGTTCTTTTGGGTCAGGCTTGTTATGTATGCTTACATTCACTGTCCCACTATTAAAATAACCCAAGAGGGGTGGCCTGAGTGGCTAAGTCAGTTAAGCATCCAACATCAGCTCAGAGTTACAATAAAATCGGGTACTTTAATACTGATTTCTGATCATGCAGGAAAAGTTATATACTCAGTCAACACGTTTGTTTGTTTGTTTGTTTGTTTGTTTGTTTCTAAGTTTATTTTGAGAGAGAGACAGTGCAAGTGGGGTAGGGGCAGAGAGAGATGGAGACAGAGAATCCCAAGCAGGCTCCACACTGTTAGCACAGAGCCTGACACGGGGATTGCACTCACAAACTAAGATCATGACCTGAGCCAAGACCAAGAAAGAGTTGGAGGCTTAACTGACTGTGCCACCCAGGTCTCCCAGGCAACCAGTTTTTTTAAATAAAAAAATTCCATCAGTACTTTTTAGTAATTTATTTTCCTTTCTAATCATTAGGGTTAATTCCTTTTCCCAGATTATCAGTGTGTTAAAATATTAACTTTAAATAATTTAAAGGATAAGGAACTGAGTGTAACTGAGAATTGATTCACTGAATTAATACAACATAATATTGTAATTAAATGAGCTGAATTAATTAAGGTTAAGAAGTTCTCTATTTTGTGTCAATTTCTAAATCATACACTTATAAACACACTCTTATCAGAGGCAATTCCAGTGGTCAGGTAAGATGAATTCCAAGTCCTCTACTTACTAACTATAGTCTTGGGCAATAAATGGTTAGGATAGTAGTCTAATGCAGATCTGGGACTGAAACCCAGTGCACTATATTAAAAAAAAAACCTCATTAGCCAAAAATTTATCATAGGAAAATGCATCAGAAATACCAATATAGAACATGGAGATCACAGCAATCTCTTCCTGTATATAAGTTTATTTAAGAGAAACACCTGGGGGGCTCCTGGAGGGCTCAGTTGGTTAAGCATCCAACTTTGGCTCAGGTCATGATCTCATGGTTTGTGAGTTCCAAGCCCCACACTGGGCTCTGTGCTGATAGCTCAGAGCCTGGAGCCTCCTTCGGATTCTGTGTCTCCCTCTCTTTCTGCCCCTCCCCAACTCGCACTCTCTCTCTCTCTCTCTCTCAAAAATAAGTAAACATAAAAAAAGAAAAGAGAAGAAAAGAGAAGAAAAAAAAAGAGAAGAACAGAAAAGAAAAGAAAAAGAAAAAGAAAAAGAAAAAGAAAAAGAAAAGAAAAGAAAAGAAAAGAAAAGAAAAGAAAAGAAAAGAAAAGAAAAGGAAACACCTGGCTCAGTATAAAGGGAGCCAGGTAGCCCCTTTCCCTCAGATCTCCAATGCAAACTTAGGGAGATGAGACTAAAGTCCAACTTGCAGCCTCATTTTTTAAAACTATTCACCAATCTTAAGTTTATTGTAAAATCTGTGCCTTTTATAAAACCTACAAAAGGGAGGTGCCTGGATGACTCAGTCAGTTGAATGTCAGACTCTTGATTTCAGCTCAGGTCACAATCCCAGGATCATGGGATCAAGCCTTGCATCAGGCTCCACGCTGAGTATGGAGCCTGCTTAAGAGTCTCTCTTTCTCCCTCTGTGCCCCCACCCCCCTAGTCACCTATTGCCCGTGCGTGGGCACCCTCTCTCAAAAAACAAAAACAGGGGCACCTGGGTGGCTCAGTCGGTTAAGCGGCCGACTTCGGCTCAGGTCACGATCTCGCAGTCCGTGAGTTCGAGCCCCGCGTCGGGCTCTGTGCTGACAGCTCAGAGCCTGGAGCCTGTTTCAGATTCTGTGTCTCCCTCTCTCTGACCTTCCCCCGTTCATGCTCTGTCTCTCTCTGTCTCAAAAATAAATAAACGTTAAAAAAAAAAAAAAAAACCCAACCAACCTATAAATGGTGTAAAAGATAGAAAGGAAGTACGGAAATTGGGAAGGCTTCCTCTTTCCTTATACTTTTTTTTTTTAATTTTTTTTTTGACGTTTATTTATTTTTGAGACAGAGAGAGACACAGCATGAACGGGGGAGGGTCAGAGAGAGAGGGAGACACAGAATCGGAAGCAGGCTCCAGGCTCTGAGCCGTCAGCCCAGAGCCCAACGCGGGGCTCGAACTCGCGGACCGCGAGATCGTGACCTGAGCTGAAGTCGGACGCTTAACCGACTGAGCCACCCAGGCGCCCCATCTTTCCTTATACTTCTAACTTCACTCACTTAAAATAACAATTATTGAAAAGTTTGTGTAATTTCTTTTGGATATCATGTGGCTTGAAACATATATGACTTTAAAAAGAAGAAAAAGTGTAACAGTATCCATAATTTTCTCAGAACTTCTATTTTTTCAAATAGCCATACAGTATAAACCTCATTTTTGAAACGAGAAATGGATAAACCTGAATATGCCCATTGTCTGAGATGGTCTCAATAATGACATTTCTTCAAATAAATCTAATAGATTTTCATACATGTACTAGCCAAACAGGACTGTCCAAACATGTTCACTGAAGCACTGGGGAACAGGGAAGTCTGGGGAAAACAAAATGCTCTTCAATAGGGAAATGCAGCAAATAAGATATATCCCTATGATAGAATATTACACAGTAGTGAAAGAAAAAGACTGTATTTATATGTAATGGTAAAGAATGACCTCAAAAACCCAACAATGAATTTTTTGAAATCAAGATTTAAAATAATACATATGGCAAAACATATTGGTGTAATTTTGTAATGTACAATATTATTCTACATATTTTTATAGATATAAAAATGCAGCATCAACAGAAAAATGTGGTATAAAAGGATACAGACCAAATTCATAATCATGGTTGTCTTTGGGAAGTGAAAGTAATCAGGACTAGGTAACAAAACTATGAGGATTTCACCTTTAGCTGTAATGTTATTTGCTTAAAAGTATAAAATTTTTTAAAAAGCCAAAATATTAACACTTCTTAATTCTGAGTGGTGGACAGAAAAGAGTTAACATAGCAGCAGGCCTGACTGCTATCCTTTTAGAAAGGCTGTTAACTACACCGGCCTTTTGGCTGGCATCTGGAAACATAGCTTTTAGAAGGCTTCCCACCACCTAACAGATAAGAATGGCTTCGTGTGTGTAAACTGTTCTTACCCAACGGTTGATGCCCCAACACCCATTTTCCTTCTAGGAGTCTAGGATTTTGCTTTGTGTTTGGCAGAGGGTGTTTATGTGACCAGCCCCCAATAAAAACCCTGGCCACCTGGGGCGCCTGGGTGGCGCAGTCGGTTAAGCGTCCGACTTCAGCCCGGGTCACGATCTCGCGGTCCGTGAGTTCGAGCCCCGCGTCAGGCTCTGGGCTGATGGCTCGGAGCCTGGAGCCTGTTTCCGATTCTGTGTCTCCCTCTCTCTCTGCCCCTCCCCCATTCATGCTCTGTCTCTCTCTGTCCCAAAAATAAATAAACGTTGAAAAAAAAAAATTAAAAAAAAAAAAAAAAAAAAAAAAAAACCCTGGCCACCAAGTCTCTAACAAGCCCCCCTGGTAGACAATATTTCAGACACGTTGTCACAACTCACTGCTGGGAAGAATTAAGTGTATTCACTGAGACTCCACTGGTAAAGAACTCTTAGAAGCTTCTGATGGTTTCCTCCAGACTTTGCTCCATGAATCTTTTTCCTTTGCCAATTCTACATTGTCTCCTTTCGTCTCATAAATCAGAGCCAAAAGTATGAGTATGCGCTGCGTCCTGTAAGTCCTAATGAATTGTGGAAACCAAGGGTGATCTTGGGGACCTTCTGACCCAGTATGTTTTTGGGTTTTCTTTTATAATATAGGCTAAACATGAAAGACAAAGGAGTCTTTGAGAGAGAGGGAGGTAGAGAAGGGAATAGGGAAGAATAGATGAAAAATATGCTTTAAACTGAGTAATTCCTAGCTCTTTCCTTTCTTATGAGACATTCAACATACATCACCTTCACTATCTACACCCAAGTTATTCCTTTCCTCAAAGAAAGCCACCTGTAGTATACCTCATCTGTCGCAGGCAGCCCACAGCATATTCTCGCACGTACTGATCTGGATAGTTGAAATCTAGAAGCTCCAAGGCCTCCCGGGGGGGCAGTTTAGGCCAAATCTGAAGTAGGGCTTGAAGCTGTTGAAAAATTGAAACTGGTTCAGAAATTATAGGGGGGGGAAATAATCTATTTTTCCTTAGCACACAGGAGCAGAGATGGGTCAAAAGAAAGAAAAAGCATACTTACAATTACATAGGACTCAAAAATCCACTGCTGTTTACATAAATTAATAATGTCTTTACTGAAATACTCTATAGATAAGCAAGTAATAGAATGATACATTGAATATGCGATTCTACAATCATTAGCCATTAAATAATTTTGTAATTTTGTAAAGGAAAGAGAGAGAAAGAAATGGTCAAGGAATAAAGGTAGGAGAGTCTGGGTGGCTCAGTCAGTTAAGCATCAGACTCTTGATTTAAAGTTAGGTTATGATCTCACAGTTGGTGAGAGTGAACCCTGCTTCGGGATCTGTGCTGATAGCGTGGAGCCTAATTGAGATCTTCTTTCTCCCTCCCTCTCTGCCCCTCCCCTGCTCATTTGCATGCACAGGCAAGCACACACTCCTGTACTCTCTCTCTCTCTCTCAAAAATAAACATTTAAACATTTAAATCTAAAAGCGGGGGAGGGGAAGTGAGAGAGAGAGACAGAATCTAAAGCAGGCTCCAGGCTCTGAGCTGTCAGCACAGAGCCCGATGCAGGGCTTGAACTCACGAACCATGAGATCATGACCTGAGCCGAAGTCGGAGGCTTAACTGACTGAGCCACCCAGGCGCCCCTAAGTAAACATTTTTTTAAAAAACTGATAACGGGGCGCCTGGGTGGCGCAGTCGGTTAAGCGTCCGACTTCAGCCAGGTCACGATCTCGCGGTCCCTGAGTTCGAGCCCCGCGTCAGGCTCTGGGCTGATGGCTCAGAGCCTGGAGCCTGTTTCCGATTCTGTGTCTCCCTCTCTCTCTGCCCCTCCCCCATTCATGCTCTGTCTCTCTGTCCCAAAAATAAATAAATGTTGAAGAAAAAAAAATTAAAAAAAAAAATAAAAAACTGATAATTATGATTCGTGGTCCTTCAAAGCTCACCCCTGTTGGACAAAAATCTTATTACTTAATATTTGATAGATTTCAATGGGTTTTCTTGAGTTTCCAAAGAATACACACAAAATGTATGCAAGATTAGAGCTACAAAAACATGGCAAACAGATGGAAATGACCAGAGGACTTCTCTCACTTGACTGCTCAATCTCACAGTCATATTGCAAGAGGTAGCCAGTGAGTATCTATCTGCCAGCTAGCCACCTTGTCATTTGTCATTTGTCATTTGACCTTGTGCATGAAACTTGGACTTTTGAGAACTAAACAGTTTTTAGTGTATTATCATTATTTTTTTTATTTAACTTTATTTTTTATTTTTTAAAATTTACATCCGAATTAGTTAGTATATAGTGAAGCAGTGATTTCAGTAGATTCCTTAATGCCCCTTACCCACTTAGCCCATCCCCCCTCCCACAACCCCTCCAGCAACCCTCAGTTTGTTCTTCATGTTTATGAGTCTCTTTTGTTTTGTCCCCCTCCCTGTTTTCATATTATTTTTGTTTCCCCTCCCTTATGTTCATCTGTTTTGTCTCTTAAACTCCTCATATGAGTGAAGTCATATGATTTTTGTCTTTCTCTGACTAATTTCACTTAGCATAATACCCTCCAGTTCCATGCACATAGTTGCAAATGGCAAGATTTCATTCTTTTTGATTGCCGAGTAATACTCCATTGTATATATATACCATATCTTCTTTATCCATTCATTCATCAATGGACATCTGGGCTCTTTCCATACTTTGGCTAATGTTGATAGTGCTGCTATAAACACGGGGGTGCATGTGTCCCTTCGAAACAGCACACCTGTATCCCTTGGATAAATGCCTAGTAGTGCAATTGCTGAGTTGTAGGGTGGTTCTAATTAGTTTATTATTTTAATTCTACTAATTATTCAACTGCTCTCATTAACTATGTCAAGTGCCCAAAATAGGTCAATAATATTTGAATGAATACCTAGCAGCTAAGTTAAAAGGTATTTTCTCAGATCAAGCAAATTTAACCTCATTAAAGATACTTTTTAAGAAATTAATTTTTCTGGGGTGCATGGGTGACTGAGTCCGTTGAGCATCCAACTCTTGATTCAGCTCAGGTCATGATCTCACAGTTCCTGAGATAGAGCCCTGTGATGGGCTCTGCGCTGACAGCACAGAGACTGCTTGAGATTCTCTCTCTTCCTCTCTCTGTCCTACCACCTCTCAAAATAAATAAACTTTAAAAAAATTAACTTAATTTTTCTATTATTTTACATTTACAGAAAAAAATAACACTTTTGAATTATGGGGACAGGGCTATTAGAGAAAAAATGTCTAAAAATGCTCCTAACCAGTGTAATAATGAAAACAAGTTTGACACATACTGGTTTAAAGATATGAAACACCTACCTCAGACCACTTTTTATCACTGATGAGACCACCCTCCCCACTTTGCCCGAAGTTCTAATAGACCAACAGTCCTCATTATGGAAAGAGGATCAAGGGGGACCATTTCCTGAGGGTCTGAAACAGTAGTTAAAAAAAAACTAGCATCCCCAGTTAACACATGGACTACAACACTACACACAAAAACAATACAGGGCAGATAACATTCTGTAATACTAGATGGTTAAACTATGCTGGGAATTAAAAAGAGCACTACTATTGGAAAGAAGTTACCTTTGGTAAGATTACTTACAATTATTAAAGAATTAATTATATAAATGTAAACTAAAAAAATTTGCAAAACTCACTACTTTAGTTTGAGGAAAGCTATGAGAGTGAATAGGGAAAATGTGACTCAGCCATATAAATAATGAATGCAGTGCCAATTAACTACCAGCCTTTTGCAAAGACTATCGAAACCCCTTCCACAATATGTCAACAGAATATTTTCCTGCGGATTAATGGAAGGCTACTCTTTTTTAAATCTTGGGGCAGTGGAGAAGCTGCTCTTCTACAGAATTTTCACCCACGGCTTTTGCCTTTAGTATTTATTGGGATACAAACTTTGCACCAGGCTCTGGCTCTCTACTTCTTAAGACAATTTATTAAAAATTCAGTTTATATATTTTTTGCACTCATTCACTGTAACTGGCAATGGGACAAAGTTGTGAAAGCAAGCATGTTACTTTTTTTTTTTTTAACTTTTTTAACGTTTATTTATTATTGAGAGACAGAGAGAGACAAAGCATGAGCATGGGAGGGACAGAGAGTTGGGGAAACACAGAATCCGAAGCAGGTTCCAGGCTCTGAGCTGAAAGCACAGAGCCCGACGTGGGGCTCAAACTCACAAACCGCGAGATCATGACCTGAGCCGAAGTCGGACACTGAGCCACCCAGGAGCCCCAAGCACATTACTATTTATTCCATCAACTTTTTTTCTCAAAACTACTAAAAAAGAGGATTAGGATTGGCTTTCTTCTATTGAAATGGAGGACATTAGGTTATATCTGAAAACAATGCTTTAGATTACCTCATGGAAATGAGACAAGTATGCTAAATTCCCAAATGTAAAAAAAATTTCTGTCCCCAGGGTTCAAATAAAGAAATATTATGCATAAACTGGCTCATTCCATTTTCTGACAGTTGACCTAAGAAACCTCTCTCTCAGATATCCTTAAGAGTACAGCCAAAAATTTCTTCTATTTTAATGTTATACAAAATAATAATATGATGGATTTCTTGGATAAGCAGTTAGAACTGAACACTAATGGATACATTAGAAGCAGGCAAATGTGTCAAATAAAAAATGCTTATATCTTATGTTCCACCGTTACAGGGGTTTCATAGAAAACTAACCTTGAATGTAAATAAGTAAGTAGTCAGAAGATAACTATGTCAAAACAATCAAAACCTATCTAAATGACAAAAATAGTTCCTTTTCAGAGTAAACAGTGTTCATATGATCTAACTGTATAAATAGTTTAAATTGAGGTACATTATAATACAATTAGGTAACATGATTCAAAAAATTGTTAAATACTAGAAATAAACTCAAGAGAAGTCCTTTCTAAACTCTAAACTTAGAGAAGTAAAATAATAAAATAAAATAAAATAAATTTTAAATACATATGATTAAAATAAATATGCATTTCTTGAAAATCTTTAAAAGTCATTTTATGGGGCACCTGGGTAGCTCAGTCTGTTAGGCATCGACATCAGCTCAGGTCATGATTCTCACAGCTCATGAGTTTGAGCCCCACATCAGGCTCTGACCTGACACCTCAGCCTGCTCAGATTCTGTGTCCCTCTCTCGCTCTGCCCCTCCCCCACTCATTCTCGCTCTCTTGCTGTCTCTCTCAAGAATAAACGTTAAAAAAATTTTTTTAAAGTCATTATAGATTTTACACCTGAAACGAATATAACACTAATATAACTAGAATTAAATTAAAAAAAATTTTTAAGTTGCTATAGATTTACTAAGACCAGAAAACTTTTAAAAAGATCAGTTGAATTCAAACAAGTAAGGTAAACAAATATGGTTATTTTAAACATACCAAATGTATTCATTCTGATTAAAAAACCATTTCAAGGATCTTTCTATAGAGCACTGATAACCACTGCATTTAATAAATGACAGTGCTTTTTCCAGCATTCTGAAAATTAAATCAAGAAACTAAAATTTGTTTGGCTCTTTGGAACAATTTTTTTCCTTTCTTTATTCTGCCTCAAGGCAAACATTCATCAATACTGCCCAATTAAAATGAATGTTAAAAGTGATCTAAAACATCAGCTTCTAGAAAGAGGTAATTTTCAAACAATACATGTTCATTTTAGAACAGTCATCGCAAAAATTAGTCATTTTAATATTAAAACATTGGAGCTCATTGAATGAAACTGTTAGAAATAATCCAGAACCTACTTACTACGCGCAGGTAGTAATTACAATGATTACACCAAAAGCAATGTTTTAATTGTTCTTAGTGAAAGATATAGAAAACCTACCTAAAATCTGGAATTTTAAAATCTTAAACTTTCTAGTCTATCATTTACAGTATATGTAAAGGTTTAAAACATGAAAATTTCTCCTATGGAAAATTATCCAATCTATGGAGATATACCTATGTTAGAAAGGACAATGTACATGAAATCAACAAAGTAATATATATTCCCAAAAAGAATTATAAAAATTATCTTTTACTCTTACCTGAGCAACATCTTCAAGTTTATTCCACTTGATTGACAGCAGTAATTTTGGCAGTGACTGTGGGAAATTCTCTCTGCAATCTTGTCGCAAAGTCCAAATAAGATCCATTTCGTTCTCACACAGTTGAGACAAGGGATCCCTGTCCAAGATTTCTTTCAGTACAGCAAGAAACTTTTTTCCACCTCGACTCTAAGAAAGTAAAATACTCATTCATCACATAATTTAATTCTGTGAACAGCACTGGCAAACACTTAGCAAATCTATATACAAGAAATTTATAAACAATTTATGAGCTTTAACATGTAAGATACTAAAAATCGAATTCCTTAAAAAGATTATTAAGGATGGATGCCCTTTTTATATGTTTTATTGATAGAATATTAAATTTGTAAGCTAAGGATGAAGGAAAGAATTATTTTTAAACAGTTCTTAAAAAGGGGGGGAAATACAGATTCTTTAAAAGTCCATGTGCAAACACTAGGTGGCAGAATTGCAATTTGGATTAAAAAGTCATTTATTATTTGAACTGAATTTCCTATCTTTCCATTTTAATTTTTAATTTCTATAAACAAATAAAACAACAAAGACAAACCAAACATATGAAGTTTTTAAAAAAGTGTAAGTGTCTTGTTAGCTCAGAGGCATAAAAACCACTGGATTAAGCAATAAATCTTGGATAAAACTAAACATGAAACAAATACAGTTATCTCATTTTCTTTCCCAATCCTTGTAAGAATAAACTAAAATAATGAAGATGGCCCATGCTATTTTTTGGATCTAGACTCTGAATTATAGTAACATGAAAAAAGAAAGAGATTCATTTCCCATACTTAAAGAAAAACTTTATCATTTAGGCCAAAATACATTAAAAAAAAAAAAAAAACCCTTTCCAGAATAGGAATTTTTAACTGATATTTCATATAAGCATTAAACTAGTTATATTATTTTCTAAAGTAATGAGATTAAAAATAATATATGCACATGCACAAAAGAATGGGGATTATAATTCTCTACACAGACAGAACTGTCTATGTAAAAAATCTGAAAGAATCAACAAAAATATTACCGGAACATAATTAAAGCAAGATTGTAGAACACAGGTTAGTATACAAAAGTAAATTACTTTCCTATATATCAGCAACGTAAGTGCTATTTGAAATTAAAAACCTAATACCACTTACGTTAGCACCCAAAAATATGAAAACTTAGGTATAAAACTAACAAAATATGTACAAAATCTATATGAGGAAAACTACTGAACTCTGGTGAAAGAAATCAAAGAACTAAATAAACAGAAAGATATTCCATGTTCATGAATAGTAAGATTCAGTACTGTCAGAATGTCAGCTCTTCCCAATGTAATCAACAGATTTAATGCAAACCCAATCAAAATTCTGTACATGTCAATAAAGCGATTCTAAAGTTATATGGAGAGACAAAAGACCCAGAACAGCCAACACAATAATGAAGAAGCAATTAAGTTGAAGGATTGACACTACCCAACTTAGTAAAAATAAATGTGAAACACAAAACTATAAAACTCCTAGCAGATAATATAAGAGAAAACCTAGATGACCTGGAGTTTGGCAATGGTTTTTTACATATAATACCAAAGGCATGATCCATCAATTAAAGAACCATTAATCTGGATTTCAGTAAATTTAAAATTATCTCCTCTGTGAAAGACACTGTCAAGGGAACGAAGAGAGAAGCTACAGATTGGGAGAAAATACCTGCAAAAAGACTTACCTGATAAAGGGCCATTACCCAATTACACAAACAGCCCTTAAAAACTCAACAATTAGAAAATAAACCATCAGACTAAAATATAAGTCCTGAACAGACAGCTCACCAAACAAGGTACAGACGTAACAAGAGCATATAAAACGATGCTTAACATCATATGTCATCAGGGAAAGGCAAATTAAACAAATAAGAGATAAGACTACACAGCTATTAGAATGGCCAAAATCCAGAACACTGACATCACCAAATGCTGTTGAGGATATGGAGCAACTCTTATTCACTGCTGGTGGGAATGCAAAACACTGCAACTGCTTAGAAAGACAGTGTGGCAGTGTCTTACAAAACTAAACATACTCTTACCATACAATCCAGTAATCATGCCCCTTCGTATTTACCAAAAGGAGTTGAAAATTTATGCCCACCAAAAACCCCGCACATGGATGTTTATAGCATCTTTATTCAAAATTGTCAAAATTTAGAAGCAACCAAGATGTCCTTCAGTGGGCGAATGGATAAACTGTAATACATACAGACAACGGAGTATTATTTAACACTAAAAGGAAAAGAGCTTTCATGCCACAAAAAGACATGGAGGACCCTTAAGTACATAGCACTAAGGGAAAGAAGCCAGTTTGAAAAGACTGCATACTCTATGATTCCAACTTATATAACATGTAGAAAAGACCAAACTATGGAGAGAATAAAAAGATCAGTGGTTGCCAGGGGTAGGGTGGGGAAATGAATAAGCAGAGCACAGAGGATTCATGGGACAGTAAAAATATTCTGCATAATATGATAGTGATAAAAACACATCACACATTGTCCAAACTCACAAAATACACAACACCAAGAATGAAACCCAAGGTAAACAAACTATGGACTTTGGGTGATTATGATTTGTCAATATAGGTGCATTCTTGGTAACAAATATACCACTTTGGTGAGTGATGTCGCTAATGGGAAAGGGAGATGCATGTGAAGGGATAGGGGTATATGAGAAATCTCTGTACCTTCCTGCTGATTTTGTTGTGATCCTAAAACCGTTCTTTAAAAAATTATTTTACACACACACACACACACACACACACACACACACACACAATGTACAATTACAATGGGTTTATATTCAGACCTTCAACCTAAAAATGGTATGCTCTCTTTTACAGGCTTAACAGGGTTTCTCCAAAAAATTATCATGACAAGTCATCAGAATCTGAAAATCAAACTCCTACACTTACTTACACATCTCAAAATGAAACCTGCTGCTGCAAACAACACAGTATAAATTGTTCATGTCAGCGAAACGCAGACTGCTGTTAAATACTGCAAAAAGCTAGCAAATCTACTGTAATTTTGTGAATCAAAATTAGACTCTACAGACCTACTATAAGTAAATATCCTGAAGACCTACGAGTAAACTAAGAGGGAAAAGCAAGGGGATTGGCTCTATAATTGTACTGTGATTGTTTACCGAGCTATGAAAAGCACAGCACTGAATAAAGCCAAGGTAAAAATAAACAACTACCAGAAATGTGGCAGGAAGCCCAAAGAAAACACAGAATCTTACATTCTTTTGCAAAACCCAAAATAATCAGTAATGAAAACTTACACTGTATAGGGTAAATGGTGATCTTATACACCTGTTCAAATGTTTGAACTAAAGTAAGATAATGGTGGAAAGCAATTAACATTCATATTCTCTATTTTTCTTTACATGTGGATTTTTCAAAAACCATATACATATTATGATATAACAGTGATTACTGACTAGAATAAATCAAAGCAAACACACTTTGCTATAAGCACATCAAAAAAATGAGTGTGGCTTTCCCCCCCTTCCCAATGGGGGGGATATGGGTATGAAGGGGCATGAAAGGAAGAAGCCATCGCTATAACATAAAGGTTCAAGGAGAAACAAGTGTTGATACAGAAGCCACAGGAAGTTGTCCAGAGATCTAGCTAACATAATTAATGAAGGTGGCTACACTAAACAACAGCTTTTTAATGTGCACAAAACATATTTATATTAGAAGGAAATGCCATCTAAGACTTTCACAGCTACAGAGGAGAAGTCAATGTCTGGCTTCAAAGCTTCAAAGGACAGGCAGACTCTCTTGTTAGGGCTCACACAACCGGTGACTTTAAGTTGAAGCCAGTGCTAAATGACCATTCCAAAATCCGATGGCCCTTAAGAATTATGCTAAATCTACTCTGCCTGTGCTCTATAATAAATGGAACAACAAAGCCTGATGACAGCACATCTGTTTACAACATGGTTTACTGAATATATTATGCTCACTGTTGAGACCTACTGGTCAGAAAAAAAGATTCTTTTCAAAACTTTAGTACTGACAATGCACCTGGTCATCTAAGGGCTCTGATGGAGATGTACAATTAGACTGATGTTGTTTCATGCCAGCCAACACAATATCCACCCTGCAATCCATAGATTAAGGAGTAATTTCAACTTTCAAGCCTTATTATCTAGGAAATACATTTTGTGAGGTCAAAGTTGCCACAGTGATTCCTCTGATGGATGTGGACAAAGTAAATTGAAAACATTCTGGAAAGGATTCACCATTCTAGATGCCATTAAGAACACTCATCATTCATGAAAGAGGTCAAAATATCAACATTAACAAGGAGTTTGGAAGAAGTTGATTCCAACCCTCATGGATGACTCTGAGTGTTTCAAGACTTCAGGGGAGGAAGTAACTGCAGATGTGGTAAAAACAGCAAGAGAACCAGAAGTGAAGCCTGAATATGTGACAGACATGATGCAATCTCATGATAAAACATGAACAGATGAGGACTTGTTTCTTATGGATCAGCAAAGAAAGTGTTTTTTAAGTTTATTCATTTTTGAGGTGGGGGGGGCAGCGAGAGACACAGAATCCGAAGCAGGCTCGAGGCTCTGAGCCGTGAGCACAGAGCCCGACGCGGGGCTCAGACTCACGACTGTGAGATCATGACCTGAGCCAAAGTCGGATGCTTAGCCAACTGAACCACCCAGGTGCCCCAAAGAAAGTGGTTTCTTGAGATAGAATCTACCGCTGGTAAAGATGCTGTGAAGTCTGTTGAAATGACAACAAAGGATTTAGAATATGACATAAACTTGGTTGATAAAGCAGCAACAGGGATTGAAAGGATGGACTCTAATTTTGAAACAAGTTCTACTGTGGGTAAAATGCTATTAAGCAGATTGCATGCTGCAGAGAAATCGTTCCTGAAAGGAAGAAGAGTCAATTAATGCAGCAAACTTCATTGTGGTCTTATTTTAAGAACTGCCACAGTTACCCCCACCTTCAGCAACTTCCACCCTGATCAGTCACAAGTCATCAACATCAAGGCAAGAACTTCCACCACCAAACAGATTACAACTTGCTGAAAGCTCAGGTAATGATTAGCACTTTTTAACAAAAAGTGTTTTTAAATTAAGGTATGGATATTGTGTTTTACGTGTAATGCTGTAGCACATGTAAGATTACAGTACAGTGTAAACATAACTTTTATATGCAGTAGGAAGCCAAAAAATTCATGACTCACTTTATTGTGATATTCCCTTTATTGAAGTGGTCTGGAACAGAACCCACAGTATCCCCAAGGTCTGCCTATAATTGCATGGCAAGCTGATAAGCGTATACTTGCACTTCTTTTGTGTCATTAAAAAGAAGTGCTCTCAAAGTATTTATGGTAGTAGATGACTTGTACTGCAGGACTATGGATATTTTTGAAAACTCTTAATGGCAAAGCAGAAGACACCCTGAGCCAGACATTTCTCCAACTAGCCAACATTAAATAGAGCTTTGATTCTGTGTAAATGAAAAAAACATACACTCTCTCCATTTTGCCTTCTGGCTTCTATATAATTAACCGTTCTATGTAGAATGGCCTTATACTGAAGACACATAAAAACTGTAAACAGACAACATGGTAAGAGAACATTAGGTCAGACTCAGCAAAGTCTTAAATGATCTTAAGAGTAAAAAAATTAAACTAAAAAGTATAGGTGGTAGAAAAATTGCATATGGTGTAAACTAAACAAAGTAATCTACTTTGTAGTTTTTGGGTACAAACAATGGGTATGTGTGGCAGAAATTACTGTTTATTCCTCAGTATGCATTCTGCTCTTCATCCTTTATTAACTAGAATCTTTTTCTGGCCAAGCACATGACTGCCCAGCCTACGACTACATTTCCCAGCCTCACTTGTGGTTAGGTATGGCCATGTGAGGAAGTCCTGATTAATGAGATATGAGCAGCAATGAGGCATATAAATGATATCCTCAAAAAGAATGGGTACGGCCTCTACTCTTGCTTTCCATATTCCTTGCTGGCTGCACCATAATACACAAGAAACTGAAGCACTAGTATTAAACTTGAGACAAAAAGTACACACTAACATGATAGAGCACCAAGATGGAAGAAACTGGTTCCCCAGCACTGTAAATCCTGGCCTGATTATATATGCTGTTACATGAGATAAATAAAATTACAGCCTCTTCATTCAACTGAATACTATTCAAAAAGACAGTATTGTCAATCTATCAGGTGGCATAACATCCCTTAAAGACTAGCTGCTGGGGGTGCTTGGCTGGTTCAGTCAGTAGTGCATGCAACTCTTGATCTCACACTGGTGAGTTCAAGCCCCATGTTGAGCATGGAGCCTATATATATATATATATAGTATATACAATACAATACAATAAAAAAGACGAGCTGCTAAACCTGTGCTTATATCAGAAAAAGGTTTACCACTGAACACAGACCACCTACAAACAGCTGCCATTCAACAAAAAACATAGTATGTACATACTCACATACACTCTCAGGCTATTCTTCCATAAGAGTATGGTCATCTATAAGCTCATTACCATAAATGAGATGAAAGTAACTAATAAAGAGAAAGGGTCCTTTTAAAACCTTGATACTTACTGATACATTAGCACTGTCACTGCTTGCAATCTCAGCTGCCTTCTCGATTATCTGTTAAAAAAAAACTTTTAAAATTAAATTTTGGCTCTTGTATTTGGAAAATTTTAATTGTAAATGATTATAATTGTACTTAGACTAAAAGAAACAACATATGGTCTGGCATTTCTATGCTTTATAATGTAAACATGAATTTTAAACGCAAAATGGTATTATACAGTGATTCCCAATCTTCGAACTTTTTTTTAAATCTTTTTAGAAAATATTTTTATTTATTTTTGAGAGACAGAATGCGAGCAGGGAGGGGTAGAGAGAGAGGGGGACAGAGGATCAAAAGCAGGCTGCACACTGACAGTGGCGAGCCCGATACAGGGCTGGAACTCACCAACCATTAGATCATGACCTGAGCCTAAGTTGGACACTCAACTGACTGAGCCACCCAGGCGCCCCCCCCCAATCCCAATCTTTAAACTCTTTTTTATTTTTTTAAATTTTTTTTTTTCAACGTTTATTTATTTTTGGGACAGAGAGAGACAGAGCATGAACGGGGGAGGGGCAGAGAGAGAGGGAGACACAGAATCGGAAACAGGATCCAGGCTCCGAGCCATCAGCCCAGAGCCTGACGCGGGGCTCGAACTCACGGACCGCGAGATCGTGACCTGGCTGAAGTCGGACGCTTAACCGACTGCGCCACCCAGGCGCCCCCCTAATCTTTAAACTCTTGACAACTGGGTATCAAGGGTATTATTATAAGGGACTGTGACTCCTAGGGTGCACTAGCATTGTCTCTAGACAAAATAAGCAATGGCTTGCATATGCATATGAAAGAATTTTAAATACAGGTAAATATTTTCTGCTTAAGAAAATGCAAAGGTATACAAGAGTTACTAAATAAATAGTAAGGTTTTGTCACTGTTTTTCTGACTTAACATAACAAAAGTAGAGTATCAAGAGACACCCGTTTGAATTCATTAAGTTCTAAATGGGCTCTGATTCTTTTTTTTAAGTTTATTTATTTTGAGAGAGAGAGAGAGAGAGAGAGAGAGAGAGAGAGAGAATGAGGTAGGGGCAGAGAGAAAAAGAGGTAAAATGCCAAGCAGGCTCTGCACTGTCAGCACAGAGCTCAAACCCATGAACTGTGAGATCATGACCTGAGCCAAAATCAAGAGTCTGATGGTTAACCAACTGAGCCACCCAGATGCCCTTTAGAGACTCTGCTTCTTGAAAAGACAGGAAAAATCAGTGGTTAAAGAATCTGAAGATTTATATCCTGATACTGAGTTATATAATCCTAAATGAATAATTTAACTGTATCCTCAAATGTAAAGTGCAGTGATAACTCTTATCCTATTTCATAGGGTTGTTATAAAAACAAAATGAGATTACAGTCATTAATCAATAACCATAAAATTGACTTGAAAAGCAAAAGGTACACAAGTGATCACAACAAAAACTATTAAATTAAAAGAACACAGGGAACCTTCACCTTTTCTATCTGTATTAACTGATATTTTAAATGATCGCATATAAATTGTACAATTAAAAAAACCCAGTAATTATAAACATATTTATACAAATTTAAAGAAAAACCCTCTATCTCAAATTCATCTTCAAAGACAGACTAAGAGATTACAAAAGCAAAAAGTTTAGTGACGTAAGCAATATTTTTGTTTTTTAAAAATTGGACCTCTCTTGAAATAGCAGGTGAAAACTATTTAAATTTGCAGAGGATGTTCTATTTGTAAAAATGCTCCAAAATGCACATTTTATACACACACACACACACACACACACACACACACACACACACACAATGGAGTATTACTCGGCAATCAAAAAGAATGTAATCTTGCCATTTGCAACTACATGGATGGAATTAGAGAGTATTATGCTAAGCGAAATTAGAGAAAGACAAATATCATATGACTTCACTCATATGAGGACGTGAATAGACAAAACAGATGAACATAAGGGAAGGGAAGCACAAATAATATAAAAACAGGGAGGGGGACAAAACAGAAGAGACTCTTAAATATGGAGAACAAACAGAGGGTTACTGGAGAGATTGTGGGAGGGGGGACGGGCTAAATGGGTAAGGGCACTAAGGAATCTACTCCTGAAATCATTGTTGCACTATATGCTAACTAACTTGGATGTAAATTTAAAAAATTAATTACTTTAAAAAATAATAATAAAATGCACCCCATTTTGGAGCACCTAGGTGGCTCAGTCGGTTCAGTATCTGGCTCTTAATTTCGGCTCAGGTGATGATCTCATGGTTTGTTGGATCGAGTCCTGCACCCAGCTGAGCGCTGAGAGCTCAGAGTCTGCTTGGGATTCTCTCCTCCTACTTTGCTTCTCCCCCCATTTCATCCAAAAGAAACTATAATTGTTGAACTCACACTATAACAACACAAAAATAGTTGCAGCTTATACTATTAAATGTATCACAAGTAGCTATGCCTTCTGGTTAAATTGCTATTCTAAGGAATAAAGCCAAGGCATGAATGCAAAGAGGAGTCAAAATACCTTTTTCTACTCAATGAACACTAAGGTCTATGGTTCTTGACATATCTGAGATTTGAGATTTCTGCTGTAATAACCCCTATTATTACTAATCAGAAAAATACTTTAGAAGAATTTGAAATAAAAAGGCTTATTTTTTTATTTTTTTACATTTATTTATTTATTTATTTTGAGAGAGAAACAGCATAAGTGGGTGAGGGGTAGAGAGAGATGGAGTGAGAGAATCCCAAGCCGGCTCCACACTGACAGATGTGGGGCCTGAATGGACCATGAGATCATGACCTGAGCTGAAACCAACAGTCAGATGCTTAACCAACTGAGCTACCTCGGTGCCCCGAAAAGTTGCTTCTTATGTCGATTAAGTTCAATTAAAATGAGAGTAAAGAAGAAACATTAGGTAACAAGTTTAATTTACATACTACTTTAGAAATCTATTCTATACAGGTCTGGTAGTGCTGGATTTTAAAATACAATTGATTTGAATATTATTTAGTGTGATATCAAATTTATTAATTTAGAATTATTTCTTTTGAAAAACAGAGAGAGAGAGAACATGAGCAGGGGAGGGGCAGAGAGAGGGAGAGACAGAGAGGATCCCAAGCAGGCTCTTCACTGTCAGCCCAGAGACCGATGTGAGGCTCTAACTCATAAACCGTGAGATCATGACCTGAGCCAAAATCATGAGTCGAATGCTTAGCTGACCGGTATATTATCAATTTTTAAGGGAAGTTTATTCTCACATAGATTAAGGAAATAAAATAAATTAGCTATTCTCTGAGAATTTGCTTCAAGATTTTCTCATAAAAATCAGCATCAATCACACGTGAAGCAATGATGCCAAGCCTGAAGATAAAACATATGACAACTTAGCTCTCTTAGAATATAAATTAGCAAAGCCCCATTTTCAAATCCACGAGATACCCTACAGATTGCCAAGATAAGCAGTTTGTATACTAAGGAAATGTGTTTAGAAATGGAAGTCCTTGGTATAGATTCTACATAATAACAGTACCTTAGGAAGTCTTCCTAATAGTAATATTCAACATAAATTATCTGTTCTTTGAATACCAATTCTAACCACAGCTGTGACTATGTCTTTAATCCCTGAATATGCTGGGCAAGCTTTAAGGACGGTTCACATGCTCAGATTTACATATGAATGCATTTACAGCCGTTTTCAATTGAAAAGAACCTCAAGAGAACCATTATAATTTCCTCATTTTATAAATGAGAAACCTGACTTCCAGAGATACTATGTTCTACCTGGTCAGTGATGAAGCCAAGACTAAGTAAGAGTTAGCTGGCTCCACGCTCAGTGGTCTTTCCACTGAATCAAGCTGACAACATATGTGACGTTTGGAAAGAAAAAGTTTTTGTAGAGTTTCATTATAAACATGTAGAGCCAAGAACTAACAATTCAATGATTTTCATACATAGTGGCCTTTAAAATAATTAGCTTACCTTATCAAAGGGAGGATAATAATAAGGTTGTTTTTTATTCTCTGGGAATTTGATATGCAAAGCTGTTGCATTTTCCGTATATGGATTTGTCTGAACAGTTCCCATTGGATTCAACATTTCTTCAAGTTCATCTAAAATATGCAAATAATTTTGATTCTTAAAAAATGTTTTTGAAACTAAACTAAAATTCTTAATAGATTTCAACCATGAAAATTATTTTTAAAGTATGTTACCTAAGGAATTTGTCAAATAATTTTATCAGTAAGCCTCTAATTTTCTGTTAATACTTGACACAAGAGTTGAATGCATTTACATACATCTCTAAAATGAGAAAGTTTACAAAAATTAATACTTACCTCACTCACATCTTCCTTCAAATTTGGTAAGAATTCTCAATCTTGAAAAAGACTTCATTGGAATTGCTTCCCATCAAAATAACGTGACCCAAAAAATTTTCCTAACTTCATCACATATAGGGATTTCTTATTTTCTGTGGTCACCACAGTACCCAAACTGTTATTTCTGAGGGTCATCAATGACATTCTTTTGAACAAACCTAATGCTATTTATGTTCCTAGACCATTCCATAACTGCTGATACAGTTAAACACCTCTCCAGTAGTCTCTGCAATACTCCATTCAAGTGGTACTGCTATCAACTGCGTCTTTCTTCAAGGCACTGCTCCCACACTCTAAAATGGTCCATTCACAGACTTGTGCATAGGCATCTTACATTTCAGTGCTCTCATAAAACCCCGGAGTGTAACTTTCATTTCACAGATAAACTATTAAAAAGACATTAAACTCAAGATAAGAAAACAGAATTAGCAGTACATCCTCAAGTCTCCCATCTGCAAACTAGTATGTCCTTCCTTACACTGATTTTTAGCAGTTGTTCTCTCCTAAGGAAACAAAAGATAAAAATCCATTGTGTCCAGGCCTAATATCCAGATACTATGCACACTCGAATTATTTACCAATGCTAGAAAATCTTCACAAAGTATTTGCAAGTTTCAGGTCCTGATCAATTCTTTGCTCATGTTTAATATCGTCAAATTTCATAGAAGGAAGCAATTCTCATCATTTATACACTTCTAAATCAGATTTCTCAGCAAATTAAAATCTTATACTTATGGTAGCATTATACTTCCTTGTCCTATAACGTGCAATCTATCTAAACTAAAATGTACCATTTTAGTATTATCAGTCCCAAACACATAGAGGTAACCTTGCTTACAAGGGGTTACAAAAAGGCACTCTAATACATTATAGAGAGTATGAATTGGTACAGTCTCTACTGGAGAGCAATTTGTGATTATTCATCAAAATTACAAATGTATTTACTCTTTTTTATTTTAAAATTCCAAGTTTTTATTTTTTTTTTTAAGTTTTTATTTTAATTCGAGTTAGTTAACATAGAGTGATTTATCAGTTTCAGGTGTACAATAACAAATGTATATATTCTTTAACACAATAAACCCATCTCTAGGAAATCTTACACAAATACCTACACATAAGCAAGGTTATTCATTGTAACACTTGCTTAAATTATCAAAAGATAAGTCTACTTTAAAAAGCATCAGCAGCACTCTAGATAGATACATAAGGTTAAAAGGGCAAGAGCAGAACACTGCACAGAAAATGCTACTTTCTTTCAGAATGGAAAAAAAATAGAATATTTCCTAGTGTATACATGAAGAAATCGGGAAAGATATAAAAGCAACCAGAAATGTGATTATATACCCTTTAGTGATGACCTAGGGACTCTAGATAATAGATTATTTGAAAAAAAAAAAAAAAAGACTATTTGTATTTCAGCCTCACTCCTACAGGGATAAAGTGACAATTCTAGAGTTGATACATGCAGAGAAAATGTATTCATTTATTATTTTTCATGTTATATTTTGTTAGAGATGAAGTCAGGTTCATGTTATGCCAAGTTAATACTGTCCAAAATCATCAATTCTACCAAAAATACGAGTCAAGTTGCTTGGAGATTCTGGAGAACATGTGTGAATCTAAATTAAGGTTTTGAAAGAAGTATAACTGCTGAAATGCATAACTTTTACTGTTATGACACTCACAGTTTCTCTTAAGAAATGCATAAATGCATACTATTCTATATTTTGGGAATAACATGATTAATAAAAACTATTACAAGTATATGTAGGAAAGAGCAGAAATTAAAGAATATATATACACATAAAATATTAGAATATGAGGAGTTTTAAATACGTCTGTGAGGAACTGATTATCCAAAACCAGTTTCTCAGATGGCAACTACTAATAAATGAATATTTTCAAACGTCTGTCACCCACAAAATAATTTTAAAATGCACGTAAGTTCACAATTTTATTAACTGTATTAATGAGCTATGAAGGCAGGGGAAAAAAGAAAAACACTATTACAATGCAAAGCTTACACTAAAAACTTCCAACATTCAAAAAAAGCAATATGGAATAATGGAAAGAGTCAAGCTATCTTTTGTATAAACCCTGGTTTTGAGCCAATTATGTACGACTGACCAACTTATCATCTCTGAGGTTCACTTTTCTCATCTGTAAAATGGAGGTAAAACTATCTACCTTATTGGGGTGCTCTGCATAATATTTAAGAAATACAGACAAATTATAGCTCAAATTTCGCGTTAAAGCCAACTAAACACTTATTGTATTTTTACTATTCCTCCCATATTAGTGGATGTGCCTTCTATTAGTGCAGTAAATTTAGTACGACTAGGCACAACAAAGGTTGTTATAAGACATTGTTTTTTAGGACAATTTCTCCAAAACCTGCAAAAATAAAATGTTTAAAACAACAACATATTCATTAAGATAACAAATATATTCAGATATAAATCACTTTTTAAACATATTAAAACAATCTGTGGGAATCCGTTTTAGAAAGAATAATAAAGATATGAAATGAAGGTTTCTTTACTAAACTAAAAGAATAGTGAGTCATAAAGAAACAGTAACTAGTCCACATGCCAAAAGTTACTCTTTAAGGATTAGGATATAAATCTTACCAGGAAATGAAGACCAGCTGTGCAGTATTATGTCTCCAGATCTCAACTGTCCTTTAAAGTCAAAAACCATTGTATTTACCCATGCTACAGGATAATGCTGTTGAAAAAGATACCATTGCATAAATATGCTGAAAATGAACTTTAGCATGTAAATGTGTACATGCCCTTTGTTTCAAAAATTTAGTTCTAGAAATTGCTAGAGTTCCCAATGATTTCCAAAAAATCATCCAAAATAAAACAAGATATACATGGAAAAATGTTCAAGATCTTTACAGTGGTTCAAGAAAACTCTGAAAGCCAATTAATGTCTCATGATAAAATAATATATCCAAAAAACAGTATTTAATGTATAAACATTGCAAGTGATAAGGAATTTTTAATGATTCAAGAAAATATGCATGATATAATGTCAGGCTGTATGTTTTAAGAGCTTTAAGCCTAAGTAAATCTTACGTAGGAGAAGGCAATGTATTCTGGTATTGTAGAATTTATTAATATTTCTAAAAAGGAAGTGCCAAGCTCAGACTTACACAGGTATCTAGACCAATTAACTTGGTCACAATTTATCAAAAATACTCATAAATAGTCAAAAGCTTTTAGTAAAATTCTGTATCAGTGGAAGAAAAAACACTGAGGAAATAACTCTTCTGTGACTTTTACATCCTAAAATTTATTTTTTTTAACTATATGGTAATAGCCACAAGAAAAGCCTTGCATTCTCACAGTAAAAATAAAGGATACAAATACACATACATAAATATAGTAACCAGTTTTTTAAAAAAAGTATACAATTCATGCCTCTATGCCTTCTAAACTTGTAAGAAAATGAAAAAGACCTGACTAAAAACAGCAAATGGAAGATGAGAGTATCAGAACAGGTACACCATCCCTTTTCCACAACCTCAAAATCTAACAAACTCCAAAAACTAAAGGTTTGTCCATAACTCATTTGACAGTGCAGGGCACCTCGGTGGCTCAGTCGGTTGAGCATCCATCTGACTTCGGCTCAGGGCATGATCTCGAGGTTCATGAGTTCCAGCCCCACATCAAGCTTGCTGATGTCAGTGTGTAGCCTGCTTTGGATCCTCTGTCCCCTCTTGCTGCCCCTCCCCACTCATGCACGCACGCAAGCGCTCTCTCTCAAAAATAAACCTTAAAAAAAAAAAATTCATTTGACAGTAAAACATGGTCAGAAATGGCATGAACTTAACTGATACTCTTCATTTGTCTCATTCAGTATGAACAGTCACAGATTTCACTGTTGGATACTGATGTGTTTGATTACAGATTTGTGCTCCAGATCCCACAGGGTGTGTTGAGTGAAGTGTGTTGTGTAATCTTTCTAAAATTCAAAAAATTCTGAGTGTTCAAGTATATGTGGCACCTAGAATTTTAGTTAAGGGACTGTGGACATATAATTTTTTAGATCTTTTCATTCATTTTTATCTGTATCTTTTTAAGTTTATTTATTTTGAAAGGGGGGGAATGAGTGAGGGAGGGGCAGAGAGAGGGGGACAGAGAATCTAAAGCAAGTTCTGTGCTGTGAGCACAGAGCCCGACCCAGGGCTCAAACTCACTAACTGTGAGATCATGACCTGAGCCGAAGTCGGACGCTTAAGTGACTGAGCCACCCAGGCACCCCTCACCTCTCTCTTCTTAAAAGTATAATATTTATAATAGAACACTTACAGTAGGACATTTGCTAAAACAAATCTGCCAGAAGAGAAAATAAATAAACAGAATATAAAAATGGATATTTATTGTCTTTTTAAAATCACTTCTTATGGACCAAAGTTGTATGATAAAATTTCACTTATATTACTCAATTATTTCAAAGAGTCTTAAAATCATTCCATTATAAAAATTTTTCAGTAGTGCATAATTACCACTTTCCCAGATTTCCGGATGGTCTGATATTTAGAGGGATTAATAGTTTTAGTCGATTTTTTCGTTTTCACTTTATCCAAAACTGCATAAATAGCAAAACATAATCGAGCCATTCGTGGCAGGTCACAAATATTTATATCAAATTCCAGTGGTTCATTCCAAATGTGATCATTTTTCCCTGATATCTCTGAGCTTACGATGGTTTTACACAGGAGTTCGGTACCATGAAAAAGGCCAGCCCTGACATGAACCTATAATGAAGGAGACAAAAACAAACACAGATTTATGAACACTGTACTAATGAACACCTCTATTTTGAAGAAAAATCGTATATTGGGAGAAGGAGCATACCAACTCTAGGAAAAACCTTTTGTCCACAGAACCATCAGGCTATATAATTAATCAGTAGATACTTCACTAAACTGTTATTTTAACCTATTTTTCACTTAATCCAAGAGGTCTCAATGTATGTATAAACAGATCTACAGAAACCAAGACCATAAATATAAAAACTATTACTATCATATGCTCACTCCCACTGACTTCATTTACTCAGGATCTTGTCTTACTCTTCTGCAAAACTGGAAAGGAAGTGATGGATGGAATGTCTCCCAAGTCTCTTCCTACATTTAAAAAATTTTTATTTTAGAGGGGCAAAGGGAAAGAGGGAGGGAGGGAGAGAGAGATGGTGGGAGGGAGGAGAGAGAGGGAGAGAGAGGGAGAGAGAGGGAGAGAGAGGGAGGGAGGGAGGGAGGGAGGGAGGGAGGGAGGGAGGGAGGGGGAGAGAGAGAGAGAGAGAGAGAGAGAGAGAGAGAGAGAGAATCTTAAGCAGGATTCAATCTTAAGCAGGCTCAGCATGGAGCCTGACATGGTGCTTGCTCCCACAACTCTGCAATCATGACCTGAGTGGAAATCAAGAGTCAGAGGTTTAACCAACTGAACCATCAGGCGCCCTTATTTTCTTACTTTGAAACCATCATCAAGCCTACACTGCGTACAAGCCTATACTGTATAAGCTTAAATAAAAAATAAAATAACAAAATACAATATATACTCACTAAAAGCGTATTCACATTTTGACAGTACAAAGAAATGAATACAAATAAAACTAGTTGTACTATGATAGTAAGAACATTGGTGACTTATCCTTCTCTTATTTTCAATTATATTTTAAAATGTTATCGTTAAAATACTTTAAAATTGGGGTGCCTGGGTGGCTCAGTTGGGTAAGGGTCCAACTCTTGACTTGGTCTCAGATCATGATCTCTGTTATGAGATCAAGCCCTGTGTCAGGCGCCGTGCCCAGCATGGAGCCTGCTTGAGATTTTCTCTCTCTCCTTCTGCCCTCCTCTGCTCGAACTCTCTTTCTCTCAAAAAACAAACAAACAAACAAAGAAATGACACAAAATAAAATACTTCAAAAATATTATTCTAGAAAGCACCAAACAAAATAGCTGGATGATCTAAATTTAAGATCCTAAATACAAGCGTAACACCAAATGCTCACAATCAATCTAAAACTCATAAAATTTAATGCAAATATGAATGAAAATGGAAATCATTTTTTGTATTACTTTTTAAAAAAACATTCGAGGTTATCTGTTTTTAAACAGTGTCAAAAGAATAAACAAATAAATAAAAAATAAACAGACATGGGGTGCCTGGGTGGCTCAGTGGATTGAGCGTCCGACTTTGGCTCAGGTCATGATCTCGCAGTCCGTGAGTTCGAACCCCGCGTTGGGCTCTGTGCTGACAGCTCGGAGCCTGGAGCCTGCTTCGGATTCTGTGTCTCTCTCTCTCTCTCTCTCTCTCTCTCTCTCTGCCCCTCCTCCCCTGCTCATGCGCTGTCTCTCTCTCAAAACTAAACAAACATTAAACAAATTTTTTTACATAAATAAAATAAACAGACACTGTCAAGACTGAGTAGTCACAGCCTTAAGCAACTTTTAAGTCTATGTCTACAGTACTTTAAATGATATTCCCCTGTGTTCCCTGAAATAAGGCAAAAAGTCTGGAGATTCTTTTTTTACTCTGTAAATTATACGATAATAATTATGAAGAAAGATTTATACAACAGCACTTTTAGGAAATCTTTGTATTTACCTTTATACTATACTCAAAGTATCTAAACTATGAGACACTTACAATATTAGTATTTTTAAAGGCCAAGACAAAATAGGAATAATAATTACTTTATTCTGTAAAGAAAACTGCAATTGCCTATAAGAACCATAATTATTTTCTCCTAAGCAACTAAGAAATGGCCCTATCATGAAATGCTCAAAAGATGGAATTTAGTGTTAGTAAAATTGTATGGAAGATAGGAAGAGCACAAAACTCAAGATTATGAAGTTTTCTTTTCCTCCCTGAGATACCTCAGGAAAACTGAGCATCAATTAATGAACACACAATGAATGGTAATTTTAGTTTATCAGGAGGTTAGGAAAGGTTCCATCACTATGCACTAGTCATTATCTTTTTCTTTTTTTTTATCAGGAAAGTGCAAATCATGTTTATTTATTTTTGAGAAAAAGAGAGACAGAGTGTGAGTGAGAGGGGGCAGAGAGAGAGGGAGACACAGAATCCAAAGCAGGTTCCAGGCTCTGAACTGTCAGCACAGAGCCTGATGAGGGGCTCAAACTCACAAACCATGAGATCATGACCTGAACCGAAGTCAGATGCTTAACCAACTGAGCCACCCAGATGTCCCTCTTTTTTTTGTTGTTTTAATGTTTATTTATTTTGAGGGAGAGCATGCTCACCTGCATGCATGGGACGGGCCGAAAGAGAAGAAAAGAGAGAATCCCAACCAAGCAAGGTAGAGCCTGCTTGGGATTCTCCCTCTCTCTCTCTCTTGCTCTCTCTCTCTCTCTCTGCCCCTCCCTCACACTCACCGTCTCTCTCTTTCTCTCTCTCAAAAATAAATAAGAAAACACACACACACACACACACACACACACACACACACACACACACAAAGAAATGTGTACTGACGCCTATCATAACAGGAGTCTGGAATTGAAGAAGTATCTGGGCTACAGGCAAAGGCTTAAGAATAATAAGCAAAGGAGGTACAGTTTTTTAATTTTCTTACAAAGAGCATATCAGTAATTGTTTTCCAAGATGTGAAAAATCCAAATGAGAGGGGAAAAAAACTAAGAGGTGTTGAGGCAGGGCCCACATGCCTAAAGCAATCAATCCATCTGACCTCAGAGTTTCCTGACCTCAAAATCTCCACAGTACTTCCTCTCCTTCCCCTCGGCCCCACAAACCCAATCATATGCAGAATCTGACTTTGCCACACCGTAGCAACTCCAAATCACTAATTGCTACATCTCACTTTCTAGCCACTTCTTCTTCTAACTCACTCTGACACTCCCACAGAAAAATCCCCTTGCCCATTTTTAGCCTCATTTCAATGACCAACACCTTCCCTTCTTTCCCCATCAGCTTTGTCCGCCTTTGCCTTCCCTAAAACTCTCTGCCAATGCCGGTCTCTCCCTCTGTCACACACAACTGAGGTCCATACCCTGAATAAACCTAATCACTTGTCTCCTCTCCATACTACATGTTTTTGGGCCAACCAGCACCATGATTAACCAGTCTCAAATGTAAAATTATTGTTTCATCACTGCAAGAACATTTCTTACCATTACTTAACTGCTGAAAACTTGCATAGCCATTTACTCTTCTATAAGATGAGGCTTCCTCACATTCAATAAAAATATTAAAAATTTTAAAGCCCTTATTTAAGCTCCCTTTTTTACCAGGTTTTCTGCTACCTAAAGACGACGTGCTGTGATGGATACCTCCTGTTGGTCAACCTATTCTATTGAGAAGTTATAGAACATTAGAACAATGAAATACTAGTCCATTATTATTTATAAGATAAGGAAAGCAAGTAATGAGGAAGATCAAATTATGTAGCTAATAAAAAAAGGAATCCAATACTCACCAAATATAGATAAATCACTGTTAATAAATTATGAAGTCAGATCACTGTTACTAAATTATGAAGTCATGTGGGTGGGGAAGATTGAAGATGGCAAATATGCTGGGATGAAGTAAAGGGGTTAAAGAGTATTTTTCTTCCAGAAAAATGCAGGTTATTTCATTTGCACCAGATCCTCCACAAATCTCCATGTAAAGATGTAGGTGGGGGTAGGGTGGGGGTTTTCATCTATTCACACATGAACCCTGCTTATGAACATCATGTCCCTAAGACTACTTTAATTCCACTATAGGCTCACCTGATGATCAAAGTATTTATGCTTGGATTTCATATCTATATCTGACCTTACATAGGCACAACAAAGTATCTGCTGCCTAAACCTTATCCAAAACCCAATCTGGGGAAAAAATATGCATTCAGAATTTCCTGAAAGACACACAGTACATTTATTTCTTTGAGAAGTTCAAATATTACCATTCAATTAAACATAAACCATCACATGGTTGAGTATAAAACTGAGAGTGAATTACTTTTGTCTCTTACAGAATAACTTTTCCTCAATTGTACTTAATATTATATTTTAAATCTACCCAGTGAAAGATTCTATAGAAGAAAGATACGTGAAACGTTATTTTACCTACTGTAAACATGCTGGCATGAGTGTTGATGCCCACTTTACTTCCCACTGTGTTTCCTTCATAAAGAATTTACAACAGTATCAGGATGAGCTACAAACACATGAATGACTAGTTTATTTTAAGAGATTCTGAATATTATAACTGATCATGTTTTCTTTGCTTTGACCATGAGGTATACTACAAGAAAGCAAAATATGTAATCCAACATCAAGCAGTTACAGAGGATCTTACTATAATACATACTTACCGTGAATCTTGCTCCTGACTTTTTTGACTATTAAATATTCTCAATTATTTTTTAAAATGTCAAAATTTTGTATAGGGTCTGTGTGCGTGCGTGTGTGTGCGCGCGCATGCTGAGAGAAAGAGAAATGGAGACAGATCAAGTACATGTACACTTAGCTCTTACATTTGTGAAGATTCAATAAATCATAAGTAAAACAAAACATATAAAAAACACATTCTGGGGGCGCCTGGGTGGCTCAGTCGGTTAAGCGTCCGACTTCGGCTCAGGTCATGATCTCACGGTCCATGAGTTCGAGCCCCGCGTTGGGCTCTGTGCCAACCGCTCAGAGCCTGGAGCCTGCTTTGGATTCTGTGTCTCCCTCTCTCTCTGCCTCTCCCCTGTTCATGCTCTGTCTCTCTCTGTCTCAAAAATAAATAAACGTTGGGGCGCCTGGGTGGCGCAGTCGGTTAAGCGTCCGACTTCAGCCAGGTCACAATCTCGCGGTCCGTGAGTTCGAGCCCCGCATCAGGCTCTGGGCTGATGGCTCAGAGCCTGGAGCCTGTTTCCGATTCTGTGTCTCCCTCTCTCTCTGTCCCTCCCCTGTTCATGCGCTGTCTCTCTCTGTCCCAAAAATAAATAAAAAAAAACGTTGAAAAATAAATAAATAAACGTTAAAAAACAAAAACAAAAACAAAAAAACAAAAAACACATTCTGTATCTTTTGTATGATAGGATGTAAGGTAGGAATTTCAGGATAAAAGTGACATTCAGTTCTTACTTTCGGTGACCCTGAACAGTTATAAGTCTTATGAATTCTATTACCTTTTACATATGAAACAGTTTATTCAAAAAATAACAAGTAGACTATAAAGAAATAAATGTTTCTCAATGTTTTTGTGATAAAAACAAGCTACTTACAATAAATTGCTGAACTGGAAAAATGTTAGCATCTCCTGGTTTTGACAATTTTTGAGAATAAAAACATATAGGAGTCCACTACATAATTACTCAATAAATGTTAGCTAGTATTGAAAGAACCAAAACAAAAACTGCTAGTTATAATTCCATCAACCAACTTCTAACAGAATTGAGATATAAGGAATGAAGTTAAACTATGGATCAGCTGGATATAAAGGTAAAAAAATGCAAGTATAATGAACTTGAAAAGTTCTGTACTAACTATAAACAAGAATAGCAAAGGGTATGATCTAGAAAAAAATAATAATAAAGACTCTAACCAAGATATGGTAACAATAAAAAAAGAGACCCTGCATATTCTGAAAAAGTGTTGAAATATTACTCATTATCTAATTATAATTAGTCAAAGTGTGATTTAAGATCAAGTCTAATTGAGAAATCTAGTAATTCACTAAAATGATTCAAGTTGATACCTGGTTAAAAACGAACAAGAGGGACGCCTGTGTGGCTCAGGTCACGATCTCACGGTTCATGGGTTCGAGCCCTGTATCGGGCTCTGTGCTGACAGCTCAGAGTCTCCCTCTCTCTGTGCCCCTACCCTGTTCATGCTCTCTCTCTCCCTGTCTCTCAAAAATGAATAAATGTTAAAAAAGAAAAAAATTAAAAACAACAAACAAGAGTACTAAAAATGACCTACACTTAAAATTAAACAAAACAAAAAAAACCCACATGTTTTCTGAACTTAGAATCTCCCATGATAGCAGACATGAAAAACTATACTCTGAACTTGTATCAAATGGAAATTTGTCAAAATTGTCCCATTTCCTGATGCTTGGTCTGAATCATCTTCAAGGTTTGAAAAGTAAAGAATTTTGGAGCACCATCATGCTTAATACAGCCATGTTTTATTGTCCAACTTCAGGAAACTTCCAAGGAAACCCTTTTTGCACAAGCCCCAAAACATGCAGAGAGCAACAGAAGGTAGGCTTTAGCATGCAGAGAACTTCCCCACTCTGCTACAGCAAGGAGGATAGACTACATTCCTGAACTCAACAATTAAACATGTTTCTGTGTTGGGCAAGACATGAAACTTTTCCCAACACTGCACCTAATTTCCTTCTTGTTCTGTAATAATGGCCAAAATCTACTACTTTCTGCCTGTACATACTAGTCACAAAAAAATGTCAGTGATATGAATAGTCTGAAATTCCCATAATTTCATGGAGTGCATCACTTTGTAAAGCAGATCTGTTCTGGCTTTTGGAAGGAATGTTATGCTACCTTTAACTAAGAAAATAAAGATGTTAGAGATCGTTACATTAAAATGTATAAATTCATAGCACAAGTATTTAGTGTTCCTGGCACTGAAATGAAAAGAGAAAAACGTTAAGGTAGTTTCTTTCTTCAGGTTATATATATTTTATGGTTTTAAAAAAAAATTTTTTTTAAATGTTTATTCATTTTTGAGAGCGTGAGTGGGGGAAGGGCAGAGAAAGAGGGAGACACAGAATCAGAAGCAGGCTCCAGGCTCTGAGCTGTCGGCACAGAGCCCGACACGGGGCTCAAACTCACAAACTGTGAGATCATGACCAGAGTTTAAGTTGGATGCTTAACCAGCTGAGCCACCCACGTGCCCCTATTTAAAAATTTTTTTTAATGTTTACTTATTTTTGAGAGGTAGAGACAGAGTGAGAATGGGGTAAGGGCAGAGAGAGAGGGAAACACAGAATTCACAGCAGGCTCCAGGCTCTGAGCTGTCAGCACAGAGCCCAATGCAGGGCTTGAATCCACGAACTGTGAGATCATGACCTGAGCCGAAATAGGACGCGTAACCAACTGAGCCACCCAGGTGCCTCTGGTCATATATTTTAATAGTTTAAATATAAGAGTGCTGAGAACCATATAACTAGTCCGGGCAGTGTTAGGATATTAGACTAATAAGTGTGATATCAGATGTACCTAAACTTAAAATTCTCTGTGTTTATCCAATTTCTGGTTCATTTGAGTTTCTTGAATCTGTTATGTCTTTTACCAACTTTGGAAAGCTCCCAGTGAGAATTTCTTTAAAAAGTTTTTCTGAACTATATTCTTTTTCTTTCTAAAATTCAGATTACCTTCTCATGTTCAACCTTCTGATACTGTTTGACTTTCTGATATTGCTGCACGGTATATGAGGCTGTAAAGAGTTTTTTCTCCCTCAATCATTTTTCTCTATTTTGTTCAAAATGAAAATTATTTTTATTAATCTTCAAATCACTGACTTTCCCTTCTCATTACATTTCTACCACTGAGTCCATTCAATGACTTTATAAATTATAAGTTACTGTATTTTTCAGTTCTAAATTTTCCAAACGGTACCTATTTTATCTTCTATTTCTTGGCTGAGATTTTCCACTTTTCCATTCCATTCAATTGTGTTTGCCCTTACTTGCAGCATTTTTATAAGTGACTTAACATCTATGTCATCTCAGCACTGACACCTGTTGATTATCATCATGCATACAACTTGATATCATCCTAGTTCTTCATATGCCAATTAATTTTAAATTGCATCCCAGACCATTCTGACCACTATGTTACGGGACTCCAGGTTTTGTTTATATCCTACAGAAAATGTTAATATATTTTAGCAGACAATGATTAGGTTAAGACTCCATGGTGCAACAAGCCCCTTGAAGCTATGGTTCTAATACCAATTCAGTCAAATTATTTACAGAGCTATTGGATCTGTCCTATGTGTGCAGCATACAGTGACCAGACTGAGACCTGGGTGGTAGTTTATGCTACAGTTAATTTCTTAAACTGTGTTGGCAGTTAAGACTCAGATCCACATATGTACAGTTTAGGAATAAACCTGTAAGCATAAATAGCTTAAAGGGGTTGCTCTCCTAAGCTCCTCCCACTCTCCAATCATCCAAGTACTTTTTGGTTGCCTGGGGCTCCCCTTTTTTTAATCACCCAGCCAGAAAGCTGAGGCTTTATTCACCCACACTTCCTAGAACTATGCCAAATAGCACAAGAGAAAAGGAGAAAGGAAAACAAAAAAGCCAGTGAGGATCTGCCCCATTCTCCTGATACTACAACTCTTCTAAACATAGAGGAAGGTTCAACTCTCTGCATTTTAGTCCTGTCCCCACTGCTGTTGCTGCTGCCACTACCACTGCCACCACTGCTACTAATGCCACAGAACTTCTTAGAAACTGGGGCAAATGAGAACAGAGAAAACAACAAGAAACAAATAATAGAGGGGAAAAGTGGGGAGATCCTCACTCTCTCTCAGAGTTAGAAGACCTCTTTCCCGCTAGAGCTATAACCAGAGGGCTTCTTGAGCTCTGCGTGCACTAGTGTCATCTTCTAGATTTGGGACAGCACTGAATATAAATATGCATACCTGAAAAGTGAAACACCACAAGGCTAGGAAAAGACTGATCAGAAAGCTTTATGCTACAGAATTCTAAGCACACTTAAAAGGTCAAAAGACAGACTTCACTCACATGAGGACTTTAAGAGACAAAACAGATGAACGTAAGGGAAGGGAAACAAAAATAATATAAAAACATGGAGGGGAACAAAACAGAAGAGACTCATAAATATGGAGAACAAACTGAGGGTTATGGGAGGGATTGTGGGAGAGGGGATGGGCTAAATGGGTAAGGGGCATTAAGGA
Source organism: Lynx canadensis (assembly GCF_007474595.2). Classification (NCBI taxonomy): domain Eukaryota; kingdom Metazoa; phylum Chordata; class Mammalia; order Carnivora; family Felidae; genus Lynx; species Lynx canadensis. The sequence goes on from NC_044311.2 coordinate 34,290,320, forward strand.
ATCTAGTCCTGAAATCATTGCTTCACTATATGCTAACTAATTTGGATGTAAATTTTAACAAATAAAAAAATAAAATTAAAAAAAAAAAAGGTCAAAAGATATTCAAGTGCCAGCCAGGGAGAATAGTGAATCTTCACTGAACACCTAGGATTTTCACTACAAACTGTAGAGAATCATGTGCCCCATAGGATCTCTGGGTCTGTGAATATAATGGATTCGCTCCTGTGATTAGGTTATACTATTTGACATAGCTAACTTTGAAGAAGGGAGATATTGGTGAGCCATCAAAAAGGGACCAGGCTCTTCCCCGCAAGAGATTCAAGAATGTGATGCTTGACAAATTCTCCATTTCTATAGAGTTAAAAATAGAGCCACAGAGCCAGGCTTGAAAGATGCCTCTAGTAACTAAGAGCAATCCCCAGTCAATCCCCTGCCAAGACCCAGCAAGGCAATGAGGACCTCAGTTCTACAACTTCCAGGAACTGAATTTGACCAATAACTTGAATCACGCTGGAAGCAAATTCTTCTCCAGAGTCTTCAGAAGAAATACGACCTAACACCTGGATTTCAACCTTGTAAAACCATAAGCAGAAAACCCAGTCACACCACACCTAGACTTCTGACTGACAGATATACAAGCTAATAAATATGTATTCAAGCTGCTAGGTTTGTGGTAATTTGCTAAACAGCAATAGAAAACTAATTTAAGGGGCTATTATGAACGTAATAATTTAACACTTAAAACAAATACTTCAGAAAACAATTATCAAAACTGACACAAAAGAAATAAAAATATGACTATATATCCATTAAAGATATTAAATTCCTAATTAAAGACCTTCCCACAAAGAAAACTCTACGGTCAGATGGCTTGGAGTAAATCTTACCAAACATTTAAAGAAAAAATAATACCAATTCTATATAAACTTATTCAGAAAATTAATAGGAGGAAGGCTTCTCAAGTCAATTTGGGGGAAAAAAGATCAATAACTGTTTTCATGACTGGCATTTAAATTTTTTTACCTATTGCAACAATCATGTTCTACTTTTGCAACTGGACACAAATTAATAAGGAAAGTTTAAATAAAAGAAAAAACAATTACCACTAAAACAGAAAACAAAGGCCAACTGGTCATAAACACACTCATTAAAAATTAAAACCTAGCTGAGAATGTAAAAGCAAAAAACAGCCCTATTTTAATGACAGCTAACTAAAGGATCTTTAAAGTCCATTTATAAAAGCAAGTCACTGGTAATCTTTGGCAAGATGCTCCTGAATATGTCCTCATGCCAGCAAACATCTCAAACTAAGTGAATCTCTTTCTTGGATCACAAAACTATTCACTTAATTTCCTGCCAAGCAAAATAGGGGAAAATGCATGCTTTACACTTTAAGACAAAATGCCTTGTTAAGTCTTTACTTAATTGTATGGGGTTATGCAATAAATCTCCATGTGTTAACAACTTGTGGTCCACAATGTAGTCATCTATTTTCTTCCAGGAAATGGTATTACATTTTCTCTATGTTCAGCAAGTTTAAAAGAAAAAAAAAGGGGGCTGAAAAAGGAGGCTGGGTGCAGCTCTAACAAGGCTGACAAAGCAGAGTTAAGCTTGCATAGGAACCTGTGACCTATAGTTTTGTCTTAAACTGTACCTGGTGAATTCCTGATCTAAAGCAAGTTCTTTTACATAATACACCAGGAGAAAATGTCACTTTATCCAGTACATCTCCAACTATTCAAAGAATACTTTAAGACAAAAATTCTTAATTGTCTTACATTAAGTCGCCATATTTTATCCTGCGCAATTGACCGATATACCTAAAATTTAATCTCCAATGTGACATTCCTTATGTGTATCAGTAAGTTATTCAAATAATGCAGCAGATTAAAAAAACACTCAAATCTTAACAAGTACTCACTTTTACACTTTCTTCTGTGTTAAGTTTATTTCCCTTAACCAAGACAATTTGGAAAGGGTTGTTATTTTCCCAAACATGCTGCAAAAGAATGAAATAGAGTATTTTAATTAAGGAAATAAATATTCTATGCTAGCAATGAAATCATCTTATCTGTTCTCATGTCCATTGACAAAATAACAAAAATAGACCTCTGAACTAACAACTGAAAGTCACATGTACTAAAATAAGCACCACAACCAAAGTGCCTAAGCACTTTGTTCTTAGGCAAAACAGTGGCAGCATTTCAATACTGTTAAGAAAGTGACTATATTAAGCACCATAAACAAATAATATTAAAGCTTTGGATGAATTAAGAATTGACCACTTAGGGGTGCCTGTCCAACTTCGGCTCACAGTTCGTGGGTCTTAGCCCCACATCAGGCTCTGTTGTCAGGACAGAGCCCACTTTGGATCCTCTGTATCCCTCTCTCTCTGCCCCTCCCCCACTCTCAGTCTCTCTCCCTCTCTCAAAAATCAACATTAAAAACAATTTAAGAATTGATCATTTGGGGCACCCGGATGGCTCAGTCAGTTGGGTGACGGACTCTGGCTCCGGTCATGATCTCGCAATTTGTGAGTTCAAGCCCCGCATCGGGCTCTGTGCTGACAGCTCAGAGCCTGGAGCCTGCTTCAGATTCTGTGTCTGCCTCTCCTCTTCATGCTCTCTCTCTCTCAAAAATAAATAAACGTTAAAAAAAAAAATTAAAAAAAATTGACCATTTAAATATACAGTTAATACCTTAATCCTCAACAAGAGAGATTAAATATACAATCTGTTAAAACTGAATAACTATTGAAAAATGTTAACTGTTCCAATTGATAAACAGAAATTTAAGATTTGCTTTATATAAATATATTACATTCTGGAAAAGATGGTATTTTTGATATATTTAAATTCTAAAAGTATTCAGTAAGAAGAAGGCAAGTTATACCAAAAACACTCTCATAGCTAAGCTGATAGAAATGAACTATACCAGTAAACCAACTATTTCTGCACGTCTAACTTTTCTACTAGAAAGTCTCAAATTGCTCCCTGAAGTCTATGTTTAGCTGTAATCTCAAGAAATTTTTAATTTGGTGACATTTTTCTGTGGCACCAAAAGAACACCAAAACTAGAAATAACATATTTATATTTATATGCAGCTTGCGCTGAGGAAAAAGGATAGTAGTTAGAAAGATAATTACAAAGAAAGAAAGAAAGAAAGAAAGAAAGAAAGAAAGAAAGAAAGAGAAAGAAAGAAAAAGAAAAAGAAAGAAAGAAAGAAAGAAAGAAAGAAAGAAAGAAAGAAAGAAAGAAGAGAAAGAGAAAGAAAGAAAAAGAAAATTACCAATAATGGTAATTGATCTTTGGCAAATCTGCATTGGTTTTCACAGAAGGAAAAATCAACAGAGAAAATATGTGTGAGGCTGAAGCACATAACCTAAAACAAAATCACATGCTTTTGGGGTTACCAAAAGTTCACACATGAAACTTACAGAAATAATTCGCATTTTCTTTGGTGGTAAAGGAAGAGGAAGGTTTGATGAATTTCTATTTATGGCAGCTTCTATGGCAATCATTTCCTGTTCATACATCTTCTTGATCTTGCAACATTCCACAAGCATAAAATGAGGCAAGGTCCTATTCATTACACAGTTCCGGATATACTACAGTGGCAAGGAAAGAATAAGGTAAGGATTTTCAAGCAAATACTTAAATCAAGGGGTACCTGGGTGGCTCAGTCGGTTAACAGTCCAAATCTTGATCTCTGCTCAGGCCTTGATTTCAGGGATGTGAGTTCAAGCCCTGCCACACCCACCCATCACCCAGTGTGGAACTTACTTAACAAAAACAAACAAAAACGTAAATTGACAGAAGAACAAAATTAAGATGAACACCACTATATCAAATGTACTGTAAAAATATATCTTAACATCAAGAATATGAGAAATTAAAATCACAACATAAAATAGCTACCATTAATTGAACACCTAAGAACATAAGATTATTTATAGCTAATTTTCCTAACAACCCTATAAGAGATATTTTCCTCTTTTTAATACATGAAAGGAAAATCAGAAGAGCTGAGTTACATTCCTGGCATCTTTAAATCTATCTTTTTTGTTTGTTTGTTTGTTTGTTTGTTTGTTTGCTAAACCCTGAAGAAACATGTACCTCAGTGTAGATGTTTTGCCTTTTCTTTGTGCTTAATACAGGACAGTTTGACCTATCGGCTCACCTTTCTAGGGGTGGGACTTGATCAGGAGAGACTGTGATATCACAGTGCAAGCTTTGACCAATCAGTCAGGACAAGTGAACATGTAGTACACATGTGGCCATTTCTTCACATCCTGAGGGAGTCAACTTAGACTTTCCAATGGATCCCTGAGGGAAGCCTGGTACCTTTACAGCACAGGGCTCCAGACAACCATTACTATCTTCCTTTTAAAAACATACTGGTCATCTGAGCTTGATGCTTTGTTTTATTTCAATGAGACCAGGATGACTCTCCAAAGGCATATAAGAAAAGGAGATGGGGCGCCTGGGTGGCGCAGTCGGTTAAGCGTCCGACTTCAGCCAGGTCACGATCTCGCGGTCCGTGAGTTCGAGCCCCGCGTCAGGCTCTGGGCTGATGGCTCGGAGCCTGGATCCTCTTTCCGATTCTGTGTCTCCCTCTCTCTCTGTCCCTCCCCCGTCCATGCTCTGTCTCTCTCTGTCCCAAAAATAAATAAACGTTGGGAAAAAAAAATTAAAAAAAAAAAAAAGAAAAGAAAAGAAAAGGAGGGGCGCCTAGGTGGCTCAGTCAGTTAAGCGTCCGACTTCAGCTCAAGTCATGATCTCACGGTTCGTGGGTTCAAGTTCTGCACCAGGCTCTGTGCTGGCAGCTGGGAGCGTGCAGCCTGCTTTGGATTTCTGTGTTTCCCTTCTCTCTGCCCCTCCCCGGCTCACGCTTTGTCTCTCTCAAAAATAAATAAACATTTAAAAAATTTTTTGTTTTAATAAAAGAAAAAAAAAAAAAGAAAGAAAAGGAGTGGTTATTCACATTACCAAGATTCCTAACAAGCTGAGAAGAAAGAAACCTAATGTATTTCTCAGAAGAATAAATTTCATATACAAAGTATGATTCAACATATTGTATTCAATTCAGAACCAAGAAATACAATTTTTTGAAATTAAAAAAATTCCAGAATTGTCTGTAATTGGCAGTTAGATGATATTATGCTAAATATATTCAATAAAAAATTTTTCACTATGAAATATGTATCATTGCACTCCTTCACATTCCTTTGAGTACATGGTATATTTTCTCTTTCACTATGACCCTGTACAAAAACGTATACAAGCCTTTGTTTCTCTTTATAACAAATCCTAGTTTGAATAGAACAATATACCCTCCACTAATTAAAGTTTAAAAAAAAGTGTTAAAGAAGCAGAAGGCTACTTAAAGGATGGCAAAACATAAAGAAGTCAACACTCCTATGCTACCACCAAATACTTTTCATCTTCCTTCTTCGTCTCATGGGCTAGAGTTCAAGTGTTGACTGTTAGAATGCCATAGCTCTCAAAGCAGAGAAGTTATAACTGCTTCTAGACCTTCTACCTACTAAACCACAAGAATTCAGGGCCATGCTAAAAATGTGAAAAGAAACGTGTAAAATCCTCTATTAGCCGCTAATATATCAAAGCTCCTTATTCTCAAACAGACATCACTTAATGTTTAGCATGTCTCTATCCCTCTTGCTTAAAACAAAACAATAAAAATCACAAATAAGAATAAACACATATCTTTATAAAATCCTGTTACTATTTACCCCTAACTTGGCATTTAGCATTATTCTTTATGTAATGACCATTTTTTAGTCTCCAAATTCAATTGCAACAAAAATATCTTCAAGTTCCTTGAAGTCAAAGCCATGATTCTATCCTTTAAAAGGACAGTGGTGGGGGAGGAGTACTGCACTTTTATCTTATTTAAACTTCATTTTATTCGACAAACAATCTGAGGCACTATAAGTCAATTCATGATTGCATGGAAATAGGAATGTCAAACACAGAGGAAGTCTTTTGAGGATGTCCAGACCTAACCCTTACAAAATTCCTACCATATGTGGAAGAAACAAATAAGGGAGGGGAGGGCAATTTTACATATTAAACATATAATAATTATATATATAAATATATATATAACCTATAAAAGAAACTGAAAAGTTTTCTATTCACAATGAAAATTTATAAGTTTTTATACAATTTATTTAGTGACCATTTAATCAAAATATCTTGTTTTTTACTTCCCGCAGAATATTTTCTATCTAAATCATCATGTTGGGGTTTCTGGGTGGCTCAGTCAGCTAAGCTTCTGACTTTAGCTCAAGTCATTATCTCAAAGTTCGTGAGTTCGAGCCTCACATCAGGCTCTCTGCTGACAGCTCAGAGCTGAGAGCCTGCTTCAGATTCTCTGTCTCCCTCTCTCTCTGCCCCTCCCCCACTCACACTTTGTCTCTCTCTCTCTCTCTCAAAAATAAACATTAAAAAAATGTTTTAAGCCTTTCTCTTAAAAAAATAATAAATCATTATGTTTACATGATAAAAAAGTAGGCAGCTATAGCAAATTTTATTAAGAATTCATAATGCTACAGGAAACTATGATATAACACTGAAACAACCAAAAAAGTAGAAAGCAAACATTTAGAAACAAACATTAAACATACAATCATTATACCAAAAATATATATAACCTTAAGTAAAATGACAAAAACATGCCAAAATGTTAACAATGGTTATCTCAGAGGTAGGTAGGATTATGAATATCTATTATTTAATTCTGTATAATTTTCTATAGGTTCTAAATACTCTAAATGTGACAACACATTTTTATCAGAAATTTAAATTATTAAATGCGCACACACACACACACACACACACACACACACACACACACACACATATCTCTGGTAAACTGACGGTGAATACACATACCTGGAACTGAATTAGTGGGTGATCACCAAACACATATTCTACTCGCCCACTGACTTGTAACACATAGTCATACGGGCTAACTTCATCTTCTTTCCCATGAATAGTCAAACGTTTTTGGATTGCCAGTTCATTTATTTTGATAGGATTCATATTAGGAGATATTTGAAAGCTAAACACATCCTAAAAAGGGGAGTAGAAAAAAGGAACAATTTTATACTTGTGCTGAAAAAAATCACTCTTCACATTTGTACTTATTACTACATTGGATATAGCCATACATAATATCCACATATGTATATATATAATACGTTACATAAGTATATCCTTCACATTTAACATTCCAGTACATCTTCCTATTTTCTTTTAAATTTTTTTAATGTTTGTTTATTTTTGAGAGAGAGACAGAGACAGTGAGAGACAGAGAGACAGTGCGAGCGGGAGAGAGGCAGAGACACACACAGAATCCGAAGCAGGCTCCGGGCTCTGAGCACTCAGCACAGAGCCCAACGCAGGGTTTGAACCCACGAACCACGAGACCATGACCTGAGCCAAAGTTGGCCTTAACCAACTGAGACATCAAGGCACCCCTCATGTTTTCTATAAGGATTTTTTAAATGTTTATTTATTTTTGAGAGAGAGAGAGAGAGAGAGAGAGAGAGCGAGAGAGAATATGAGCAGGGGAGGGGCAGAGGGGGAGACACAGAATCTGAAGCAGGCTCCAGACTCTGAGCAGTCAGCACAGAGCCCAAAGTAGGGGCAAACTTCCAAACTGCAAGATCATGACCTGAGCCAAAGTCAGATGCTTAACCAACTGGGCCAACCAGGCGCCCCTCCTGTTTTCTAAATATAATGTGTCCACAGGGGCACCTGGCTGGTTCAATCAGCACAGCATGCGACTCTTGATTTTGGGGTTCTGAGTTCAAGCCTTACGTTGGATGCAGAGATTACTTAAAAATTAAAAAAAAAAAAAAATTAAAAAATAAATAAATAATTTTTAAAACGTGTCCCGTCAAATTTGTTAAGATTTGATGGTCTGCAAGTCGTCTTACACTACACAAAGTACCACAGATCCCACAGGTCACACTAATATTTAACTAAAGTTTATCATTAGAAAGTTTATCAAACGCATTTCCCAAATATCTTTCTTTAAAAATTTTACACCAAAAACCTGCAGTTGTTCAAATTTAGTTAAACTGAGAATTTTATGTTGTCACTGGTAACAAGAGATGTACACTTTACAATAATTAAACTTAAATGAACAATTCTGTCCAATTTTATAACATACAAAAAGAAACAAAAGAAATTTTAATTAATGAAAAATGAAGATACAGTAGGGACTGGATATTATCAAAACTGCTCATCATAAATCCCAAAGGTACAGACAGTAAAGATGATCTAATAACACCTGGAACTTCTCAAAAGCTAGCAAAATAATTTCACACCACATGATCACATACCAAAGGGTATAAGAAAATTCACCATCTCCAAAGGCAGCTAACTGCTACTCTGGACAAATGTGATTGTTAGAGAATTCCCAGTACTGACCGGAGATGGATTCTACAATATTTCTAACAAGTTAAGTCATCTCCTTTTTCCACAAGGTACCTAAAATTCCAACTTTTTAAATATGAACTTACTGGGTATTCCAATCTATTTTCTCTAGTATTTTTACCCCTTTTCTCCTGAATTCTCTATATGAGTTGTTACTATAGGCATCAAAGCATATGAGCTAGGATCCTCAGAGTCATATGAGGACTAATGATTCCACTTTCCTCCCTCACCTGACTTTCCACTAAGATACCAATGATCTTACATTCTAATGGGTTGCCAACTGTTCACCTCTCCATTTCCAGTAATACTCTTCTACTTCAGCAAAGCTTCATGTTTATCCTAAAGAGAAATATAACTTCTTATTTAATCCCCTTGCACTATCTACCTTAAAACTAACCTTCATCTAGCTTAAAAGCAATCTATCTTTAAAAAAAAAAGAGTCACATCAGGCTCTGTGCTGACAGCTCAGAGCCTGGAGCCTGCTTTGGATTCTGGGTCTCTCTCTCTCTCTCTCTCTTTCTCTCTCTCTCTCTCTCTCAAAAATAAAATTGTTTTAAAAACTTTAAAAAGAGAGTCACAAAGAGATATGATACTCTTTTTTAACATACTACAAATCGTCAGAACTGTCTAAAGCAGTGCTACCCAAAAAAACTCTAATAATAGATATATTCTATTCTGTGCTATACAATAAAAGTCACTAGCCACAGTGGCTCTTGAGAACTTGATATATGGCTATGAAAAGAAATGAATTTTAATTTTACTTGATTAACTTAAATTTAAAATTAAATATACATATGTGGCTACTGATTACTGTATTATATAGCACACATCTGGATAATGCCTAAGCAGCTTAATACATCATAAAATTATTCTATGATTCCCATTTACCCTCTATTTCATACACTGAGAAACACAAAACTGGAGAACACTCTCATTATCAGATAGCAAGAAGCTACAGAAAAGACCAGAAATGAGAACTGGGCTTGAAAAACTGCAGATACTGGAAGTAATACTCAGAAAATAAAATAAATATGGTTGGTATGTTTCAAGAATTAAAGACGGTTTGAAAATGAATAAAGAGCAAATATATCTGAAGAAGAATCAAACAGAACTCCAAGAAATAAAACATAATTAAGTGAAATTTGAAACTCAATGAAAAAGAACATGACAAATTTTAAAAGAGTTTTTAAATGTGACAATATCAAGTATTAGCAAAGATGTGGAGACACTAAACTCTCAAAATATTACTGGTAGGAATATAAATATGGAAAATTATTTTGCAGTATCTATTAAAAACTGATTACACACATACACCTATGACTTACCAGTTCTGTTTCTAGGCATACATCCAATAGAAATACGTAAATCAACATTATTTCATATAACAGCAATAATGAAGTTGATATGCTGTGTCTGTGTGTGTGTGTGTGTGTGTGTGTGTGTGTGTGTGAGAGAGACATGACAATTGAGGAAACATGAACACTGACTGGAACTTGAGGATAAAAACCAAGCAAAACAAAACTAACAAAACAAAAAGAATAACAAAGATAAGCCACACTTCGAGAAAATACACACCCAACACCTATGAATGACAAAAATTCACTACCCCCCCCAAATACCAAGAACTTGTACAAATCAGTAAGACATACACTACATAATTTAAAAATAGATTAAAACAAACAAACAAACAAACAAACAAACAGGGGTGCCTGGGTGATTCAGTCAGTTAAGTGACCAACTCATGATTTTGGCTCAGGTCATGATCTCATGATTTGTAAGTTCAAGCCCCACATTGGGCTCTGTGCTGACAGTGCTCAGAGCCTGCTTGGGATTCTCTCTCTCACTCTCTCTCTGCCCTTTCTTCTCTCTCTCTCTCTCTCTCTCAAAATAAATAAATAAACTTCAAAAAATAGACAAAAAACAAATAACAGAAATATGAATGTTTCATAATCAGTTATGAAAGATACAACTGAGACAATGGATATACAGTTGACACTTGAATAACATGGGTTTGAATTGTGTGGGTCCACCTAATTATGTTTTTTTTAATATAAATCCAGTACAATACTGTAAATGTGTTTTTTCTTCCTTATGTCTTAATAACATTTTCTTCTCTCTAGCTTACTTTATTGTAAAAATATAGTATATAATACATATATTAGATATGTGTAAACCAAATATGACTTTCAGTCAACAGGAATCTATTAGTAGCTAAGTTTTATGTGGGTCAAAAGTTATACATGGATTTTCTTTTTTTTTTGAGAGGGCAGGGGAGAAAGCACACACACACAAGCCAAGGTATGGACAAAGAGAGAGGAAGAGAGAGAATCCCAAGCAGGCTCCACACTGTCAGCACAGAGCCTCAATGCAGGGTTTGATCTCACAAATCATGAGGCCACAGCCTGAGCTGAAATCAAGAGTTGGACATTTACCAATGGAGCCACCCATGCACCCCCATACCTGGTTTTTTGAATGCAAAGGGATTAGCACCAGTAACCCTCGCATTATTTAAAGCTCAACTTACATTTATATAATGGAATTATATATAGTACCAACAGCTCAAAACTTTCCTTCAAAAACCAATATTAATCTCTTGATGATAAAATTCATGTCTTCTAAATTACTACCAGTGTCTCACCACCCTTGTTAATATTTTTCACATAAATGTTAATTAGACTGGTCAGAAGTCAACTGGTTTTTCTTGTATTTCAAGCAGTTTTCCAACATCTCTTTGAAATACTTCACAAAATATTGCACCTTTAAAAGACTTGTAATTTTCCTGAGGAACTGGCTTGCATTCTATTGCTCAATGATTACAAACAACTATATATGAGAGACTATGCAACAAAGACACTGGGCGTATGAGTGGGATACATATTTCTGCTTCGCAGGAAGGGATACAATTAATTAGTGATGACATATATATCATGACAACTGGGCTAATTCAGATAATGTCTAGATGGGTGAAGAAATACTTCTTCATAGTTTTACCGTATATGCTTCACTGTTCTCACATTTCTGCCCATGCTTCTGATATATTCTCAAAAATTCCCAGAAAGTATAGTCACCACCTCCTTTTACCCTCTGTACAACCTGCCCTGTTCCCTAACACACAGGAGACAATTTCAAATGCCATCTGCCCCCATCCCTTAATTGAGAGAATAATTTCATTTAACTTATGCTGAGTGAGGTTAAAAAAGAAAACAACACGGGTTTGAAAACGATGCTCAGGTTTATTGATATCTTTAATAAATTATGACTCCTGGAATTAAAAATAATGCCTTTGTGGTTTGGCTGTTGGGACTAATGTTCTTTAAATCTGAAACATGATAATTCCATGATTATATTTATCTTGCTTATTAAGAGCCCTGTTCTATGCTGGCTGATAGTGACTATGTGGTGATCTAAAATTTCACGTTTTTCAAAGAAACTGCTGTCTGTAGTTCTCCCTAACAATCCTATGAAAATCATTTTTTAACCTATATGTATGCTTTGTTACATTTCATCTCATGCTTAGTTTAATATTCCCACATGCTGCTTCCTAATGTTGGTCATTAGCAGTAATGACGATGGGGTACCCCATGGCGTAGTTGATTAAGCATCTGACTCTTGATCTTGGCTAAGGTCATGATCTCACTGTTTGTGAGTGCAAGCCCCACAATGAGCTATGCAGTAATGGTGCAGAGCCTGCTTGGGATTCTGTCTCTCCTCTCTGCCCCTACCCTGCTAGTGCTCGTTCACTAGCTCTCTCTCTCTTGAAATAAATAAATATAAAAAAAAGTTTTTTTAAATGATTCACATAACCAAGTGGAATTTATTCCAGGGATGCAAGGGCGGTTCCATATTCACAAATTGATCAATATGATACAACAATTCAATAAGAGAAAGGATAAGAACCACAAGATCAACAGATGCTTAAAGAACATTTGACAAAGTACAACCTCCATTCATTATTAAAACCCTCAACAAATTAGGAGTAGATAGAACATACTTCAACACAATAAAGGTCATATACGGAAAACCCACAGTTAAGATCATACTTAAAGGTGAAAAACTGAGAGCTTTTCCCTTAAGACCAGGAACATGAGGGGCGCCTGGGTGGCGCAGTCGGTTAAGCGTCCGACTTCAGCCAGGTCACGATCTCGCGGTCCGTGAGTTCGAGCCCCGCGTCAGGCTCTGGGCTGATGGCTCGGAGCCTGGAGCCTGTTTCCGATTCTGTGTCTCCTTCTCTCTCTGCCCCTCCCCCGTTCATGCTCTGTCTCTCTCTGTCCCAAAAATAAATAAACGTTGAAAAAAAAAAAAAATTTAAAAAATAAAAAAAAGACCAGGAACATGAAAAGGATGTCCACTCTCATCACGTTTATTCACTGTAGTACTACAAGTCCTAACCACAGCAATCAGACAAGAAAAAAGAAATAAAAGGCATCCAAAGTGGTAAAGAATAAGTAATATTTTCACTATTCGCAGATGACATACTATATATAGAAACCCTACAGACTCCACCAAAAAACTACTAGAACTGATAAATGAACTCAGTAATGTTACAGGATACAAAATCAATATGCAGAAATCTGTTTCTATACACATTTCTATACACTAATAATAAAGCAGCAGAAAAGAAATTAAGACAACAATCCCATTTAAAATTGCACCAAAAAGGGGTGCCTGGGTGGCTCGGTCAGTTAAACATCTGACTTCAGCTCAGGTCATGATCTCACAGCTTGTGGGTTCGAGCCCCGCATCAGGCTCTGTGCTGACAACTCAGAGCCTGGAGCCTCCTTCAGATTCTGCATCCCTCTCTCACTCTGCCCCTCCCCTGCTCATGTTCTCTCTCTCTCTCTCTCTCAAGAACAAATAAACACTAAAAAAAAAAAAAAAAAAAAAAAAGTAAAATTGCACCAAAAATAATAGGATATGTAGAAATAAACCTAACCAAAGAGGTGAAAGACCTATACTCTGAAAACTATAAGACACTGATGAAAGAAATTGAGGATGATACATTGAAATGAAAAGACATTCCATGATCATGGACCGGAAGAACAAATACTGTTAACATGTCTCTACTATCCAAAGCAATCTACAGATTTAATGCAATCCCTATCAAAATACCAATGGCATTTTTCACACAATTAGAACAGACAATCATAAAATTAGTATGGAACCACAAAACACTCCAAATAGCCAAAGCAAACGTGACAAAGAACAGCAAAGCTGAAGGCATCTCAAATCTGGACTGCAAGATATATTACTAAGTTGTAGTAATTAAAACAGGATGGTACTGGGGCACCTGGGTGGCTCAGTCGGTTAAGTGGCCGACTTCGGCTCAGGTCATGATCTCACAGTCCGTGAGTTCGAGCCCCGCGTCGGGCTCTGTGCTGACAGCTCAGAGCCTGGAGCCTGTTTCAGATTCTGTGTCTTCCTCTCTCTGACCCTCCCCCATTCATGCTCTGTCTCTCTCTGTCTCAAAAATAAATAAACGTTAAAAAAAAATTAAAAAAAAAAACAAAACAGGATGGTACTGGCACAAAAACAGACACACAGATCAACAGAACAAAATAAAAAAGAAAAAAAACAGAAATAAACCCACAATTACATAGTCAATTAATCTTCAACAAAGCAGAAAATAATATACAAAGAGAAAATGACAGTCTCTTTAACAAATGATGTTGGGAAAACTGGACAGCTTCTTTCAAAAGAATGACACTGGACCACTTTCTTATACCATACACAAAAATAAATTCTAAATGTATTAAAGACCTAAATGTCAGAAAGGAAACCATAAAAATCCTAGAAGAGAGCACAGGCAGTAATTACTCAGACATCAGCTATAGCAACTTTTTGGTCCCCTGAGACAAAGGAAACAAAAGCAAAACTAAACTATTGGGATTATACCAAAATAAAAAACTTCTGCACAGTGTAGGAGGCAATCAATGAAACTAAAAGGCAACATAAAGAATGGGAGAAGATATTCCAAATGACATATCCAATAAAGGGTTAGTATCCAAAATATATAAAGAATTTATACAAATTGGGTGAGTCAGTCAGTTGAGCATCTTGACTCTTACTTTCGGCTAAGGTCATCATCTCACAGTTCATGAGATGGAGCCCCACATTGGGCTATAGGCTGAAAGAACGGAGCCTGCTTGAGATTCATATTCTCTCTCTCTCTCTCTCTCTCTCTCTCTCTCTCTCTCTCTCTCTGCCCCTCCCCTGCTCATGCTCTCTCCCTCTCTCAAAATAAATAAATTATAAAAAAAAAAAAGAATTTCTACAAGTTAACACCTAAAAAACCAATAATCCAATGAAAAAATTGGCAGAAGACATGAATAGACATTTTTCTAAAGAAGACATACAGGTGGCCAACAGACACACAAAACAATGCTTAATATCACTCATCATCAGGGAAATTCAAATCAAAACCACAATGAGATACCACCTCACACCTGTCAAATGGCTAAAATCAAAAACACAAGAAACAACAATCTTTGGCAAGGATGTGGAGAAAAGGAACTCTCTTGCACTGTTGGTGAGAAATTATACCAGTCCAGCAGCTGTGGAAAACAGTATGAGGGTTCCTCAAAAATTTAAAGATAGAAAAAAATGCTTTCAATTTTTTAATTAAAAAAAAAAAAGTTAAAAGTAAAACTACTCTACACACAGTAATCACACTACTGGGTATTCACCAAAAAAATTGAAAAACACTAATTCAAAGAGATATATGCACCCCCATGTTTATAACAGCATTGTTTACAATAGTCAAATTATGGAAATAGCCCAAGTGTCTACTGATAGGTGAATGGATAAAGAAGATGGGATATGCACAAGAGAATATTATTTAGCCATAAAAAAAAGAATGAAATCTTGCCATTTGCAACAACACAGTTGGAGCTAGGGAGTATAATGATAAGCAAAGTAAGTCAGTAAGAGAAATACAAACACCACATGGTTTCACTCATGTGGAATTTAAGAAACAAAACAAACAAGCAAGGAGGCATAAAAAGAGAGAAAGAGAGAGAAACCAAGAAAGGGTCTCTTAACTGTAGAAAACAAACTGATGGTTACCAGAAAGGAGGTAGGTGGGGGGATGGGTGAAACAGGTGATGGGGATTAAAGAGAGCACTTGTCCTGATGAGCAATGAATTATTAAAAACTTAAACAAAAAACCTCTCCATATATATATATATATGTATATAAAATTGAAAAAGTATTCTATTTTTGGAATCCACTAAGATTTTACAGTATCTCCATTTCTCTTTTAATTTCAAAACATTTATTTTCACACATACTTTTTTACAATGATGATTACATTAAGATATGTACAGCCAGTAGAGATCTGACCCATAAGTAATGAAATGCAGACTGACCTAGATGGGCAAATTGCCCTGAGCCAGTGTTTTCAAGTTGACTTCTAGTCACCTAACAGCAGTAAATAAAATTCCCCATTCCAGCTCTTTCAAGAGGGCAGAATTCCCTAAACAGTATTTTAAATTTGATCTTGAGATTTTATAATATCCAAATCTTGGTTTAATTGAACTTCTGTCTGAACATATCTCAGGATACAGCATCAAATGTTTTTGTTGTTGTTGTGTTTTTTTTTTAACCTATATAAACTTCCTTTGTAAAAGGCCAGAAGGCAGGCTCCTGCTTTTGCATTTGTTCCTACAAATATTTAGATACATATTGTTGGGAAGGAGGCAGAACTGAATAAAACCAGAAACATCTGGAGAAAATCCTGACTATACCACAGACCAGCTATAAGGCCTTGGCACACATACAAAAAACTTCTCTCCCTTTCAGTTTCTTCCCTATAAAACGAGGATGATAACACTTTATAGAGTTGTTTTTGAAAGTGGAGAATAAAGGGGTGCCTGGGTGGCTCATTCAGTTGAGTGTCTGAATCTTGATTTTGGCTCAGGTCATGATCTGGGGTCGTGGGATCGAGACTTGCATTAGGCACCACGCTGAGTGTGAAGACTGCTTAAGCTTCTCTCTTTCTCTCTCTCTCTCTCTCTCTCCTCCCTCTGTCCCTCTCTCCCACTCGCACTCTCTCTAAAAAAATAAAAAATTAATATTTAAAAGTGGAGACTATAACAAAAATACCTTTCATTGCTCTTAGCATGGTGAAGTGCTTAATATAGAATGTTTACTAAAATGGGTTTATATCATTGTTGTTATCAGAGTAATTGAAGAAAGAACAGCACAAAATATTCTTGAACTCCTACCCTAATTCGAAGCCAGATCCTAGATGATAAAATGACCATACTATATACAAAGGTAGTACCATAATCTGGCTTCTAAAATAACTGTGACTATTCAGATACGGATTAACTGTATATACACACTCCATTATAATGCCCAATTCCATATCAGCACTTAATTACATATTTAAAGAATGCAAATATAAGAATATGGAAAAAAGAGATCATTTGATCAAAGCTTTCATTTTATAGACAAGAGCAAAATCACATGAGAAAACCCAGTAACTAAAAAACACTGTCTAGACTGGGGTTGGCAATCTTTTTCTGTAAAGACCCAGGTTTTGCTGACAACCTATGAGTCTTTGTCAATATTCTTTTCATTCTTTTTCTCTTTCTTTAACATCTCTTAAAAATTCCTTGAGTTTTTTTTACATCCCTTTTAAGTATAAAAACCATTCAAAAACTGCAATTTTCCAAACCCAATCTAGACTAATATAACATTGCATCAAAAATCATACACATGCGGGGCGCCTGGGTGGCGCAGTCGGTTAAGCGTCCGACTTCAGCCAGGTCACGATCTCGAGGTCCGTGAGTTCGAGCCCCGCGTCAGGCTCTGGGCTGATGGCTCAGAGCCTGGAGCCTGTTTCCGATTCTGTGTCTCCCTCTCTCTCTGCCCCTCCCCCGTTCATGCTCTGTCTCTCTCTGTCCCAAAAATAAATAAATGTTGAAAAAAAAAATTTAAAAAAAAAAAAAAATCATACACATGCAAAGCATTATCACACCTAATGCTAAAATTTCCATCTTAAATCTAAAAATGCTCTTTGTAACAGCATTTACCAAGTGAGCAAGAACCTCTTCTAAGATTGGTGCTGCATTCAGGTAAAATCACAGATTTATTACAAAATATTTCTTAAAATAATACAACACTACCTGACAATTTTCAAAATGAACAGCCACAATGAGCTTTCCTCCATAAAGTTTATCTTCTAAGTTTTCAAGGATGGATGGTTCATGTTCTGGTGGATACGTCTGTTTTAGCCAATCCATCCAAGACAATCCCACAAGTGACTGAATCTTTTCTTCACTGAATTTGCGCATTTTTATTCGGAATTCATTCACTTCAGGATCCTTCAGTGCATCAAATTCATGTAGACCTAAACAAATTTTTTTACAGTGTCATTTTGAGTAGCTAATAATAATACAAGAAATACAAAATATATCCAACCAAATATACTGGACGTTCAATTTTTATCAAGAAAACAAAACTGGGTAGGAAAATATTACACAAGGATCAAAAGAATATCCAGATAAAATAACACATTTCATATATAGAAGGTGAACACACAATCAGCTTTCTAAAGAAAGGTGGCCAACAGACACACAAACTTGAAATCTTTCAAAGAAATGTAGTTAGGTACCAGTTTGATAAAGATAATCACAGAAATAGTATACACATTTTAAAACCACATATAAGGGGTGCCTGGGTGGCTCAGCTGGTTAAGGGTTGGCTCAGGTCATGATCTCAAGGTTTATGAGATCGAGCCCCAAATGGGGCTCCCTGCTGACAGCATGCAGCCTACTTGGGATTCTCTCTCTCTCCTTTCTGTCCCTCCCCACTTATACACACATGCTCGTATGCTTTCTCTCTCCCTCTCAAAATAAGAAATAAACTCAATAATTAGATAAAACCACCTATAAACTATCCAGTTTTTCTTTACAAACCAAGTAAAAATCACGTTTATCATATCTGAGAAAGCCTAAGAATCTGAAAACTTTTAAATTAATCAGTTTAAAACTCACATTTTTACTTAAGACTCAGTAAATTTAAATTTTATAGATTAAACTTAGGTTTCACTGTGATTTTTCAACAATGGTTATATCAGTCAAAAATCTCATGAATATAAAATTATTCTTCACTGTACTTAATTATGAACCACTTCTACCATGCAGACAACTAAATACAGCAACCTTTTCATAAACTTATCATTATCCTAATAAACAATGCTAGAAATTTACAACAAATAAACATGCAGAAATTTGTATACATAAACTTTTACTTGTAAGATGGCAAACATTTTAAAGTTTAACAACACCCTGTACTGGAAGGCGTATTTATTTAATATTAGAAATTATAAACATACACATACACTTTGACCTCAAAATTCTGCCAACAGGAATTTTAGCCTGAGAGACCCAGTACTAGCCAGTAAGTGCCAAATATGCACCCCCAAATCATGCACATAAGATGCCCAACTTCTAGTGACCCCCCACCTCCAGCTTCTGGCCAAAAACTTCCAATCAGCCATACAAGAGGCATTCCCCCTTCTTTAGCATAACACTTTTTCACTCCCCTGCCTGCCTTTGGGTCACTGACAAACAAAAAGCTCCTTTACTATAATCGCAAGCTCTGAGTAAATAGTCTGTTCTCATTGGGTGGTCTTTATTTCCACAAACCTAGAGAAGTACATTATTTGTACAACGTACTGTTAACAGTACAAGAATGTTCACTGTAGTTTTGTTTATAATAATTTAAAAACTGGAAATAAAGTTAATCATTAAGACCTAGTTTTAAAATTGAGATACATCCATATACCATTATATGGTAGTAGAAGTGATCAATGGATAGATTAGATTGGTATTGTTACATTAAAAGCTCCAGGTAAGTTAAATGTAAAAAGCAGGGACAAAATGAGTCTCACAAGATTCCTTTTATGCAAATTCAAAAGAAAGAGTATAGAATATGTATACATTTTTGTTCTGAAAAGATACCTGAGATGATGACAGTATTTCACAGTGCTGAGGACAGAAGTACAGGGAAGCAGTCTGCTAGTATTTGTTCCATAAGGCCATTTAATATCCTATCATTTAAATCTATACTATCTGAATATATGCATGTCAATCAGGGTTAGACAGTGGACTTATCTCCATTGTCTATTTTCTTTTACGTATTAAAACAATTATTATTTCAAAAATAAATATTAGAATCAATCTGTGGTATTAAATATAAAAACATAAAAATGGTTAAGCTGCATAATGAATGCAGCAAAGGTAAAATCTTGAGAGTACATTATAATTTCCTGGATAGTTTTGGATCTGGAATGGAAATATACACTCTTATTCAGCCATGAAAGAAGTGTAATTTATGCAGACTAGCTGAGGGATTTTGGAGCTTGTTTGCCAGCACAGCTGAAGCTCTTTCTACTCACAGACACAGGTATTACAGGTGAGGAAAGGGAAATGTGTACCTACTACATTTAACAAAAATCAAACTCTTTATCTCCCTTTATCTACTAAAAATCACGTCTAAACCACTTCCTAAATGTCTCTCAACCCTGTCTACTTCTCCTAGTTCCTGCAGCCATTAATTTATTCCCAGTCCATCATTGTCCCTCCCATGGATTACTACATCAGTTTTTCACTAATTTCTCTACTCCCAGTCTTAATCTCTCCAACCCATGCTCCATTTTCCAGTATGAATAATTCTTTATAAAATGCAAATATAATGGGGACACCTAGGTGGCTCAGTTGGTTAAGTGGTTGAATGTCCAGCTCTTGATTTTGGCTCAGGTCATGATCCCAAGGTCATGGGATGGAGCTCCTCATTGGGCTCCATGCTGAGTGTAGAGCCTGCTTGGGATTATCACTCTCTCCTCCTGCCCCTCTCTCCCCCTCCCCTACTCATGCACTCACTCTCTTGCTCTCTCAAAAAAACAAAAATGCAAATCTGATGTTACTCCCCTATTTAAATCCCTTCAATAGTTTCCCAACTGCTCCTAGGAATACATCTCAAATTTTTATTCTTTTTAGGTTTATGTATTTATTTATTTTTTTGAGACAGAGCAAGTGGGGGAGGGGCAGAGAGAGAGAGAGAGAGAGACATGGGGCTCAAACCCACAAACCACGAGATCATGACCTGAGCTGAAAGCCCAAATGAGCCACCCAGGCACCCCAACAAACCTTAAATTTTAAGATAAGAATATTATTTAGCTTAGAATCAAATATAATTTTTTAATATAAAAGAAGTATTGAGTGAATAATTTCTTCACATTAACGACATTGTTAAAGTCCTCCAGACTCTAGATACCCTTCACTTTAAACTATACCACAACTTTACAGGTCGGGGAAAATAAGGGAGTATTCAAACATGTTTTTCAGGATGCTGACAAAATCCTCCAATCAAGATTTCCTAATGCGTATTTGGAGAAATGAATGCAGGGGTGACAGGTACCTTCACTACAGAGGATAATCAGAATCCAAAGAGCAGCTCTGTAAATAATTACTTAGAATAAACATAAAAAATAAAATGATCAAATATATTATCACTCAGGAAAAGGTATTTTTAGACCCATCACGGCAATTATATCTATTGTTTTCTTTGGGGAGGAGGAGGCAGCAAACTTGTTCCTGAAGTTAAATTGAAATAATTGTTTATTGTTTTCCCAGGAGGCATGACCTCACCAAGTCCCGGTTGTAGTCACCACATACAAATTAGCAATGGCAAAAACTGACTTGTTAGGTAATGAAAGTAAAAATTCATTGTAAAATAATAAACAGAATTACTCAAACTCCTAAATTAATGTTAACACTTGAATTTGTGTATATGATCATTAACATCAGGTTTCCTACATGCACTGAAAATCTAAAATACAATTTATAAATAGTTAAGAATTTAAAAACTGTTCAAGTTAATATAAAACACTCTTTGCATCTTGATCAATCAAATTGCAGGGCACACTGCATTGAAATTTTTTATATAATAAGCTTTATGATACAGAAGGAAATATGGTCACATTACTTATAGAAAGAGAAATTCAAGACATACATCTACCCATACCTGTACCTATACCTACACCTATACCTACATCTATATAATCCCTGCATTGTGGCAGGGCAAAGTCAGTGTTGCCAAATAAAAAACCAGCATGCTCAATTCTATTTGAATTTTAGATAAACAATGAATGATTCTTATCAGGAAGTATATCCCATTTAATATCTCAATCTACTATATTTTTATTTGCTAAGTCTGGCAAGCTTATGTAGAGGTTAATAGTGGCTAATGAGCTCATATATTTTGGAGATCATGACTAGAAGAGAGTGCAGAGATTTCAGTTTTGAAAACATGTTACATCTCAAAAGATAACTATATCCTGACAAAAATTAACTCTCTCTCTGGTGCTAACCTTTTGGGTTATCAAATATTTTAGCTTCCTTAACAATCAGTGTGGTTATGATCTACTTCCTTTCATCAGTATAGAAATATACAAAAGTTATATATCTTCATACACACACACACAGCCATTTGGAAAAAACTATATATCTCAATATTGCCAGTGAATATTCTTGTCTTGGATAAGACTGTGTTTATTCTTTTTACTTTTCCATATATTCTTCAATTCAAAGGGGAGATTTTTTGTAATGGAGAATTTAAAATTTATCAAAAAGATGTTTGGAGCTCTGGCAAATAGAAAGGAATGCTCTCTACTGAGGTCATTAATATATAAGAAAATTTGGGTGGTACCTGGTTGGCTCACTTGGTGGAGTGTATGACTCTTGATCTTGGGGCTGTGCGTTCAAGACCCATGTTGAGTATGAAAATTATTTAACAATAAATAAATAAAATCTTAGGGAAAAAATAAAATTTTGTATGGTAAATAATTACAAACCTATTTAAGGGGGAAAAAATATTGCCTAAAGCAAACTAGTTATCCTCTGAAGTAATTAACCTTTTTAAGGGGTGCCTGAGTGGCTGAGTCTATTAAGCATCTGACTTTTGATTTTAGCTCAGGTCGTGATCTCAAGGTTCGTGGGTTCATGCCCCAAGTCGGGCTCTACCCTAAGAGCATGCAGCCTCTTGGAATTCTCTTTCCCTTCCTCTCTGCCCTTCCCCCTGCTCACATGTGTTTGTGCTCTCTCTCTCAAAATAAATAAATAAACTTAAAAAAAATATTACAAAAAAAACAAACAAACCACTTTTGAATACCAGGCTGTCATTCAGTAAATCAACAAGGTTCTGTTCTATGTACTCAGAGGGAAGAGTGTAGTCCCACATTTGTAATCATTAGTTAGCCTGAATTGCTATAGGTCACCATCAAAGAATGCAATCTCACAGGGCATGGTTCTTAGAGGAGATGGCACTAGATTATCTTGAAAATACGTATAATCCTAAATGGGATGGTACTATATTATCCTGTAATAGTGAATTTAATCAATACAGAGGCCAATCCAAATCCAACAACCACCAGTCGATATTTTGGTTTTGTATTTAAACTTCAAGTCTCTAAATTAAAATAAAACAGGGGCGCCTGGGTGGCTCCGTCGGTTAAGCGTCCGACTTCGGCTCAGGTCACGATCTCACTGTCCGTGAGTTCGAGCCCCACGTCGGGCTCTGTGCTGACAGCTCAGAGCCTGGAGCCTGTTTCGGATTCTGTGTCTCCCTCTCTCTCTGACCCTCCCCCGTTCATGCTCTGTCTCTCCCTGTCTCAAAAATAAATAAAACGTTAAAAAAAAATGTTTAAAAAAATAAATAAATAAAATAAAATAAAATAAAATAAAATAAAATAAATTAACATAACATAAAATAACATAAAATACCATAACATAAAATAATGAAATAAAATAAAATAAAGTAAAATAAAATAAAATAAAATAAAATAATGAAAACAACCAAAAACTGCTACTCAAAAATAAACAAACAAACAAACTTCAAGTCTCTTCCAGAGTTAACCTCTTATAGTACTTAACTCAAGTTAGTATCTTGTCTAAAGCAGGATACTGATATCCCATTGCCCCTGAGACAGCTATGATTATTACAGCAAGACTGTACCATATTTTCTTTGTTATTCACAATTCTCCCTGGAATTAATTTGCAAAGAAGAACATGGACATAATTTATCTTCACTCACTACAAAAATAACTCTACTTAAAGAAAAATTAAGGAGTAAAATTTGTCAATAATATTGGAATTTATCAATCAGCTTAAAATCTTGGTTGGTATAGAGAGTTGTATATAAATTGTGTTTATACCGTAGAGGCATTTAAAAGAAACAGAGAATGTATCTCTCAGAAAAGGTATCTCTTCTCAAACTACATGAGACAAAGGAACAACTTTTTCCTTTCCAATATGCCAAGAAACATTATTTTGCAAATAAAAATAAGTCACTAGAAAAGGATTCAAAAAATATAACCCCTGGGATACTGTGGCAATATCACATGGCTACAGGAATTTATAAACATTTACTCTCAATTTTTATACTTACCTGATCTCAGACTGGTTAACAATTTACAGACAAGCATTGGTCCTTGGGCCATACTCTACAATGTCTTAGATTATACTTACTACATGTTTATACATATAGCAACAAACATGGTAAGAATTCATACTAGGAAGTACTTAAATTACCTTTTCCTATAAGGACTCCAATTTTTGAGTCTAATTTTTCCCCTGGGTCACAACTTCTTGTCACTAATTTGAGAACTGGAAGAAAAGGTCTGACATCACAGAGCCTTCTTGTTTCATCTTCAAGCTCCTCATATACAGCAGTTTGATTCACACATGCAAACATATAGGAGTCAATTTCCATAAGGAGGTTAAACATTGGGTAATTGTGAACTTGCTTCCATAACATCTG
Organism: Lynx canadensis; assembly: GCF_007474595.2. Lineage (NCBI taxonomy): Eukaryota > Metazoa > Chordata > Mammalia > Carnivora > Felidae > Lynx > Lynx canadensis. The sequence goes on from NC_044311.2 coordinate 34,314,615, forward strand.
CAGGAAAAAATTAGACACTTTCTGGAACAGAAAAACTTGCTCAAGTGTATAAAAATACATCTACAAAGATACTACAGCACTCTTTGTAAAACTCAAAAACACAGAACAAGCCAAGTGTTTAGCAATAAAGGATTGACTAAATCAATAATAAAGTACTATACATTTGTGAAAATAAAAATAAAAGGTAACATAGGAAACTGTCCAAGATATATTAAGGTTGTTTTTTTTGAAATACCAACTTGTAGAATATGTATACTATTAACCCATTTTTGTAGTTAATGTAATAGTATAATGCACATAAAATGCACATACATAAGCAAAATCATTAAGTGAGTATCTGCCAGACTCATCAAGAAAGAGAGTGAGAACTCAAAATCAGAAATGAAAGAGAAGTTACAACTGACACCACAGAAATATAAAGGATTATAAGAGACCACTACAAAAAATCATGTGCCAACAAATTTGAAAACCTAGAAATGGATAAATTCCTAGAAACAATCTTCCAACATTGAATCAGAAAGAAGCAGATACTCTAAACAGACTGATTGCCAGTAACAAAATGGAATCAGTAATTAAAAAAAAAAAAAAACCTCCCAAAAGGGGCACCTACATGGCTCAATCAGTTAAGTGTCTAACTCTGGATTTCTGCTCAGCTCATGATCTCACAGTTCGTGAGAGCCCCATGTTAGGCTCTGTGCTGGCAGCGCAGCACCTGCTTCTATTCTCTCTCTGCCCCTACTCTGCTCATGCTTGCTCTCTCTCAAAATAAATACATAAACTTAAAAAAAAAAAAAAAAACCCTTTAAAAAAAAAATCAAAAGAAAAAAAACTCCCAACAAACAAAATCCAGAACCAGACGGCTTCACCAGTGAATTCCACCATTCATAAAAGATTTACTATCAATCCTTCTCAAACTCATCTAAAAAAGAAGGAATGCTTCCAAATTCATTCTACAAGGCCAGTATTACCCTGATACCAAAACCAGACAAAGACACTACAAAAAAAGAAAACCACATACCAATATCCCCAATGACCATAGCTGCAAAAATCCTCAACAAAATATTAGCAGTGCAAATTCAGCAAGACATTTAAAGGTTTATTCACCACAATCCCTGCATTCCAAGGATGCAAAGATGGTTCATTATCCACAAATCAATCAATATGACATACCACATTTACAAAATGGAAGATAAAAACCATCTAATCATCTCAGTAGATGCAGAAAAAGCATTTGACAAAATTTCATGATCCTGCATGATAAAAACAAGTGGGAAGAGAGAAAATATACTTCAACATAATAAAGTCATATATGACAAACCCATGGCTAACATCATACTTAATTGTGAAAAGCTGACAGCTTTTCCTCTAAGATCAGAAACAACATAAAAATATCTACTCTCACCACCTTAACTCAACACACCATACTACAAGTCCCAGTCACAGCAATCAGACATAAAGAAAAAACATTCAAATTGTTAAGGAAGAAGTGAAGTTGTCACTATTTATAGAAGACATGATACTACATATAGAAAACTCTAAAGATTCCACAAAAAATGATTAGAAATAATAAATGAATTCCATAAAGTTGCAGAATACAAAATTAATATACAGAAACCTGTCGTTTCTGTACACTTGCAGAGAAATTTAAAAACAATGCCATTTATAAGTACATCAAAAAAAAAAAACCTAGTCTTATGCTAAGTGAAATAAGTCAGAGAAAGATAAATACCGTATGATTTCATATATACATAGAATCTAAAAAACAAAAACAGGAGGCTCATAAATACATAGAGCAAACTGGTGGCTGTCAAAGGGGAGGAGCAGAAGGGACAGGTGAAATAGGTGAAGGGGAATACAAGGTACAAAAATACCATTTATAAAATAAGTAACCCAACGAGATGAAAAGCACAGAAGAAAAAACATAGTCAATAAAATTGCAATAACTTTGTATGGTGACAGAAGGTAACTACACTTATCATGGTGAGCATTTCAAAATGTACTTAACTATTGAATCACTAGGTTGTACACTTAAAAGTAATATAATATGTCAACTAGACTTCAATTTTTTTTTTTATTTTTTTAATGTTTGTTTATTTTTGAGAGAGAGAGACAGAGTGTGAGCAAGGGAGGGGCAGAGAGAGAAGGAGACACAGAATCTGAAGCAGGCTTCAGGCTCTGAGCTGTCGGCACAGAGCCTGATGTGGGGCTCACACTCACAAACCATGAGATCATGACCTGAGCTGAAATCGGATGCTTAACTGACTGAGCCACCCAGGTACCACTATACTTCAAATTTTTTTAAGTGAATATCTCTGAAGGCTAAGAATCAATGAAGACATCCATATTTAACATTCTTATGAATATAAATAACATCTAATCAGAAAATAGAAAAAATTTTAACGTATGTATCATCACTCCCATACAAAATTTGTATTATTTTTCCTGCATTATTTTCTATTCATCAGGGTTATCTTCATTAATTAGCATTGCTCTATCAGTATAAATAAGCAGAATCTCATATCACTTCCCCCAAGTCTCCTGGATGAGATCATGTAAAAGATCACTATATAAATGACAAGGTGGATGATAAATTTTAACTGCAGCCAGTACAAAAGCCAAAAGCTGAAAATAACAAACTGGGGATAAAACTCACAGCTAATTCTCAGATTCAGTTTTATATATGAAAAAGGAGTGATGGACAACAAAAGAAAAAATAGGGAAACTGGATTTTCATCAAAATTTTACAAAATTCATATATGAATAGACACTAATGTGATAGTGAAAAGGCAAACCAAAGAATGGGAGAAGATGTTTGCAAATTATATATTTGATAAGCGATTAATATTCAGGATAATTGAAGAACACTTATGGCTCAGTAACAAAAAAAAAGACAAGTGAAAAAATGTGCAATAGTCTTGAATAGACAATTCTACAAATGGCCATTAAGAAGAAGAAAAGATGCTTGACATCGTTAGTCATGAGGTAAATGCAAAGAAAAGCTGCAGAAAGATACCACTTCACAGGCATAAAAATGGTTATTATCAAAAACAAACAGGGGCACCAGGATGGCTCAGTCAGTTAAGCATCCAACTTCGGCTCAGGTCATGATCATGTGATTCATGAGTTAGAGCCCCACGTGAGGCTCTGTGCTGACAGCTCAGAGCCTGGAGCCTGCTTCAGATTCTGTGTCTCCCTGGCTCTCTGCCCCTCCCCTGCTCGCATTCTGTCTCTCTCACTCAAAAACAAATAAACATTAAAAAAAAAAAATAGGGGCACCAGGCTGGCTCAGTTGGTTTAAGCGTCCCACTTTGGCTCAGGTCATGATCTCACAATTCATGAGTTCAAGCCCCATGTTGGACTCTATGCTAACAGCTCAGAGCCTTGAGCCTGCTTCAGATTTTATGTCTCCTTCTCTCTCTCTGACCCTCCCCTGCTCGTATTCTCTCTCTCTCTCTCTCTCTCAAGACTAAACATAAAAAATTAAAAATTAAAAAAACAAAAACAAAAACAAAAATTACAACTGTTGGCCAGAATGTGGAGAAACCAGAACATTTGTGTACTGCTAGTGGGGATGAAAAATGGTATCACTGATGTAGAAAGCTCTTTGGCAGTTCTTTACAAAGTTAAAACAGGGGCGCCTGGGTGGCTTGGTTCGTTAAGTGTCCAACTTCAACTCAGGTCATGATCTCATGGCTCATGGGTTTGAGCCCCACGTCAGGCTCAGTGCTAACAGCTCAGAGCCTGGATTCTGCTTCAGATTCTGTGTCCATCTCTCTCTGCCCCTCCCCTGCTTGCGCTCTGTCTCTCTCTCTCTCTCTCTCAAATATAAATAAACATTAAAAAAACTTTTTCAAGTTAAAAAAGAATTACCATATGATATAAAAATTCCACTTCCAGACATATACCCCAAAAAAATGAAAGCAGGGACTCAAAAAGATATGTATACCAATGTACATAGTAGCATTATTCACAATAGCTAAAAGATAAACAACCAAAATGCCCATCAAAAGATGAACAGATAAAAAAGTGGTATATCCATACAATGGAACATTACTAAGTCTTAGAAAGGAATGAAATTTCGATTCATTATTATATATGGATGAACTTGAAAATATTATGCTAGGTAGGGGTCCCGGGTGGCTCAGTTAAGCATCTGATTTTTCATTTCAGCTCAGGTCAAGATCTCACTTCATGAGATTGAGTCCCACGTCAGGCTCTGTGCTGGCATTTCAGAGCCTACTTGGGATTCATATACTCTTCCTCTCTCTCAAAATAAATAAACTTAAAAAAAAAATAAAAACATAAACATATGTCATAAAAACTTTTTCTTAAAAATATAACCCCTGATTTTCATATTGGGTTCAGCTATTTGGAAAACATTAAAGAGAAAGTTTAGAAAATAATTTCATTTACATTTCGTAGTCTTCACAAATCAATAGCATTCATCAATTCACTTCAAAAAATAATCCAACAAAACAAGCAACCCTTGTTATGTAAAAGAATTTGCTTCCAAACTGAGGCTCACCAGAAGGGAGGTGGGTGGGGGGATGGGTGAAACAGGTGATGGGGCTTAAGGAGTGCACTTATTGTGAGGAGCACAGGGTGTTGTATATGTGTTGAATCACCATATTGCACACCTGAAACTACCTAACATACACTGTATGTTAACCACCTGCAATTTAAATAAAAACTTAAAAAGGTGGGGGTGGCGCCTGGGTGGCTCAGTCAGTTAAACATCCGACTTCGGCTCAGGTCGCGATCTCTGCAGTTGGTGAGTTTGAGGCCCGCATTAGGGCTTTGTGCTGGAGCTTGTTTCAGATTCTGTGTCTCCCTCTCTCTCTGTTCCTCCCCTGCTCGCACTCTGTCTCTCTCTCAAAAACAAATAAACGTTAAAAAAAAAAAAAAAAAAAAAAAAGACTTTGCTTCCAAAGGAGGACACGCCAGTCACTAGTGAGGGAAAACTTTTTCCTCCCCATAGTCACCATGAAAAGTAGTGGGGTACGGAGGGAAGAGGAAGGAAGAGACAGTTAAAAAGATTTTAACACAAAACTTTCTTCAACAATGTCAAATTCCTTTTAATAACCTGAATGAGCATTTAAAACGAACGTTTCAAACTAATGTTTAAACGTTTTAAACTAACACTTAAAATCAACGTAAGTTGATTTTTCTTAAATCAGGTATCACATATGGATTAAAAGTGACGGTAAGAATGACTGTTTTATATGTCCACAAAATACAAGGCAAATATCAAAATCTTTAATATGTAGTGACCCAAAGCTTAATCTTCTCTCAAACTGACCATATGATTTACACAAGTAACATTTCCTATAATATAGTAAGTAAGCTACACTGATAAAAATTTTACCTATTAACATACCTGTTTAATATAGGAAATGGTAGCTTCCCGAGGAACCTCCAACTGAATATAAATCCCAGTGGGCAAAAGGAAATCCACAGGTATGGAGCCATCAGATGCTAACTGTGAATCCACTGCCCAGATGTCAAGGATGTCTGCCATAGCAGGAGGCATTATGAAATTGAAGCACATTCATAACCATGAGGCCCTAGAAATTATTAAGTAAAATGTGGTGAAACAGAAAATTAGCCAAATCTTATATTAAAATATGATAAAGCCCACTAATCCATAATTACTCTTTGGATTTCAATATAGCCAATTACATAACAGGAGGTCAATTAAAGAGTAAGCCACCAGAAATAAATTATTTAAAAACACTTTCAGTTATCACTACATACATTATATACACACACCATACTGACTCAACATAAATTCAACATATCACATGTGAAAAATGAAAGGTTTAAAGATTACAGGTTTCTAAGAAATTAAGTTAAGAACCATTCAACAAGTGATTCTTGCCAGGTTTTACTTAGATAATATTGGCTTCTTTGGCTGAGTTCTTCTCTGCAAACTTCAATGAAAATAGTAATCAAGAGGGCCTTCTTTCAAAAATAATTTTCTATCAACCTCATGTAAGAAAATGTCATGAACTTGTCATGACCCACCACCTAAGTATTAAAAAGACCAATTCCCTTAACCCAGCTGGCAAGGTCCTTTGTGCTATGTCTCTAGCCTATTTTTCTTTACTTGTCATACTTGTCCTACTAATGAACAGCCCAGGCCTTTGTACCACAAGTATCTTCTGCCCTCCTGCTGTTAGAACTATGTTCATACAAATGTTGACACTCCTGGCATCAAGCCCCTATTCCAATAAATGCACCCCTCAACTGCACCCTGAGGACTTCCTTGAGGGCTTCCTGCAAGGAAGCACAACAATAACAGTGGGAAGAACATGGCACTGAAGTTAATTAAACCAAGATTCAAATCCCATTTATTCAAAGAATGAAATTGTTATACCAAAAGAGACAATTGCTAACTCAAAGCCATTTTTCAGCATCAAAAGCAATCATGACATCCATGAGTTGAAACACATCAAATATATATAAATGGGTGACTTAATAAGAAGAAACAAATGCTTCACTGATCACCACCAGAGACTGCTAAGACCAACTCACACTATTCTGAAAACTGATAAAGAACCTGAGTGCACCTGGGTGGCTCAGTTGTTTAAGTGGCCGACTTCAGCTCAGGTCAAGATCTCACAGTTTTGGAGTTCAAGTCCCGGGTCAGGTTCTGTGCTGACAGCTCAGAGCCTGAAGCCTGCTTCAGATTCTGTGTCTACTCTCTCTCTGCCCCTCCCCAGCTAGCGCGCTTGCTCGCACTCTGTCTCTCTCAAAAATAAATAAAAGTTAAAAAAGAAATTAATAAAATAAAATAGTGGGGAAATAAATCAAACATTTAACCAGCTTGTGCTAAATTATGTCAGGGTAACCAAATAATTGATGAGGGTAATTTTTTTTCTTAATTATTACAACTTTAGCTCATAAACACAAAAAGAATGATAGAATTAGAAAAACACCACCTTCCAACTTCTAATCAAACAACAAACTGAGGCAATAATGCATAATTAATGGATGCTAAAACAAATTTACAAACTAAAGTGAAAGGATGATGAGGAAATTTACAATGAACATATCAGGTTGACACCATCTAAATCCTAAGAATAATCCAGACATAGGTCTCCTCTTGAATGGAACAGGATTAACCACTACCCATAGGATATACTTGATTTAAAAAAACAAAAAACAGAAGTGCCCCAGTGGCTCAGTTAGATGAGCTTCTGACTTCGGCTCAGGTCATGATCTCACGGTTTGTGAGTTCAGGCCCCTCGTCAGGCTCTGTGCTGACAGCTTGGAGCCTAGAGCCTGCTTCGGATTCTGTGTCTCCCTCTCTCTCTGCCACTCCCTGCACGTGCTCTCTCTCTCTCTCTCTCTCTCAAAAATGGATAAACATTAAAAAAAATTGTAACAAAAAAACTGAACCTGAATTTAATCAAGTCTCTAGATCTGATCTATTTACCAGTTTACAAGAAATAGGGGAAATAGAGAAAGGAGTTAAAGACTTCAAGGAAGCATCAGTCAAGTACAGAATGAATCACCAATAATATAAGCAATAAAAAATAACAAAACAAGCTAATCAATAACAAAAAAAAAAGGAAAGAGAATGGTGCAAGGACTGCTAAAGAATAAAAAAACATTTATGAGACAGCCAAATCGAACACTAATTTCACCAAATCATCTATAAAAACCTATCTCTGAAACAAACTGGGAAATTTAAATATGAATTAAATATTAGATTATATTTTAAAGAAATACTGTTACTTTTGCGAGGTGTAATAGTGACATGTTGGTAAGGCACCTGGCTGGCTGAGTCAGTGGAGCATGTGACTCCTGATCTTGGGGTTGTGAGTTCAAGCCCCACACTGGACACAGAGATTACTTAAAAATGGAATCTTAAAAAAAAAAAAATCCCTCACCTCAAAAAATAGTAATAATGGCACGGTGATCATGTTTCTAATAATCAGTCTGATAATGAGCCAGATAGAGATGCATAACAAAGTATATGCAAGAGTAAAATGACATTATGTTCGGCATCTGCTTTAAATTTCATTTTTTAAATAAGTGAACGGACAGCTGATTTCAACAGAGGTGTGAAGGTAAGTCAATGAGAAAAAGGACAGTCTGTTCAACAAATAGTGCTGAAATCCAGATATCCATATACTAAGAAAGTGAATCTTAATTCTTATCTCTTACCAAAAGTAAAAATTAGCTCAAAATGGATCATAGGCCTAAATGTAAACTCAAAACTTTAAAACTTCTAGAAGAAAATATAGGAGAGGGGCGCCTGGGTAGCTCAGTTAAGCATCTAACTTCAGCTCAGGTCACCATCTTGCAGTTTGTGAGTACAAGCCCCTCACCGGGCTCTGTGCTGACAGCTAGGAGCCTGGAGCCTGCTTTGGATTCTGTGTCTCCCTCTCCCCCTGCCCCTCCCCCACTTGCACTCTGTCTCTGGTCTCTCAAAAATAAACATTAAATTAAAAAAAAAAAAAGAAATAGGAGAAAATCTTTACCTTGGATTTTGCATACTTCTTAGATATAATACTATAAGCACAATTCATGAAATAAAAAGCTATCAAGCATCATCAAAACTCAAAACTTCTGCCTTTACCCAGATACTGTCTACAACACAAAAAGGCAAGCCCCAGAGTAGGAAAAAATGTTTTCATGTCAATGAAGGATTATATCCTGAAAACATAAAGAACTCTCAACATACAATAATAAGAAAATAAAACTCGGATTTTTTAATTGGCAAAAGATCTGAACAGACACTTCATCAAATATGTATGGATGGTAGGGCTGCCTGGCTGGCTCAGCCAGAAGAGCATGCAACTCTTGATCTCAGGGTTATGAGTCCAAGCCCTACTTTGGGCATAGAAGCTTACTTTAAAAGAGAAAAATATGTATGGAGGGCAAAGGGTTCAATATTATTTGTCAATACAAATTAAAACCAGAATGTGACACTACCACATACCTAATGCAAGGGCTAAAATAAACAACAAACAAACAAACAAATAAATAAATAGGTAAAAATAAAAACCCCAATCACACCAAGTGTTGGCAAGGATACAAAGGAGAGTTCTAACTCTCATAAACTGCTGGTGGGAATGTTAGATAGTATGACTACTTTGGAAAACAGTTTGGCAGTTTCTCAACATATACCTACCATATGACCCAGTCATCCTACTTCTAAAGCTATGCAAAAAGAAATGAAGGCATATAAACACACGAAAACTTGTACACAATTATTCATAGCAGCCTTATTTATATTGGCAAAAAACTAGAAATGATTCAAATGTCCATCAACAGGTAAATGGATATAAAAAACTGTGATACTCATGCAGTGGAATACTATACAGCGGAAAGGGGGGAGCATTACTGAAACATTCAACAATACAAATGAATCTCAACATAATTATGCTGAGTGCAAAAAGCCTGACAATAAGAGTACATGCTATATAATTCCACTTACATAAAACTCTAGAAAATGTAAACCAGTCTATAGTGACGAGGAGGAAGGGTGGGTGGGAGAAATAGGAAGAGAGATTATAAAGGGACATAAGGAAACTCTTGGGAGTGATGGATGTGTTGTTCATTGCCTTGACTTTGGTGATGATTCAAGGGTATGTACATATGTCAAAATGTATCCAACTGTACACTTTAAATACCTGCAGTTTATGGCAATTATACTTCAATAAAGCTTTTTTTTTTTTAATTGAGAACAGATTAAACAAGAAAGCAAAATGTTGATACTTATTGAAGCTGGGTGATAAGTACATTACATTACTCCTCTCTTTTTGTGTATACTTGCAATTTTTAATAACAAAAAGATTTTGTTAGGGCATCTAGCTGGCTCAGTCAGTAAGCAGAGTATGTGACTTTTAATCTCAAGGTCATGAGTTCAAGCCCCACACTGGGTACAGAGCTTATTTTAAAAAGAAAAAAGGTCTTATTAAATCCCATCTATACCACTTACCAGCTATGTGAATTTTAGTAAGTCACTTAAACTTCTGAGCGTCCAATAACTAAAAAAAGGGAAAATAATAAAATGTGCCTCCTGGGATCACCATGAAGACTGAAGCAGCTAATGTGTTATAGCCAGACACAGTAGATTCTAGTCAATGACAGCTCTCTTCCCTCCCTGAACATCTAGCCTTTACTAATTTCTCCCTGCTAACTGTTACAGCTCATAGACTGAACCCATCACACTGACACTCGTGCAGGCCCTGAGCCTTTCTGATGTGCCAGTCTTGTTTCTGTGGGCAGAGCAGTCCAACAGCTTCATTGTGAGAGCTGGTTCCATCCCTCACTGGCTGAAAGATCTTGGGCAAATACACACCTTCTCCCTACTATTTAACTTTTTATTTATTTATTTTCAGAGGGAGAGAGAGAGAGAGAGAGAGAGAGAATGCAAGCAGGAGAGGGGGCAGAGACAAAGGGAGACAGAGAACCCCAATAAGCGCTGACAGCGTGGTACCTGAAGAGGGGCTCAAACTCATGAACCGTGAGATTGTGACCTGAACCAAAATTAAGAGTAGGAAGCTCAACAGGCTGATCCACCCAGGCACCCCTATCTTCCCCCTGCTTAAGCTCCCTCACCTGTGAAATGGTGACATCAACAGTAACTACCTTATAGCATAGTTATAAAAACTGAAGAAAGAACACCTGGAACCTAGTAAGTCCAATATAAATGTTTGCTGCTAATTACTATTTTTTATTTTTATTCAAAAGCCCTAAGTTCTTTTGAACTGTCAATTATATATTTTCAACTTTTGTTTCCCTAAAAGTGATTAGCACATAGTAGCCATTTAGTAATTCTTTAAGACAAAACATTATTATATCTACTCCTACAATTAAAAAGAAAAAAAAAGCTCACAGGATAATAAAATCTAAAAAAAATGTTTAGGGACGCCTGAGTAGCTCAGTAAAGTGTCTGACTCTTGACTCCGGCTCAGGTCATGATCTCACAATTTCACTATATCAAGCCCTGCATCAGGCTCATGCTGACAACGTGGAGCCTGCTTGCGATTCTTTCCGTCCTCTCTCTTTCTGTCCCTGATCGCATGCTCTCTATCTCTCAAAATAAATAAATAAACCATAAAATAAAATAGCTGAAGGTGAGTACTTACTCTGTGCCAGCATTCCAGCAAGTTCTTTATGTGCATTTCTATATTTTACTCTTACTACCACCCTATGGTGGTGGTTCCTCCTTGAGGAACTTAAAGAGGTTGAGATCCCATGGCTACCAAGTGGCAGTCCTGGGATCTGAACTTGAGTCTAACTGCAGGGTGAGCCTCACACCACCCTCTACATAATAACTATTAAAAACCAGAAAAAAAGTCTGAGACATTTAACCATAATAAACCACATTATGTTAACTATAAGCTCCTTGAGGGCTTGCCCCAGTGCTTTTGAAAGTACATCTCTGACCACAGTGTAAGGAGAAGTCATCATACTTAGGCACCCTGAACTGATATTTTTATAAACATGAACAAAACTACACGAAGTTACTACAGGTGTCATTAACAGTTACTGGTCCTGGAATTGCTTTAGGTATATCACTGCAAAACAGCCTGTGGAGACTGTCTTTAGTTGAGGAGCTTTTCAACCTTGCAAATATCAGGTGTTCAAGAAAACATGCTACCCCAAATTATAAAGACCATGCTTTGCCTATATTCATCTACCATGATGCAAACATGGGGAAAAGCCAACTCCTGAACACCAAGTCACAGCATTTATGACAAACGAATCAGGAGTTAAAAAAAAAAAAAAGGTGAGGAAAAACAAAAGTTAGCATTTAAAATTGAGAAACGTTTATGAGACATCAGCCATCTGTCACACAATTACAATAATAATAAACCTTACACACCCCTACTCTTCAGCATGGATTTTTGGCCAAGACTCTCATAACTGAAACCAAATCACCTAATGTATAACAATAGGAATAAAGGAGCATGAAACTATAAAAACAGAACCTCTAAGATCTCACCCTTACCAGACAGCTGGAAACGCTGAGGTTTCCTAAGGCCTGAAACCCAGAATAGCATTCTTTTCAAAGAGACTGCACCTTACCACCCTACAGCATTAACTCTCCAGATATAAAATTCTGAATTTCTGGGGCACTGGAGGAAAATGCACTATGGTAGATTTAAGAATTTCTTGATGAAGTAGTTATAACTAATATGAACTACAGGAATGAATTCATAGACTCCTACCTTCCTTCCTTTCTCGTTGTTGTTCTCACACATTCTGTCCTTAACCTCGCCATGATGAACCACTGATACTTGCCAGCATATCCCATACTCTCTTCTGCCTCCTACCTTAAATGTATCATTCCCTCTCCCTAAAATGTCCTCATCTACATAACCTCCTGATCAACTCTTACTCTTCTAGACTCTTGGAATCCTTCCCTAATACTCCTCTGTGCACCCAAGCATAGGGCAGATCTATGTCAAATCAGGAGCATACTACATTGAAGCTCACTACTTACAAATAGCTCCCAACGTCCTATTATTTCCAGCTCTTTATGTGCAGTTTTGAAACACATTATGTCTCAGTAAATATTTACATATGAGTAAATGAATTAATGAATGAGAGAAACAAATTCTATGGAAGTCACTTAGTAGAACAAATATACTGGAAAATTGAAAATGTGATTTAAATCATGCTTAACAGGAAAAATTTACACGGCCTTCAATGTGGTCTTTCAGTGAACAGTCTAAATCCATAAAAAGCACACAAAGGTGACATCTTTACATGAAGTCAGGGTAATATTTACCAATATACAGATAAAATGCCATACACATATAGGTCTCTTAGAACTCATTAAAATTAAAAAACTGAAAGGATTGAACTCATATAAGTCTACTTAACTCAGTTAAGCCTATTTGCCTATGGCTTTACAAAATTTCAGTCTATATTTTATAGCAGATGTATCTTTCTATAAGACTAAAGCAGAAAAATATTAAGAAACATACAGAATTCTTACTGCATCATCACATGCAATGAATCAAGCTTTGCCTAATACCACTTTGTCTCCAATCCATAAATTCCTGTCGTATGAAAAGGAACATGAAAATCTCACCTATTACCTAAGCACTTCACCCTCACTGTGTAACAGTAACAGTATAGGCATTTTCTTCCATAAATGATGTATTTTAAACTACAGAACTGTACTGTTTACGTAACTGCTACTCCCATAAAATTGGCATCTATTAAATTTACACAGACTGGAGAACTCCCATAATTTCAAAGGATAACCATGAATTTCAATATAAGGAAAAAGAATACAGAATTTCACTTCAGAAAAATTCACTAAGCTCCACATTTATGTTTTTGTATTTTTCTGTATCTATGATGTATTTCACAATAGAAATCTTTAGAAACATTTAAATAAATTAAAAATTTTAAACTAGCAAAATAAGCTGCAAAGTATTTTTCTCATGTCATCTCAAAATGCAACCAAAAGGGAAGTTTAATCATTTAGCTTTAAAGTTAATCAAGCTCTTTGCTTACTAAAGGAACATCGTACCAGTTTCCAAAATCAATTACTTGATCTTCAATTTCAGGGGAAAAATCCTTACTTTCAAAATGTCAACTAATTCAAAAAATCCAATGATTCAGCAAGATAATAAAGATGCTTGTTAAGCAGTACTGTTTTTAAATAGAGACTTGGAAATGTTACTCTCAACCAGGAGTAAATTATCAAAGGAAATAATATTGCAAGGTTATACTACTTTCTACCACAACAGTGTCATATTAATAATATTTTACTAATAACTGAGACTGTTGTCAAACTTTATAAACACTCAGGTAGAAGGGAGCCTGACTCTTTTTTTCAGTTTATTTATTTTGAGAGATAGAGGGAGCATGAGCTGGGGAGGGGCAGAGAGAGAGAGGGAAACAGAAGATTGGAAGTGGCCTTGGAGGCGACAGCAGAGAGCCCCATGTGGGACTTGAACTCACGAACCGAACCCTGAGATCATACCCAAGCCAAAGGCAGATGCTTAACTGACTGAGCCACCCAGGTGTCCCTCTTTTTTTTTAAAGTTTATTTATTTTTGAGAGAGAGAGAGAGAGAGAAAGAGCATGAGCAGGGGAAGGGCAGAAAGAGAGGGAGACAACTCAAAGCAGGCTCTGGGCTCTACGCTGTCAGCATAGAGCCCAACGTGGAGCTCAAACTCACGAACTATGAGATTATGACCTGAGCTGAAGTCGGAGGCTCAACCGACTGAGCCTCCCAGGCACCCCACTTTTTTCTTTTTTTAAAAGTAGGCTCTGTGCCCAATGTGGGACTTGAACTCACAATCCCAAAAACAATAGTTGCATAGTCAGTCTACCAACCGAGCCAGCCAAGTCACTGAACAAGTGACTTACTAGATCTCAAGGTTGTGAGTTCAAGCTGCACCACGATGGGCGTAGAGCCTATTAAAAAACAAAACAAACCTTAGACCACTCAGGTAGACATATAGTATATAATTACAGATATACAGTATATAACATATAGGTTGTACTTGTGTGTCATTTTAATAAAAGCACTGGGGCGCCTGGGTGGCTCGGTCGGTTAAGTGTCTAACTTTGGCTCGGGTCATGAGCTCATAGTCTGTGAGCTCGAGCCCCACATCAGGCTCTGTGCTGGCAGCTCGGAGCCTGGAGCCTGCTTCAGATTCTAGGTCTCTCTCTCTCTGCTCCTCCCCCATTCACACTGTCTCTCTCTCCCTCTCAAAAATAAACAAAAAAAATTTTAATAAAAGCACTCTTTATTAGAACAATTCTCAAGGTTTTCAAGTATTTTAAGCTAAATACTACTTAGAAGAATTTTTTCTTTTTAATGCTTTTTACTTACTTTGAGAGAGAGAGGAGAGAAGGAACAGGAGAGAGAGGAGAGAAGGAACAGGGCAGAAAGAGAGAGAGAATCCCAAGCAGTCTCTGCACTGTCAGCACAGAGCCTAATGTGTGGGGTTCAGTCTCAGAAACCATGAGATCATGACTTGAGCCAAAATCAGGAGTCAGAAGCTTAACCCACAGAACCACCCAGGCACCCCAGAAGAATGGTTTTCAATCCTCTCATTTTCCATACTCGTTTTAAACAAACATTTTACAAACTTTATAAATCAGCAACAATATAACATATATATACCTAATTTCAAAATAAACCCATATAATGTCCTAACCGTAACATAAAGGAGAAATAAGATAATAAATTAATAAAGTTTCTCTCAGTATGTGAATACTTACACATGACCAAACTTACTGCCTAATGAAGCAGTCAGGTTTGCCTCTAAGCACAGAATCACCACGGATATGACAAACACAAATGCAGACTAGTCCAAATGTGTTGTACTGATGATTAAATACTACAAATGCCACTCAACGGGGGCACAGATTTCCCAAATTTATATCTTTTAAAATCAATATTTTGAAGTCATGTAAAAAATATTTTGTATTATGCTTTTGTGTAATAAAAAGTTAAGATCTCGGCTCAGAAAATAATAAATACACTTTTCACCTGCATGAATATCTGGAAGAAAAATTAAAAAACTGTGTTGTATCTGAGACTTTTGTTGTAAAAGACTGTCCTATGCATTGCGGGACACCTAATTATCTATTATCTAACAGTAAGGAGCACTTCCCCCAAATCATTATATCAACAAAATCACTCCTTTATGAATTTCAAAAACATTGTAGAGGAGCGAGTTCACACTGTCCACTTTTTGAGAACCACTGCTCTAGGACAATTCCTACTATTTATCAAAGTAGTAATTACCTAGAAATGTTTTTATCTAGACCTAATTGTACTCTTGTATTTAAAATAGTAATGAACCCAATTTATCATACATTTCTACTGGCAAACAATGGTGTTTCTTGTATTTGGCTATGTTGTCTTTGGTTAATTCTTGAAGGGTAAAAGAAGGTCAAGTAAAGAAAACCAGCCCCTTAACCAGTCAGAAGAATGTAAGGCCAGTACGACTGGCTCTTAATTTTCTAGACCCTTAGTAAACAAACTTACAGGTGCAGTGGCCTAAGTAACTTGCAGCTCTTCAGTACTACTGAGAGAGGGGGCATACTCACAAAATATACTGTGCTGTTGCTGAAACAGCATGTCCTTTGTCAGACTAAAACTGTGGCATGGTTGCTAAACAAACAAGGTAACAAATCAAGTGCTAACCGATAGGTGATCTTTTGTAGAGATATTCTGAAGAAAAATTACTGCTACACATTTAAACACAAAATATATTCTGGTTCCTATTTCCCTTAGTCAACCTGATTTCACAGAGAGCGCCACACTCGAGAGTTCAGCCTGAGAATTCACCCAGGAGTTTCAGGTTGGCAGAGGTCTTAAAAGTTACAGACCCGGGGCACCTGGGGGGGTCAGTTGGTTAGGCGTCCGTCCCTCTCTTGATTTGAGCTTAGGTCAGGATTTCACGGTTCGTAAGTCTGGGCCCCGAGTCAGGCTCAGGGTGACAGTGCAGGGAACCTACTTGGGATTCTCTCCCTTTCTCTCTCTCTCTCTCTCTCTCTCTCTCTCTCTCCCCTCCCACCTCCACCCCACCCACTCGTGTGTGCACACACACACTCTCTCTCTCAAAATAAATAAAAAAAAAAAATTACATACCCTTCTCATTTTAAAGAAAACAAGCTAACTAACTAACTAACTAACTAACTAACTAACTAAATAAATAAATAAATAAATAAATAAATAAATACTAAGTCCCAGAGAAATTCATTATCAAGGATGACACAGAAACAGAGCCAGGACCAAAGTCAGATTTTTTTTTCCCAAGCAGTTAGCATTATTTAAAATTTCCCCCCCTTATTTCTCTTTAAAAAAAATGTTCTTCACAGGGTTACCTAGCCCAGCAGAATCCTCAGTCTCCCATCCTTCTTCTGTTTGAACCCTGAGGACAAGTATGAAACAACTATGAAAACAACTCTTCCAGGAAGCTATCAGAGGACAGAGGAACTTTAGCAGTGACAATGAGCTCAACTAAACCCTTAGACTATAATTACAAACCTATATCCTGTCAATTGTTCACTGGCAGAAAGAGAGGAAAGGGTTTAAATGTTCTCAGCTTCCCTAGCAATATGCCATCAGAGCCATCAGATTTTACTTTTTTAAATCAAATGATAGCAGAAACAAACATAAACTTGTTATACAGTTGAACAGATTTAACCAAAACCTACTCTGGAAAATCATGGAAGAAACTCTGAAATTGAAAGAGAATTTTTTTTTTTTTTTAATTTTAGAGAAAGAGAGTTCAAGCGGGGAGGGGGGTGGGAGAGAGAGCGAGAGCGAGAGAGAGAAAGAGAGAGAGAGAATGAATATCTTAAGCAGGCTCCATGCTCAACATGGATCATGACCCTGGGATCATGACCTGACCCATAACCAAGAGTTACTCAATCAACGGAGCCACCCAGATACCCTTTGAAAAAGAATTTTTTTTTTTAATTTTTTTTTTCAATGTTTATTTATTTTT
Organism: Lynx canadensis; assembly: GCF_007474595.2. NCBI lineage: Eukaryota > Metazoa > Chordata > Mammalia > Carnivora > Felidae > Lynx > Lynx canadensis. The sequence goes on from NC_044311.2 coordinate 34,332,068, forward strand.
GGGACAGAGAGAGACAGAGCATGAACGGGGGAGGGGCAGAGTGAGAGGGAGACACAGAATCGGAAACAGGCTCCAGGCTCCGAGCCATCAGCCCGGAGCCTGACGCGGGGCTCGAACTCACGGACCGCGAGATCGTGACCTGGCTGAAGTCGGACGCTTAACCGACTGCGCCACCCAGGCGCCCCTGAAAAAGAATTTTTAAAAACTAAATACAATAGCATTTACCTAGTATTTACTTCTTTCCTATTATATGATAGAGCTAGAAGAAAAGTGAATGTTCATACAAGTACATTAACACTGAAAAGGGCAGAACACTTTTAAAGAGTATCACATTTAAGATCTCAAACCTTCAGGTTTCAATCACAGACCATTAAGTGATGGGATCTTGATTCATGTGGGCTTGAGTCCTCACATCCATATTGTTCAAAAACAACAAATCAGCCTCAACTGATTTGTTTACAGTAAAGTATGCATTATACTAAGCACTAAAAATCTGAAGAGAGTAGCACTTCATTTTTTAAAGATGGTTATTTTATCTGAATCATCACAAGACTACATAAAAGATATCTCCAAAGATGGAGCTCCAAGCTGGCTCAGTCAGTAGAGCATTCTACTCTTAAGCTCAGGGTGGTGAGTATGATTCCCATGTTGGGCATGGAACCTACTTAAATAAAAACTAAATTAAGTTGGGGACGCCTAGGTAGCTCAGTCACTTAAGCGTCTGACTCAGGCTCAGTTCATGATCTCACAGATTTTGAGTTCGAGCCCCACACCAAGGTCTCTGCTGTCAGCACAGAGCCCGCTTGGGATCCTCTGTCCCCCTCTCTCTCTGCCCCTTCTCCGCTCATGCTCTCCCTCTCCCTCACTCTCTCTCTCACACAAAAATAAACATTTAAAAAATAATAAGAGTAATAACTGAATATAATAAACCACAGATTTATATTCTTACTACTTAACCTTAATATAGACAGAATACATTTATAAATAGTGTGCCTCTGTAAAACAAGTTTATTTTATAAGCCAGATTTATTTCAACGTCCATGAAAGCAGAACAAATATTTAAAATGACAACACAGGGGCGCCTGGGTGGCTCAGTCGGTTAAGCGGCCGACTTCGGCTCAGGTCATGATCTCGCAGTCCGTGAGTTCGAGCCCCGCGTCGGGCTCTGTGCTGACAGCTCGGAGCCTGGAGCCTGTTTCAGATTCTGTGTCTCCCTCTCTCTGACCCTCCCCTGTTCATGCTCTGTCTCTCCCTGTCTCAAAAATAAATAAAACGTTAAAAAAAAAAATTTTTTTAAATAAAATAAAATGACAACACATACTTTACATACAGAAATGACTTCTGTGGATAACCCAGGCACAGACAAAACTTCAGTCTTAAGGAATTCTTCTCTTTTAAAACTTCCCAACAAATAATCTACAATGCACAAATAGTTCCCATCACACTACCTATCCTGAAAAGGAAAACATAGCTAAAACAGTACAAATTTAAATAAAATATTGTTACTAAAGTTTTCCCACCCTCAAAAAAATAGATTACTGTCTTTATGTCTTAAAAGACAAACTCCAGGGGCGCCTGGGTGGCGCAGTCGGTTAAGCGTCCAACTTCAGCCAGGTCACGATCTCACGGTCCGTGAGTTCGAGCCCCGCGTCAGGCTCTGGGCTGATGGCTCAGAGCCTGGAGCCTGTTTCCGATTCTGTGTCTCCCTCTCTCTCTGCCCCTCCCCCGTTCATGCTCTGTCTCTCTCTGTCCCAAAAATAAATAAACATGGAAAAAAAAAAAAAAAGACAAACTCCAAAATACATTCAAACTCAATAAAGGAATCATCTCAGATAAAATTATCCAGTATATAAATGTTACTTTTCTTAACTCTGAACAGAGTTCAGAGTAACTGTTCATAGTTAAGAAAGAGTCATCAAGTATTTAACTTTGAATTTTATCATTCTCTTTAGTCTAGCATATAGCTCATCAATAATGAACTAGACCCACAGAGATTTTATTATTTAAACACTAAGAAGTCCTTTTCATAATCTAGTTTCATCTACATGCTTTGTTGTACAATTTGGCTGGTACAACCATGGTAACTTACCTAACTTCTCTGACTTTCAGTTTCCTAATTTATCAATAAGAATAAGCAATTTCCACCTTGCAGCGTTAGTGTAAGAATTAAATAAAATGGTGCATACACAAAAGCACCTTGCATAGCACATGACAAAAAGCACTCCAATAACCAATGACTAATATTAATTTATAATAATACTTGTTTCTTTCCAATAAAAGGAACAGCCATGACTCCTATTCACAGCATACAACCATCAGCCTTGACTGCCTGGTATGAAAGGAATTAGAGCTCCTCAAAAGGTGGTCTCTAGTGACCTACCAGGTGGTTTGCTCTTGTGCATTTCCCAAAATTACAATTTATACAGAAATCCCACAAAACAGTTCTGGGTTAGCTGAGCTGTACTAATTCCTCTTGGGTAACAGTTGACATGATGCTTCGAGTCTTAGCAAATGTATTTTTACTTCCTTGTTACAGCATTTATTTTTGTTAAATACTTCTTACTATCACGTTGTATCACTCTTTATAAGATAAATGGTTCAAGGGGTGCCTGGGTGGTTCAGTCGGTTAAGCGTCTGACTCTTGATTTTGGCTCAGGTCATGATCTCAAGGTTGTGAAATCGGGCCCCACATTGTGCTCTGCACTGTTCTGCTCTAAGCATGGAGCCTACTTGGGATTCTCTCTCCGTCCCTCACCTGCATGTGTACAAAGCACAATCTCTAAATAAATGAATAAATAAATAGATAAATTCCAGTTAGTTAGCATTTAGTGTAATATTAGTTTCAGAATAAATAAAATCTTAAAAAAATAGAGCACTTAAATTTCTAAGACACCTCATAATATAATCCTACTAAGAAAAAAAAGTTTCAAATACATGCAAATTTCAAATACTCCTCTGAAATAAGTTTAAATTAACTACAGTTTATCAGTTAATGGAATGCCCTAAGTAGACTTCACAGAATGCTAACGTATGTATTTGACACGTTATGTTAGAAACTGTATTTTTTCAATTTTAATTGTACCACTGCCATTATTTTTTCCTTAAAAAAAATTCCATCCTCAGCACACTCTGGGTACTAACAGAATTCAGCATTCGAAAGATATTCGGGGTTTTGTTGGGAAATATTACACATAGATCAATGGAATAGAATAGAAAACTCAGAAATAAACCCACAATTATATGGTCAATTAATCTCCAACAAAGAAAGCAAGAATACACAATGGGAAAGAGTCTCTTCAATAAATGGTGTTGCTAAAGCTGGACAGCTACATGCCAAAGAATGAAACTGGACCACTTTCTTATACCACACACAAAAACAAACTCAAAATAGATAAAGGACCTAAATGTGAGGCCTAAAACCCTAAAAATTCTTGAAGAGAACACAGGCAGTAATTTCTCTGACATTGGCTATAGCAACATTTTTCTAGATATGTCTTGTGAGGGCAAGGGAAATAAAAGCAAAAATAAACTATTGGGGCTACATCAAAATATGCAAAGCAAAGACAACAATCAACAAAACTAAAAAGCACCCTACAAAATGGGAGAAGATATTTACAAATGACATATCAGATAAAGGGTTAATATCCAAAATATACAAAGAACTTACCCAGCTCAACATCCAAAAAACAAATAATCCAATTATAAAATGAACAAAAAACATGAACATTTCTCAAAGAAGACATACAGATGGCCAACAGGCATATGAGAAGATGCTAGGCATCACTCATCATCAGGGAAATGCAAATCAAAACTACAATGAAATATCACCTCACATTTGTCAGAATGGCTAAAATCAACATAAGAAACAAGTGTTGGCAAAGATGTAGAGAAAAAGGAACCCTCTTGCACTGCTGATGGGAATGTAAACTGGTGCAGCCACTCTGGAACAGTATGGAGGTTCCTCAAAAATTAAAAATAGAACTACCCTATGATCCAATAACTGCATTACTGGGTATTCACCCAAATAATACAAAAACACTAAATCAAAGGAATACATGCACCCCAATGTTTATAGCAGCATAATTTACAATAGCCAAGATACAGCAGCAGCCCAAGTGTCCAGTGATAGATGAATGGATAAAAAAGATGTGGTATACATATGCAATGGAACGTTATTAGCAATAAAAAGAATGATATCTTGGGGCGCCTGGGTGGCGCAGTCGGTTAAGCATCCGACTTCAGCCAGGTCACGATCTCGCGGTCCGTGAGTTCGAGCCCCGCGTCGGGCTCTGGGCTGATGGCTCAGAGCCTGGAGCCTGTTTCCGATTCTGTGTCTCCCTCTCTCTCTGCCCCTCCCCCGTTCATGCTCTGTCTCTCTCTCTGTCCCAAAAATAAATAAACGTTGAAAAAAAAAAATTAAAAAGAATGATATCTTGCCATTTGCAACAACATGGATACAGCTAGAGAGTATAATGCTAAGCAAAATAAGGCAGAGAAAGACAAAAAGCACATGATTTCCCTCATATGTGAAATTTAAGAAACAAAACAAATGAGCACAGGAAATAGAGAGAGAGAGAGAGAGAGAGAGAGAGAGAGAAACACCAAGAAACAGACACTCAATTATACAGAACTGATGGTTACCAAAGGGGAAGTGGGTGGGGCTATGGGTGAAATAGGCAATGGGAATTAATGAGTGCACTTGTCAAGATGTGCACTGGGTGATGTATGGAATTGTTCAATCACTATTTTGTACATGTGAAACTAATATAACACTGTATGTTAACTACATGGAATTAAAACTAAATTAATTTTTTTAATGCAGTGAATCTCAAAATGCGTAGGGAACATCAAATTATAGGGTATTCTACAATTCAAAACATTTACCCTACTTTGTTTTTTACACCTCCCACTGATAATCACTGAACAAATGTTTGAAATAAGCTACATAAATTAGCTATGTTTATTTAAAAGGCATTAGAAAATTTTAAATAACATACACATTCCAAACAACTTTTTAAAAGTCATAATTATCAGGTAAAAGTATAAACAAATTTAGATACAACAATGGTATTCCAATGGGGAGATGAAACATTGTTGGCATTATTTCTTCAGACCAAATGGGCTGATGAAAAATTTTTAATTCACCAGATTCCTAAATCTAAAGAATGTTGGTAATTTCCTATAAAGATTATTTTTCTTAAAGTTGTATCACCCCATTATTCAAAAATACACTGCTGGGGTGCCTGGGTGGCTCAGTTGGTTATGCGTCCGACTTCGGCTGAGGTCATGATCTCACAGTTTGTAGGTTCAAGCCCCACATCAGGCTCTGAGCTGACAGTGCAGAGCCTGCTTGGGATTCTCTGTCTCCCTCTCTCTCTGCCCCTCCCTGCTCACTCTCTATCTAGCTCTTTCTCAAAATAAATAGTTATTTAATTAAAAAAATTTGAAACATTTAGAACATTTAAAAAATGTTTTAAAATAGGGGCACCTGGGTGGCTCAGTCAGTTAAACATCTGACTTTGGCTCCAGTCATGATCTCATGGTTCATGGATTCGAGCCCATCGTTGGGCTCTATGCTGACAGCTCAGGGCCTGGAGCCTGCATCAGATTCTGTGTCTCCCTGTCTCTCTGACCCTCTCCCGCTCATGCTCTGTGTCTCTCTGTCTCTCAAAAGTAAATGTTAAAATTTTTTTTTCAAAATTTAAAAAAAATTAAAAATTAAAAAATATATATACTGCGAACCTGTTTAAGATGTTCCATTTAAAATAAATGGTCTTGGGGCACCTGGGTAGAATGAAACTAAACCACTTTCTTACACCATTCACAAAAATACACTCAAAATGGATAAAAGACCTGAATGTGAGACAGGAAACCATCAAAACCCTAGAGGAGAAAGCAGGAAAATACCTCTTTGACCTCAGCCACAGCAATTTCTTACTTCACACATCTCCAAAGGAAAAGAAATTAAAAGCAAAAATGAACTACTGGGACCTCATCAAGATAAAAAGCTTCTGCACTGCAAAGGAAACAATCAACAAAACGAAAAGGCAACCCAAGGAATGGGAAAAGATATTTGCAAATGACATATTGGATAAAGGATTAGTATTCAAAATCTATAAAGAACCCAACTTCACACACACAAAACAAATAATCCAGTGAAGAAATGGGCAGAAGACAAACATAGAGACTTTTCTAAAGACATCCAGATAGCCAACTGGCACATGAAAAGATGCTCAACGGCACTCCTCAGGGAAATACAAATCAAAACCACACTGAGATACCACCTCACACCAGTCAGAGCGGCTAAAATGAACAAATCAGGAGACTATAGATGCTGGAAAGGATGTGGAAAAACGGGAACCCTCTTGCACTGTTGGTGGGAAGGCAAACTGATGCAGCTGCTCTGGAAAACAGTGTGGAGGTTCCTCAGAAAATTAAAAATAGATCTACTCGGGGCGCCTGGGTGGCGCAGTTGGTTAAGCGTCCGACTTCAGCCAGGTCACGATCTCACGGTCTGTGAGTTCGAGCCCCGCGTCAGGCTCTGGGCTGATGGCTCAGAGCCTGGAGCCTGTTTCCGATTCTGTGTCTCCCTCTCTCTCTGCCCCTCCCCCGTTCGTGCTCTGTCTCTGTCTGTCCCAAAAATAAATAAAAACGTTGGAAAAAAAAAAAAAAATAGATCTACTCTATGGCCTAGCAATAGCACTGCTAGGAATTTACCCAAGGGATACAGGAGTGCTGATGCATAGGGGCACTTGTACCCCAATGTTTATAGCAGCACTTTCAACAATAGCCAAATTATGGAAAGAGCCTAAATGTCCATCCACTGATGAATGAATAAAGATGTGGTTTATATATACAATGGAATACTACTCGGCAATGAGAAAGAACGAAATCTGGCCATTTGAAGCAATGTGGATGGAACTGGAGGGTATTAGGCTAAGTGAAATAATTCAGGCAGAGAAAGACAGATACATATGTTTTCACTCATATTTGGATCCTGAGAAACTTAACAGAAGACCATGGGGGAGAGGAAGGGGGAAAAAAATTACAGAGAGGGAGGGAGGCAAACCATAAGAGACTCTTAAACACTGAGAACAAACTGAGGGTTGATGGGGGTTGGGGGAGAGGGGAAAGTGAGTGATGGGCACTGAGGAGGGCACCTGTTGGGATGAGCACTGGGTATTGTATGGAAACCAATTTGACAATAATTATATTTAATATATAAAAAAATAAAAATAAAAAATAAAGTTTTTTTTCAAAATTTAAAAAAATTTAAAAATTAAAAAAATATATACTGCTAACCTGTTTAAGATGTTCCATTTAAAATAAATGGTCTTGGGGCGCCTGGGTGGCGCAGTCGGTTAAGCGTCCGACTTCAGCCAGGTCACGATCTCGCGGTCCGTGAGTTCGAGCCCCGCGTCGGGCTCTGGGCTGATGTCTCAGAGCCTGGAGCCTGTTTCCGATTCTGTGTCTCCCTCTCTCACTGACCCTCCCCCGTTCATGCTCTGTCTCTCTCTGTCCCAAAAATAAAAATAAACGTTGAAAAAAAAAAATTTATAAAAAAAAAAATAAATGGTCTTGGGGTGCCTGGGTGACTCAGTCGGGTAAGCAACTGACTTTGGCTCAGGTCATGATCTAATGGTTTGTGAGTTTGAGCCCCGCATCAGGCTCTGTGCTGACAGCTCAGAGCCTGCTTCAGATTCTGTGTCTCCCTCTCTGTCTGCCCCTCCCCCACTCATGCTCGCTCTCGCGCTCTCTCTCTCTCTCTCTCTCAAAAACAGACATTAAAAAAAATTTTTAATAAAATAAAATACAAAAAAAATTTTAAATAAAAAATTAAAATAAAACAAAACAAAACAAAATAATGTCTTGGGGCACCTGGGTGGCTTGGTCGGTTGAGCATCCGATTTCAGCTCAGGTCATGATCTCGCAGTCTGTGAGTTTGATTCTGGAGCCTGCTACCGATTCTGTGCCTCCCTCTCTCTGTGCCCCTCCCCTGCTCACACTCTGTCTCTCTCACTCTCAAAAATGAATAAATGTTAATAAAAATTTTTTGTAATAAATGGTCTTGATTCAAACATTGATTTTTAAATATATTTTTGATGTTTATTTATATTTGAGAGAGAGAGAGGGTGCAGGAGAGAAAGGGTTAGGGACAGAAAGAGATAGAGACATAGAATCTGAAGCAGGCTCCAGGCGCTAAGCTGTGAGCACAGACCCTGATGCAGGGCTCAAACTGACGAACAGTGAGATCATGACCTGTGCCAAAGTCAGACACTTAACTGACTGAGCCACCCAGGCGCCCTTCAAATATTAATTTTTTATTAAGTAATGCTAATTAAGTTCTTCATTGTTCTATTTTTTAGTCTGCCCTCCCTTCTTCTAACCTAAATATTCGATCATGCTTATCAACAAGATAATAAATAATTCAAATTGGATACATATTTCCAAGTAGTTTTATTTCATCCCCACAATATTCTCCCCTCACCCTATCCCTTCTGTTCCACTACTAAATGGATGGTACTTCTGGGCACGGGAACTAATTGTTAAGCCTATTTAAATCACTGTTGACCATAATCATGTTTTAAGTTAAAAACATTTTTTTTTTTAATGTTTACTTATTTTTTTAAGAGAGAGAGGGGGGCGCCTGGGTGGCTCAGTCGGTTAAGCGTCCGACTTCAGCTCAGGTCACGATCTCACGGTCCGTGAGTTCGAGCCCCGCGTCAGGCTCTGGGCTGATGATGGCCCAGAGCCTGGAGCCTGCTTCCGATTCTGTGTCTCCCTCTCTCTCTGACCCTCCCCCGTTCATGCTCTGCCTCTGTCTCAAAAATAAATAAACGTTAAAAAAAAACAATTAAAAAAAAAAAAGAGAGAGAGAGAGAGAGAGAGAGAGAGAGAGAGAGAGACAGAAGGTGAGCAGGGGAGGGGCAAAGAGAGAGGGAGACACAGAATCCGAAGCAGGCTCCAGGCTATGAGCTGTCAGCGCAGAGCCTGACATGGGGCTCAAACCCACAGACTGCGAGACCATGACCTAAGCCGAAGTCGGACGCTTAACCAACTGAGCCACCCAGACGCCCCAGGTAAAAGGATTATTTTACTAAATAGATAAAATTAGTAAGACAAAAACTTACTACCAATATCTAGTTCAAAACATGGTGACTTTATTCTTTAGCCTTTGAAGACACAGCTGAGGGAATTCTCCTACATGATTGGCAAGTATTCCCTATTTTTAAACATTTTTATTGTTTAAAGTAATAAAAAAGTACACCAAAAGTATGCAATGAGTTACTATAAAGCAAACACGTACTGTAAAGCAAACCACAGTCCAAACCCAGAAACAGAACACTGCAAGCACTCAGAGCCTCCTTGGGTGTCCCTTTAAGATAGCAAACCCCTTCTTCTCCCTAACCTCTCACCACAACTCTGACTTCTGAAACAAGTTCTTTTCTGTTTTTTAATCACTGTGGCTAATAGTAGAGGAGTGAAGCAAATAATTCGCGTTTATTGGATATACTCTGACATCTACTATACAGATACATATATTTTAGGCAAAAGTTTCATCATCCAGACAATTGTTTCTGTTTCTCATTACAGTGGCAATGGGTCCAACAGACTTACTGGGTGTTTCTGTCCTTTGGGGTTTTGGGGGGTGGGGGGTGAGTATGTCACGCATCTTCATCCCAGAAACATTATCCAATCAATTCTAGTACCTATTTATAACAAGTGACATCATGACAATAAGAAATGACTATCTAGTAAAGGATACCCACATGTAAGTGCTGTGAGGGTGAGTCATGAGCCAAATTGTACAAGTGTGTGGTGATGCTGGTGAGTAACTAACCAACAGCCCTCACATCTAGGAACTGAATCAGTGCCAGAAAGCCATCTGGATGGCAAACAGTAACATGAGAAGAATTTTAAATAGCTTTACAGCTGTAGAAAAAAGAACTATTCCAGGCTCTGAACCTTTTAGCTCTGTCTGCTGTCATTTTGAAAATAAGTTGTAATACATAAAAATTAAAGCAGCATCCTAAAAAGCTGGCATTTCTCCCAAACCACTTCAGGATTACTACTTTAGACACTAGTTTAACTTTGGTGTATGCAAGTATTTCTTTGTCTATTTAAATGCTTTTCTTCGGAGACCAATTATCCTCCTAAGCCATCCAGCCATGAATGACAAAATGCTTCTGTGTGTAGCTTTCATTTCTCCTTCACTACTGACAGTAAACAGAGAATTCGAAAAAATAAAAAAAGCTAGAAAAATCAAAGAGATATTTCCCTTGGTACCAACACTCTCTTTCACTGTCTATTCTATCTGGAGGACACGGTAAGTCAGTAGAGGCAGGCTGAGTGTCATTTCAGTGCTAGGCTTGACCAAGAGAAAAAGAAAAAAAAAAAAAAGGAATTCAAGTTAATAAATATTTATTAGCTACTTATAGTTTTCAAGATACTGTAACACACACGTGACTGGGGGAAGAAGGGCTTACAAAAATAAAACATGAAGCAGTCTGCAACCCAGCCTGTACCAGAGCACCTAGGTCAGCTGAGAGACATGAATGGGAGATTTGTCTGTTTTGTTTCATTCAGATGATGCACCTTCTTAGACTGCTGGAAGTAATAAAACAGAGAGAGATAGTAAAGGCTCATATTACTGACTGTAATATTTTCCACCTCAACCCTTACAGAACCTCAATCACAAGAGATGATGATGGACTATTGATTGGAAAAGGGAAGTATAAAATACCTGCCTGAACTTCACAAAGGAAGTTGGAAGGTAGTGTCTGGGGATCAGACCTCACCTGAAAAGCTGAGGCAGTACCACAGTATCACTGTCATGAAACCCCACCACCACTGCCACACACTACTCTGCCTATGACATGTGCACCACAGAACAAGTGCTGGGAGTTCCACGGTATGGAGTATAGTAATTCATCATAGGTCACTAGGTCTAGGTTCTCAAAAAATCTGAAATCTTCATCTATTTATGCTTCAAACTCTGCTTTTGGCTATTGTTCTGTATTTAATTTATAACAAGGCTCTACAGTTAATCTAATAAATCACATTTTATTTCAAAAACCTCAAATACAGCATTATTTTTTTTCTTTGAATCACTTTATTTCATAACCAGACCTTACAGATGCTCATTTTTTTTTTTAGTTTTTACCAACCTAGACTTTCACTTTTTATAATTTTATTTTTTTAAATTTACATCCAAATTACTTAGCATATAGTGAAACAATGATTTCAGGAGTAGATTCAAATACAGCATTATTTTTAAGACAATTACTTTTCTACTTGCCACGAGAACTTTAAAGATCTACTCTCTTAGCAACTTTCAAATACATAATGCAGTATTAACTATAGTCACCATGCTCTACATTACACCCCCATGACTTATTTATAACTGGAAATTTGTACCTTTTTGACCCCCTTTACTCATTTTGCCCACACCCCACCCCTGCCTCTGGCAATCACCAGTTTGTTCTCTGTATTAATTAGTTGTTTTGGGTTTTATTTCTTTTTTTAAATTCCACACATAAGTGACATCATATACTTGTCTTTCTCTGAATTATTTCTTAGAATAACGCCCTCAAGATCCACCCGTGTTGTCACAAAAGATTTCCTTCTTTTTATACCTAAATAGTATTTGTGTGTGTGTGTGTGTGTGTGTGTGTGTGTGTGTACCACAACTTCTTTATCCATTCATTCATCAATGGACACTTAGGTTGCTTCCTCATCTTGATTACTGCACATAATGCTGCAATGAACATAGAGACATCTTTTTCAGTTAGTGTTTTCATTTCTTTCAGATAAATACCCAGAAGTGGGACTGCTGGATCATACGGTAGTTTTGTGAGGAATCTCCATACTACTTTCCATTTTGGCTCCACCAATTTACATTTCCACCAGCAGTGCACAAGGGATCCCTTTTCTATACATTCTCACCAATACTTATATTGCCTCTCTTTTTGATATTAGCCATTCTAATAGGGCAAGGTAATGATCTTGTTGAGGTTTTTTTTATGGTAATTTCCCTGATGACTAGTGATGTTGAACACCTTTTCATGTACCTGTTGGACATTTGCAAGTCTTCTTTGGAAAAATGTCTATTCAGATATCTAATTTGGGTGAGGGCAGGGCACATCTAACTTGTATGGGTTCCTTATACCTTTTGGATACTAACCCTTCATCAGGTATATGATTTGCAAGTATTTTCTCCCATTCGATAGGTTGCCTTTTCATTTTATTGATGGTTTCCTTTGCTGTGCAGACGTTTTTTAGTTTGATGTAGTCCCATTTATTTTTGCTTCTATCGCCTTCGCTTTTGGTATCAAATCCAAAATATCATTGCCAGAATCAAAACAGGAAAACTAACTGCATATGTTTTCATCTAGGAACTTATGGGTTCAGATCTTAAGTTCACATCTTTAATCTGTATTAATTTTTGTGTGTGGTGCAAGATGGATTCAGTGCCATTCCTTTGTACGTGGGTGTCCAGCTTTTCCAGAACCTTTTATTGAAGGGATCGTCCTTACCTCCACTGCATTTTCTTGGCTCCTTTGTCATAAATTAATTAAACATGTATGCATGGCTTTATTCCTGGGGTCTCTATTCTGTTCCATTGATCTACATGTCTGTTTTATAACAGTATCACACTGTTTTGATTACTATAACTTTGTAATATATTTTGAAATGAGTAAGTGGGATGTCTCTAGCCTTGTTCTTTCTCATGATTACTTTGACTACTCAGGATCTTCTGTGGTTCCATATTTAGGATTGTTTATTCTATTTCTGTAAAAAACAAAAACAAAAGCCACTAGAATTATAATAGGGATTGCACTGAATCTGTAGGTTGCTTTGAGTTGTATGGACATTTTTACAATATTATTTTTTCCAATCCAGGAACACAAGCTATTATTCTGTTCACTATGTCTTCTTTATTTCATCAATGTCCTGTAGTTTTATGTGTGTAGGTCTTTCATCTCCTTTGTCATATTTATTCCTAGATATCTTATTCTTTTCGTTGCAATTGTAAATGGGACTGTTTTAATTTCTCTAATAGTTTGTCAGTAGAATATAGAATTTTGCAGATTTTTGTAGATTGATTTTTGTATTTGCCAACTTTACTAAATGTATTACTTCTAACAGCTTTTTGATGAAGTCTTTAGGGTTTTCTACATCTTATCTTCATTTCTTCATCTGCTAAGAGTGACAATTTTAATTCCTTTCCGATTTGCAGGTCTTTTATTTCTTGTCCTTGCCTAACTGCTCTGGCTAGGTCTTCCAATAATATGTTCAATAAAAGGGGTGAGAGCAGGCATCCTTTTCTTGTTCTTTGATCTTACAGGAAAATTCTTCACATTTTCACTACTGAGTATGATGTTAGCTGTGGCTTGTCATACATGGCCTTTATTAGTTGACTTATGTTTTTCTCTGTACTCTGTTGAGAATTTTTATCATAAATGGATGTCAAATTTTGTCAAATGCTTTTTCTGTATCTATTGAGATGATAACATGGTTTCTAAACCTTTATTTTGTTAATGTGACATATATCACTGATTTATGGATCTTGAACCATCTTTGCATTCCCAGAATAAATTCTAATTGATCACAGTATATGATTCTTTTAATGTATTGCTGAATTCAGTTTACTAATATTTTGTTGAGGATTTTTGCATCTATTATTCATCAGGAATATTGGTCTATAATTTTCTTTTCTTGTGGGTCCTTGTCTGGTTTTGCTATCAGTGTAATGCTGGCCTCATAAAATGAGTTTAGAAGAATTTGCTCTTCCTCTGTTTTTTGAAAGAAGTTTGAGAAGGTTGGTATTAATTCTTCTTTAAATGTCTGGTAGAATTCACCACTGAAGCCATCTGGTCCTGGACTGTTGTTTGTTGCAAAATTTTCAGTTACTGATTCAATTTCCTTATCAGTAATCTGTCCAGATTTTCTACTTCATGATTCAGATTTGATCAAATATGTTTCTAAGAACTGATCCATTTCTTCTGGGTTGTCCAATTTGTTGGTGTTAAAACAGCATTATTTTTGTCTCTCATCTTCTTAATACACCATTTAAAATACTGCTTTGTTGTGGAATGTGATTTTCAATTTTATTCATTCATACCACCCACATCATTTACTGTCACAAATGACTTACTAAGAGAAGAAATAAACTAGAAAAATGTCATTATTATCAATTTCATACCACTAACACAAAAGCTAAACAAAAATGTTTCCTCACTGAATGCAGCTCTTAAAACCAACCTATACTTTTCCTCTTGATCATTTTTTCAAGTAAAAGCTACTATTAGAGGTTCATTTGTTTCCCAGCTTCCAAAATGACACCATCTGGAAACTGAGGAGATACTCTCAAAGAATTTAAAATACATGGGCTAAAACACTGAAATTAAAGAAAGCTTTAAGAATCCAAAGCAGGGGCGGCTGGGTGGCTCAGTGGGTTAAGCGTCCAGGTCGTGATCTCACAGTTCGTGAGTTCAAGCCCCGCGGCAGGGTCTGTGCTGACAGCCTGGAGCCTGGAGCCTGCTTCAGATTCTGTGTCTCCCTCTCTCTGCCCCTCCCCAGGTCATGCTCGCACTGTCTCTGTCAAAAATAAATAAACTTTAAAAAAAAATTTTTTTTTTTTTAAAGAATCCGAAGCAGGCTCCAGGCTCCAAGCTCTCAACACAGGGCTCGAACTCATGGAATGTAAGATCATGACCCGAGCTGAAGTGGGACGCTTAACCGACTGAGCCACCCAGGTGCCCCTGCACAATGCATTTTTATTCCCTGATAGAAATGAACATATTGACAGCCTTCTTTCTCCTCCTGACTAGTCATCTGACTAGAATTACTATATTTTTAATAAGTTTAGACACACAAAGTATGTGAATTTGAGGCATATATACAAAAGAGTGCAAAGGGAAGAGGATTTTTTAACACATGCTAGAAGAAAGAGAGGAAGTTAGCTAAGCAAAGTTGAGAAAGAACATATGCAAAGACCTAAGAAGCCTTAATCATCTGAGGAGTTCAAAGACAGCTATGAGGGACACAGAGAAGCAGAAAACAGAAGCAGGATGATACTAGAGAGGTAGGCCATGTTAAGGTGTTCTTGATATATAAATAAATAAATAATAAAAATAAAATAACAGGGGTGCCTAGGTGGCTCAATCAGTTAAGTGTCCAACTTCAGGTCAGGTCATGATCTTGCAGTTCGTGGGTTCGAGCCCCATGCCGGGGTCTGTGCTGACAGCTCAGGGCCTGGAGCCTGTTCAGATTCTGTGTCTCTCTCTCTCTCAAAAATAAAAATAAACATTAATAAAAAAAAAAAACAGAAAAAGATTCAATGAAGAATGTTGAACAAGTGAATAAAATAGGTGGGGTGAGGGCACCTGGGTAGCTCAGTCAGTTAAGCATCCAACTCTTGATTTTGGCTCAGGTCATGATCTCACAGTTCATGAGTTCAAGCCCCGCCTCAGGCTCAGGCTAGCAGTGCAGAGCCTGCTTAGGATTCTCTCTCTCCCCCTCTTTCTCTGACCCTCCCATTCTTGAGCTGTCTCTCGCTCTTTCTCAAAATAAACTGTAAAAAAATAGGTGGGTGGGATGTGGATAAAATAGGTGAAGGGCATTAATAGTATATTTACTATAATGATCACTAGATATTGTACAGAACTGTTCAATCACTATATTGTACACTTGAAACTAGTATAACATTATATAAAAATTATACTGGAATTAAAATTTTAAAATGATCAAAATAGGGGCGCCTGGGTGGCGCAGTCGGTTAAGCGTCCGACTTCAGCCAGGTCACGATCTCGCGGTCCGTGAGTTCGAGCCCCGCGTTGGGCTCTGTGCTGACGGCTCAGACCCTGGGGCCTGTTTCCGATTCTATGTCTCCCTCTCTCTCTGCCCCTCCCCCGTTCATGCTCTGTCTCTCTCTGTCCCAAAAATAAATAAACGTTGGAAAAAAAATTAAAAAAAAAAAAAGATCAAATAAACAATTTTTATAAAATTTAGTGTGAAAATAAATATACAAAAATTATATAAATCAAAAATCATAGAAAAATGGGCAAAAATAATTAAATACAAATTTCACAGCAGCCAGAAAAAATCCATAAACACATGGTGGAAAAAATATTCAACCCCATTAGTCACCAGGCAACATAAATTAAAATCACAAGGGGGGCGCCTGGGTGGCTCAGTTAGTTAGCCCTCTGACTCCGGATTTTGGCTCAGGTCATGATCTCACAGTTTGTGAGATCAAGCCCCATGTGGGCTCTTGCTGAGAGCACAGAGCCTGCTTGGGATTCTTTCCTCCTCTCTCTCTGCCACTTCCTCTGCTTGTGCATTGTGTATCTCTCTCTCTCTCTCTCTCAAAAATAAATAAACTTAAACAAAAGTCATTTCAATTTAAAAAAAACAAAACCACAAGGAGATACCATTTCACAGATCACTGCTGGTGGGAGAATAAATTGAATCAACCTCTTCCAAAGAGTCTGGCACCAAAATTCCATTACTAGGTATACAGCCTTGAAAAAACTCTTAATCTATGATGTCACATGTACCTGAATGTTAAATGTCGAATTTTCATACTATCTGAAAACTAGACACAACCTAAATGTACATTAATAGAATGGATCAGTAAGTTGTACTGAATATTTTAACAAAATGGAAAATAAGAAAATATAGCTATACACCATAACTATGAATGGACCCTGTAAACAATGTTAGGAAAAAAAAGATATGCACAATATGATTTCATTTACTCAAGTATAAATACCAAAGCATTGGTCAGAGATATAAATGTAGATGGTACAGCCACAGAGAAAAACAAGGAAGCAACAAAAAATTCAGCTAAGAGTAGTTTAGGGAGAGGAAGAAAAAAAACAATAGAGTAACTAACACACATAGAACTGGCCTGCCTATCATGCAGAGGTTTTATTTTTCTATTGTTCTTTAAATTCTAAACTTAAGGTTTTATGTGCTCTTCTGTATATATGCTAAATTTCACACTTTTTTTTTTTTTAATTTTTTTTTTTCAACGTTTATTTATTTTTGGGACAGAGAGAGACAGAGCATGAACGGGGGAGGGGCAGAGAGAGAGGGAGACACAGAATCGGAAACAGCTCCAGGCTCCGAGCCGTCAGCCCTGAGCCTGACGCGGGGCTCGAACTCACGGACCGCGAGATCGTGACCTGGTTGAAGTCGGACGCTTAACCGACTGCGCCACCCAGGCGCCCCACACTTTTTTTTTTTAATGGATTAAGAGCAATAACATAAGTAACCTCCTAGGCAGCACCAGGCATGAAGAGTCCATTTGATGGGAACCCATTTCCCATTCTGCTCTGTGACCTTCATGTCAAGTTCCACATTTTTCCTCTCACCTGCAGTTGCCTGTCCGCCAGCACTGCTCCAACCAAAGAATCCTGACCATCCTCATGTCCTTACTGCTTCCCCTTATAACCTTTGTCTAGATTCTGGGAGGGAACTGAAATTAGCAGCTAGGGCAAGGAGTTTTGATCCTGCTAAAGTTTATTCCTATTACCCTTGTTAATATCTAGATAGTGAGTTCCTGTACAAAAGGGACAGGATCTTTTATCTTTCAGGTTCTGTACAGTGACTGATACAAGACATCAGTAACTATCTGCTCAATGATGAATAAATAAATACAAACATTACAAAGCTCAGCTACTAGCTGAAAATAAAATTAAAGTTTAAAATCAGGCTGGTGCTTATTCACGTCCCCTAGGCCCTTTCACAGCATTCTGTTTTGTTTTAATGTTTATTTATTTTTGAGAGAGACAGAGACAGAGCCTGAGCAGGGGAGACGCAGAGAGAGAGGGAGACACAGAAACCAGAGCAGGTTCCAGACTGAGCTATCAGCACAGAGCCTGATGCTGGACTTGAACCCACAAACCATGAGGTCATGACCTGAACTGAAGTCGGAAGCTTAACTGACTGAGCCACCCAGGAGCCCTTCTTTGTTTTAAATTGAAATAAGTTGACACTGGAGCACTGGGTGGCTCAGTCGGTTAAGCGTCTGGCTTCGGCTAAGGTCATGATCTTGTGGTTTGTGAGTTCGAGCCCCGCATCAGGCCCTATGCTGACACCTCAGAGCCTAAAGCCTGCTTCAGATTCTGTGTCTCCCTCTCTCTCTGCCCCTTCCCGCTCATGCTTTCTCTCTCTCTCGTTCTCTCAAAAATAAACAAACACTAAAAAAAAAAAAAAAAAAATTGAAATAAAAAAGAACATAGTTGCATACAATGTTATATTAGTTTCAGATATTCAATACAGTAATTCAACAATTTTATAGCCCCATTACAGTTTTTTTCTTTTTTAATGTTTATTTTTGAGAGGGAATGAATGAGAGGCAGAGAGAGAGACAGCATCTGAAGCGGGCTCTGTGCTGACAGCAGAGCACCTGATGCAGGGCTCAAACCCATGAATCATGAGATCATGACCTGAGCCAAAGTTGCACGCTTAACCAACTGAACCACCCAGGTGCCCCAGCCACTTCACAGTTTTAAAGAAGACTCTCCTGACTACTCAAGAACAGCAGAAAAGTACCTCCAAAGTTGCTTTAAAAATATCTGCCCACTGGAGCGCTAGAGTGGCTCAGTCAGTTAAGCAACTGACTTCGGCTCAGATCATGATCTCACAGTTCCTGAGTTCAAGCCCCACATTGGGCTCTATGCTACTGGTTCAGAGCCTGGAGCCTGCTTTGGATTCTGTGTGTCTCTCTCTGCCCCTCCCCTGCTTGTACTCTCTCTCCCAAAATAAACACTAAAAAAAATTTTTTTTAAGTTTAAAAATAAATATCTGCCCACTAAAATAGTGAATTTTTCATCATGGGCTATATATAATGATTTCAAATCATTAATAATTCTTAAAACTTTGAATAAAAAATTAACACCCTTTTTTTTAATGTTTTTATGTTTATTTTTGAGAGAGAGCGCAAGCATGTAAGCAGGGAGAGACAGAGAAAAGAGAGGGAGGCACAGAATCGGAAGCAGGTTCTTGGGCTCTGAGCTGTCAGCACAGAGCCCGATGTGGGGCTCAAACTCACAAATCATGAGATCATGACCTGAGCCGAAGTTGGATGCTTAACCAACTGAGCCACCACCTATGTACCCCAAAGTAACATTCTTTTTAAAAGTAACATAAGGGGCGCCTGGGTGGCGCAGTCGGTTGGGCGTCCGACTTCAGCCAGGTCGCGATCTCGCAGTCCGTGAGTTCGAGCCCTGCGTCGGGCTCTGGGCTGATGGCTCAGAGCCTGGAGCCTGTTTCCGATTCTGTGTCTCCCTCTCTCTCTGCCCCTCCCCCGTTCATGCTCTGTCTCTCTCTGTCCCAAAAATAAATAAACGTTGAAAAAAAAAAAATTTAAAAAAAAAAATAAATAAATAAAGTAACATAAATTTATTTTCTATTTCAACTTTAACTTACAAATTTTTACAAAATTATACTTAAAATGTACCCTATGTATTATGCATAAGACTTGTTAATCTTCCACATAAATGAAACAATGTTATTTAATAACATATGTGACTATTTAGCATGCTCTTATATTGGAAAACTGTATTCAGATCAACAAGGCAGCCATTTATTCTGCCCTTATATACTACTTCCTCTGTCATGTGGCAGTCAAAAGGCTAAGTGAGATGCTTGCAGCAAAGAAAACAGTTTTGAAAGGTCATGCTACACAGATAGCCAGAATTTCCTTCACAATATCCTTACTGTCTATGGTAGACTATATGACAATCTGACCACAGTTATTCTCTGAGTAAAAGCAAAAACCATGTTATCAAAGGACCAGAAACAGTAGGCACTCAACAATATGATCTTTATGAACATTTTTTCTAACTGCGTAAACACTCAATACACATAGAAGAAAAAGAACCCTGAGGCAAAGACAAGAACTGGAGAAGGGGACCTAGTAAAGACCAGAACACAAGTTTAAACCACTCAGTTTATTCAGTGTTCATGTAACATGGTAAGAACCTTCTAAAGTAAGCTTTTTGAAATTAAAACATATCATTTACCAACAAAAGGCATAATTATAATAGTGAAGACGACGGATATGATCTATTTCAAAATTTTCAAATCTTAGCAACATGGATGGAACTGGAGTGTGTTACGCTAAGTGAAATAAGTCATACAGAGAAAGATACCATATGTTTTCACTCTTATGTGGATCCTGAGAAACTAAACAAAGACCATGGGGGAGGGGAAGGAAAAAAAAAAGTTAGAGAGGGAGAGAGCCAAACCATAAGAGACTCTTAAAGACTGAGAATAAACTGAGAGCTGATGGGGGGGGCAAGGTGGGAGGGGGGGGAAAGTGGGTGATGGGCACCGAGGAGGGCACCTGTTGGGATGAGCACTGGGTGTTGTATGGAAACCAATTTGACAATAAATTAAATATTAAAAAAAAATTCAAATCTTAATGACAATTACAATCAAGGTGCAAAGTTTCAAAAACCTCTGCAGGAGCTATAATCCCATCGATATTTTTTGCCCTTAATAATTCTTATTGGTCTATTTATGCATCTGAACACAGAATATCTTTTCTGAACTGTTACACAGACAATGTGTTAGTCAACAGCAAGATGAAAACTTCTCTACATCCTTACAAAATTTCCAATCTCAAAGGTTAACAAGTATACTCTTTGGGGGGTAAAAATCATTCTAGGGGCGCCTGGGTGGATCAGTGAGTTAAGCGTCTGACTTTGGCTCAGGTCATGGCCTCACAGTTTGTGAGTTGGAGCCCTGCATCAGGTTCTCTGCTCTCAGCACAGAGCCTGCTTCAAATCCTCTGTCCCCCTCTCTCTGTGTCCCTATCTCTGTTTGTGCTGTCTCTCCCTCTCTCTCTCTCTCAAAAAAAATAAACATTAAATAAAAAAATCATTCTAGCTCATTTAATCATCTTGTCCTATCCTGGGAAATCATAGTTATTCCTGCCTACTAATCAAAGCACATAGCTTTCTCCTGAGCCAAGCAAAAGTACTTAGTACATTTGTTATCGTAAGCAAGTTATACAGACACAGTAACCATAAGTTTCTGGCAACACATTCTTTTTTGTTGTTTGTTTCTTTGTTTATTTTTGAGAGAGACAGAGAGAGAGAGAGAGCCAGAGAGGAGAGAGAGAGGGAGGCGCAGAGAGAGGGAGACACAGAATCTGAAACAGGCTCCAGGCTCTGAGCTGTCAGCACAGAGCCCGACGCGGGTCTTGAATTCACAAACCGCGAGATCAGGACCTGAGCTGAAGTCGGTCGCTTAACTGACTGAGCCACCCAGGTGCCCCTAACACATTCTTTTTAAGCCTCCAAAATTTTAATTCCTGTGAGGCTCTCTCACTAAAATTTAACTAGAATACAAATCTCTTGGGGCACCTGTCTAGCTCAGTCTGTTAAGCATCTAACTCTTGATTTCAGTTCAGGACATGACTGCACTGACAGTGCGGAGCCTGGTTGGGATTTTCTCTCTCTCTCTCAAAATAAATAAATAAACATTAAACCTTCTCTTTCTTTTAATGTTTATTCATTTTGAGAGAGGGAGAGAGAACGCGGACACATTCCAAGTGCACGTGCTCATGCAAGGGGGAGAGGTAGAGAGAAAGGGAGAGAGAATCCCCAGCAGGCTCCAAAATGCCAGAGCAGAGCCCAATGCAGAGTCCGAACCCACAAACCGTGAGACCATGACCTGAGCCAAAACCAAGAGTCGAATGATTAACTGACTGAGCCACCCAGGCGCCCCTTTTTTTTTAATGTTTATTTTATTTTTGAGAGACAGAGAGAGCAGGGGAGGGGCAGAAAGAGAGGGAGACAGATGATCCAAAGCAGGCTCCACACTGACAGCAGAGAGCCCAACGTGGGGCTTGAACTCATGAACTGCGAGATCATGACCTGAGCCAAAGTTGGATGCTTAACTGACTGAGCCACACAGGCTCCCAGAGCATCCAACTTGATTTCAGCTCAGGTCATGATCCCAGGGTCGTGGGACTAAGCCCTGCTTCAGCCTCCATACTGGGTGTAGAGCCTGCTTAAGATTCTTCCTCTCTCCTTCTGCCCCCTCCCCCACTCGCATGTTCTCTTTCTCTCTCAAATAAATAAGTCATGGAGATAAAAAATACAGGTATTAATTGATCTACAAGAGGCTTACATCAGAATATATGGTCACACTAACTATAATTCCAGTACTTAGGAAAATGACCACCACATCCTAAATACACACTACATGTTGACTTAATAAATGAGTTAGAGCTGAAATATTCACTTCATCGCCTCCTCACTCTTTATTCTACTGCAAGCTTATTTTCAGCCACAAACACTGTCCTGAAATGGTCCCTACTGTCCAGCAGTGTTACCTAAATGCCAACTCCAAAAAAACTTCAGTTTTCAATGAGCCTCTCTAGAAAAGCTTTCAACAACACTGATCCCACCTGTCTCCTTCATGAAGCTCCATTAACTATGGGGTAAACATAATCCTAAATATCATTTTAAAAGAAAGACTAAGGGGAAAAAAAAGCACAAAGTCTAGGATTTCTACCCACACCCCCAATACAGAGATTAACTAAAAGATTTAGAATCTGGGGCGCCTGGGTGGCGCAGTCGGATAAGCGTCCGACTTCAGCCAGGTCATGATCTCGCGGTCCGTGAGTTCGAGCCCCGCGTCGGGCTCTGGGCTGATGGCTCAGAGCCTGGAGCCTGTTTCCGATTCTGTGTCTCCCTCTCTCTCTGCCCCTCCCCCGTTCATGCTCTGTCTCTCTCTGTCCCAAAAATAAAATAAAAACGTTGAAAAAAAAAATTAAAAAAAAAAAAGATTTAGAATCTAAACAATATTTATATTTTCCTTCTATATTTAACTTTCGGAAAACTAATGTAAGTAAAGATACAAATTTAGACACTTACCTCAAATTGACAGCCCCCATTTCAGTCTTTTAGGATAACAGATGATGGCATTACTTATTTTTTTAAAGTGAAGTTTTCATGGAAGACTTTCAAATTAGACGATACGCTACAAAAAAAGGGGGAAGAAAAAAGGTATTAACACCTAAATTAGCTAAATTAAAAATAAAATAAATCTGGGGGCACCTGGGTGGCTCAGTCAGTTAAGTGTCTGACTCCTGACTTAGGCTCAGGTCTTAACTCCACGGTTTGTGAGATGTAACCCCGAACTGCGCTGTTAATGCAGAGCCTGCTCGGGATTCTCTCTGTCTTTCTGCCCTTTCCCTGCACATGCTGTCTCTCTCTCTCAAAAACAAACATTAAAAAAATAATTAATAAATAAATAAACATAAAAAAAACAAACAAAAAGAAATCCGCCCACTTAAAAAAAAAAAAGTGAAGATGGGGCACCTGGGTGGCTCAGTTGGTTAAGCGTCCAACTTCAGCTCAGGTTATGATCTCATGGCTTATGGGTTCGGGCCCCAAGTCGGGCTTTCTGCTGTCAGCACATAGCCTGCTTCAGATCCTCTGTCCCCTCTCTCTGCCCCTGCCCTGCTCGCACTTTCTCTCTCTCAAAAATAAAGAAACATTAAAAAAAATTAATTCATTCATTTTTTAAATGAAAAAATAAAATGAATTGATAAAATAGGGGAGCCAGGGTGGCTCAGCTCTGGTTATGATCCCCAGGTTCATGAGCTCGAGCCCTGAGATGGGCTTTGTGCTGACAGTGCAAAGACTGCTTGGGATTCTCTCTCCCCGCCTCTCTCTCTCTCTCTCTCTCTCTGTTCCTCCCCCACTTACACATGCCTGCATGCATGCTCTCTCTCTCTCTCAAAATAAAATGGATAAACTTAGAAAAACAATAAAATAAATCTTATATGACATTTGATTGCTTATAACTCTGTATTTTTATAAGAAAAAATATAAAAACACATGAAATCCTATTAGAGACAGAAGGGACTTAAGTGGACATCCTATACAACTAAGTTTTCTCATTTAGATCACCTCTTTCTTGAAACCTTATTTCTGTAACATGCTAATTTTCTTTCTACTTCTCAACCTATCCCTCTGTCTACACCATAAGCTGCCAACTATAGATAGCTTATTTCATTTCTCCCCTTCTCCTTTAATATCTGACATACACAAAATAATGGAAAGATGCATGCAAGCAAACATAAGATGAACACCGTAAATCACCATCCCACAGAAGAGCAATAACATCACATCTATGTACATACTCCTCTCATCCCCACCTTTATCTTGAATAATTATTCCATTACGCTTTAAAAAATAACTTTGTCCCATATGCATATATCCCTAAACAATGTTTTGTTTAGGTTTGTGTCCCTGGCTCCCTTTTTCAGCTTGATAAATTCTATACTGTATGGAATTTTCAGGGACTTGAATTTTGTCACTCAAATTTTTCTAAGCTTTATCCATGTTACTTTTTAATTGCTCTATAGTATTCCACTACATAAATAGCTATAGTATATTTATCCATTCTGTTTTCAGGCATTTAAATGGTTTACAGTTTTTTTGCTCTTATTAACATTATTACACAGGTCTCCAGGGGCAAATGAACAAGAATTTCTTTAGGGTATGCTTCAAACCTAGAAGTAGAATTGATGGGTTAAAGGATATGCAAATTCCCAACTTTACCAAAACACCAAGTTGTCTTCCAACTCACTCTACCAACTCACCAGCAGCATGTAAATTGATGACACAATCCTTGCCAATACCTGGTAAAGTGAGATTTCTTAATTGGTGGCAGTACAGAACATACACAACCTTACTGACGATGACTTGATGCGAAGAGTAATGTTTTTCACGGTGAGTTTCTTTTTTTGTTATTACTTGATGAGATGTAAGACCTTTTCACAAGTTTCAATGTTTTTTTGTTTTTTGTTTTATCTTTGAGAGAGAGAGACAAACAGCATGAGGAGGGGAGAGGCAGAGAGAGGAGAGAGATTCCCAAGCAGGCTCTGTGCTGTCAGCACAGTGCCCGAAGTGGGGCTCGAACACATGAAGACATGAGATCATGCATGACCTAAGCCGAAATCAAGAGTCAGATGTTTGACTGAGTCATCCAGGCACCCTTCAAAATGTTATTAAGTATGTTCCTTTCTGCATTCCTTTGTTCACAGTTTTTGGCCATTTTTATTGGGTTGTCTTTTTCTTATTAGTTAGTAGGCTTCATATTCAGGACCAGGATTAGTTACATAATTTGCAGGGCCCATTCCAAAATTAAAAAGCAGGGCCATTATTAAAAAATTATGAATTATAAAACAGTGATAGTTTAGTATTAAAATAAGTGTGAGGCCCTGTGTGACTGAACAGGTTGTATACCCATGAAGGTAGCCCTGTTTAGGACACTAATTTTCTATTATATACATGACAACTATTTTCTCCCAAGTTTGCAATAATTGTTTTCTTAGTTTATCTTTTCCTTTTCTTTATGGTGTCTTTAGGTGAACATTAATTTTAATGTGTTTACAACTATCAATCTTTTTTAAGTTGATGCTTCTGTCTCATTGAGAAAATCCTATACTCTTCACAAAGTTTTATGGCTTTGCCTTCCCATGAGTCCAAAACCATGGGTGCTTTCCAATGATCAGTGAGCTCACAACCCTCTACTCTCAGCCATTATGTCCCATAGGTGGGAGGGGTGGATTTCAAAAGCTTACTAAGCACTAAGAATGGCCTATGTGGCCATTCTTTGGTTTTGGCCAAACCAAAACCCCTATACACATTCTATCTCTAGTCTTGTTCAAGTAAAAATACTTTTTGGGGTGCCTGGGTGGCTCAGGCAGTTAAGTGGCTGACTCATGACTCCAGCTCAGGTCATGATCTCATGGTTCATGGGTCCAAGCCCCAAGTGGGGCTCTGCACTGTCCATGCAGAGTGTGCCTGGAATTCTCTCTTTCTCTCTCTGCCCCTCCCCATTCATGGTCATGTGTGCGCACTCTCTCATAACAAATAAAAGAAAAATTTTAATGTTTATTTATTTTTGAGACAGAGCGAGAGACAGAGGGCAAGCAGGGGAGGGGCAGACAGAGGGAGACACAGAATCCAAAGTAAGCTCTAGGCCCAAGCTGTCAGCACAGAGCCTGGCATGGGGCTTGAACTCATGAACCTCAAGATCACAAGAGCCGAAGCCGGATGCCCAACCAACTGAGCCACCCAGGCGCCCCTTAAAAAATGTTAGTAAGTACTTTTCTACAAAAACAAAATCAAC
The DNA here is from genome assembly GCF_007474595.2 of Lynx canadensis. Taxonomy (NCBI): domain Eukaryota; kingdom Metazoa; phylum Chordata; class Mammalia; order Carnivora; family Felidae; genus Lynx; species Lynx canadensis. Next base: position 34,358,240 of record NC_044311.2, read on the forward strand.
ACTATGCTTCAATCATGCTAGTTATATTATAATTTAGGAGCCAGCTAAACTACTTAACAATGATTTCAACCTTCCAGTCTCCACCCACAAATAAGCAAGCAAAGCCATGTAAATTCAAAATCACTTCATGATATACATTCATCTCTCTCCTCTTCCTCCTCTTCCTACTGAATTCAGAGTATTCCTCATATACTACCACAAAGTCCTAGCCCTACATCAAAGGAACGTGAATTTCCTCTATTTTTGTTTTTGTTTTACAAAACACAATTAGAACGGTCAATTCTTTGATACCTACTACCCAAGAAAGGACCAGATTAAGACTGCTAGTACAGGAGTTTGTCTGTTTTTCTTTCTTTCTGTTTAACAAATGGAGATTATATATATTTTTTTTCTGGGTATTTTTTAAATAAAGTTTTTCAAAAAAACAATATAGCCAATAAGCATAGGGAAAAAATGGACATTCTCATTAGAGAATAAAAATTAAAACCACAATAAAATAACACTGTGAACCCACCAAAATAGGTAAAATTTAAAGAAACTAAGCCTACCTAAACTGGAGGCTGAGGATGTGGAGCAAAGGAAATTCACATACCTATGACAGGGGGTTCCACCCTAGACATACATCAAAAAGAAATGTGCACACATTTCACCAAAAGATATTTACTAGAATGTTCACAGGATTATTATTCAAAATAGCCAAAAACTGGGGTGCCTGGGTTCATGGGTTTGAGCCCCACATCAGCTGTCTGTGCTGACAGCTCAGAGCCTGCTTTGGATTCTGTGTCTCCCTCTCTCTGCCCCTCCCCACTTGCACTGTGTGTGTGTGTGTGTGTGTGTGTGTGTGTGTGTCTGTCTCAAAAATAAACATTAAAAAAAAAAACCTCTAAAAATAGCCAAAAACTATAAACCCAAAAGAGAATGAATAAACTATAATATATTTTCACAATGGAACACTATATTGCAAGGAAAACAAACACTCGAGAGCTTTATAAAAAAGGACTGATATAAAAATATACAAGATGTTCCGGGCTTCTGAGTGGCTCAGTAAGTTAAGCATCTGACTCTTGGTTTTGGCTCAGGTCATAATCTCATAGTTCGTGGGTTTGAGTCCCATGTCAGGCTCTGTGCTGACAGTGCAGAACCTGCTTAGGATTGTCTCTCTCTCCCTCTCTCTCTGCCCCTTTCCCACTCACTCTCTCTCTCAAAATAAATAAACTTAAAAATTTTTTTAAATACAAATATGCAAGATGTTAAGCAAAAAATTAACAATAAAGTACAGGGCAGTTACTATAATGTGCTTTTGGTAGAGGAATAAAAACAGAAAGAAATAAAAATCTATATTCAGGGGCACCTGGGTGGCTCAGTCGGTTAAGCATCCAACTCTTGGTTTCAGTTCAGGTCATGATACCATGGTTCATGAGTTTGAACCCCACATTTAGCTCCATGCTGGCAGCACAAAGCTGCTTGGGATTCTCTCTCTCCTGGTCTCTTTGCCCCTCCCCTGCTTGCTCTGTCTCTCAAAATAAATAAATAAACTTAAAAAAAATCTATATTCATTAAGACACGCCGAAAGATCACACAAGAAAGTAGTAATACCAGTTTCCTAGGCAGAGTGAGATGTTAGGGGTGGATATGAACTACTCACATACAGTTGGGAATAGAGGTGGGAGACTTTACCTTTTCATACTTTTTATTTCTGAACCACAGAAATCTATCACATACCATAAAAATAAATAATTCAGAAAAAAGATTCAAATACCAGACCTACATATATTTTTTAATTAATTTAGATGTGAATATCTGAATTACAAAAAGATATTTCAGCAACAAATATAATTTGCAAATCCCTCAATAAAAAACAGAAGTGTGCCTCTAACACACACAAATAATAGGAACCACTGTTTTACACATACTAAGAATGAGAAATATATAGCTTTGTCCATCTTATTATTAAGCTACACTTAGCTACAGATAACATGGATAAATGTAATAAGCATATTGCTGAAAAGAAGACCAGACACAAAGGCACTCCACTGCATGATTCCAGGTATACAACGTTCAAAAACAAGCAGAACTAATCTATGGTGTTAGCTGTCAGAACAGCAATTACCTCTGGGAAAGAAGTAAGCACTAGTTATGGTTGGTGGGGGATGGTGACAGGATCGGTGTGCATAAGGAGAGTTTCTGGATTGCTGGCAATGCTATACTTCTCGGTGATGGTCACAAGGATCTGTTTTTACTTTGTGAAAGTCATAATGATTTTTTTGCCTTTTATGTGTTATACTTCATTGGAAAAAGTTAAAAGGAGAAAAAAAAGCACAGTGTACCACTATTTCACATGTGCCAGACTGACAAAAAGGTCTGACAGTATCAACTGCTTATGAAAATACAGAACAGCCAAAATATTTTACTTTCCTAGTGACAGTATAAATTAATATAACCTCTTAGGAAAACAATCTGCCACCATCTAACACATTTCATCATTTTCAGATGAAGTAAAGTTTTTTTTCCACTTTGTAACTCCTCTGATATCAAAATACACATTACAGGCACTATCAGGCAGCAGGTTTCATCTATAGGTCATTGTCAGTTCATGTGAACTTGAGTCTTTTTCCTGACAGCCTAATGAGACAATTACAACTTTAATATATTAGTATACAAACCATGTAAGGACCATCTGAAGAAAAATAAATAATCCTGGCTGTGGTCTGAAATCTCTGTTGATACCTTCTGGTAAAAGATCACCAAAACCAGGGTGCCTTGCTGCCTCAGTCGAAAAAGCATGCCACTCTTAAGCTCGGGGTCATGAGTTCAAGCCCCACGGTAGATGCAGAGATTACTTAAATAAAGAAAACTTAAAAAAAATAATAATAATAACCAAAACCCTCAGAATGAGTGTCAGAAGCTTATAAAAATCTGTCTCACTATACCCTTAGGATTGTTGTACATGTTATACTTGAACTAGGAAAGAAAAAAAAGTATAAATGAAGATAATGTCATTTCTGCTTCAAAACTCCATGAAAGGGGTGCTTAAGTGGCTCAGGCAGTTAACATCTGACTCTTGATCTCAGCTCCCGTCTTGATTTCAAGGGTCATGAGTTCAAACGCTGCCTTGGACTCCATGCTGGCTGTGAAGCCTACTTTAAAAAAAAAAAAAAAAAAAAAATTCATGAGGGGCACCTGGGTGGCTCAGGTCATGATCTCATGGTTCATGGGTTCAAGCCCCGCTTCTGGCTCTGTGCTGACAGCTTGCTCAGAGCCTGGAACCTGCTTCAGATTTTGCGTTTCCTTTTCTCTGCCCCACACACTGTGGGCACACACACACTGTCCCACCACACATTCTCTCTCTGTCTCTCAAAACTAAATAAATGTTTAAAAAAAAAATACAAACATACTTAAACATCATAAAAGCCATTTATGAAAAGCCCACAGCTAATATCATCCCCAGTGGGGAAAAACTGAGAGCTTTCCCCCTGAGATCAGGAACACGACAGGGATGTCCACTCTCACCACTGTTGTTTAACATAGTGTTGGAAGTTCTAGCATCAGCAATCAGACAACAAAAGGAAATCAAAGGCATCAAAATTGGCAAAGATGAAGTTAAGCTTTCACTTTTTGCAGATGACATGATATTATACACGGAAAATCGGATAGACTCCACCAAAAGTCTGCTAGAACTGATACATGAATTCAGCAAAGTCGCAGGATATAAAATCAATGTACAGAAATCAGTTGCATTCTTATACACTAATAATGAAGCAACAGAAAGACAAATAAAGAAACTGATCCCATTCACAATTGCACCAAGAAGCATGAAATACCTAGGAATAAATCTAACCAAAGATGTAAAAGACCTGTATGCTGAAAACTATAGAAAGCTTATGAAGGAAACTGAAGAAGATATAAAGAAATGGAAAAACATTCCGTGCTCATTGGTTGGAAGAATAAATATTGTTAAAATGTCAACGCTACCCAAAGCTATCTACACATTCAATGCAATCCCAATCAAAATTGCACCAGCATTCTTCTCAAAGCTAGAGCAAGCAATCCTAAAATTTGTATGGAACCACAATAGGCCCTGAATAGCCAAAGTAATTTTGAAGAAAAAGACCAAAGCAGGAGGCATCACAATCCCAGACTTTAGCCTTTACTACAAAGCTGTCATCATCAAGACAGCACGGTATTGGCACAAAAACAGACACATAGACCAATGGAATAGAACAGAAACCCCAGAACTAGACCCACAAAAGTATGGCCAACTAATCTTTGACAAAGCAGAAAAGAATATCCAATGGAAAAAAGACAGTCTCTTTAATAAATGGTGCTGGGAGAACCGGACAGCAACATGCAGAAGAATGGAACTAGACCACTTTCTCACACCATTCACAAAAATAAACTCAAAATGGATAAAGGACCTGAATGTGAGACAGGAAACCATCAAAACCCTAGAGGAGAAAGCAGGAAAAGACCTCTCTGACCTCAGCCACAGCAATTTCTTACTTGACACATCCCAAAGGCAAGGGAAGTAAAAGCAAAAATGAATTATTGGGACCTCATGAAGATAAAGCTTCTGCACAGCAAAGGAAACAATCAACAAAACTAAAAGGCAACCAACGGAATGGGAAAAGATATTTGCAAATGACATATCGGACAAAGGGCTAGTATCCAAAATCTATAAAGAGCTCACCAAACTCCACACCCGAAAAACAAATAATCCAGTGAAGAAATGGGCAGAAAACACGAATAGACACTTCTCTAAAGAAGACATCCGGATGGCCAACAGGCACATGAAAAGATGCCCAACGTCGCTCCTCATCAGGGAAATACAAATCAAAACCACACTCAGACATCACCTCACGCCAGTCAGAGTGGCCAAAATGAACAAATCAGGAGACTATAGATGCTGAAGAGGATGTAGAGAAACGGGAACCCTCTTGTACTGTTGGTGGGAATGCAAACTGGGTGTAGCCACTCTGGGAAACAGTGTGGAGGTTCCTCAAAAAATTAAAAATAGACCTACCCTATGACCCAGCAGTAGCACTGCTAGGAATTTACCCAAGAGATTCAGGAGTACTGATGCATAGGGGCACTTGTACCCCAATGTTTATAGCAGCACTCTCAACAATAGCCAAATTATGGAAAGAGCCTAAATGTCCATCAACTGATGAATGGATAAAGAAATTGTGGTTTATATACACAATGGAGTAGTACATGGCAATGAGAAAGAATGAAATATGGCCCTTTGTAGCAACATGAATGGAACTGGAGAGTGTTATGCTAAGTGAAATAAGCCATACAGAGAAAGAGAGATACCATGTTTTCACTCTTATGTGGATCCTGAGAAACTTAACAGAAACCCATGGGGGAGGGGAAGGGGGGGAAAAAAAGAAGAGGTTAGAGTGGGAGAGAGCCAAAGCATAAGAGACTCTTAAAAACTGAGAACAAACTGAGGGCTGATGGGGGGTGGGACGGATGGGAGGGTGGGTAATGGGTATTGAAGAGGGCATATTTTGGGATGAGCACTGGGTGTTGTATGGAAACCAATTTGACAATAAATTTCATATATTATTAAATATATAAAAAAATAATAAATAAATAAAAAACAAAAAAAATAAATACAAAAAAATAAAAAAAATCATGAAATAGTTAAGGAAAGCTCACAGAAAAAAAAAATTTTTTTTTAAGTCTTAATAGCAGGGGCGCCTGACTGGCTCAGTTGGTTAAGTGTCTGACTCTTGGTTTTGGCTCAAGTCATGATCTCATGGGTTCATGAGTTCGAGCCCCACATCCGGCTCTGCGCTAAGCATGGAACCTGCTTGGGTCTCTCTCTCTCTCCTCTCTCTCTCTCTCTCTCTCTCTCTCTCAAACACACACACACAAATAAACATTTTAAAAATGCAAATTAAAACTACACTGAAGGGCATCTGGCTGGCTAAGTCTGTAGAGCCCATGACTCTTGATTTCAGGATCCTAACTTTGCGTCCCACGTTGGGCACAGAGCTTACTTACAAATAAGTAGAGAAAGAGAGAAATAAAACAAAACTACCCTGAGACACCATTTTCCATCTATCAGTTTAGCAAAACTCCCTGTTTTAAGGTACTTTCCTGGCAAGGCTGTGAAGAAATGTACATTATCCGCCATAACAACAACCAAATGGTAATTATGTGAATTATGTGAAAGGTGTATAACTAGCATTATAGTGAATATTCTGCAATATATACACATGTCAAATCATCACACTGTACACCTTAAACTTATATAAAGTTATATGTCAAACAAATGTCAAGAAAGCTTGGTGGAGAGAAATACACATTTCTCATAATCCCTTATAATCAGTGGGAGAGTCTGGGTCCAAACATAAGGGCATTTTGGCAATATCTATCAAAATTACAAAGATATATGGCCCTTGATTAGTAATATCACATCTGAATTTTATTTCATAATTATATACTTGCTCATGGGCAAAATGACATGTACAAGGTAATTCACTGCAACACTGTTACAATAAAAAAAACTAGAACTAAAATGTCTACCAAGAGAGAACTGGCTAAATAAATGATCCAAAAGGAAACCATACAAATTAAAAAACAAAACTGTACATACTCTTTGGAAAGATCTTCTATGAAGATTTCCATTGTTTAGTGTAAAGGGAAGGGTGGGAAGACCAATTTGTAAAACAATAGGTATAATATGCTGGCTTTGGAATTGGTGGGTTTTGGAGGGTAAAGAAATAAGGGTTTTGAAGGGGAAAGAAATAAGAATCTGTGTTTTTATTAATATAAAGAAACTCTAGAAGGATACGTAAACTAATAAATAGTTCCCTGGGTGGGATAAGCATGCTGGAGGAATGGGTGAACAGGAACAGGGTGGCTGAGGGCTAGGGGTGGGAAGGTTTACATTGTTTAACTTTTTTATGTTTAAAAAGTTTTCAATCCCATGGGAATCCATTACTACTAAATAGATCAGTAAATTAATAAGCCAAAAAGGGTCCAAATACTATCAATATACACACATGGTGACAGGAACTATGCTTGTTTTTTTTTTTACCATCTCTATAACCAAGATCCCAGCAATGCCCATCTATCTCACTGAAGTCTGTAGTGTGACCACGTCCATTTGGCTTAAGCCATCAGCCCAAGATCTCTAACACTAGTCTTCTAGAGAAAAGATATTTTCTCTGTAATTCTGTTTTCCTTCTCTCGGGTTCAGGGTCAACCTCTTCTCCCTTAGTAGTTTTGATGTGTGTGTGTGTGTGTGTGTGTGTGTGTGTGTATTATTTCTCCAGTCACTTCATAACAAAAGCCTCACCTAAGGATTCTCCTTCTTGTCTATGAGTCCACAGGTTAGACTTTTCTATTCACCAGCAATTCACCCTAACAACCAAGTCATGGTCTAATAAATAAGGGAACCTACAAAATGAAGGCATCCAGAGTTTGCCAACCAATAATATCTCCTCCTCAAACTAAAACAATGAGATAACCCATATCCTGGATTATCCTCCCTAATGAGTTTATCATCCACCTCTCATTTACCTAAAATGCAAATAGTATGGTATCTATGCAAATGCTGCTCATTCCAGCACCCTGTCCATTAGGCCAACTCCTATGTACCTACGTCAGTTGAGGTGACTTCTTCTCTAGAGCCTTTCCTAATCCCCCAAGACTCACTTCCATCCATGGGATCCTGCTGTGACCTGTGTGTATCTCATTTATCATAGTGCACTGCAAATATGAGTTTGCTTATCTTCCCTTCTGGACTATGGATCCCTCAGGAAAAGGAGACAGTCATACTCATATTATAACCCAAGTACTCAGCAAAGTGCCTTTACAAACGGCAGGTAATCAAAAATGTTCAGTGACTGAATTAAAGAAACTACACATGTAGACAAATTGTGAGCATGGAGGAAATTCCACTTAATGTTCTCTTAGCCCCAAAGGCATTTTACTTAATTCAGTCCCTGCTATGAAAGAAACAGCAACTCCAATAACACTTTCCCTTACTGATATCTATTAATATTCTAGGTTAATATAAAACAACTGAAAACATTATCTCAATCACTTCAAGAATGTTGCATTAAACTATGTTAAAAATGTGTGTCTATTAAAGGATAATAAATAGTTGATGAAGTGCTAAATTTTTAAGACCTTTTGTTCATGTTTTGTTTTTAAGAAATGATATAATGACAAAAAACAAGGATATATAGTATCTTCTAAGAAGGTAGATAGGATTATAGGGATCAAGTATTCCTCCACATTGTCTTTTTTGTTTTTTGTTTTTAATATGGAACCCTTCACGAATTTGCGTGTCATCCTTGTGCAGGGGCCATGCTAATCTTAGTATATGTGCTGCTGAAGCAAGCACCACATTGTGTCTTAAACAATGACTTGTATGAGCTTTCCCATATGGGCTGTCCCAAGTGGCCTGATGAAAAGAAAGCAGAGAACAAAATAATCAACTATTCATATATAACCAAGAACTGTATGGCAGGTGCCTATAATTCAAAATGGGTTTCCAAATTTTATCAAATAATGGTAAAAACTAGGAACCAGAGAAAAACAAATTTTAAGGATGCCTGTTAAAAACTTCCTAGTTAACCATGAAACTGTCTTCCAAATCCAGGAATTCAGTAAAGCTTTCTATTTTCTGTCAGAGAATGTTAAGGAACAGTAAACATAACTAGGAAATACATGGATGTATACTGAACCATGGATACACACATTTCTATTTGTCTCTGTCTCTATCTAAAAAGACTAGTAATTTTATACTGATATCTCAAATTCCAATCTAACACAACATCATTCAATCCATATTTACAATTCCCTTTTTAATTTTTTTATTTTTTTAATGTTTATTCATTTTTTTGAGAGAGCGTGAATGGGGGAAGGGCAGAGAGGAAAACACAGAATCCAAACCAACCTCCAGGCTCTGAACTGACAGCCCAGAGCCTGATGCGGGGCTCGAACCCACAAACCATGAGATCGTGACCTAAGCCGTTGGATGCTTAACCAGCTGAGCCATCCAGGCACCCCTTTAATTTTTTTTAATATTTATTCTTGAGACAGAGAGAGAGAGAGGGGGGGGAGAGAGAGGGAGACACAGAATCGGATGCAGGGTCCAGGTCAGTACAGAGCCTGATGAGGGTCTTGAACCCACAAAATGTGAGATCATGACCTGGGCCAAAGTCAGGCACTTAACCGACTGAGCCATCCAGGTGCCCCTACAATTCCCTTTACCACAGTGATAAATCTCTTTATCTTCAACGTATTGGTAAACACATTCAATCCTAAAATATGTAAAGTAGTTACAGAATTCTTAATTCAAACCACTGTGAAAAACAATTCTGACAACAGTTCAGTATTTGTTGTTTAGAAATTTTTTTGTTTTGAGCTTGCGGTGTATAGTCAAAATTCTGTGTAGTTAACTGGTTTAGTTTTTATTCTTTTTCCCTTTCAATGTGGTTGTTATTTACTAGAAATCCAGTTAGGTTCATTTGTTTGTGTCTTTATTTCACTTGGGCTGTTTTCTTTCCACCCAGATAGATTTTATGTATTTGTTTTTCATTATGTTAAACATTCATATAGTTCTAAAACTCAGACTTAACACAAAAAGATACTCTCACAAAAGCATCCCTCCCTCTATCCCTACTACTTCCATTCTCTTCCCCTTCATCCCTTCTACACCGTTTCCACCCAAATCCTGTAAGAAACCAATCTCAGTAGTTTCTGGCTTATCCTTCTTGCATTTATTTTGGCGCCTATGTGCAAATACATATTTATATTCCTGTTTCCTTCTTTTCTTACATAAAAGGCTAACACATTGTAGTTATGCTTTTGCACTTTTTTTCCATTAACAGTAGGCCCTGGAAATAACTTTGTATCAGTTCACAGGGCTCTTCCTCACTCTTTTCTTACAAGTGCACTGCACTCCACTGTGTGGATATACCACTGTTTATGGGTATTTATATTGTTTTCAATATTTTCACAATGCAAAAATGTAAACTAATGACATCCTCCTGTTCTGCATCCACCATCTCAGACACAAACAGAAACAATCAAAAAAACTGGCTCTACCTCTAAAAACACCAAATTCAACACTTCCATTGTTCCCGACACAGTCCCTGTCTAAGTCCTCATCAATACTTCTTGGCTGTTTTGCTCCAACACCCTCCTAATCAGTCTCTCTGCCTCTACTCTAGCCTCTCTACAGTTCATCTGTGCCAAAGCAACCCAAAATGTACTTCATAGACCATGAATCAGGTAACTCCAATTCCTTGTTTAAAACCTTTCAAAAACATCCCATTGTAACCCTACCTGAGTTGCACCTATAACCTGCAGAGACCCTATATGATCTGATATCTGCCAATCTCTGACCTCAGCTTCCACTCTCTTCCTCATTCACTACTCTTTAATCACACTGGTTTGCTTTCTGTTCCTCCCATAATTTGTTCATTACTTTGTGCTTTTATACTTGCTGTGCTTTCAGCTTCAAATGTTCTGCCCCTGGTTATCGGCGACCTTCTAACATTCATGTCTTAACCAAAAGTTACCTCTTCTAAGAGGCTTTCTGTGGACTGCCACAGTTAAGCTATAACCTGGGTCATTTTATACCACTTTATTACCTTCATAATTCTTGTTAGTGCTTATAATTCTCATTTATTATTTACATGTTTGTTTCTTCCACTGGAAAAGGAGGAAAGATAGATTTTCTTTAAGATTTTTTTAAGGTTTATTTATCTATTTTGAGAGAGACAGAGAGAAATGACAGGGAGGGGGGTCGGAGGGGAGTCCCAAGCAGGCTCCACAGGGTCAGTGAAGAGGCCAACATGAGGCCCAAACTCACAAAACCCTGAGATCATGACCTGAGCCAAAATCAAGAGTCATACACTTAACCCAGTGTACCCCTAAGATTTTAAGTAATCTCACACCCAAGGTGGGGCTCAAACTCACGACCCAGAGATCAAGAGTTGCCACGTTCTACCGACTGAGCCAGGCAGACACCCAGGAAAGATAACTTTTAATCCATACAACTTTAACTTTGTTGTTTTTTAAACTTTCTCTAAGTCTGAAATTATTTCAAATAATTCTCCATGGAATTGCCTATTCTGGACATTTTATATAAATGGAATCATTAAATACTTTTGTGAATGGTCTCTTTTGCTTAGCATTGTTTTTTTTTTTTTTTTTTTAATTTTTTTTTTCAACGTTTATTTATTTTTGGGACAGAGAGAGACAGAGCATGAACGGGGGAGGGGCAGAGAGAGAGGGAGACACAGAATCGGAAACAGGCTCCAGGCTCTGAGCCATCAGCCCAGCCTGACGCGGGGCTCGAACTCACGGACCGCGAGATCGTGACCTGGCTGATGTCGGACGCTTAACCGACTGCGCCACCCAGGCGCCCCAATGCTTAGCATTTTTTCAAGGTTCATCCATGTTGGAGCACGTATAAACGTAACTGCACTCCTCTTTAAGGCTGAATACTACTCCACTGTATGGATGAACTACGTGTCATTATGCATTCATCAGCTGAAGGACATCTGGGTTGTTTCTACTTTTTGGCTATCGTGAATAATGCTGTTTTGAACATTCATGTACAAGTCTTTGTACGGGCATGTGTTTCAATTCTTTTGAGTATATACCCACAAGTAGAATTGCTGGGTCACACGGTAATTCTATATTTAACTTTTTGAGGAATTGACAACTATTTTTCCAAAGTGGCTGCACTATTTCACAATCCAACCAGCAACGTATGAGGGTTCCAACTCTACATGTAATACTTGTTATTGTCCGTGTTTTCATTATAGCCACCCTAGTGGTGTAAAAAGTGGTATCTCTTATGTTTTGATTTGCATTTCCTTAATGACTAATGACATTGAGCAATTGCTCATGTGCTTATTAGCCATTTGTATAACCTCCTTGGAAAAATGTTTACTCAAACTTTTTGCCAACTTTTAAATTAGATTATTTAAGTTTGTATTACTGAATTGTAAAAGTGTTCTTTATATATATTCCTTATCAGATATATCCTTTGCTACTATTTTCTCACTGGCCATCTATTTGAATGAGGATCTGAGTTTTCCTATCAACTTAACCACCTGGTTCAGAAGATCTCTATCACTATTAGCTAAACCATAACTAGCATATTAAAAACAATTCATGCTCTGTCTCTGTCTCAAAAATGAATAAAAACATTAAAAAAAATTAAAAAATAAAATAAAATATTTACCATGTAAAAATTAATAGATCTATTAAGTGTTTATTTAAAACATTTTAAACATATTTTAACTTTAAAAACCATAATTTTCAAAACAAAACTTTTAGTGAAAAGAGTAATACTGCTTTATATTTCTGCAAATCTACTTAAATGTCTGGCTTAATAGAAGACAGCTAGATTCTCTTCTCTGCTTCTGTATCCAATGTATTGGCATATCACAAATTATATTGCCTCTGGAAAACTCCATCATATATTTGTAAGCAAATGACATCAAAAAAGCAAATAATGTCTTAAGTTATGAAAACAGATTTGATCTTACAGATCCTTATGAGCTCAGGGATCACTAGGGCCCCCATACTGTGAGAACCACCGCTCCATTCTGGGCTCCCACAATACTCTGGATTGGCTCTATCACTTGCACTCACCACACAACATCAGAATTATCTGTTCATCATTTGTCTTTCTTAAAATTCCTTAAAGCCATGAATGCCAAAGCCTTCAACTTTGCATCCCCAAGTGCCTCATACAGCATATACCCTATATCCTCTCAATAAACACTCCACAAATAAGTATTACTATATAGGAAATATATAGTAAACAAGAAAATAGTCATACACCTTAATATCAAAAGGTATATGTGAACAAAGCAGATTTTTCCATGGCCAGTTCTTTAGCTAACAGAAATGCACAAAAGAAAATCTTGCATTTATAACAATTCCAGAAGTTAGAATAAAGGATACCATTCAGACTTGGTCTGACCACACTAGATTAGACCTTTTCAAAGTTCAGCCCTGAGGGAACAAGGAAAGCAGATCCTAAAAAGTATCTTAGACTGTAAACAAACACCCACTGCTCCAGTCTTCTGACTAAATAAAAGTATCCACCTCTGTAACAAGACAATTTACCCACTGTTTAAAAAAAATGGGTGGGGAGGAGTGTTGGTGTTAAGGTAGGGAGAGTGCCAGTGACTGATGACTAAGACTCAAACAGGTATTCCCAGCTCATGAATTTCCTGAAATTTTGTCAATCAAATTAGAATGTGAAAAAATGTATTTTCCTGTCTTTATTTGCATTGATTTTCAAATCAATGCCACCTTGCATTTTTATAAATGAACATCATCCTCCCAGAGCGACTGGGTGGCTCAGTCAGTTGATCGGCCAAGTGACTCTTGATTTTGGCTCAGGTCATGATCCCAGGATCACTGGATCAAGCCCTGTGTTGAGCTCCATGCTGAACGTGGAGTCTGCTTAAGGTTCTTTCTCTCTCTCTCTCTCTCTCTCTCTCTCTCTCTCTCTCTCTCTCTCCCTCTCCACTCCTTCTGCCCCTCTCCCTGGCTTGAACTCTCTCTCACTCTCTAAAATAATAATAATAATAAATATCATCCTCCCAATCAAATTAAATACCAACATCATAACATTATTGAAGATAGGACACATACGTGCATCTCTCACTTACACCTAGCCCAGTACCTTGATGCTCAACCAATAGTTTAGGTTTGTCCATTAATTGGATATATGAAGTACTTGCACCAAGGAAAAAGAGATCCCTTTCCAGTAAGACTTAGGATGGGTTGGGATGGGATGTCACACTAACCAAGATGAAGAGAAAAGCTCTTTGAACAATTATCAGGAGTGATGGGGAAATTCAATGCAGAGCTAAAAGAGCCTGGGGCTCTAGGGGAGCAGCCTGCACACCCTAGAGAAATGGCCTCCTTCCCTAGGTCTGTACTCTAAACTGTAAAATGAAGTTCTAAAATGCAGCTGGCCTCCTTCCCTAGGTCTGTACTCTACACTGTAAAATAAGCTCTAAAATGCAGAGGCTCTTGGCCACCCTTTTCAGGAAGTCTTGGTAGCTTGCATGCCCAAGAAAGCCCCAACCCTTGGCAGAACAAATCTGACATTCCAAAGGTCTGAATTTTGACTGGAGTCAGCTCACTAGTATTCCATATATTGGCAAAGCACTCATTTACTGTTAAATCACTTACAACAAACAGATTAGAAATGTTACTACTTTTTCTAGATAAGGAAATAGGAACACAAGTAACCTGACAAATTATTTGACCTCTTCTGGAGAAAAAGCCATGTGAGTATTTTAGAAAATAACAGTCATCAAAATAATTTCCTAGCTCCTATTATAAAATTTAATAAAAGCAGAACTCTTATTAAACTTTTAGTAGTTAAAATCACAGAATGTTTTTGCATTAGCAACACACCGTAAATACAGAACCAGTACAAAGACATTCACTTTGGCATAACCTTAGAACACTGTTTATAGAACCATAATATCATGGTTTAGAAAATAAGTGTTTCTTCTAGTTTTCTTGTCACAGGAAACTAATATCCATTATGTTCACTAAAATTTCACTATATTCTAAATTTTATTTATTTTTATATTACCTAATCAAAAAGCCTTCTATGGCCTTTAAGTGGATATAACATTATTCTCATTTGATAATCTCATCAACAATTAAGAATAGCTCTACAAGAGGTGCCCGGGTGGCTCAGTTAAGCATCTGACTCTTGATATTAGTTCAGGTCATGCCGTCACGGTCATGAGATCAAGCCCCTCGTCTGGCTTGGCACTGAGCATGAAGCCTGTTTGGGATTCTCTCTCCCTCTCTATCTGCCTCTCCGCCACTTGTGCATGTGTGCACCAGCTCTCTGTCTCTCAAAATAAACATTAAAAAAAAAAAAACCCAGCTCTACAAAATAAGCTGTAATCTGGTCATTAAATGCAAGATACACAATTCCTTAGGAATTCTTTTTCTTTCCTAGGTATACTGAGAGTAGCCTTTAACAAACTCATTAAGAATAAAAAATCAGGGGCACCTGGGTGTCTCAGCTGGTTAAGCATCCAACTCTTAGTTTCAGCTCAGGTCATGATCCCACAGTTTGTGAGTTTGAGACCTGTGTCAGATTCTGCTCTGACAGTACAGAACCTGCTTGGGACTTTCTCTTCCCCACCCCCCTCTCTGCTCCTCCCCTGCTCCTGCTGCTCACTCTAAATAAAATAAATAAATAATAAATAAATAAATAAATAAACAAACAAAAACTTAAAAAAAAAGGAATAAAAAAATCAGCATTAGAAAATCCACTTCCCATTTTAAAAGGATTTGTCCTTCCCCTTACGAAAAGTATCAGAATTTCCTTACTTACATCAGAAGAGCAACAGGTTTTATATAGACTAAGAGAAAGATGGGTTAACATACTATCATAAACACATCGGTGCTTTGTTTATAAAATCTTAAGTGGTTTTTCAGACTTGAAAAGAAACATTACGGAGTACCACCAGTGTATTCATCCAGCCACATGATAACTAAACATGCTCAGCAGACAGAGGAACCCCAGGAATGACTAAATTGGCATCATCCTATTTGGTCAAGGCTGGGACTGAAGACAGAAGGCTCTGAATCTCAGGGTATCTGGCACCTATTTATTCAAAATTATTCTGGAGTAAGTTAGACTTGAAAAGAGACCAATAGGAGATAAAGAGCTAGAAAGACCGGGGCGCCTGGGTGGCGCAGTCGGTTAAGCGTCCGACTTCAGCCAGGTCACGATCTCGCGGTCCGTGAGTTCGAGCCCCGCGTCGGGCTCTGTCCTGACTGCTCAGAGCCTGGAGCCTGTTTCCGATTCTGTGTCCCTCTCTCTCTGCCCCTCCCCCGTTCATGCTCTGTCTCTCTCTGTCCCAAAAATAAATAAATGTTGAAAAAAAAAAATTAAAAAAAAAAAAAAAAAAAAAAAGAGCTAGAAAGACCAACAGAAAAAAAAGCTAACATTTATGTAGTGAGAGGATGGGCAATTTCTGGAGTTACACAGGAAAACAAGTAGACTGGCCAGTGGTGATGCTGCCCATGGCTGGATGTTGAAAAACACGATCATCAAAATACAAGAAACTGGGACATTACAGGGATCCCTATGCAGGGGAAAAGAGGCTTACTTTTTACAATAAATTTTTGTACTTTTAAGCTTTATACTATACGCAATCATTCCATGGCTCCTATAGCTCTTTGTGGAAATGCCCACAAACACATAAATTATATCCATACACATAGATTTGTTAATCACCACTCTGAATTTGAGCCATTTATTACAGTATGTCAATTTGCCTTCTTTCTTTCAATGGTCATAATCCAGATCTTAGATCATAGAGAATCTGAACGAAATGTTTCAGAATAAAATCTAAATGTTATTTATTCATTACAGGATTGCTTGTAATGTCTAAAAACTGTAAACCTAAAAGTCTACCAATAGGGAGCTGGTTAGGTACATAATGGTATATCCACGTAAGAGAATGCTATGCATGCAACTATTAAAAAAACAAAGTCTCTAAATGAAAAAAAAAAAAAAAAACAGCAACACTCAGAACAATGTTTGGAGTACACTATCATTTTTCTTTTTTAAAAAAGTTAGGAGATATAAAAACATATGTATTTGCTTATATAAGCACTCAGGAAAAATGCGTTTGTAACCACTGGCTGCCTCAAGTAATGAAAATTGGGTGGCTGGACAACAGATAGAAGGGAGACTTTTCAGGGTAGCTCAGTCGGTTGAGCTTCTGACTCTTATTTCCAGCTGGGTCATGACCTCATGGTTCATGGGTTTGACCCCACATCCAGCTCTGCACTGACAGCATGGAAGCCTGCTTGACACTTCTCCTCTCTCTCTGTCCCTCCCTCACACATGCATGTGCCTTCTAGCTCTCTCTCTCTCTCTTCTCACTTTCTCTCAAAATTAATAAACTTAAAAAAAGACTTTCCACTGTATGCTTTGTTTCCTTTTGAATTTTGAATCATAGAAGTGTATTACCTGTTCAATAATCAATAATTAAAAAATTAAAACTAAACCCAGCATCTTGAGGTATCTAATTCCTGTACTTACCTCACTTGCTAGCATTTTCAATCCCCTCCTACCAATCAGATCTTTCCCTCTGACTCCAGAAACATACATACCTCACTTGTCCTCTTTCCCTTCTTCCCATCCTTTTCCTTTTCCTTCCTTAACAGCCAACATCATCTCCATTAGTCTCTCCCTACTAGCTCCCTTAATGCCTGTAGTCTAGATTTTGTCCCATCCCTCCACTGAGAAAGTTTCACCATCAAGTCCTTCAAGACCAAATTCAAGTCTGGTTTCCAGGATGTCTTCTTTTACCAGTCCAGCTCACATTGACCTTGGTCTCCTCAGAATCTTAAGGATTTTTAAAACACAATTTAGCATTATACTGTAGGTTGTCTTACAGTGCTGGTTATTTTATTATGTCTTGTACCCTAAATCAAATTAAGGGCTGGGAAAAAATGGATTTATAAATACCAAATACCATGACATGGTATTTCAATTGACTTTATTAGAACTCTTTATTCATCCTCTTCGTGGGGTGACTACAATGTACAGAACAATGTACAATATTTAGAGTACACACTTTTTAATATTTTTTTTTTTGAAAGAGAGGGAGAGCATGAATGGGGGAAAGACAGAAAGACAGGGAAACAGAGAATCCCAATCAGGCTCCATGCTATCAGTGCAGAGCCCAATAGGGCTCGATCTCACAAAATGTGAGATCATGACCGGAGTTAAAATCAAGAGTCAAGACACTTAACCGAATGAGCTACCCAGGCAGCCCTAGGATACGAATAAAGATTTTTCAGAATAAAATCTAAATGTTATTTATTCATTACAGGATTGCTTGTAATGTCTAAAAACTGTAAACCTAAAAGTCTACCAACTGCTTGCTTGCCTCAGGGAATGAAAGTGGATGGCTGGGGAATGGGTGGAAAGGTAAGTATTTCTCTAGGTTCAATGTTCCTAAGGCCCAAGGCTTTCTTCAGTTTAATTCAAACATTATCAAGTGCCCACTGTACGCCAGGCACTGTGCTAAGTATTTTAGTGGTGGATGCAGGGTGAAACTAAATTGTAAAAGACATTACAAGAGATGGTTCTCCACCCTAAGGGGTAAATAATTAGCTATGGGAATTTCAAAAGACTGGGGTGAAAGCTAAGACAAAGGTACAGGATATAAAAGTGGGGCTCTTAGTGCAACCTAGACAGTTTTGGGGAAAAGTACACCTGAGATGAAAATGAATAAGAGCAAAGTTTGGAGGTAAAAGGGAGCAGAAAGCTTTCTCAATGTGGATGGATGCTACACTAACAGCTCTGTATGAATTAACACATGATGAGGTATTATCCCATTTATCCCATTTTACAGATGAGGAAACGGAGGCATACAGAGGACAGATAACTTGCCCAAGATAACATGCTAATAAAGATGATTTCAGGGGGCACCTAGGTGGCTCAGTTGGTGGAATGTTCAACTCTTGATCTGGCTCAGGTCATGATCCCAGGGGCGTGGGACTGAGCCCCATATCAGGCTCCAGGTTGAGCATGGAGCCTGCTTGAGATTCTTTCTTCCACCGCCCCTTCTCCTCTCCCAACTTGTGCTCTCAAAAAAAAAAAGTCAAGCTTTCTTTAAAAAAGAAAACAAAAACAAAACAAAAACGGGGCGCCTAGGTGGCTCAGTCAGTTGAGCCTCTGACTTGGGCTCAGGTCACAATCTCACCGTTGGGGGGGTTCAAGCCCCGCGTCAGGCTCTGTGCTGACAGCTCTCTCTCTCTCTGCCCCTCCCCTGCTGGTGCTCTATCTCTCTCTCTTTCAAAAATAAATAAACATTAAAATTTTTTTAAAAAACAAACAAACAACAAAAAAAAACAACTATGAACTCAGTCTGGTCCCAAGACAGTAACAGAAAGGTTGAGTCTTGGGTTTCAGTACTGCCTTGGGAAGACCAGGGCTATTTCACTCCTATCCTTACTCCTCTCTCCCTTTTTTTCCTCCAATCATTCTTCTAGCTTTTCCCAGATTTTCTCCTGTTCATCTTCCTTCCCTGCTCTGTCAGCATCATAGCCTTTCTCTTTCTCTGTCTCCACACATATCCTGCACAAACTGTATCATACCTGGCCACTATAAAACTAGACAAAACTGTAGCAGAAAGATTATAGATAAAATTTAAATGTCCATTCATACACAAATAGAGAAAAATATTGACAACAAAATAATTAGAAGCCATGAAAAGGAATAAAACAGTTCAATACCTAAAAACTATCAAATATATTGGTAACTGACAAACAAAAGACACAAAGAACAATGAGTATGCTATACTACTTTTTGTGAGGGTGGACGGTTTGGGGGTATATTAAATAAATGTAATAGATTCTAGTAAGCTGGCAGCTTAATTCAAATCTCATGCTGGGGCAACTTACAAGTACAACTCATAACTTACAAAGTATTTGAGCCAAAATATATAGGAAGTAAAAAGTCACGGGCATACTTACTAGAAGACAAACCAAGCACACTAACACAAAAAACTATTAAATAACATCATAAGTCAAGATCTGAACTCATATTTAGTGATTCACTTTGATCAGAGGGTAAAATCTTAGGGGCCCTGACTTTGTGGCTTCCTATTACCCATTGCCTCCAGCCTGCACACAGCCATCTCTATCCTGGAATTCTCTTGGTGAAATCTGAAATGCTCCCAACGGTCTAAAATGTAATCCCTATGGGAGCACCTGGCTGGCTCAGTCAGGGGAACATGCGACTCGTAATCTTGTGGTTATGAGTTCAAGTCCCAAACTGGGTGCAGAGATTACTTAAAAATAAAATTTTAAATTAATTAAAAAAAAAAAAAAGTAATCCCTCTGCCTGGCAGTCAAGTGTAAACAATGAATTACCAAGGTCAAGTTCTAGCTCCAGCTCATTCATGATTTGTCTCACCTTGGGAAAATTCCCTCAATTTCCATTTTTATTTGTAAAGCAGGATGATTAAGCTATATGATCTTTAAGTCCATTTCAGCTATAAATTGCACTTGACTGAGTCACTCATACCTCGAAACTCCTCAGCTTTTGTCTCTCAAACAAAACTCTCCAAGCTTCCTCCTACAAGGTCCCACATGGCCCTTGCCTCCCTGTTGGACTCATCCTACACATCTGTCCCCCTCACTCTCTCTTCTAAAGTTATATACAGTCTCCTTTCAATTACTCCAAGATGCCAGCCTCCCTCCCACTGGAGTCTTCCCATGCACTGCACCACCATATCCCATCTATTCTAGGGGTGCTCAGTCATGTCAGACCCAATGCTCCCTTTTGTAAAATAACAAATATTTCATAACATCCTCTTACCACACTGCAATAAAATTTATAGATAATACAAAGGAAACATAATTTTAAGTAATTACATATATATCTTTTAACATAGCATACTGTCTTATAAAGGAGAAATAGGGGCGCCTGAGAGGCTCAGTCAGTTAAGCGACCGACTTCAGCTCAGGTCATGATCTCGCGGTCCTTGAGTTCAAGCCCCGTATCAGGCTCTGTGCTGACAGCTCAGAGCCTGGAGCCTGTTTTAGATTCTGTGTCTCCCTCTCTGACCCTCCCCTGTTCATGCTCTGTCTCTCCCTGTCTCAAAAATAAATAAAACGTTAAAAAAATTTTTTAATAAAAAATAAAGGAGAAATAAAAAGAATATAATTTAGTACAAAATAACACATATGCTAGGGGCACCTGAATGGCTCAGTTCGTTAAGCATCAGGCTCTTGATTTTGGCTCAGGTCTTGAGCTCATGGTTCTTGTGAGTTCGAGCCCGGCAATGGGATCCACACTGTCTGCACGTGGAGCCTACTTGGTATTCTCTTTCTCCCTCTCTCTCTGCCCCTCCCCTGCTCGCTCACATGCCCTCATGCGCAAAAGTAAATAAACTTTAAAAAATACATTTACATATATGTGGGCACACAAATACCAAATACCCTGGTATAATTTTATTAGAAGAGAACAGAGCAGCATAATACTATGTTTTTCATCACAAACTTTGTGGGGACTATTTGACCATTCAAAATGTACATATGAAAGTATAATCCTGATTTATAAAAACAACAAAAAACTCAAAATCAAGAAACCTGAGTGCCAATAACAGCTCTGCCAGTAATAAGCCTAAAATCACTCCTAAGTCTTCCCCCCCCCCAAATTTTTATTTAAGTGATCTCTATACCCAGTGTGGGGCTGGAACTCAGGACCTCGAGATCAAGAGTCACGTGTTCTTCTGACTGATCCGGCCAGGCACTCCCCACCCCCACCTTTTTTTTTTTTTTTAATTTTTTAATGTCACTTCAACTATACAGCCTTGGATAAAGTTCCAGGCTGGAAGAAGAGTGCACACACGGCTGGCACAGTCACTGGGTGGTGATCAAGCAGGTGCAACTCCAAGCTTACTTCAAACAGAACAGCAGCTCAGCTAGGATTTGTTTATATACTGCAACTGGCATCTGTTTATATAAGGATTCTGTGTTACTCCTCGTATGATAAAAGGTACTATGGCAGTTTCTTATAAAACTAAACATGTAATTACCCGACAACTCAGTAATTGCACTCTTTGGCATTTATCACAGAAAAGGGAAATATTTTGTTCACACAAAAAATAAATGTTCATACTTGCTTTATTTATAACAGCCCAAAACTGAAAACAATCCAAATCCAATCTAAACAATCCAAAAAAAGAAGCCAATTGGAGACAAAAAACAAAACACTTCAGGAACGAACCTCTTTCTAAAAGACAACACATGAGAGTTAAATGTCTGTTTAAGCCTCATAGGTTAACTGAGAAACCATTCTTCAAAATACACACACGGCAAAATACCTGAGATTACAGTAAAGCAACTCAAGGTGTTCTGTGAAACTCTGCAGGAAACTAGTCTGGACTGGGTTTCAGGATAGAAGTGCTCTGAATATGACACTATGTCTTCTCCAACACTCCAATTCTACAGCTAATTACCTTTGTCCTTAATTTAGATTCAAGTGTAGATAGTATACACAGTATTAGCTCAAAGGAATGTAAGACACAATAGGGGACTGAGAAAAAACATGAAAAGTAAAATCTAGGTGTAATTTCCAAATTTTGCTTCATTTACCCCATAGTTTCAAGCCCCTTTTAAAATTCTTGCCAAGGACATTAATAGGTAACTTTTTTTTTTATGTATGTTTGTTTATTTATTTTGAGAGAGAGAGAGAAAGAGCACGTGCACGTACACACGTCAGTGAGGGAGGGGCAAAGAGAGAGAGGGAGAGAGAATCCCAAGCAGGCGCCACACTGTCAGAGCAGAGTCTGACACAGAACTCTGTCTCACAAACTGTGAGATCATGACCTGAGCCAAAATCAAGAGTCGGACGTTAACTAACTGAGCCACCCAGGTACCACTAAACTCACTTTAAAATTTACATCATTTCCCTCTCTCTAACAATACTTTTACAGTTTAATGAATATGTAGCAAAATGTTAACAAGCAGATGATATACAGAAAGAAAACCTAGGGCATGAATAATCTCCTGATTAACAACCATAATACTTAGCAAATCACATTTATTAATGAAATTTAAAAAGAAAATAGAATTATTCAGCAAAAAGAAAGTACTGATATATGTTACAGTATGGATGAACCTTAAAAATATTATGCCAAGTACAAGAAGCCAATCACAGAAGACTGTGTAATAGGCAAATCTACAGAGATAAAGTAGATTAGCCATTGCTTAGAGATGGGGCATGGATGGGATTGAACAATGATAGCTAAAAGATTTCTTCTTACACTGATAAAAAATGTTCTAAAATTGATTTTTGTATGTATTGGAATATACTAAAAACTACTGAATTATACACTTTCAATGGATGAATTGTATGGTATGCAATTACTATACACACATACACACACACACATATATATGTATAATCAATAAACCTATTGTCAAAAAAAAATTGAGAAAAACTCTCACCACTTTACAAAAAAATGTTTATTTTCAGCCAGGGTGTATGCACACACACAGGCATGTACTCAAGTGGGAGAAAGTAAGAGAGAGAGGGAAGGAGAGAAAGAGGGAGGGAGACGGAGGGAGAGGGAAAGAGGGAGGGAGACAGAGGGAGAGAATCCCAAGCTGACTCCATGCTGTCAATGTAGAACCCAACATGGGGCTCAACCCCATGAACCATGAGATCATGATCTGAGCCAAAACCGAGTCAGACACCTAACTGACTGAGCCACCTAGGCACCCCTCGCCACTTTTAATCAACATTGTACTGAATGAAGTTCTAGTAACCGCAATCAGACAAGAAAAAAGAAATAAAAGGTATCCAAATTGGGAAGGAAGAAGTAAAACTGTCATTATTTGCAGATTACATGATAGGATATTTAGAAAACCCTAAAGACTTCACCAAAAAAAACTATTAGAACTGATAAATTCAGTGAAGTTGCAAGATACAAATCAAGATATAAAAATCTGCTGCATTTTATACACTACCAACGAAATAGAAGAAGGAAAACTCAGGAAACAATCCCATTTACAAGTGCATCAAAAAGAATAAAATAACTAGGAATAAGAATCACTAAATTCTCTCCTGAAACCAATACTACACTATTAAGTTAACCAACTGGAATTTAAATAAATAAATAGGAATAAATTTAACCAAAGAGGTGAAAGAACTATATTCTAAAAACTATAAGACACTGAGAAAAAAATTCAAAGTTGACACAAATAAATGGAAAGATACACCTGCTCAAAGACTGGAAAAAATATTGTTAAAATGTCCATACTACCCACAGCACTCTACAGATTCAACACAATCCCTATCAAAATACCAATAGTATTTTTTGAAGAACTCTAACGAATAATCCTAACATTTATAAAGTAAAACAAAAACCCAAATAGCAAAGACAATCTTGACAAAGAACAAAGCTGGAGGTATCACAATCCCAGTTTTCAAACTATACTACAAAGTTACAGTAATCAAAACAGAATGGTACTGGCACAAAAACAGACATATATACATCAATGGAATAAAACAGAAAGCCAGAAATGAACCCATACTTACCTGCTCAATTAATTAATCTACATCAAAGAAGGCAAAATATACAATGGGGAAAAGACAGTCTCTTCAATGAATGGTGCTGGGAAAACTGGACAGCTACATGCAAAAGAATGAAACCAAACCACTTTCTTACACCATACACAAAAAATAAACTCAAAATGGATTAAGGAGCTAAATGTGTGACCTGAAACCATAAAACTAAACTTAAGTAGTAATCTCTTGGACATCAACCTTGGCAATATTTTTCTGGATCTGTCTCCCCAGGCAAGGAAAACAAAAGCAAAAATAAACCATTAGGACTACATCAAACTAAAAAGCTTTTGCACAGCAAAAGAAACCATCAACAAAACAAAAAGGGCAACCTAAAGAATGGGAGAAGATACCTGCAAATGATATATCTGATAAGGGGTTAATAGCCAAAATATATAAAGAACATGGGGCTCCTGACTGGCTCAGTCAGTGAAGCATGTGACTCTTGATCTTGGGTCATGAGTTCAAACCCCACGTTGGGTGTAGAGCTTACTTAAAAAAATTTTTGAGGGGCACCTGGATGGCTCAGTCGGTTGAACATCCGACTTCAGCTCAGGTCATGATCTCACAGTTCGTGAGTTCGAGCCCCACGTCAGGCTCTGTGCTGACAGCCCAGAGCCTGGAGCCTGCTTTGGGTTCTGTGTCTCCCCTCTCTCTGACCCTCCCCTGCTCTTGCTCTGTCTCATTCTCTCTCTCAAAATAAATAAACATTAAAAAAAAAAAATTTTTTTTGAAAACTAAAAATTTAAAAATATGTATATATAAAGAACTTTTACAACTCAACACCAAAAAACAATCTGATTAAAGAATGAGCAGAGAGAGGTAGTTGGCTGACTCAGTTGGTAGAGCATGTGACTCTTAGTCTTGGGGTTGTGAGTTCAAGTTCCACTTTTTAGGTGTAGAGATTACTTAAATCTTGGGGCGCCTGGGTAGCTCAGTTGGTTAAGTGTCCAACTTCAGCTCAGGTCATGATCTTGAGGCTAATGAGTTCGAGCCCCACATCACTCTTTGCTGACAGCTCAGAGCCTGAAGCCTGCTTCAGATTCTGTGTCTCCCTGTCTCTCTGCCCCTCCCCCACGCACACTCTATCTCTCTGTCAAAAATAAAAAATGTCTTAAAAAAATAAAAATAAATAAAATCTTAAATGTTCAGTTAATAAATAAAATTTTCTAAAAATTGGGCAGAGAACCTGAATAGACATGCTTCCAAAGACATACAGACAGCCAACAAACATTATGAAAAGATGCTCAACATCACTAATCATCTGGAAATGCAAATCAAAACCACAATCTCACTAATCAGAATGGCTAGTATCAAAAACATAAAAAATAGTAAGTGTTGGTAAGGATGTGAAGAAAAGGGAACCCTCGTGCACTGTCAGTGGGAATGTAAATTAGTACAGCCACTGCAGAAAACACCATGGAGGGTCCTCCAAAGACTAAAACTAGAAATACCATACAATCCACTTCTGAGTATTTACCCAAAGAAAACAAAACTGCTATATGCACCCCATGTTTACTACAGCATTATTTATAATAGCAAAGGTATGGAAGCAACCTAAATGCCCACTGATATAGATGAATGGATAAAGATATAGTATTATACAAAATGGAAGATTACTCAACCATTAAAAAGAATGAAATTTTGCCATTCATGACAATGTGGATTGACCTAGAGGTTGTTATGTTAAGTGAAATAAGTCAGAGGAAGACAAATACCGTATGGTTTCATTTATATGTGAAGTCTAAAAAACAAAACAACAACAAAAGAAAAGCACCAGACTCCTCATAATACACAGAACTAGGATTGCCAGAGGGTAGAGGTTGGGGATAGTGAGATAGGTAAGGGGATTGGCAAAATAGGTTAAGGAAGTTGATACAAACCTCCAGTTATAAAAAAAAAAAAAAGTCACAGGATGAAAAGCACAGCATAGGGAATACAGTCATTAATACTGTAATAGCTCTATACCTGGAGCTAGTACGATACTGTATGATAACCACACTGGAGTTAAAATTAATGTTGTAATAACTCTGTACAGTGTTATATGGTAACTACACTTATCTTGGTGAGCATTTCATAATGTATATAATTGTTGAATTACTATGTTGTACACACGAAACTACTATGTCCAACTGTACTTCAATTAAAATTAAATAAATTTAGAGGGGGACCTGGCTGACTCAGTTGGAAGAGCATGCAACACTTGATCTAGGGGTCATGAGTTCAAGCCCCACACTGAGTGTAGAGATTACATTAAAAAATGACATCTTTAAAAAATAAATAGCAAAATTAAATGAGAACAGATAAAATGCTTATATAGAAAAAAGTAAAGAACTTTTTCATATACACCTAATGGCTGAGACACCGAATAAAAACCGAACAAGTCCACTGAGTACAGAAATAGATGGAAGGAAAATGATTGGTTTTAGAATACTTCTGTGCAGATCGCTAAAGAGCTATGCACACTGTGTAGATTAGGACTATCTACCATTCACGATGCAATGTACATTAGTTTCCCTTTCCCTATATAATTCCAACCTCTGCAATTTATATAATTTAAAAAAAGGAAATTAAAAAATAATAAAAAAAAGAGGAAATGTGATATTCAAACGCAATTCCAAGTCTTCATGTGTCATACCTAAGAAATAATGATTGTATCCAAAGATTCAAAGATGTTCACTATAAGGTTATTCATAACAGCAAAGTAAGTTTAATCTTATCTAATTAAGCTTTTGTTGAATACTTTTGTTATTAAATTGCATTACAACCATGTGACAGAATTTTAAACTTTTTTTAATAAATGTTTACTCCTTTTTGAGACAGAACACGCAACTGAGTGGGGGAGGGAGAGGTGAGGGACAGAGCATCCAAAGTGGGCTCCATGCCAACAAGAGGGACTCCAACTCACAAACTGAGCATCCCCTTCTATGTGTCTGAATACTATTAATGATAGATATAATGTTCATGCTCACATTCTTTTCTCATGTGAATGTGGGGGAGGGGGGAGGACAAACAGCACAAATGTAATGCTTATCTATTCATTTTTTTAATTAAAGGATTAATAACTGTAATCTATCGGTTCATTTATTCAAAAGTAAATTCATGAAACAAAAGTAAATTTATGTCTACCTTCCTCTATTCCCAACACTTTAGGATCAAGTTTAGCAAGATGTTTCAATATAGCACCCAACAAATTACCTAGGCAGGAGAGGAAAAAACTTCAGAGTTTTCGTATTTGAAAATTCTGTAAAGATGATCTACACCCGCTTACTAGAACATCTAATAATACCAGATCATACATTAAGCATTTTTGTTAGCTACATATATACAAAGCATAAAACCACAGGTTTCTTTTTTTTTCTCTTCTTTTTTTTTAAGAGAAAGAAAGATATCATGAGGAGGGGGAAAAGTCGGGGAGAGGGCAAAGAGAGAGAGAGAATCTTACACAGGCTCTATGCTCAGCACGGAGCACAATGCAGGGCTGGATCCCACAACCTTGGGATCAAGACCTGAGCCAAAACCAAGAGTCAATGCTCAACCGAATGAGCCATCTAAGCACCCCTAAAACCACATACTTTCTAACTATAAAGCCAAGGCAAAAGCAAAGCTTTTTACACATTCAAACAAAGGCATACTACATCAAACTTTATTTTTTTAACGTTTATTTATTTATTTTCAGAGAGATAAACAAGAGAGCAAGAATAGGAGAGGAGCAGAGAAACAGGGAGAGAATCCTAGGCAGATTCTGCACTGCCAGCTGGGGAGTCCAACACAGGGCTCAATCATGACCTGAGCTGAAATCAAGAGTCTGACGCTTAACCAACTGAGCTATCCAGGAGCCCCAATTTTTTAACTCATAACTCGTACAATAAAACTAGGCTATATCTATATCAAGTTATTTAAGAGTAGTTAGAAAAAGAAAGTTAATGGTTGAGAGGTGAGTGGGGGGATAAGTAAAATAAATGGATTAAAAGACACAAACTTCTAGTTATAAATCAAGGGTGAAAAAACGGCATATGGAATACAATCAATAATACTGTAATAACATTGCTTGGTGACAGATGGAGACTATACTTATCATGGTGAGCAATGAGTAATGTATTAAATTGTTGAATATATATATATATATACACACACACACACACCTGAAACTAATACTTCAAGTAAAAAAAAAAGGTTAAAGGTTCAATGAACAGAAAATTGCATCCTGTTTTCCAAATACTACACAGGTAGTGTAAGATGAAGGTGGTGATTATTATACTAAAAAACCACAACACTTTAAACTTATATAGTATCTTTTAACCTTCCTCTGAAGGACCTAAAAATAAAGAAACTGTTATGATGCAATCAGTTAAAAATATAAATTCTAGGGGCACCTGGCTGGCTCAGCCGGTGGAGCAAAACACTCTGCTCAGGGTTGTAAGTTCAAGCTTCATGTTGGGTGTAGAGAGTACTTAAAAATAAATTTTAAAAAGAAAGAAAGAAAGGAGGAAAGGAGGAAAGGAGGAAAGGAAGAAAGGAAGAAAGAAGAAGGAAGAAAGAAAGAAAGGAAAAGGAAGAAAGGAAGAAAGGAAGAAGGAAGAAAGAAGAAAGGAAGAAAGAAAGAAAGAAGAAAGAAAAAAGAAAGAAAAATACACGTAAATTCTAGAGTCAGATCTGAGTTTGAAACCTGACTTTTCCTCAACTATGTGATGCTTGGCATGTTAACATCCCCCAAAGCTTCAGTTTCCTTATCTCTTAAGCAAGGATATCATCACTACCTTCATTACAAGTTTATGAAGATAAAATCTAGGAAGGCCACTAAGCATAACATGGCATGTAAGTAAGCATCCAATAAATGTTAACTACTATATAGTCTAATCCCATATAGTAAGCACAAAGAGCAAGTTCTTTTTTTTTTCTTCTCCCCTTATTTTCTGAATTTCATATGGTACAAAAGGTATTACATACTTGAACATATTCAAATAGAAGGTTCTTTCCATTCTTTGGGCCAACCTTCCTTCAGAGGCAAAAGAGCGGTTTTTCTAATGGGCTATATTGACAGCCACAACTTTAAATGACAAAAATGATATAAAATAAAAGGAGGGGCACCTGGCTGGAGCAATTGGTGAAGCATGTGACACATGATTTCCAGGTTGTAAATCGAGCCTCACGTTGAGCTTGAGATTACTTTAAAAAAAAGAAAGAAAGAAAGAAAAGAGGAGAAAAAAAGAAAGAAAGAGAAAAAGAAAGGAAATAGGTGACAATATACAGAATTAAAGAAATCATAAATTCTTCACAAGTTAAGGATGAAATCATTGCTGCTGGTTGATATGGCATACATAGCTACCATACACACCACACAGTAGACATTTCTTGTAGGTAGAATCAGGACCTAAAACCCAGAACAATACCAACTACTTAGGAAAATATTAATAATGAAATGGTGGGTAAAGTATACTAAGACTTAAGACAACCAATGATTTTCAATGAAAATGTGAAAGTTTCCTAACCACCAAAAAAAAAAAAAAACCCCAAAATAATTTCAATTGATCACCACCTTGTCAAAACTAACTATCATCTATCTACTCCTATGGATGTTTCCTTAGGCTCTCTAGCAAAAAATAAACATATTAAGAGAATCCCAGATGGTTGTCCCCCAGGACACCCCTCCCCCCAAAAACTCCCCATAATGAATCTCAATTAAGGGGAATAATATATATATATATTATATATATATATATATATACACACACACCACACTATATATACACACACACATATATATGTATCTAGCTGATAAATATGGAACCTTTTTTTTTTCCCTATGTCAGACAGGCAATGTGCCAAGGTCGTAACAAGGTTTAAGGGAGGCACATATCACACAACAACATGAACACCCAATCATCACGCTTATGAACTACAAGAGGGTCAGAAACCTAACTTTTTTAAAATATACAACTGGAGAGGTAAGTTTTAGCTAACAAATTATCATTTTTGTTCAGATAACATAACAGCAGCAATTTGTAATGATTTATAAACACTGCTTTTATTAGTATATAAATACAAGACCTACACTAAATTGGTAGTTCAAGAGTACAAAATTTTAGGCAGCTATTATCTGCCCATGGGCCCTGTCCTCATGCTTTAATAACACATTTTTGCACCAAAAAAAAAAAATACACAATTTTAACTGACCATATTTCAACGGTTTAATAGAAATTAGGGGCGCCTGGGTGGCTCAGTTGGTTAAGCGGCCGACTTCAACCTCAGGTCATGATCTCGCACTCCGTGAGTTCGAGCCCCGCGTCGGGCTCTGTGCTGACAGCTCAGAGCCTGGAGCCTGTTTCAGATTCTGTGTCTCCCTCTCTCTGACCCTCCCCCGTTCATGCTCTGTCTCTCTGTCTCAAAAATAAATAAATGTTAAAAAAAATTTTTTTTTAATAGAAATTAATTACTGTGTAAGTAACTTGTCAGAGGTAGTAGTAAGTGGTCTGGCTACAAAACCTGAGCATCTCGGGTGCCTGGATGGCTCAGTCCGTTAAGCATCCCACTCTTAGTTTCGGCTCAAGTCATGATCTCATGGTTGTTGACTCTAAGCCCTGTATCAGGCTCCGCACTGACTGTGGGGAGCCTGCTTGGAATTCTCTTTCTCTCTCTCTCTGCCCCTCCCCTGCTCTTGCCCGAGCTCTCTCCTCTCTCTCCTCAAAATAAACTCCAAAAAAAAAAAAAAAAAAAGAGAGAGAGAGACAATCTCTATTTCAAACTGCAGTTTTTCAGTTTAATTCCTCTGAAAATTGTTGAAAAGTTGAATTTTTAAATAAACATTAAAGAAAACTTCAAATTGCATTAAACTTATAATTCTGATGGTCTGAAGTACTCATTATTTAAATCATGAAAGCGCAATCATTTAAACTAGTAAGGAGCAAATGTCTCAAAATGGAGTTTGCCCTTTTGTTGACAGTCACCTCAAATTTCTTCCAGTGGCTCAGCAGGTAAGGAATTCATGGAATTCAGGTCTTTGAGGTCTAGTAAGCACTGTGGTTAAACCACCCAGTCAACACCAAATTATGTAGGGCAAAGCCTGTTCATTATCTAATTCCTTTGACCCCTCCCATCCTTTCCCTACTTCACAATTGCCAATACTTCTATATGGTAGGAGATAGATACGAAATTAGTAAATATTACAGTTATTAGAAATGCAAGGAAAAACTATCATCAGGAATGTGGTTAAACTGCAGTTTAAATAAAGCTTCTGGATTACTCATGGATTTCTTTTAATCCACATAATCCTTCTCCTGAAGGCATGGATAATCAGGATCGCATTTCCCCTGAAGACAAGTAAGCATTTGCCTGGTGGTCTCCCAAGTGATTCCAGCACCAGGGGAGGACAGGCTAGAGTCAGGAACAAGCATGTCAGTTCTTCCTAGCTTGCACCAGAGGACTGTGAGTTGCAGACCTGGCTCTAGCAATACCACAACAGAGGGGATGGTCCAGCAGTAAATACACCCAGTTAAAAGGGCAATGATAATAACCTCAAGCGAACTGCTTTAAATACTGCAGGAAATAAGGAGGTATGCATTCTTGGCGAAGAGGTGGGGGAAAACAGATCCTGAAGCCAGGATTCAGGGTAAGGATTTGTGAATTTTGTAAGGAAATGATGAAGTTTCTACATTATTAACTGCTTTAGGTTGAAACTAATATATATAAGATAAATGAAAGCTACATTTGCAACACACCATAGTTATACAGATAGCACACCCTCCCTTCAATCCCTAGGAAAGTTGAATGGCTAAAAACAACTTTAAGTGCTAGGAAAAAATAGGCTAGCAGAAAGTGACAATGCTAGAGAGAAGTTAGGAAGAAAAACTGAGACTTCATAACATAATCCTTGGCAAAATTAATCTCTAGCTAACCCTGCCAAGAGCAGTAAATGGGAAGTCTAGATTTACCAGAGAGATGAATCCATTATTATCACAGACTTAGCCTCCAAATTCTCTTAGATGGTCCTTTATATAAGCTGACATTATGGGATTCACCTCACTTGACAGTTTTCAGAAGTTATACAGTATTTTTTAATTTAAAGCCTTTATAAACATTCCTTCATCTACAAGGATAATTAGTTTATTGCATGTTGAAGACTGGAATTATCTCATTTATATTTCCAAAAGAAAACCAACAATTAGGGTGATCAGTTATCCACTCATTCTAGTTCTAACATATTCTAGCCATGAAAAATTTTCTCTTTAAAACACAAATAAGGGCCCTGGGTGGCTCAGTTAAGCATCTGACTTCGGCTCAGGTCATGATCTCATGGTTCATGGGTTTGAGACCTGGGTCAGGCTTCATGCTGACAGCTCAGAGCCTGGAGCCTGCTTCAGAGCCTACTTCGAATTCTGTGTTTCCCTCTCTTTCTGCCTCTCCCCAACTCACCCTCTGTCTCGCTCTCTCTCAAAAATGAATAAATATTTTTATAAATAAATAAAATGAATCCAAGTGCTCAGAATGAGAAGAGAGAGGACTACAAAGGAGTAACACAAGGGAATTCTTTGAGGTGTTAGAATTGTTCTGTATACTGTTAGTGGTGGCTATAATTACAAAAATCTATGCATGTGTTAAAACTCAGGAGGGGAGCGCCTGAGTGGCTCAGTCGGTTAAGCATCTGACTCTTGATTTTGGCTCAGGTCACGATTTCAGGGTTTGTGAGATTTGAACCCCATGTTAAGCTCTGGGCTGACAACATGGAGCCTGCTTGGGATTCTCTCTCTCCCTCTCTCCCTGCTCCTCCCTGGCTCATACTCTCTCTCCCTCAAAATAAATAAATAAACATTTAATAATAAAAAAAAAAAACCCTCAGGACTGTATATGAAAAAAATTAAGTTTTGACAAACCAAAGAAACAGACTTAACTACAGAGAACAAAGTGATGGTCGCCAGAGGAGCGGTGGGTGGGAGATGGGTGAAATTAGGTGATAGGCAATGAAGATTATACTTATCACAATGAGCACTGAGTAATGAATACAATTGTTGAATCATTTACACCGTACACCTAAAACTAATACACTGTACATTAACTGTACTGAAAACATTTTCAATTAATTTTAAAAATTAGAGTTTTACTGATATAAAATTTTTTAAATTCAATGTCATCCTCTTTTAGAAATGTCTTTTTATCAAAATCTCTTTGGTCATCTAAAAAAAGGGGCACCTGAGTGGCTCAGTCAGTTGAGTGTCCGACTCTTGATTTTGGCTCAGGTCATGATCCTAGGGTCCTGGGATCCAGCCCCATGTCTGCCTCCATGCTGATTGTGGATAATATAATAATAATTAATTTTAATATTTAAAAATATTTATCTAAAAGTGTATTATATTTACTGTACATCATATATTATACAAAAATTATATATTTATATGAAATTTATATAAAAAGTTTTTATTTAATAATAACAAACAAGCCTATTGAAAAAGAAAGGTCTAAATTAGAGACACAATCTGCATTATCAGAGCAACTAGAACAAACACACTATACACACACAACCACACATCTAATCCCTTTCATTTTTCTCTCTCTCAACTAGAAGCTTGTGACTCAGAACTATTTAACCTGGAGATAACATAAAGGCTACTATGGAATCTATGGTAGAACAACAACTTAAAAAGGAAGTGCACCAGTTTGGAGCCAGTCTAAAGAGAAAGCTGGACCCAATGGCTAGAAAATGTAGGCAGATAGACCTTGACTAGGAGAAGAAAGGCCTCTTCAAGAAAAGGATAGTTTCCTCTCACAAAGCATTACAAGCAGACACTAAACTACTGAAGGCTCACAAGTACTCCTTAGAAAAAGAGGCCATACCAATCAGGGAATGGAGAGTAAGGAGAGGGAAAAAAATCCAGGTGACAAAATCTGGGGAGGGCAGTGAGAGGTAAGAGGAGTGATAAGGGAAGTTGTCTCACGCCAGCCAAAAAAACTGATGATATTCTCACCTATCTTCCTTTTCTTCTTCTCTTTCACTAAATGTTAAGTCAGCATTATTCTTCTAATCTAAGCTTTTCTCCTCCAACATATTTTTTTCTCTATTTCTACTTTGACAATGGAATTATACACTCTTTTTTAATATTTTATTTCTTTTGAATAAGAGAGTTCAAGTGGGGGAAAGGCAGAGAGAGAGGGAGAGACAGAATCCCATGCTTCAAAAATAAAATCCTAAAAAAAAGAAAGAAAGAAACCAAATGGTAAGAATTTATCCCCAAGACATGATAATTCCAAATCAAATGGTTGAGAGGATGGATACACACATACACATACATACACACACACACACACACACACACACACACACACACACAGAGGAGCAGGGGTCTCCGGTTTTGTTTTTGTTTTTTAAATAGTGTAACTGAAATAAACACACCTGCTCTCTGCAAACATTCCAACTGCTACCCTATCGGATTTGGTATGCAATACTAAATGAAAGTACCACATTCTAGAACCAATCCCCTCCAGTCAAGACCAAAATTCAATGTCTCAAAAGAACAACACAAGCCTGGAAAACCTGTTTAGTTCCTTATTTACAAAAATACTAATGAACCAGTACACAATGAATAAAAATCACATTTGTTGTTATTAGTGGCTTAATGTCTAGCCTCTTCAGGAGGTACAGCACCCCTTAACCAAGACTGAGGAATAAGGATGACTAACAGAATACCTCTAGGCCCTCTGATTACTTCCTTATTTGCACAAATCTGGGACCAAAAAGAATAAGTTTGTTCAACACATGTTGAACTTATAATCAAAAGACTGACTTATTTCATTCACACATTCATTCATTCAACATTAAAAATGTTTTAGGCACTGTTCTGGTTACCAAGAATACCAATATAGAAGACAGACAAGATCCTGGCCCTCAGAGAGTTTAGAGTATGCCGAAGGGGAAAAAAGCCATAACAAATAAATAAGTAAATAAGCAAGATAATAGCAGAAAATGCAAGTAAAGAGTATGGATTTACTTCTTAGTGTAATAAGCCACTGAAGCAGGAAAGTGAGTAAAGATCACTCTGATCACTATTTGAAACAGGAAAGCAAGACCAGAGGCAAGAGACCAGGTAAGAAGCTACTGCCCAAGAAGAAATGGGTTGGTGGCAGTAAAAACAAAGAAGTAAATATACCTGAAATGTATTTTGGAGGTAAAATTGACAGGGTTTGCTGAAGGACTGATTATGTGGGAATGGAGGCGCAGTGAGGCAAAGGGATGAATTAAGAATGACCACCAGATTTTTCACTTAACGGGGGTGGAGGAGGAGGGCAGAGGGGTGCTGAGGAAGGAAAAGGCTGAGAAACAAATCAAGAGCTCCACTCTGAACATGTTCAGTTTTGGATGCCTAAAGGCAAATGGAGTGAAGATACCACAAAGGCAGTAAAAGAAATCTAAAGTTCAGGACTGGAGATAAAAATCTGAGCGTCAGGCACCTGGGTGGCTAGTCAGTTGAGAGTCCAACTCTTGATTTCAGCTCAGATCACGATCTCACAGTTTGTGAGATCGAACCCCACATCAGGCTCTGCTCTGATAGCACGGAGCCTGCTTGGGATTCTGTCTCTCCCACTCCCCTCACCACACTCTTGCTCGCTGTCTCAAAATAAATAAACCTTTTAAAAAATCTGAACGTCAACAGCACATGGACAGTGGACATGATGAGATCACCTGGAGAGAGCACAGGTAGAAAAACAGTAGAGGGCATAGTGATAATTGTAATAGTATTGTATGGCAACAGATGGTAGCCACACTGTGGTGAGCACAGCATTATGTAATGTATACACTTGTTGAATCACTGTGTGGTATACCTGAAATTAATGTAACACCGTGTGTTAACTACACTCAAAAAATTTTTTTAAGAAAAGAAAAAAGTAGAGGGGATAGGGGCACTGGGCTGGCTTAGGCAGCACAGCGTGTGACTCCTGATGTTGGGGTTGTGAGTTCAAACCCTACATTGGGCACAGATCTTACTTTAAAAAAAGTTTTTTTTTTTAAGTTGAGGGAATGGCTTGGAAGCGCTAAGGCATTAGGATGTTTTGAATTCAGGGAGAAGGAAAAATCAACAAAAGGAGAGAAAGGGAGTGAAGAGAAGGAAACCATAAAAGTGCAGTATCCTGGAAGGTTCTTCTATATAATGTGATTCACTAGTCCATCACCACCCTCCCAAACCTTGTGACACCACCCCTCAAACTCTATAAAAAAAATAAAAGACTAAGGCAAAACCAAAAAGACTGAGTGACATCCCCAAAGCCCCAGCTATTAGGGACCCAAGTCCAGACCTAGAACGAAGCAAGATGGGACTTCTGACCTCTAGCCTTTTCAGCAGCTAGCACAGTAGTGCTTCTACTGTCAGGTTCACCAATCTGAAGTGAGACAAGAGGAAAAATCACAATTTAGGAAGAACGTATCTTAGATTACAAGGTCTAATTTTAATTTTTTTTTTGTGTATTTTGTTCACATTCAAAATAAGTTGAATCAAAGTCTCTGTGGATGAGTCTCTTTCAAAGTAGAAAACCCAGTCAAGAGGTGCAAAATGGCAATAAATTAAAACAACTCAATTTTCTACACTTCTAAAAACACCCTGAAGGTCAAAGATCCTCATCAGAGTATGAATCAGGGGGTGTAAAACAAGTTTTTTTTTGTTAGTCATTTTTGCTTTAGTGAATACAATTTTCATTTTTAAAGCTTATGATTATTACTTGTTTCTACACTTGCCTTCTGAAACTAAGATCTTTATCCTGACCACTGTCTTATGCTACATTATCATGACTTAAACAGTTCTGCTTTTACCATAAAAACCTTACAGCGTTGCATAAAAATCCCCAAATGATTAATGAACTGCTGAGAATACTGACTCGGAGATGATTTTATTAGGAATCACATTTCCAAACATTCACTCAGTGCTTCAAAGTAAGTACTCATCTAATTTAATTATGATGACTTCACCAGACACTAACACTACCCACAATGATGTTTACAAAAGCACTTGTCACTCCCTTCGGATGTAGCAACGCAGAAAAATGAGTCTGTTTCCATATTCCTCGTGTGTTTATACTCTGTAACAAGTGACAGTTAAGTGTGATTTAAGATTATTTAAACTGCAAAGCACTTCCAGTTTGTGTGTCCCACCATTTTCCATCCTAAGCGAATCCTAAAATTCTTTCGGTCTTATTTCAACAATTGCCACTCAGCACCTGAGACAGGTAGCCCAAGTAAGCCTTAGCAAGAAAGAGACTACAAGATTCTAGTATGGGAAATAGACGATTCTATTTTGGCCACTGTAAGAGAACAGTCTCCAATATTAGGCAATTTCAGTGAAGGTTACTGCAACACCAGAGCAGTCTGTAAATAAATGTGCCCCCAAACGTACACCCGCAGCCTGGAACCAGCAATGGCTAACGAGAAAAGATGCTGCACCAGGGTTGCTCCTAATAGCTTACCACTTACCGAGCTCTGGCTGATCGGTCATGCACATCATCCGGTCCTATCCTCAAAACAACCCTGTGAAGTACGTATTATTATTCCCATTAACAAATCGGGACACTTGGGCCCAAGGTCCCAGGGCTGGTCAGTGGAGGCGGTGGAATTTGAAAACACGACCGTACCCCAACAGCCCAGGATCCCCGCCCCTAAAATGCACTTCTACACAAAAAGGCACCTGAGGTGGAGAAGCCGCGGGGACGTCCGCAAAGGCGGAGAGAGACAGGGCGAAGGCGCCGCCTCTCCAGAGAGGGCCCTTCAGGAACGCCACCAAAAGCGCCAGCAGCCGGGGGCTACCGGTCGCGTCTCGGCCGCCCGGTGGCCAGGAAGCGCCGCTCACCTAAGAGAGCCCCGGGAGGGCCGCAGTCGAGCGAAGCGCCCCCGCAGGCCGGCGGGCGGGTGTCCTCCGCGACGGCAGGAAGCGCGCCGAGGGTACACAACTCGCCGGCGCCGCAGGCTGTGGCGGGCTAGAGCGCGCCGCCCGCCCGCGCGGGGGCACCTCACCCGCCGCCGCGACCGCGCTGCCACTCGGCTGCGCCGCATCCGGGTCCCGCGCCGCTGCTCTCACCTGCCCGGTGTTCCGCCGCCGCAGACTCCTAGCTCCGGTTACGCGGTCAGCAGCCCAGGCCACCGCGACCGTCCCGCTGAGGCACCCCCATCCCTGCCTCTCCCGTCGCCTCCCGCCTGCCCCGCGCGGCGTTACACTGGCCCGCCACCCACAGCCATGGCCCGCTCTGCCGCCGCCGCCGCCGCCGCCGCCGCCGCACCGACCGACGGAGCACGCGCGCGCCGCCGCCGTGCCCGCGCGCGCGCCCACCTCCCCGGCAGGCCTTCCAGCAGGCTTCGCCCCGCCCCGCGCGCTGCTCGGACCAATCCCCGGCCCCGCAGCGGCCGCCGCCAGACCTGCGGGACTGGCCCGGCAGGGCAGAGACAGAGGCCGTGCTGCCGCCTAGTTCTCTCGGGCTCCCTGCCCTCCCGGGACGCTACTGCTCGCCGTTTCGGCTCCTCTTTGTGGCTTCTGGAAGACAGTGGGATTGGGGATCTCCAACAGGCCGCCTTCAGCAGAGAACCGCCACCTGCCCCGGCTTTCGTAGCCCCCTCCCGAGACACCCCTCTGTTCTAGATTTCCTTGTTGGCCTTCGCTTCCCAGTCCCTCTCCCGAATTCCGTTCTGGAACTTTGAACTGACTCCTCCTTGACTGGGCGCAGCCCATCGCTTTTCCCCCTTCTTCTGTCACTCCACTTCTGGAGATGGAGTTGCTAGATTGGCTGCTTCACAGCTGGTTCTTCAAGTCCTGCTGTATTAATGGTCATAAAAGCAGAAGTACAGCCTTCCAAGCCCAAGATTATTTTTCTGTGTGTTCATTTTTGCGACAGTAACAGCTAACATTTGTATGTAGTGCCTTATAGTTTACACAGCCCCCTTTGCATACCTTATCTCCTGTTATCTTTGGACCTCTACCAGGAAATTTTATAGACTTTCTTAGAGGCACACTTCAATTTCACTTACTGAAAAGCTAAAATCTTAACTTATTGTAAAGCTACTATATTGCAGAGTTATTTTAACTTTCGCTGCTATAATAGCTCAAGCAAATATTTGAGTAACCGACGATGGAATCTAGAAGTAGAACCTACTATAAAGCAAAGATGGCAAACAGGCCAGTGGTAAAACAGTAGTTTGATAAATTATCCTAGTTTAATTGAATATTTATACATCAAAGTTAGAACCATACCACATTCAAAAATTCCAGAAGAATTAAAGATATAAAAATATACGAAACGGGCGCCTGGCTGGTTCAGCTGGAAGAGCATGCAACTCTTGATCTGGGGGTCATGAGTTAGAGCCCCACTTTGGGGGTAGAGATTACTTAAATAAATATTTTACATATATATGTATATATATGTGAAACAAACACTTAGAGGGAATTTTTAAAGAATAGTGATATGACATTTATTTCGTGAGGGGGAAATTTTAAGCCAGACAGGAAGCCCAGAATCATTAAAAAAATTGTCTACATAAGTATTGTGAAAGTTTTGCATGACATCACAATGACAAGACAAATTAAAGAAAAATGGAATAAAACAACAAAATGTATGGCAGACAGGGGCACCTTGATGGCTCAGTTGGTTAAATGTCTATCTCTTGGTTTCAGCTCAGGTCATGATCTCACAGTTTGTTATGTTGAGCCCTATATCCAGCTCTTTGCTGACAGTACAGAGCCTGTTTGGGATTCTCTCTCTCCTTCTCTCTCACTCTGCACCCCACCCCCCGCCCTTGCTTTCAAAATAAATAAACTTAAAACAATAACTTTTAAAAAAATGGGAAACACATTGTATCTCTAACATACATATCTCTATGTACCAGAAGCGTAAGAGTTTCTAAAAATGGATTTTTTTTAAGTAA
This sequence comes from Lynx canadensis, assembly GCF_007474595.2. Classification (NCBI taxonomy): domain Eukaryota; kingdom Metazoa; phylum Chordata; class Mammalia; order Carnivora; family Felidae; genus Lynx; species Lynx canadensis. The sequence continues at coordinate 34,398,262 of NC_044311.2, forward strand.
GCTCTCCTGCCCAAGATGGGGCTTGAACTCACAACCCAGAAAGCAGCAGTCACATACTCTACCAAATGAGCCAGCCACATGCCCCTATAAATGGATTTTTTTTTAAAGCCAGCTGGATCAATGTTATAAAATATAGGCAAGGTATACAAGCAGGCAATTAATGGAAGAGAAAATCCGAGTGGTCCATTAAAAAGACGCTTATTTCACTAATAGTTATGGAAAAACATTAAAACAATAATCCATTTTCCCTCATTAGACTGGCAAACATTAACAAAAGCAATCAATGATACCTGGGGAAAGGAGCCCTGGTACACCTCTGATAGAAGTATAATAGCTGCAAACTTTCTAGAAGTAACCTGGGAATATTTATTAGCCTTTAAAATACACACACTTGCCAATTGACCAAAAAATACATTAACTCTGCCCTATGGAAAAGCTAAAGAAAATATCCATAAGGATATACACAAGAATGCTGCAGTGGGTTGAATGTTGACCCTTCTACAAATATGTCCACCCAAAACCTGTGAACATAGCCTTATTTGGAAAAGGATCTTATACATGTAATTAAGTTAAGGATCTTGAAATGAGATCATGTTAGAATTAGGACGGGCCCTGTATCCAGTGACAAGTGTCCTTGTAAGGGAAAGGCCGAAGGAGATTTGAGATACAGAGACACAGAGACAAAGGTGATGTGAACGATGAGGCAGGGACAAAAAAAAAAAAAACAAAAAACAACGAGGCAGAGATGGGAATGATGCATCTACAAGCCAAAGAACGCCAAGGATCACTGGCAGCTACCAGAAGATGGAAGAGGGGCATAGAACAAATTCTCCTTCAGAGTGTCTAGAAGGAAACAGCCCTGCCAATTCCTTTATTTCAGCCTTGTAGACTTAGGAATTATGAGAGAATAACTTTCTGTTTTAAGTCCCCCAGTTTGTGATAATTTGTTAAAGTAACCACAGGAACCTAAGACAGATGCTTATCCTATTGTTTGTGGTGTGAAACAAACACAAACAAACTGGGAACAAGCTGATCGTCCATAGATAATGGGATCCATGAATCAGTTGCCCTGCCTCCATACTATGGAATATTATTCGATGATGAAAATGAGTTAGAACTATTTGTATTGACCCAGAGGGATGTCCAGATATATTATTAAAGTCAAAAATGCAAATTATAGAGTGATAAGAGTGGTATGATCTTTTTAGTTTATTGTTGACCATTTATATATGTTTATATGAATATAGAGAAAGGGGTGGAAGGAATTACGGTAGGCTGATCACATTGGATGACTCAGAGGGCTGAAAGAGGAAGACTTGGGTGGGAGGGAGTTATCTTTTTTAATATGTGTAGATCTTTGAATTATCTTACTCATTTTTTTTAACTTGATTTAGTTATTTTGAGAGAGAGAGAGAGAGTGCATGCACAAGCAGGGGAGGGCAGAGAAACAGGGAGAAAGAGACTATCCCAAGCAGGCTCTGCACTGTCAATACAGAGCCCCACGCAGGGCTGGAATTCATGAACTTCAAGATCATGACCTGAGCCAAAACCAAGAATCAGTTGCTCAACCAACTGAGCCACCCAGGTGTCCCAAATTGTCTTACTTGTTATAACCAGTGTATGCATTAACTTATTCTTTTAATCCAATAAATAGTTTTACTTTATTTTTTTAAATAAGCTCTATGCCAAACATGGGACATGAACTCATGACCCCAAGGTCAAGAGTCACATGCTCTACTAATTGAACCAGCCAGGCACCTCTAGTAAACACAGTTTTAAAAGAAAAAACAATTTGTGACTAGTTCTTAAATCGTAGTTAAAGTTGTAAACACAGGCGTGCCTGGCTGTTTCAGTCAGAAGAGCATGCGACTCTTGATCTTGGGTGTGAGTTCAAGCCCCATACTGGGTGTAGAATTACTAAAAAGATAAATAAACTTTTCATAAATTTTTTTTAATTTTTTTTTTTACATTTTTTATTTTTGAGACACAGAGTGAGACAAAGTGAGAATGGGGGAGAGGCAGAGAGAGAGGAGACACAGGATCAGCAGGTTCCAGGCTCTGGGCTGTCAGCACAGAGCCTGATGCGGGGCTTGAACCCACAGACTGTGAGATCATGACCTGAGTTGAAGTCAGATGTTCAACCGACTGAGCCACCCAGACGGCCCCCCTTTTTTTTTTTTAATTTTTTTTTACATTTTCGTAAATTTTTTTAATGTTTGTTTACTTTTTTAAGAGAGACAGAGAACAAGAAGGGGAGGGGCAGAGAGAGAGGGAGACACAGAATGTGAAGCAGGCTCCAGGCTCTGAGCTGTCAGCACAGAGCCCCATGCAGGGCTTGAACCCACGAACTGTGAGATCATGACCTGAGCTGAAGTGGGATGCTTAACCAACTGAGCCACCCAGACGGCCCAAAACAGGTAAATAAACTCTAAAAATAAATAAGTAAAGTTGTGAACACAAAGAGAAGGTTCTATCTGTCCAATTTTATTTTTTTAATTTTTTAAACATTTTTATTCGTTTTTGAGAGACAAACACAGAGCAGGAGTGGAGGAGGAGCAGAGAGAGAGGGAGACACAGAATCTGAAGCAGGCTCCAGGCTCTGAGCTGTCAGCACAGAGCGGGACTTGGGGCTGGAACCCACAAACCGCAAGATCATGACCTGAGCCAAGATTAGGTGCTTAACCAACTGAGCCACCCTAGCACCCCTATCCAATTTTAGAAGACTCAAGTGTTCTCCATGTCCCCCACTTTCCCATCTGATTTCTGTGTTATACCTTCAACATATAGTCTTTTGGTGGTTTTATTCCCCCTATTTTCTTTCTTTCCAAGTACTTCTGAGTATTTCCTAAGATCACAGAACTTTTTTATGAGTGTTTTAGAATTTGAGTGTTTTCTTTTCATTGTATAAGTAATATATTCACATGATTTGAAATTCAAAATGTACAACCTAACGGCAGTAAAATTCTCTCAGCTATGAAACTCTCTTCACAAAGCCAATGTTGTCAGTTTCTTGAGCATCCTTCAGAGGTATTGTATGCACATATAAGCAAGTACAGATATAGTTCCCTACTTTTTTTAAGTTTATTTATTGAGAGAGAAAGAGCAGGGGAGGGGCAGAGAGAGAAGGAGAGAGAGAATCCCAAACAAGCTCCACACTGTCAGCATGGAGCCCGGACTTGGGGCTAGAACCCATGAACCGCAATTATGACCTGGACCAAAACCAACAGTTAGACACTCAGAATGGCTAACATTAACAACTCAGGCAACAACAGATGTTGGTGAGGATGCAGAGAAAGAGGTTCTCTTTTGCACTGCTGGTGGGAATCCAAACTGGTGCAGCCACTCTGGAAAACAGCATGGAGGTTTCTCAAAAAATTAAAAATAGAACTACCCTAAGACCCAGCAATTGCACTACTAGGTATTTATCCAAGGGGTACAGGTATGCTGTTTCGAAAGGGCACATGCACCCCAATGTTTATAGCAGCACTATCAACAATAGCCAAAGTATGGAAAGAGCCCAAATGTCCATCGATGGATGAATGGATAAAGAAGATGTGGTATATATACAAGATGGAATACTACTCGGCAATCAAAAAGAATGCAATCTTGCCATTTGCAAGTACGTGGATGGAACTGGAGGGGATTATGCTAAGCGAAATTAGTCAGTCAGAGAAAGACAAATATCATATGACTTCACTCATATGAAGACTTTAAGAGACAAAACAGGGGCACCTGGGTGGTTTAGTTGGTTGGGCGACCGACTTCGGCTCAGGTTATGATCTCGCAGTTTGTGAGCTCAAGTCCTGCGTTGGGCTCTGTGCTGACATCTCAGAGCCTGGAGCCTGCTTCAGATTCTGTGTCTCCTCCTCTCTCTACCCCTCCCCTGCTCACACTCTGTGTCTGTCTCTCAATAATAAATACATGTTAAAAAAAAAAGATACAAAACAGATGAACATAAGATAAGGGAAGCAAAAATAATATAAACACAAGCAGGGGGACAAAACATAAGAGACTCTTAAATATGGAGAACAGAGGGTTACTGGAGGGGTTGTGGGAGGGGGGATGGGCTAAATGGGCAAAGGGCATTAAGGAATCTACTCCAGAAATCATTGTTGCACCATATGCTAACTAACTTGGATGTAAATTAAAAGATAAATTATTAATAAAAAAGAAAGAAATAAATAATATTAAAAAAAAGTCAGACACTTAACTGACTGAGCCACCCAGGCACCCCTATTTCCCTCCTTTTATTTATTTTTTTTACACAAATGGAAGTATTTGATTCATACTTGCTTTTTTCATGTAATATATATCAGGGTGTCTTATATCAGAGCATATACAATAACTGTATTCTTTTTAAACTTTTATGGATGTGTAGAATTGTACTACACATACATCATAAATTTTCACAAACTGAACACACCTGTGTAACTAGTTCCCAAATCAATAAAGAGAACATGAGGAACATCTTTTTTTTTTTTTTTTTTAATTTTTTGAAGTAATCTCTACACCCAGTTTGGAAGGGGCTCAAACTTATAACCCCAAGATCAAGAGTTATATGCTCTATCCACAGAGTCATCCAGGCACCCCGTGAAGAATATCTTAAAACCCCCTTCTCTGAACCCCTTCTACTCACTGCCCTGTCCCCAGAGACAACTATTATCCCAGCTTCTAACGCTGGACATTTCCTTTTTCTGTTTTTGAACTTTCACTGTTGGTGGTGTTATTGGTTTTGAACGTTTAATTAAATAGATTCATTAGGGGTGCCTGGGTGGCTGAGTCAGTTAAATGTCAGACTTCAGCTCAGGTCACCATGTCATGGCTCCTGAGTTCGAGCCCCAAATTGGACTCTGCAATCACAGTGCAGAGCCTGCTTCTTTCTTTCTTTCTTTCTTTCTTTCTTTCTTTCTTTCTTTTCTTTCTTTAAAAAATTTTTTTAACGTTTATTTATTTTTGAGACAGAGAGAGACAGAGCATGAATGGGGGAGGGTCAGAGAGAGGGAGACACAGAATCCAAACAGGCTCCAGGCTCTGAGCTGTCAGCACAAAGCCCAACGCGGGGCTCGAACTCACAGACTGCGAGATCATGACCCGAGCAGAAGTCGGCCGCTCAACCGACTGAGCCACCCCAGACGCCCCTTTCTTTCTTCTTTCTGTTCTTTCTTTCTTTCTTTCTTCTTCTTTCTTTTTCTTTCTTTCTTTCTTTCTTTCTTTATTTCTTCTTTCTTTCTTCTCCTTTTGCTCATGGAGTGTATTTAATCTGCTTTCTTAAAGTTTTTTTTAATGTTATTTATTTATTTCTTGTAATTTTTAAAATTTATTTTTGGGGCGCCTGGGTGGCTCAGTCGGTTAAGCGTCCGACTTCAGCTCAGGTCACGATCTCCACGGTCTGTGGGTTCGAGCCCCGCGTCGGGCTCTGGGTGATGGCTCAGAGCCTGGAGCCTGCTTTGATTCTGTGTCTCCCTCTCTCTCTGCCCCTCCCCCGTTCATCTGTCTTGTCTCTCTCTGTCTCAAAAATAAACGTTAAAAAAAAAAAAAAAATTTAAAAAAAAAAAATTTATTTTTGAGAGAGAGCATGTGCACGCAAGCTGGGGAGAGGCAAAGAGAGACGGGGACAGAAGATCCAAAGGGGGCTCTGTGCTGACAGCAGAGAGCTCAATGTGGGCTCAAACTCATAAACCATGAGATCATGACCTGAGCCAAAATCGAGATTTGGATGCTTAACTGACTGAGCCACCCAGGCACCTCAGGACTTTTTTATTTTTTAAGTATTCTCTGTACCTGATATGGGGCTCTAACTTGCAAACCCAAGATCAAGAGTGTCATGCTTCACCACTGAGCCAGCCAGGACAGACACCCCCTGGTGTTTTTTTTATGTTTAGCTTCCTTTTGCTCTACCTTTCCCCTACATTGTTTGATATTTATACTCTACTGAATGTAACAGTACTTTGTTTCATTCTCATTGCTAAATAGTATTTCATTGTATCTGCATTCTTTTTTTTTTTTACTATATAGTGTTCCATTGTAAGGATATACTATAATCATCTAGTCACTTGTTAATGGATAGACTGTTTCCAATCTTTTCCTATACAAACAATGCTACAATGAACAACTTTGAATTTATATTATTTTGTGCATATGCAAGTGTACCTGAAGAATAAGTGCCTAAAAATAAATCACTAGATCAACAGGCATAGATATCTGTAAATTTTTTAATGTTTGTTTATTTATTTCAGAGAGAGAGAGAGAGAGAGAGAGGCAGAGAATCCCAGGCAGTCTCCATGCTGTCAGTGCAGAGCCCGATGTGGGCTCAATCCCACGAACTGTGAGATCATGATCTGAGATGAAACCAAGAGTCAGTTGCTTAACTAAGCCACCCAAACGGCCCAAGAGTATATCCCTTAAAAAAAATTTTTTTTAAAAAGAGTATATCCCTTAAGATGGTAATTGGTCAATATCCTTCAAAATTATAAATATCTAGGGGTGCCTGGGTGACTCAGTCAGTTGAGCATCCAACTGTTTATTTCTGCTCAGATCATGATGTCACTGTTGATGAATTTGAGCCCTGCATTGAGCTCTGTGCTGACTGCAGAGCCTGCTTGGATTCTCTCTCTCTTTCTCTCTCTCTCTCTTTCTGCCCCCTCTCTCTCCCAAATAAATGAAAAGGGGATATACTCTTTTTTCTTAAGTTTATTTATTGATTTTGAGAGAGAGAATTAGCAGGGGAGGGGCAGAGAAAGAGGGGGAGACGATTTGAAGCAGGCTCCATGCTGACAGCAGAGAGCCCATGTGGGGCTCCAACTCATGAACTGTGAGGTCATGACCTGAAGCTGGATGCTTAACCAACTGAACACCTAGCTGCCTCAAAAGGGAATATACTCTTAACACTCACACCAGCGGATTATTAGAAAGTATTTCTTAAAATTTTAGACTTGGAGCCTGGAGACTTAGAAATCACATTATACAGCCTACTCATCTTACCCAGAGATAAATTAAAGCCCTTACAGGCAATAAAACTTGTACAAAGTCATAGAGCAAGTGGTTATCATTCCTAAATTCTAAAGGAGGAGGCCTGGATGCTGGTCTCACTTATCAGAGAACCAACAAAGCTTCAAACATCCTGCCCTGCCTTCAGCTGTGGGAATGCTGCCTCTCTCTCTCCTCTTGTCTTCTTCAACTGCCTTCCAAGACCAGCACAAAAAGGTTGAAACCGTACACAGACCAGGACTACCAACCATGGGAGGAAGAGGATAGAGAGGGAGAGGCAGATGAGGTGCAGAGGTTACTCAAGGGGCACCAGACACTACATTTTCCTGGAACGCAAAGTAAGAGATACATAAGGCTTTAAAGGAAAATGTAATAAAACACTTAGACATGCACACATGCAGAGATTATAGCTGAATTATGTGATATTATACAACTCTTAAAAGAATGAGGCATTTCTATATGAACTGATCTGAGCCAGTCTCCAAAACAGTATTCAATGAGATATGTAAGAAACAGAACAGTAAAATATGGTAGTGTTTGGTTATGCTTAGATTATCATCAGAAGGACATAAACTAACAGGGGTAGCCTGGAGGAAAGATAGCTAGAGGCTTAATTTTGATGGTTATTCTCCTTTATGCTAGTTGAAATTCTTAGCATGTTCAGGTGTCATGATCACATATATATATATGTATGTATATATATACATATATATATAGTTCATAAGGAAATATCATAAGGAACAGTTATATATACAATATATATTTAATACATAAGATATATATATAAAGAAAATGTATAAAAGGGGGGTAATTTAGTGAGAGATACAACTATCCCTGAGAAAGGAGAGGAAAAAAGCAAGAGAGGAAGGGGTGGAGCCTAGTGAGGGAGTCAGCTTGGCATTGAGGGCTCTAGAAGGACAGGAAGTGAGTTCAGAGACCACCTTTGCAAAATGAGGGAGTCTGGTCACACAGCATTTTAAGTGCAATTAGTCTTCAATCCTATTAACTTGCAACTCTTGAATGGTGTCATACACTGAAGAAATAGAAGTTGAATGTTGAAAAACAATAAATCAGGCACTTTTAAAACGAGTTAGGGCTGGTATGCAGAGTTAGCCAGATCAAAGATTGTCGCCCCGGTTTCCCAGGGGGGTTGGGTGGACTCGCCTTCTGGAATGAAAACTATTTATCAACAAAGGCGCTGCCCTGTTTGTTGTTTCAGACAAGCTACCCGGGACTCCAATTTAAACCTGTTTTTTTTTTTTTTTTTTTTTTTTTTAATGTTTATTTATTTTTGAGACCGAGCGCGAGTGGGGAAGGGGCAGAGAGAGAGGGAGACACAGAATCTGAAATAGGCTCCAGGCTCTGAGCTGTTAGCACAGATGCGGGGCTCGAACCCACGAACCGTGAGATCATGACCTAGCCGAAGTCGGGCGCTTAACTGACTGAGCCCCCCCAGGCACCCCAATTTAACCTGTGTTTGTAAATAATGAAGATAATGTAATGTAATTAAATTAACATCAAAAATAATCTGCTACCTGAACACATCGAATCAAGAACTTTCTGGCCTCTTAGGAAGGCATCAGAGGCAGAAATTTCTCAAGCTCCAATGCCAGTGGCCTATTTGCGTTTCACCCTGATTCATTCATCACTGAATTTTTATTGAGGAGCTTATTTTCAGCTCCTCAGGCAGCTCACAAGGGTATTTACAAAACAAAGCCCTAACTTCAAAGGGCATTATTTTGGCTAAAAAAATGGGCTCCATCACAACTGTTTTCCTTAAGCAACAATAAAATGAAGAGTTGATTACTTTAATTTCTGCTGCTTCTTAAACAAGTCTTTCTTTCCAAACGTAGGTAGTTTGGTTTTTTACACCAGCTTTTGATACTGAAGTCAGGCCGAGCTCACAGGTCTAGAGCAGTCTTGAAATACCTATGCAAATGAATGGGGAAGCTTGCAGGTGTAGGATGGGTCTTGAAAACAAAAATCTGGATTGCTCAATCTGAAAGGGTGGGGACCAGAGTGAAATGTGAAATGACTTCCCTAGTTCTCACCCTCACATTGGTCAAAGGGCAGATAAATACTGTTTCTCTTACAAGATCAAGACTTACACACTCAGAGGGTTTAGGGATGTTCCATCCAGACTCAACTTTCAGGATGAAATCAGCAAGTATTTGTCAAGTATCTCCTTAACAGCTGCCAAGAGAATTTCATACAAGGCTGTGTTTTTCAAATCTGTGATACACAGACATTTTGGAGGGTAAAAAATGTTCCCAGACCCTTGAGAATATTCACTTCTTCATTCACTCAGCAACAGTCCCAGACACTGGAATAAGTCGTGGAGATACAGGGCTGAGCAAAACAACATGATTCCTACAGCATATGCTGCAGAGGAAGAAACAGTCATTAATGAAGTCATCACATGATTAACTGCAAATTACAACTAAGTGCCATAACGTGGGGGTGCCTGATGCTGTGAAAGTAAATAATAATGGAGAGGAAGCAAAAGTTTCCCTAAAGAAGGGAAAACTTGCCTCGGTCTAAAGGAAGGGTAGACCAGGCAAAGAATCGGAGCAAAAAGTGGTCCAGAAAATAGCCAAGTCAGGGGTCCTATGGCAGGAGGGAACATGGTCATTTAAAAACCAAAAAAAGACCAGGTGGGGTGTAGAAAGCATGGGATGCCCTAGGTGGACATTACCACATTAGGTAATATTTCTGGTTCTCTTACCCTCCAGAGCACTTGGGAGGATTGTACTTCCCTGGTCCTCTGAAGTCATGTGGAACTCTTGAAGTTGAGTAAAGCCATGAGCCTTCCTTTGGCCAGTGAAATGTGAGAAGAAATGTTATCTGTTACCTCACCCTCCCTGTGGAAGCATTCAAGAAATGGTGGGAGTTTTTCTCTCTTTCTCACTAGCTAATATGAAGGTACCACAAGAAAGGAGCAGGATCTCGGAGCCAACACATGAAGGACAGCTACCCTGAGAGCCAACAGGAGCTGATGCAGGCTGTGTGTGAACTAGAAATAAACCTTTGCCATGTTAAACCAATGAGGTTTAGGAGCTCTTTTTTTTTTTTTTAACGTTTATTTATTTTTGAGACAGAGAGAGACAGAGCATGAACGGGGGAGGGTCAGAGAGAGGGAGACACAGAATCTGAAACAGGCTCCAGGCTCTGAGCTGTCAGCACAGAGCCCAACGCGGGGCTCGAACTCACGGACCGTGAAATCATGGCCTGAGCCGAAGTTGGCCACTTAACCAACTGAGCCACCCAGGCGCCCCTAGGAGTTCTTTATAATTGCAGCAAACCCAGCCTAGCCTACTGATGTAGACTCACATTGAGAAACACATAACCTAAAGGGGGAAAAAACCCACTAAATAGTTCAGAATTTATTTTTAAATTTAAAAAAAATTTTTATTTATTTTTGAGAGAGACAGAGACAGAGAGACAGAGACAGAGACAGAGAGCAAAGGGGGAGGGGCAGAGAGAGGGAGACAGACAGAGACAGAGACAGAGAGCAAAGGGGGAGGGGCAGAGAGAGGGAGACAGAGAGACAGAGACAGAGACAGAGAGCAAAGGGGGAGGGGCAGAGAGAGGGAGACAGAATCGAAGCAGGCTCCAGGCTCTGAGCTGTCAACACATAGCCTAATGTGGGGCTCGAACCCAAGAACCACAACATCATGACTGAGCTGAAGTTGGTGCTTAACCAACTGAGCCACCGGGAAGCCCCAATAATTCAGAATTTAAACACAAAGAATCTTTTGTATCTACAACTATTATCTACATCTCATCTGCATTTACATTTATTCACTCATTTATGAATTTCAGTGTTTAGTTTTTCAAAACTACATCTGATTTTCAGCATCTGATTTTCTATACAAAGTTGTAACACTGAAGAAGAGTGTTTTTTTTGTTTGTTTTGTTTTATAAAGTTGAATAGAATACATTTATCAAGTGCTTCTCTACTATTAGTGCCGACTAAAGTTCTGAATTTGTTCATTTAATCTTCCTAATAGCCAATGATGTAGATCTATGACTGTATGCATTTTCCAGATGCATATGTTATTTCAGATAACTGAGGCTCAGAAAGCTTTAACAAGACCTGGGAAGCAATGTACCTAATATTGGATTCAGATATGCCTGACTCCTTAATAACTGGGCCTAACTCTTATGGAATATTGTGTACACCTTGGCACTGAACACTGTGGGATTGAACTCCTTCAAGGCGAGGATAATGTCTTCTTGGTCTTTTCATCCCCAGCAGAGTCTGCCACCTAGATAACTTCAAAGCATATTTTTGGAAGTATTGAATGACTGAAAAACATAAATGAATTTATCGGGGCACCTGAGTGCCTCAGTTGGTTAAGTGTCAACTCTTGTTCCCAGCTCAGGTCGTGATGTTATGGATCATGGGATCAAGCCCTGCATCAGGCCTTGTGCTGACAGCTCAGAGCCTGCTTGGATCCTCTCTTTCCTTCTCTCTCTGCCCCTCCCCTGCTTATGCTATCTCTCTGTCTCTAAATGAATAAACTTAAAAAAAAGAAACTGTAAAATAAATGAATACATGAATGAATGAATGAATGAATAAATAAAATTATTACAGATAAACTACATTAACATCTAGGGGTTATATTTTGACTATTTATTTATGTACTTATAACTCCACTGGATGCTAAACTCTTAGAGACAGGCTATTGTTAAATACCAAAAAGCCAACTGAGTAAATTTTAATGAACGAATTGGCTTTCTAATTTTTATTTATTTATTTTTAAAGATTTTGCTTTTATGTAATTTCCACACCCAACATGGGGCTTGAACTTACAACCCTGAGATTGAAAGTTGCATGCTCTACCGTCTGAGCCAGCCAGGCTTTTAAAAATAGTTCATGGGGCACCTGGGTGACTCAGTCTGTTAAGTGTCTGATTTCATTTCAGCTCAGGTCATGATCTTGCATTTGTGAGTTCAAGCCCCGTGTCGTGGTCTGTGCTGACAGCTCGGAGCCTGGGGCCTGCTTCAGATTCTGTTTCCTCCTCTCTCTGCCCCTCCCATGCTCGTGCTCTCTCTGTTTCTCAATAATAAATAAACGTTAAAAAAAAAAAAATCGTGAATTGGGTAGTATCCTATCTAGCAAGTGGAGGGGAACTCTGAGGATTTGTACAAAATGGAAGGTTTTTATCAAAAGCAGAATAGGGAAAGAAAGTTTTAAAAAGATAGGATTGTTGGGCCATCTGGGTGGCTCTTGATTTCGTCTCAGGTCATGAGTTTGAGCCCCACGTGAGGCTCTGCACTGACAGTACGGAATGTGCTTGGGATTCTCCGTCTCCTCCTCTCTGCTTCTCCCCTGCTTGTGCTCAATCTCAAAATAAATAAATAAACCTAAAAAAAAAAAAAAAGGATTGTTTCAGGCAAAATCACCTTCCCATATGTGGAAGGGTAAGGGTCTTATTATACAGATTACCTCATCTTCCTTTGGGGAATGGAGAGGGCCCAGGTGACAGATTATCTCATTGGTGCTTATGAGGAAATTGCTAACTGACAGGTGAAGATATGCATTTTGCGGGAAGGTTGCAACTGCAATCATGTTAGCTTGGGTTTGGTAACTTGGGTGGCCCAAGTGACACCATTTTGGGCTTGTGGTTTTCTCCAAAGATACAGTGTTTATTTTTATACCTCCCGTAGATGACCTTGCTGAGGACCATGTTCACCAAGGACAGGACCTTGCTGAGACCATGTTCAGCAAATGGAGATTAGGTTTCTTCTGAATCCACAGAGCCAGCAATTGCTGAAGTAGAGATTTTGTTCAGGGCAATAGCCCCTGGTCCTTCCATGCCATACTAACTGCCGTCTTCCAGCCTCCCTGAGTTCTGGTCCTCCAGGAAAAAGAGTTAATTCAGTGTTTTTTTTCTAGGAATATACAATTTAGGGTACCTACATATGGTACATAATGGTACCCACCGTACCTAACAGAAAAAATGTCTTTAATTTTGTATTCAACGTTGAAAACTGTTAAGTCATTTGTTATGCGGGGGAAAAAGAGAGAGAGAAAGACAAAGCACACACCTGAATGTACATATGATAAAATGGCCTTGAGGATGTAGCACAAGCCAAACAAAGCACAGAAATCCAGAGTTCACCCTGCAACAGCATCCTGAAATTGTGTCTCCACTTCCACTCTGGTTCTTTGAATGAGCTTCCCAGGTGTTATTTTCCAGTGACATGACTTAATATCTGGAGCTCTGGGTTGCTCTCAACTGGAGGGATACTATCTTATCACACTTCAGTACAGGCAGCCCTTAAGGGAGACTTTTGAAACTTTTGACCAGCTCCCAGTAAGAAATGCATTTCACACTGCAAGTCAGTACATTGTGTAAGTGTGTGTGTGTGTGTGTGTGTGTGTGTGTGTATTTATGATGTTTATAATGAAATAAAAATGTAATAGAAAAATATCCCTATTGTGTGTGATGCACTCTGATGTTGTCTAGTCCATTTGTATTTTCTATTTTATTCTATTTCATGGGGTGTTTTTTTTTTAACAGAACAAGCTGATTTTTTAAACTGTATTACTATTTATTTTTGAGAGAGACAGCATGAACAGGGGAGGGGCAGCAAGGGTCGTGGTTACAGAGGATCTGAAGCAGGCTCTGCATTGACAGTAGAGAGACCAATGCAGGGCTCTAACTCACAAACCGTGAGATCATGACCTGTGCTGAGGTCAGTTGCTCAACCAACTGAGCCACCCAGCTGCCCCTGTATTTCACGTTTTAAAAATTGTCGTTGTGGGGTACCTGGGTGGCTCAGTCGGTTAAGCGTCTGACTCTTGGTTTCAGCTCAGGTCATGATCCCAATATCGTGGGATCAAGCCCTGTGTCAGGCTCTGTGCTGAGCATGGAGCCTGCTTGGGATTCTCTCTCTTTCCCCCTGCCCTTCCTCCGACTTGTTCTCTCTCTCTCTCTCTCTCTCCCTCTCAAATAAATAAAATGAAACAAAAAAAATTTTTTTAATTGCAGTTGCAATCCACCAAGTTCATTTTACCACCCGATGAGTCTTCTGATTTGAAAAACACTGGCCCAATGCAGATGTATAAGTTGTTACTCCTTGAGTACAAGGACACATATCTTTTTTACCTGTGTCTTTAGCACCTTTTTTTCCCCCTGAATAAATGAAGAAGTGAATGTCTACCATGTGCTAGAAGAGCAAGGATGACCAAAACTGAGAGCGGAAGCTGTAGAGATCCTTGCCCTGGTGGAGCTTACAGCTTTTGAGGAAGGGAAAAAGCACCCACCAACCCACTATCAATAAAGAGAGACCAGAAGTTGGACACATGTGAAATCTCTTCCCACTCCTACTCTATAAAAAAGTGCCTTGACCTCTGTTGTTTCTGGCCCCATTTTTCCTTTGGAAGCCCCAATCCCTGATGCCACAGGGGCTTGGTAAACTCCTTATGGGAGAGCTCTGTCCCTACCCCCAGGCATAAGTAGGGGACCTAACCATATAATAAATATGATTGGTTCAGGGAGGAACAGGTGACTTCAACTCAGCCAACTGAAGTCATCTTTATCATCATCCGTAAACGGCAGGGGTCTCTTTTCTCCTGGGACTACAGACAGAAGAAGATCAAGGGAAGCTAGAGCTGTCTTCCATTATGTGAAGAGAAGAGGTTAGAAAATGAAACTGAAATACAGAGTAAAAGAGAGCTAAGAGAAGGAGAAAGAACATCATTTGAAATCTGGGTCTAGACGGGCCTAAAGCCAGAAGATGGGCAACACTTCACAACTGTTTGAGCTAATGACTCCACGTTTCCCTAGCGCAGGTTTTAGTTGGATCTCTGTTATTTGCAACTAACAGTAACTGTGAAAGGAAGGGTAGAAAGCCAATTAATTTCCTTGATTTATTTATTTTAAGATTCTTATTTTTTTGAAAGCACTTCACTTTATTTTATTATTATTATTTTTTAATGTTTATTTATTTTTGAGACAGAGAAAGAGCATGAGTGGGGGGTGGGGGCGGGCAGAGAGAGAGGGAGACAGAGGATCCAAAGAGGGCTCTGAGCTGACAACAGTGAGCCCCATGCAGGGCTCGAACTCACAAATTGTGAGATAATGACCAGAGCCCCAATCAGATGCTCAACTGACTGAGCCGCCTAGGCACCCCGAAAGTGTTTCAGTTTATTATTTTTTTAAGTTTTATTTATTTAACTAATCTCTATACCCATTGTGGGGCTCAAACTCACAACCCCAAGATCAAGAGTCACATGCTCCATCCATGAGCCAGTCAGGCTCTCCCCCTAATTTCTTTCTTTGAAAAAGAACAGAAAGGGGGGTGCCTGGCTGGCTCAGTTGGTAGAGCATGGGACTTGTGATCTCAGGAGTCGCTTGAGTTCAAGCCCCACAATGGGTGTACAGCTTACTTTGAAAACAAACAAACAAACAAACAAACAAACAAAAATAACAGAAATATATTTGTGGGGCCACAGACACACTTCTTCCATGATTGGGAAATTTGCCTGGAATATGCCACATTTCAAGGGTTCCAGAGGTATGAAGCTGGCTGTTTACTTTCCTTCTTTACTTCCTTCTTTCCCTCTTCCTTTCATCTCTCTAAGATCACTGTATCAGCTGTGTGGAGAAAGGTTAAGGGAGTTTATAGAGAAAACAGGAAAGCTATGATATATTCCTAGGTAGAAAAATACCTAGCTCAAGAAGTTTAGACCAGAATGTGATGGGGTGGCAAAAGACAGGAAGAGAAGCAAATTTAAGAACAATTAACAAAAATTTTTTAATGTTTATTTATTTTTGACAGAGAGAGAGAGAGAGAGAGAGAGAGAGCGCATACACACACACACACACACACACACACACACACAGACATGAGCAAGGGAGGGGCAGAGAGAGATGGAGACACAGAAGCTGAACGGGCTCCAAGATCTGAGCTGTCAGCATAGAGCCTGATGCGGGACTTAAACTCACAAACTGTGAGATCATGACCAGAGCTGAAGGCAGACACTTAACCAACTGAGCCACCCAGGCACCCAGATTTAAGAACAATTTTGGTGGAGCTGCTAGGACTTGGTTATAGGCTAGATAAATGTGACTTGGTTATGGACTAGATAAATGAACTTTCCAGATGAATGAATAAAATGCATAATTAATACACAGTGAGTTTAGCAGTTACAGAGCAGGTGGTATGTCTTAAACCCTGTGGTAAAAGCTGGGACAATGAAGATAGGAATAGTCTCTGACTTCAAGGAGTTGATAGCAGAGGAGGTCCTAACATTGAGAAAAGAAAAACAACAACAACAACAACCACAACAACCACCATACAGGAATAGCAAAGGGCTCACCTACAGTTGAGAGAATGGGCTTTGTATTCCTTGTAGATGTGGGAGGCCTGAGCCTTGCCTTGTCCTAACACAGGACTTGTGTTATCTGTTGTAAATTAGCCTCTAGGCCCCCCAGACCGTGGTGGGGATTAGGGGAAGGACTGCTATTGAGAGGACAGTGGGTGAGAGGAAGGGAGAAATGATGGCGGCAAACTATATCCAAGATGGGAGCCCATGCTGAGCTTCAATGTCATAGCCAGCTAGGTAGGATTTGGAGAAACAAGGGCTGTGAGAGTAGGTGTCACATAGTGATGGAATAGTAGCTTCCAAGTGCACTCAAGCCAGCTATGTCAGAGGGCATGGAACAGAAAAGGTCTTAAAACCAGGGTAATGTTCAAATCATGTGCGTTATTAAATTAAGGAAAAATATATAGGGAGAAGCAAGGGGAAGGGGTTGGATGGTGTATTTAGGATAAGATGCGATGGGGTGGAAGCATGACACCACCTGAATCCTGGCATGGATTACAATGTTTGTATGTTCTGTCTCTTGGCCGCATCAGCCTTCCTTGCTAATGGTACAGTTACGAGGACCAGAGTTGAGGTTTGAGTAAACGTATGCTCAACAGATGGGAGTTTCCCTGGATCAGTGACACACACTGACACCAAAGAAATGCACAGGCCAGTACACCTGGCCACCAATGTTGCTCATCAATTAGCCAGGTGAGCAGTTATGGGTTTTAAAGACTTTATTTTATTATTTCATTTCATTTTATTTTATTATTTTATTTGATTTGATTTTCTGTAAAGTAAACTCCACACCCAACATGGAGTTCAAACTTACAACCCCCAAATCAGGAGTCTCATGCTCTACCAACTGAGCCAGCCAAGCACCCCAAGCAGCTATGGGTTTTATTCATCTATTCTGGTCAGAGGATGGGGCCAGACTGGTTGTCATATTCTTTTCTTTCTTTCTTTCTTTCTTTCTTTCTTTCTTTCTTTCTGTTTACTTATTTATTTTGAGAGACAGAGAGAGCATGCTTGCAAGCAGGGGAGGGGCAGAGAGAGAGAATCTGAGCAGGCTCCACACTGTCAGCGCAGAGCCCTACTTGAGGATTTATCTCACAAACGGTGAGAAAATCAAGAGTCGGATGTTTAACCAACTGAGCCACCTGGGCATCCCAGGTTATCATCTTCTGCTTTAAGACTTCACACATGAATATTCAGTGTCTTATGCATATTTAGGATATCATGAATATTTATTTATTTATTTATTTATTTATTTAATGTTTATTTATTTTTGAGACAGAGCATGAACGGGGGAAGGTCAGAGAGAGAGAGACACAGAATCTGAAGCAGGCTCCAGGCTCCGAGCTGTCAGCACAGAGCCTGATGCGGGGCTCGAACTCATGGACTGTGAGATCATGACCTGAGCCGAAGTCGGATGCTTAACTGACTGAGCATTCAGGCGCCCCGGATATCATGAATATTTAGAGGTCCAGTGTCTCATATACTACTTAGTACCTCAAAGATATTAGGTGTCTCTTAGTCCTTCCATCCTTTCCATGTTTAACACACACATGTTGTACTCATTATCTTTCCTGAACAAATTTTTTTTTTAATTTTTTTTAACGTTTATTTATTTTTGAGACAGAGAGAGACAGAGCATGAATGGGGGAGGGTCAGAGAGAGGGAGACACAGAATCTGAAACAGGCTCCAGGCTCTGAGCTGTCAGCACAGAGCCCGACGCGGGGCTTGAACTCACTGACCGCGAGATCATGACATGAGCCGAAGTCGGCTGCTTAACCGACTGAGCTACCCAGGCGCCCCTTTCCTGAACAAATTTATAAAAGGTTTTGCTTTTATCTTACAAACCATAAATGTATTCATCTTCTAAACTGGAGTAGAGTGGTCTACAAAGCAAATGCACATTACAGTAGGACTTCCAGGTATCCAAGTCAGAGAAACTAGGAGTGGTGAAAGCTTGTCAGGACAAAAGGGCCCAGAGCCCTGGGGAGGACTCTTCCAAGACCTAGGAGGAGAGGGACGTTCTCCCTCAGGAGTCAGGAGCTGAACCCAGGAAGGGAAGAGGGTCAGCCAGAGCCTGCAAAGGAGTGTTCAGGGGCAGGTGGACCGAGGTGTGATAGGCAAGCACCTTGGATAAGCAGGTGCAGAATCCAACCCAGACAGGCAGAATTGCTGACACCCAAACTTCCAGGAAGACTTTTCCCTGAGGCCCTGAAGGAAGGGAGAATTCAGAAAAGAGGTGAGAGGAAGCTTGGCCAGGCCCAGGTCCAGCCCAGCCCAGTCCAGCCCAGCTCTAGGTCCTGTGAACAAAGACCAGCTCACACCAGGACTCTCGCCATTTCTTACAAATCTGTAACTTCCTTAAAGTTAGCTATTTTTGTTACTCCTTGTTTCCAGGCAGTTCAATTAGTAATGTGAACAGGGTTTAAACAAAGAAAGGAGGAGGTGCAAAGAGGATTGTTTACTTGCTTAATTTTTTTTTAAACATTTATTTTTGAGAGACAGAGCACGAGTGGGGGATGGGCAAAGAGAGGGGGGTACACAGAATCCAAGGCAGACTCCAGGCTCTGAGCTGTCAGCACAGACCCCGACGCGGGGCTCCAACCCACGGACCGCGAGATCATGACCTGAGCCAAAATCGGCCGCCCAATCGACTGAGCCACCCAGGTGCCCCATTTTGGTTACTTATTTAAAAGCTGGTCAGTGGACTGGGGAGCAGCCCCCCATGGGGAAGGTATGTGTGTGTTGGGGCAGGGGCCTGGGGGTGGGCGACAGCCTGGTAGCCTGTGGGGAGAGATAGGCAAGCCGACTCCATCCCAGAGGAGGTGTGGAAGCTGGATGGGGCCAGGGTGGGGGTAGGGGTGAGGTGAGAGCTCTGCCCGGGACTACTCTGCTAGCCCCTCAGGGAATACTTGGGCTTTTAAAATCGCTTTGCTTTGTATTGTAGTCAGAGGTATAGGAACTGACTGCCGTAGGCGGGCGGGCGGGGGGGGGGGGGCTGTGGGAAATAGTTCTGCCCCTCCCCTCGGGGCTCCCACCGCCCCTCCCCCATCACTGTACACGTATTGTCTGTTCTCTGTGGGTCTCCCCCGCCAGACGTGAGCTTCCCGGGAGCAGGCACTGTGTCCGATTCACCTCTTTCTGCCTCACAATGTGGCCCAGCGTGGGGCCTGACACTTGGAAGTTTCTCAAAGAGTTACTTGTTGAATGAATGAACAAATGAATGCTTTCTCCGAACTGCTCTGAACTTTTGATGGGATTTACAAAGAAGGAAAGGCCTGATCACTGCTCCGGATTCCTGACATCACTTCACCAGGCATTCGTGTGGCTCTGGAACTCGGGGAGGCAGTGAATACCTAAGGTTTGGTTTCTAAGTGTATGCGCATTTTCCTGGGGATAAGATTCTCATAACTTCTCAGATTTTCAGAGGCGATTGTCCAAAAAGAATTAAAGTAATCATTGAGAAAATAGTCCCAGAATGGAAATTTTATGTACGTTTTCTCAGTATTGATTTCTCTGAACCAAATTACTTTTCTTACCAACATTACTGTTTTTTTTCCTGTGTATGATCTCTCTCTCTCTCTTTTTAATGTTTATTTATTTTTGAGAGACAGAGAGAGATAGAACACAAATGGGGAAGGAGCATAGCGAGAGGGAGACACAGAATCCCACGCAGGTTCCAGGCTCCAAACTGTCAGTACACAGCCTGACTGGGAGCTGGAACCCACAAACTGTGAGATCATGACCTCAGCCAAAGCGGGATGCTTAACCGACTGAGCCACCCAGCCCACCCAGCCGCCCCCCGCCCAGTCTATAATCTCTTTAGTTCATTTTGTAATGTCAGAATCATCCACATTCACCTTAGTAAATAGTAACATGCTGATAGGGGCCAGGACGCGCTACCCAAAAACACGGCATTTTGACTTATTAAAAATATTTTAAGCTGAAGGAATTTTTTAAGGTTTTATTTAATTCATTTTTAAAAAGATTTTTAAAAATGTTTATTAGAGAGAGAGAGAGAGAGAGAGAGAGAACGTGAGTGGGGGAGGGGCAGAGGGAGAGGGGGACAGAAAGTCCCAAGTGGGCTCTGCTGACAGCAGAAAGCCTGAAGCCTTCTGGAACTCACAAACCGTGAGATCATGACCTGAGCCAAAGTCGGACGCTTAACCGACTGAGCCACTCAGGCATCCCGAGGTTTTATTTTTAAGTAACCTGTACACCCAATGTGGGGCTCAAACCTACCATCCTGAGATCAAGAGTCGCAGGCTCTAAGGACTGAGCCAGCCAGGTGCCCCTAGCTGAAGGAAGCCACAAAAACAAGAGGGTCACTCTGACCTCTCCCACCTTCTTCCCCGAAGCAGGTTATAAAACTCCTCTGTGAAAGGTACCCTCCCTATACCATTAGAAAGGAGGACATTCTAATTACCCGGGACAGAGAATTAAGGGCCGAGAAGGCTGTGTAAACAAGCCTTGTTAAACTAGCTCTTATCTTCCAAGTTACTTCTTCACCATTTACTACCCCTAGCCCAAACCCCTTGTCAATTCTTCACAAATTTCTATAGCTCTAAAAGGTATAAAACCTTCTTGCTCTGGTCACTTCTTTGGGTCTTTTCTTGGGAAGGCTTCCATGTACATGTAAAATTTTTATTTCTCCTGTTAATCTGTCAATTTAATTTTCTGATCAACCCTCCCTACGAGGGTTGAGGGAAACTTTTTTCTCTCCTGCAATGCTATGACCTTTGCAATGTCCCAAAACCTCCCTTTCATCACCTCAGCCAAGGCATCCTTAATTGATTTCTCTTACACTTGGGGCTCATCCGCTGTTTTGCAGGTGGATGACAGTGTGGAGCGGGTGTGGGGCTGGAAGTGAGACCTTAAGGGCAGAGGCAGAATCAGGAAGAGAGCTGCTGAGATATTCAACTACCTAATCCAATTCTCCTTGCACACTCAGCAGCCTCCCCTCCCTCTGCACAACAATGGAAGGAAAGAGGCAGTGGGGAAAAAATAAGGTCCTGTAATACGGTTAGAAGGGGTAATTACCAGGACCGTGGAGCACAGGGAAAGTACCTCCCAGAAAGAAGGGCTAAAGACAGCCTACAAGGATGAGGAGTAAGGGAATTAGTAACAAATGTATGCTTGTGCAGGGAACCAAAAATAAAAATAAAAAAATAAAACTAAATCTCCTTGCTGAATTGGCCAGGCATTGGAGAACCTGAGGTAGGCAGCAAGGACTGGGCTACAGTACATTCCAGGGAGGAGGAGAGAAAGCTCCAAGCCAGGCCGGGATTTTGCAGCAGCTGCTGTGCCCTGATACTGAGTATCGGTGCCTCGAGGGAGGGATGAGTCAGTCCCAGCAGATCCAAGTTTAGGATAAAAGAGCCAACCAGGAAAGCACTCGGCAAACACCTTCCCTGTGAGAGGGCTACTGACCATTTAGAAGTGGGATCCCCAGCCCCATACAGGACACCAGGGAGGCCCTGGAAGAGCTCGTTCGCATAGGGACTGAGAGTGAAGAGCTGTTTTAAACTATGTCCCTTCCTCTACCCAGAAAGTTCTGCCAGATTTGCCACCCGTTGTTTGATTTCATAGAGTTGTCTAAAACCAGGGTTGTGTTAGAGAAGAAGGCAAAAGGGTAAGTGCCAGATTATGGTTGTGAATGCCACATCTTGCTGTAGGAGTCAAGGAAGGGTGTTTTGAAACAAGAATTCTTGGTTATGGGTGTGGCTGTAAATGCATCCTGCACCCTGATGCCTCATGGGAGAGAGCTTTGAGTTGTATGGGGATCTGGCCAGAAGGTAAGCTCCAGCACCCCCATCTTGACCTTCATGGCAGTTGAAAGGATGGTGGGGTCAGATTGCATCACTCAGCCTAAATCTGTGTGGAAAAAGAAAATGACCTGGAGCACATACTGGCCCACTGTTAGTTCATGGTGAGCAGTCCCTTAAACAGTATGTTAGAGAAAAATTCCTGTTTTGGGGAGGAAGTTTGTGACAGGCGACTTTGGTTATATGGTTTTGTGGTACGATATATACATCATGAAACTTGCCATCTTTTAATGATTAAAAAAAATTTTTTTTAATGTTTATTCATTTAAAAAAATTTTTAAATGTTTATTTATTTTTGAGACGGAGACAGAGCACAAGTGGGGGAGGGGCAGAGAGAGAGGGAGACACAGAATCTGAAACAGGCTCTGAGCTGTCAGCACAGAGCCAGATGCGGGGCTTGAACCCACGAACCACGATATGATGACCTGAGCCGAAGTCAGATGCTTAACCTACTGAGCCACCTAGGTGCCCCTATGTTTATTCATTTTTGAGAGACACAGAGCAAGCAGGGGAGGGGCAGACAGAGAGGGAGACCCAGAATCTGAAGCAGGCTGCTGGCTCAGAACTGACAGCACAGAGCCTGACACGGGGCTCGAACCCATGAACCCATGAACCCTGAGATCATGACCTGAGCCAAAGTCAGATGCTTAACCAACTGAGCCACCGAGGTGCTCCTAAGATTTTATTTTAAGTAATCTCTGTGCCTAACATGGGGCTCAAACTCACAACTCTGAGATCAAGAGTCAGACACTCAACCGACTGAGCCACCCAGGCACCCCAAAGATTTTTTATTTCTAAGTGATCTCTACACCCAACGTGGGGCTCGAACTCACAACCCCAAGATAGAGTCATATGCTCCACCGAATGAGGCAGCCAGGTGCCCCTTATCCATTTAAAAATATATATAAATTTATGGGGTGCCTGGGTGGCTCAGTCGGTTAAACATCCAACTTCAGCTCAGGTCCGTGAGTTTGGGCCCCCGCGTCAGGCTCTGTGCTGGCAGCTCAGGGCCTGGAGCCTGCCTCTGATCTGTGTCTCCCTCCCCTCAGCTCCTCCCCTGCTCACACTCTGTCTCTCTCTCAAAAGTAAATAAAGATTGGACGCTTGGGTGGCGCAGTCGGTTAAGCGTCCGACTTCAGCCAGGTCACGATCTCGCGGTCCGTGAGTTCGAGCCCCGCGTCGGGCTCTGGGCTGATGGCTCAGAGCCTGGAGCCTGTTTCCGATTCTGTGTCTCCCTCTCTCTCTGCCCCTCCCCCATTCATGCTCTGTCTCTCTCTGTCCCAAAAATAAATAAACGTTGAAAAAAAAAATTAAAAAAAAATGTAAATAAAGATTAAAAAAATATATAAATTTAATGACATTAATTAAAACCACAATGTTGTAAACCATCACCACTATTTACAAAGCTTTTTCATCACTCTAAACAGAACCTCCGTACTCATTTGTGTGCTTATTTTTGTTGTTATTGTTTAAATAACTTCTTCTCTAGAATATGTTGGTCTCTGCTGGTAGGTGGGGTCAAGTTATGCCTAGTCAAGAGATTTCTTCACCTGAGTTTCTTTCATCACAGGGTTGCTGTGAGTTCTTTTTTATGTAAACAGTTTTGCTACTTTCCTTCTCCATATGCACACTTACTTTAACAAAATGGAAATTATATCAAATGACCCCAAATTTAGTGCTGAACACTACAACCCTTTTACTTGCTTACAATTCTGTGAGTCATCAAGTTGGGTAGGAATCAACTGGGGGCATTTCTTCTGTTATCATTAACTAGTGTCATTTATGCCACTGCAATCTTCGGGCGGTTCAGCTGGGGCTGGATGGTACGATATGGCCTCATTTGTATGTCCAGTGCTGTCTATGGGCATGGGTGGTACATTTCCTCCAGCATGTTACCTGTGGAGTAGGGTTCCAGATGCAGGAAGAGAGAAAGGTTAAAAGACCCACTGTGCAAACAGTTTTCAAGCTGCAGTCTGGCTCGTTGCTAATGTCCCATTGTCCAAAGCAAGTCACTTGGCCAAACCCAAAGTCTATGTGAGAGGGGACTTCATGAAATACGGATACACACAGCATGGTTCATTGGGGCCATCACTGTAACAATCTACCACACCTATGTACTATTTTGCAGTTTGCGTTCCCCCTTAACAGGGTGTCTGTTTTCCAAGTTGATATAATTATAATAATTACATTTTTTAAAATGTTTATTTATATTTGAGAGAGAGAGACAGAGCGCCAGTGGGGGAGGAGCAGAGAGAGAGGGAGACACAGAATCCAAAGCAGGCTCCAGGCTCTGAGCTGTCAGCACAGAGCCTGATGCGGGGTTTGAACCCAAGAACCATGAAATCATGACCTGAGCCAAAGTTGGAGGCTTCACTGACAGGGCCACTCAGGTGCCCCTATCATAATTACATTTGTAATGACGACAAAAGAGTTAATCAAAGGACTATGCCAAAATGTACCTAATCGTTATTGCTTTTTTTTTTTCTTTTGTGGTTTGTTTTCATTTTCACTGTTATAAAGAAGTCATTAAGGTCTCCCTCCTCCACTGTTGCCACCTCCTTCTGCCGCTCCTGGTGCTGCTAGTATGCTAGTTAAGTGCAGATCTGGTACCTCTTGTGAAGCAGCAGCTGAAGAGACCCCAGCACTCAGCGAGGCCCGCAAAAAGCCCAAGGAAGGAGTCAAGACTGAGAACAATGATCGTATGAATTTGACGGTGACAGGGCAGGATGATTCTGTGGTGCAGCGTAAGATTAAGAGGCACACACTGCTTAGTAAACTAACGAAAGCCTTTTGTGAATGGCAGGATTTGTCCATGAAGCACATCAGATTCTGATTTGATGGGCAGCCAATTAATGAAACAGACACGCCTGCACAGTTGGAAACGGAGGCTGAAGATACAGTTGATGTGTTCCAGCAGCTGACGGGAGGCATATCCTGAAAAGGGAACCTGCCACTTCACTCCAGAACTCTGTTCCTCCAGACCAAGAAGGCATTCTCGATTAGAAAGCCACAATTTGGTTCCACCACATCCTGAGTACTATAGTTTTCTCTATTCTTTCATTTTCCCCTTCCCCATTCCTTTATCGTACATTAAGGTACTGTAGATGTGCACAAGCATATTGCAGGGTTTTTTTTTGTTTTTTTTTTTTTAAATTAAATGGCCAATGTTATGTTTGGTGCATGTCACATGGAGATGGGATGGGGAAAAATACTGGTTCTGTGATAATAGCCCCTTTCTCCATTAGTGGCATGCTCATTCAGCTCTTATTTTTACATTCCAGTAAGTTATTTTGCTCTCACTGTTTAACAAAAAATGAGCAACATAAAAATCCTTGCATACCTTGTGTGATTGGAGAATTTTAATGTTTTTCATTTATCATTGTAAAACCAAGGGCAATTTTATAACATTTTTGTACATAGCTGTTAGATATAGGGCACTCTGTCTTTAAGTAGGGATAAATTACTCTAAGAGAAATGAATCCTAGATACTTTTCCCTTCAAGTCAGCATCTTGTTGTTGAAACAAATTTCTTGTTTTTTTGTTTTTTTGTTTTTTTTTCAACGTTTATTTATTTTTGGGACAGAGAGAGACAGAGCATGAACGGGGGAGGGGCAGAGAGAGAGGGAGACACAGAATCGGAAACAGGCTCCAGGCTCTGAGCCATCAGCCCAGAGCCCGACGCGGGGCTCGAACTCACGGACCGCGAGATCGTGACCTGGCTGAAGTCGGACGCTTAACCGACTGCGCCACCCAGGCGCCCCAATTTCTTGTTTTAAAAAAAGTAATTAAATAGATATTTGTTGAATGTCTACCATGTGTAAGGACTTATTCAAGAACACTAAGGATACCTATTTGCTTAAATTTTTTTCAGGGGAAATTCAGACAAACATGAATATATAAAAAGCACTATGGAGAGAAAGCAGAGAAGGCAGATTACATCCTGGAGAGAAGTTGGGTTGGGTAAGGCTTGCTATTTAAAGTTTATTTAGGGGAACCTGGGTGGCTCAGTCGGTTAAGGGTCTGACTTTAGCTCAGGTCATGTTCTCACAGTTCATGAGTTCAAGCCTTGTGTTGGGCTCTGTGCTGACAGCTCAGAGCCTGGTGCCTGCTTAGGATTCTGTGTCTCCCTCTCTCTCTCCCCCTCTCCTGCTCACACTCTCTCTTTCTCTCTCTCTCAAAAATAAATGAGCCTTAAAAAAAATGCTTTTGGGGGCACGTGGCTGGTTCAGTCAGGAGAACATCTAACTCTTGATCTCAGGGTCATGAGTTTGAGTTCCATGAAGGGATAGAGATTGCTTTTAAAAAATGGCTTAAATTGGGCACGTGGGTGGCTCAGTGGGTTGAATGTTTGATTCTTGGTTTTGGCTTGGGTCATGATCTCACAGTTTGTGAGTTCAAGCCCTGTATCCAGATCCAAGTTGATAGCTTGGAGCCTGCTTGGGATTCTCTCTCTTCCTCTCTCTCTCTCTCTCTCTCTCTGCCCCTTCCCTGCTCTCCTATGCTCTCTCTCTCTCTGAAAATAAGTAAACTTTTAAAAAATGGCTTAAACAATAAACGGAGCCTTAAAAAATAAATAGGGGTGCCTATCTGGCTTAGTCAGTAGAGCTTGTAACTTGATTTTAGGGTTGTGAGTTCAAGCACCACACTGGGTCTGGAACCTACTTAAAATTTAAATACATACACACATACATACATACATACATACATAAAATAAACCCACAAACAACTAAATAAATAAGATACCTGTGTAACTCCCATCCTTAAAAACATTTTTTGAGGGGCACTTGAGTGGCTCAGTTGGTTGAGTGCCAACTCTTGATTTTGGCTCAGGTCATGATCTCACAGTTGTGGGATCAAGCCCTGAGTCCAGCTCATGGAGAAGTGAGGAACCTGCTTGGGATTTGGGATTCTCTTTCTTTCTGCCCCTCCTCACCACCTCCCCCCCCCCCCCCCACCCATGCACACATGGGCTCTCCCTTTCTCTCAAAATAAATAAACTTTAAAAAATGTTTTTGAATTATGTTCTAAGAATAAGAAATTACTTCTCTTGCATCATATCGTTGTAAGAAGAAGTGAAATCAGTGGGACATAGGGTAGGAATATTAAAACTTTCACAATGCATTGCTCAATTGCTCTCCCAAGGGCTTTACCAATTTATACCACCACCAACAGGAATTTGCCAGTTTCCCTGCTTTGACCACAGTTAACATGGAACATTCTAATTAAAAAAGAAAACTTTGTTAGTTTAATAGGTAAGCCGGGATTTCCTTCTTTTAAGACAGTATTTTATATAGTCCTTTACCTTTTCTTTTTTGAAGTTATCTCTAGAGCCAATGCAGGGATTGAACTCACAACCTGAGATCAAGAGTCACATGCTCTGCTGACTATCCCAATAGTCTTTTATCTTGACCACTTCAGTCTTTTTTTTTTTAAGCTTATTTATTTACTTTGAGATAGGGAGAGAGAGAATAAGAGGGGGAGGGGCAGAGAGGGGGGCAGGAAGAGAAAGAATCTCAAGCAGGCTCCTGGGTCTGCTCTGAACAGGACTCAGGACTCCAGCTCAGAACCATGAGATCATAACCTGAGCCAAAATCGGGTCAGAGGCTTAACCGACTGAGCCATCTGGATGCCCCTTGACCACTTTAAACTTTTGCACTTTTTAGTTTTTGAGCTATAATTGCTATTTTCTGTTGCTCTGTGGTGGGTTTGGCTGGGGTGGGGAGGTCGAGGAGACTAAGAGGCACACCCACATGTGCACACACATGCAAAAACGTGGGCATGATCACATCCGGACATATTCACGTTTCCTGGTGTGAATAAAAAATGGGGATAGAATATCTGGACTCATAAAGGGCCAAATACAGAGGAAACCAAATATTTTTAATCAGGGGACTTAGGTAGGTATTTCTTTGAATAGTGGTTGTATTTTGGCCCTTAAGAGGGATAAAATGTTCCTTGGCAGGAGCCCATCTGGGTCTGTGCGGTTCTGACCCTGTGCTATGTGTTCTGCTTGGCTAGGCACACTCTTGGGCACTGACCAGGAGGCGGGGCTGCTTTTGGTCCCCAGTCTCAGGCAATTTGTATCTATTTCTACTCTCTAAGTCAGTCAGTAAGGGCAGGATCAGTATCCCTGGCCTATGTATGTCTGTCTGCCCCATGAAAAAATGTTTCATTCATTAATTAATGCATGCATTTATGCATCTGTTTATCCCATAATTTGTCTATTCATTTGGGCATGTATTTATACATGATTGCATTCATTCAGTCAGTACACATTTATTAAGGTCAAGGTTTATGCCACAGGGATCAATGATAACTAATTAGATAATTAATTAGATAACTAAGTGGGCACCCAGGAAAAGGTCGTAGCTTCCAGACCTATAGTAGTTGGTGTCCTGTAGACTGAGATCCTGGCAATGTACTGATCAACCCTTCTTGGTCCATTAACTGTGAACAAATAAACTCATGTTTTACCACACCAAAGCCAAAATGTGCTGACTGAGCTTTCTTTACCAGGAAAATGGTGTTACATTTCTCTTTGTGATAGGAAAGGTTAGAACAACAGTATGTGACCTTACAGCTCTGGGCACTGATTCTGCACTATGTCAGCTGTGAAAAAACACGTCCCCGCATTCAAGTGACACCCTTTATTTGGCAAGTGGATGTACCTTTATGCTTTCTTTTTGCAAGCTGAGGACTATTTTTAAGAATTTTTGTTTATTTACTTATTTATTTTTAAAAGTTTATTTACTTATTTTGAGAGAAAGAGAGCATGAGCAGGGGAGGGGAAGACAGGGAGGGAGAGGGCAAATCCCAAGCAGGTTCTGCACTGACATCAAGGAGCCCCATGCAGGGCTCGATTCATGAACTGTGAGATCATGACCTGAGCCGAAACCAAGAGTTGGATACTTAAGTGACTGAGCTACCCAGGCACTGTGAGGAATTTTTTTAAAAAGCAAAATTCAGACTCCCTGTCCTTAAGGAGTTTATAATCCAGTTGGAGTAATAAGGCCAGTCCACCCAGGGTTACAGAGTATAGAACTAAAGAGTGTTTTCTTTTTATTGAAGGCTGCCATCTGGTCTGAAATTCCCTACCAACATGGAACTCTTCCTTCAAAGTACGTTGTAAGTAGTCTTTTCAGCTTTGTTTTTTTTTTTTATTAAAAAAATTTTTTTAATATTTATTTGAGAGACAGAGAGAGAGAGAGAGCAGGAGTGGGGGAGGTACAGAGAGAGGAAGACATAGAATCCAAAGCAGGTTCTAGGCTTGGAGCTGTCAGCATAGAGCCCGATGGGAGATGTGGGGCTCGAACCCATGAACCGTGAGATCATAACCTGAGCTGAAGTCGGATGCTTAACTGACTGAACCACTCAGGTGCCCCAGCCTTTTTGGCTTTGTACCAACACTTTTCTGGTGAAGAACCTACTATGTGTTTTTATTTTTTTCATTAAAAATTTTTTAAGTTTATTTATTTATTTTGAGAGAGAGTGAGACAGAGAGCTTATTTTGCATGTGTGATCAGAGGATGGACACAGAGAGAGGGAGAATCCCAAGCAGGCTCTGGGCTGTCAGTGTGGAGCCTGACTCAGGACTTGAAACCATGAAATCAAGAGTCAGAGGATGCTTAACCCGCCTGAGCCACCCAGGTGCCCTGTTTTTAAATAGAAAAGTAATGTATGCTTAAAGTAACACATTGAAACAATATGGCAGAGTATAAAAGTAAAAAGCTAAACTTCACCTGGAATCTCCCACCTTCCTACCATTGATAAGGACTGTTACAGGATGGTGAGGATGCCATTTTCTATACTTGTACAGGCACATATATAAACATTTTACCCCATACTTTTGATTGTAATCTATTTTTAAAATTAGATAATATTTGAGCAATATAGAATTTTTTAAAAAATTAAATGGCATTAAAGAATATATATAATGAGGAGAAAGTCTCTCTTCCATCCCCATCTGTCTCCTTCAAGTCCCTCAGTTCACCTCCCCAGGGGCAACCACTGTCACTTTCATGTGTAGCCTTCTAGAGATAGTCTATGCTTTTTACAAGCACATATGCTAATTTTTTTAAGTTAGCTCTATGCTTAATGTGGGACTTGAACTCATAACCCCAAGATTAAGAGTCTCATGTATAACCAACTGAGGCAACCAGGTGTCCTTTTATGCATATATATATATATATATATATATATATATAAATTTTAATTTTTTTGGTAATGTTTATTTATTTTTGAGAGAGAGGACGGAACATGAATTGGGGAGGGGCAGAGAGAGAGACACAGAATCCAAAGCAGGCTCCAGGCTCTGCTTGTCAGCACAGAACCCGACGCAGGGCTCCAACTCACGAGATCATGACCTGAGCCCAAGTTGGGCACTCAACTGACTGAGCCACCTAGATGCCCTGCATTTGTAATTTTGATAAACATTAGCCAGTTGCTCTCAGTAGAGACTTTATGAATTTGCGTTCCTTTCTTCAATTATGAGAGTAATTTTTCCCCATGCAGTTACCAGGATATTAATGACTTAAAAAAAACCAACAAAACAACAAAAAACCAAAAACTTTTGCCAGGAAACCTGGGTGGTTCCATTAGTTAAGTGTCTGTCTCTTGATTCCGGCTCAGGTCATGATTTCACAGTTTGTGAGATCGAACCCTGGGTGAGGCTCCTCGATGGCAGCATGGAGCCTGCTTAGGATTCTCTCTTTCTCTCCCCCTTTCCACTGCTCTCTCTCTGTCTCTGTGTTTACTCTCTCTCTCAAAATAAATGAATAAACATTAAAAAAAAAACTTTGCCAATTTGGTAGATCAAAAATAGTTACCCCTAGCTGTTTT
Source organism: Lynx canadensis (assembly GCF_007474595.2). Classification (NCBI taxonomy): domain Eukaryota; kingdom Metazoa; phylum Chordata; class Mammalia; order Carnivora; family Felidae; genus Lynx; species Lynx canadensis. Next base: position 34,429,250 of record NC_044311.2, read on the forward strand.
CATTTGTAGTCCTTTTATTATGAATGAAGTTGAGCATCCTCTCATATATATGAGGGCCTTTTGTATTTATTTTTCTATGTATGGGCTGTTTATATCCTTTACCTATTTGTTTTTCTTTTTGCAGCTTTTCTTGTCAATATCTACACTTGAAATGTATATTATAATGTATATATTTTTGATTAGCCTGATTTAATAAGAGACAGACAAATACTACATGATCTCACTTATATGTGGAATCTGTAAAAGTATAACACATAGTAACAGAGATAAGAGTGGTGAGGGGCGTCTGGCTGGCCCAGTGAGTAGAGCATGCTACCCTTGATCTTGGGGTTTTGTGTCTGAGCCTTATGTTGGGTGTAGAGATTATTTTAAACAAATAAAATCTTAAAGAAAAAAAAGAATGGTGATTACTAGAGATTGAGAGTGGGAGAAATGGGAAGATATTGGTCAAAGGTGCAAATTTTCGGCTCTAAGATAAATTCTGGAAACTTAATGTATAGCATGGTGACTAGAGTTCATAATAATATATTATGTACTTGAGGGGCACCTGGGTGGCACAGTCAGTGGCCAACTCTTGATTTCAGCTCAGATCATGATCCCATGGTTCATGCACTGACATCACAGAGCCTGCTTGGGATTCTCTTTCCATCCTCTCTCTGCCCTTGCTGCCACCCTCTCTCTCTCAAAAGTAAATAAACATTAAGAAAATAATGTATACTTGACATTTGCTGAGAGTAGATCTCAAGGGTTCTCACCAGCACCAAAAAAAGAGTAACTAGATGAGGGGATGAATATGTTAATTGGCTTGATTGTGCTAATCACGATGTATATGTATATCAAAACATGTATATCTTAAATATACACAATTTCAATTTTCGATCATAGTCTTATAAAGATGGGGTAAAAAAGCTGGAGGTTATTAGTATTTTCTTTAAAAAAAATTTTTTTTAACGTTTATTTATTTTTGAGACAGAGAGAGGGAGACAGAGCATGAATGGGGGAGGGGCAGAGAGAGAGGGAGACACAGAATTGGAAGCAGGCTTCAGGCTCTGAGCTGTCAGCCCAGGCCTGACATGGGGCTCAAACTCACGGACCGTGAGATCATGACCTGAGCTGAAGTTGGATGCTTAACCGACTGAGCCACCCAGGCGCCCCCAGTATTTTCTTTTAGAGCTTTTTGTTTTATGTATTTATTTGTGTGTCTGTTTTACAATACTGAAGAAGGCTTGTCCACAGCAAGATGTTATATATATGTGTGTGTATATATATATATATATATATATACGTATATATACATATATAAATTCTCTGGTGTTTTCTTCTGGTACCTTTGTTCTTTTAGTTTTCACATTTCAGCCTTTGCTCCATCCAGAATTTATTTTGCTATAAAGTATGAGGCAATGATCCAATTTTATTTTTGCTCTTCAGTTTCTCCAAGACCTTTTTTTGAATAATCTGTCTTTTCCCAATTGATTTAGAAGACTATGTTTTTTAAAGCAGATTCCACACCCAACATGGGGCTTGAATTTATGACCCTGAGATTAAGAGAGGCATGCTCTACGGATTGAGGCAGCCAGGTGTCTAAGAATACTGTTTTTATGATAAACTCAGTATATAAAAATTATAGATATAATTTTACACATACAAATTTAAATGTTTATTTATTTGAAAAAGAGAGGGGAGTAGCTCCTGGGTGGCTCAGTTGGTTAAGTGTCCGACTTCAGCTCAGGTCATGATCTCGCAGTCTGTGAGTTCGAGCCCCTTGTTGGGCTCTGTGCGGCGGGCTCAGAGCCTGGAGCCTGCTTCGGATTCAGTGTCTCCCTCTCTCTCTGCCCCTCCCCTGCCCATGCTCTGTCTCTCTCTGTCTCAAAAATAAATAAAAACATTTAAAAAAAAAAAAAAGAAAAAGAGAGAGGGGCACCTGGGTGGCTCAGTCGGTTGAGTGTCCGACTTCCCCTCAGGTCAGGATCTTGAGGTTTGTGGGTTCGAGCCCCACATTGGACTCTGTGCTGACAGTTCAGAGCCTAGAGCCTGCTTCAGATTCTGTGTCTCCCTTGCCCTCTGCCCCTCCCTCATTTGCGCTCTGCCTCTCTCTTTCAAAAATAAATAAACATCGGGGGCGCCTGGGTGGCTCAGTCGGTTAAGCGTCCGACTTCGGCTCAGGTCATGATCTCATGGCTCGTGAGTTTGAGCCCCGCATCCGGCTCTGTGCTGACAGCTCAGAGCCTGGAGCCTGCTTCAGATTCTGTGTTTCCCTCTCACTCTGCCCCTCCCCCACTTGTACTCTGTCTCTCAAAAATAAATAAATGTAAAAAAAAAATTGAAAGAGAGAGGAAGCAGGGGAGGGGCAGAGAGAGAGAGAGAGAGAGAGAGAATCCCAAGCAGGTTCTGCAGTGTCAGCACTGAGCCTGATGTGGGGCTCTCTCTCACAAACTGAGAGATCATGACCTGAGCAGAAAGTAAGATCAGACACTTAACTGCCTGAGCCATCCAGGCACCCTTAATTTTATTTATTATTTATTTTTTATTTTAGAGAAAGAGAGAGCGTGAGCAGGGGAGAGGGGCAGAGAGAAAGAATCCCAAGCAGGCTCCATGCTCATGGTGGAGCCTGACTTGGGGCTTGATATCATGACCTGGGATCATGACCTGAGCCAAAATCAAGAGTCAGATGCTCAACCAACTGATCCACCCAGGCACCTCTGGGTTGTTTATTTTATTTTTTTTAAGATTACTTATTTTTTTGAGAGAGAGAGAGTGAGCAGGGGAGGGTCAAGAGAGAGGGGGACAGAGGACCTGAAGCAAGTGCCAGGATGACAGCAGAGAGCCCCACGTGGGGCTAGAACTCACAAACCCGAGAGATCATGACCTGAGGTGAAGTTAGATGCTTAACTGAGCAACCCAGGTGCCCCACACCTCTGGGCTTTTAATTTTGGTTCATGGTTCTATCTGACTAGTCACATTCCTATACTGTACTCTTCTAATTATTCTATGTTTAATATGCTTAATATCTAGAAATAAGTAGTCTGCTTTTTTTCAGAATTATTTTTCAGAATTTTCTCAGATATTCTTGGAGTATTAATTTTAAAAAGTTGTCTAATTAGGGGGGGCACCTGGCTGGCTCGGTCAGAAGAGCACGCGACTGTTGATCTCAGCATCCTGAGTTCAAGCCCCACATTGGGTGTGGAGACTACTAAAAATAAATAAATAAATAAATAAATAAATAAATAAATAAAAACTTAAAACAATAATTGTTTAGTTAAGAAAACTCGATTCTTTTAAAAGTGCACTTTTTAAATATCTTATTTATTTTTGAGAAAGAGAGAGCATGAGTGAGAGAGGGGCAGAGAGAGAGGGAGACAGAGGATCCGAAGTGTGCTATCCATAGACAGCAGTGAGCCCAATGTGGGGCTAGAACTCAGGAACCGTAAGATCATGATCTGAGCTGGAGTCGGACACTCAACCGACTGAACCACCTAGGCACCAAGAAAACTTGATATTTTAATCCTGGTTATGTTAAATGTATAGATTAGTTTATTGTGACTTGATATCTTTATAATATTGAGTCTTCCTAACTAGTATGTATATTTTCTACCTCCTACCACACTGTTTTTTGAGGCAACTTATTCCATCATTAGATACTTCTGCTAATTTTTAAAGTTCCTCCTTGTTTTGAAGTACACATCTTTCTGTGTATTTTTTAGTCAGTGGTTCTACTTTTGTCCCTTGAAACTCTACAGGTGTTAAAATGTAAAGTGTTTAACATGATCTACAAAAACCTACATTAGCATTTCCTAACCTTCCACGTCATGAAACACAAAGGAAATTATAATATGTACACAGAACACAGGTAAGTAGAACTTTTTTCTGTCCAAGGTGATGGTGCTAGGGAGGGAATCAAGTTTTCCTAGGTCCTACTGCTGCAGGGGGCAGGGCTGAGGTGATCAATAGTTGGGGTCATGTGAAACCCCCCTGGGGAACATCATCTGGGAGGCTCTTCACAAGCCGTTTCATTCCTTGCCCATCTGTGTCTTTCTCACTTCTTTAGAACCTGCTTTTCCTTTCAATACCTTAAATATACCAAACACATTCTCATTTTAGGGACTTTGCATTTGCTGTTCCCAATGCCTGGAGTGCTATAGCTCCACAATTTCACACAGTTGGCTTCTCTTTTTTTTTTTTTTTTTTTTTAAGGTAAGCTCTATGCACAACATGGGGCTTGAACTCACTTCTCCGAGATCAGAAGTCACATGCTCCACTGACTGAGCCAACCAGGCTCCCCTGCTCCTCATTTTTTTTTAAGATTTTATTTTTATTTATCTCTTTATTTTTTTAAGTTTATTTATTTTGAGAGAGAGAAGAGGAGGAGGGGCGGAGAGAGAGGGAGAGAGAATCCCAAACAGGCTCCTTGCTGCCAGCACAAAGCCCCACGTGGGGCTCTGTCCCATGAACTGTGAGATCATGATTTGAGCTGAAATCAAGAGTTGGACACTTAACCATCTGAGCCACCCAAGTGCCCCAAGATTTTATTTTATTATTAAAAAATTTTTTAATGTTTATTTATTTTTGAGAGAGAGGGAGAGAGATGCAGAGAGACAGGGAGACACAGAACCCAAAGCAGGCTCCAGCTCTGAGCTGTCAACACAGAGCCCGATGCGTGGCTTGAACCCACAAACCTTGGGATCATGACCTGAGCTGAAGTCGGATGTTCAACTAACTTGATGCCGGATGCTCAACCCAGGCACCCCCCAAGATTTTAGTTTTTAAATAATCTCTACACCCAGCATGGGGCTCGACCTTACAACCCCAAGATCAAGGGTCGCATGCTCTCCCAACTGAACCAGCCAGGTGCCCCATCCTCATTCTTTAGAGCATTAGACTACTATACTTAAAGGAGCACCCCTCTTTTGCCCCAAGTCATGCTATTCTCTTGGTAACACGTATCAATCAGCTTTAGAAATTTCCAGATGATTTGCGTGTTCATTGTCTCATTTCCCACCACCAGAATGAAAGCTCCAAAAGTTTTGTCTGTTTCGTTCTCTTCTATCCATAGAGCCTTACCAGTGCCCCACACAGGCTCTCAATAAATATTTGTTATGTGGATGAGTGGATAGACTTCGTAGCAGTTATGACTTCTGCTATCTAACCTTTCTACTACTTTTTCTGGCTGTCCTGGCCACAGAGAGACCACGGGACCTTATCATCCCCTTTGCAGAATCCAGATATACTGTGTCAGCAGTATTCTCGGAACCCATTCAGTTTAGTAACCCTATCAAAAACGGAAATGAAGTTAGCTTGGTGGGAAATGAGGTCAGTTTGGCAACTGATGGTGAAACATGTGAACAATGTGGGAGTTCACAGTTTGAGTTAACAATGTAAGACACGTCCTATGGCAGAGTAATAGGAAGATGAAACAGACCATGAGCTGTGTTGGGCAGTTTGGGCTCAGAGAGGAAAGATCCCTATACACTGGTGATTGATTCCTTTCTGTGTAACTGGGGCAGGTGAATGTGTTCTGGAGCATTGCTGAGTCCTCCTGACCTGGGATAAGGATCTTTCAGGGCATCTATAGGATGTGGTTTTGGCCAAAATCAATAAAAAGCACCATTTGTTAAGCCTCTTATACCCTGTGCTAGACATCTGTTATCTCTACTCCTCCTAATACCCCTGTCAAATGGGAAATATCATCCATTTCAGAGAGAATGATACAGAAACTTAAATGAGTAAAGGACCTACCGAAGGTCACAGGGTGTCTGATAAGGCAGGGAGTCAATCAGGCCCTCCACCCCTGTTTGGGCCCCCCTTCTTCCTTTTTTCTATGCTAAGTGAGAAAAACAACGCAAACCTAAGGCTCTAGTGAATTCTTTTGCAAGCAAACACTGAATCTATCTGGTGGGGTATACAATGCTTTATTAATTTTGAAATGTTATATTTAAGTCCTTGGAATTATTCTTGTTAATAGACCACATAACAGAAATATAAGATTAGTCAAGGGGCGCCTGGATTGCTCAGTCGGTTAAGGGGCCCAGTCTTGATTTCAGCTCAGGTCATGATCTAACAGTTCATGGGATTAAGACCCAGTTGGGCTTTGTGCTGACAGTGTGGATCCTGCTTGGGATTCTCTCTCTCCCGCTCTCTCTCTTCCCAGCCCCTGCTCTCGCACATGCATGCACTCTCCCTCTTTCTCTCAAAATTAAATAAACATAAAAAAAGTCTTTTAAAAAAAGAAGATGAGGGGCCCCTGGGTGGCTCAGTCAGTTAAGCGTCCGACTTCAGCTCAGGTCATGATCTCACGGTCCGTGAGTTCGAGCCCCGCGTCGGGCTCTGGGCTGATGGCTCAGAGCCTGGAGCCTGTTTCCGATTCTGTGTCTCCCTCTCTGCCCCTCCCCCGTTCATGCTCTGTCTCTGTCTCAAAAATAAATAAACGTTTAAAAAAAAAATTTAAAAATAACACCAGCTCTAGTAGTACAATTGTGAGCTTCATGTAAGCAAATGCATTAAAAAAAATAATAATAAAAAAAATAAAAAATAAAAAAAGAAGATGAGTCATTGTAAAAAGAAAAATATCTACCAAAATATCTCTGGCAGTTAGTTATCAGCAGAGATGATCAGCAGAGATGATCTCTGGCAGAGATGATCAGCCTTCTCAAACTTCCATGTGTCACAGTCCCTCAAGGCCTAATAGGCATAAAAGCTAATCAATAGAATATACCCATAGATGAAAATAATGATGCTGTTAAAATAGATGAAAGATACAGTTGAGCTCATTAACCTCCTGTTTTATCCATATTTTCCCCAAATTTGTGGAAACAGTGATGTAATTGTAACAAGAAAGAACAGAGGCCAATGAAAATTAGACTTCCATGTGGAGGATATTTAGTTGTTTAATTGCAGGCTCACGTCTTCCCATTTCTTCTGGATAATTAAAGCCACTGGCTGCCTTCCCCTTCCCCCTCTCTAAGCCCCAAATGCTACACCAGGATGTTTGAATTGGCACTAAGAGAAGGAGTGAAGCTCTCGGGTGGGGTAGTTGGGAGATGTGGTCTGAAAACTGCCAACAGCTATCCTTGAATTCACTTGTAGGAACTTGTCGGAGCGAGAGTGGAGTTGACATGCAGAGAGATGTACAGACAAGAAAAAGAGGAGGAAGAGAGAGAGCTAGTTAGATGCACTTGCCCTTGAGGCTCTTTCTGTGGTTGTCTAAGCTAGTTGAGCTGGGTTTCTTTCACCTGCAGCCAGGAGTCTCACTGTTTACTTCATTCATTCCAAACACCTCAACCATCAGCTTTCAAATCTGTTTTTTTTTTTTTTAACGTTTATTTATTTTTGAGACAGAGACAGAGCATGAACAGGGGAGGGGCAGAGAGAGAGGGAGACACGGAATCTGAAACAGGCTCCAGGCTCTGAGCTGTCAGCACAGAGCCCGACGCGGGGCTTGAACTCACGGACCGCGAGATCATGACCTGAGCCGAAGTCAGACGCTTAACCGACCGAGCCACCCAGGCGCCCCAACCATCAGCTTTCTAGTGGCTATTTGAACGTCATCTCCTCTGATCTAGGGAGAATTCTGTGTGTTGGTGTGTGTATGTCTTTATCCATTTTCTCCTAAGAAATCTTCCTTTCCAGGCTCTGCTTTTACCAGCGATGTGTTCTCAGGGACTGTAAATAAATTTTAGTACTCACTTTATTGAAATAAAATTAGTTCTACTTTTTAAGTCAACCTCATCTGTTTAACAAGAGTCTTTTTTTCTTTTCCCCAATTCACCCCTAATACTGGATGTGGGCAAGTTTTGGAGAATCAACTGTGGAATAGTAAATAAAGCACTAGGACTGGGGACAGTGCTAGTCAGGACACAGGGGCTTGAAAATTGCCCTTTTATTTTATTTTTGATTTTTATTTTTTAAAGGTTAATTGATTTACTTATTTAGTAATTTTTACACCCAACGTGGTGATTGAACTCATGACACTGAGATCAAGAGTTGCATGCTCTTCCAAATGAGCCAGCCAGGCTTCCCGAAACCTAGATCTTTTAGACTGACTGTGTGAACTTGAGCAAATTTCTTGAAAGGTTTTGAATTTGTCCTCATCTGTTAAATGAAATGAGTGTGTGCAAGCGTCTCGTACAGTGTCTGGTGTATATTGCATGCTCAGGAAATGTTTGTTAAGTGAATAATGTATGAAGGAATTGAATCACAGTATCCCTTTTTGAATCTACCATATGGGCCATAAGTAAATTCCCTTTGGGCTTTAGAGTTCTACCCAATTTCTTAGCCCACTGAGATCAAAGGTCATACCCCTCCTCTCAGTTTGTTTAAATGTCAAAGCCTTAAAAGAAAGGATTTGATTGGTGGACTCTATGTCACATACATCACGGGGTCAGTGAGAGGAAGTTTCTACCAGAAGGATCTTTTAGACACACTTACAACGTCTTTAGTGAGAAGGACATTCCTGGATTAACTATTAAACATGCTGGGTGACTACCAATAAAGGCTAATTTACCAAAAAAATTATCACAATATATATATGCTTCAAAACCAAATATATTCATGGAGGGGTGCCTGGCTGGTTCAGTCAGTAGAGCATGGCACTCTTGAATGCTGGGCATGCAGCTTACTTACAAAAATAAAAATAAAAAATAGATATATTCATGGAGTCGATTATTTGCATCATTTCTGACTTTTCCCTACTCCTTGGGGGAGAATTATCAGAATTGACAACAGAAACTCAACAACTTTGCCATCAACCACAAACATTTATGAAGCTCTTTACTTTGGTAGAAGAGCTGGAAAAATATAGAGGTGGTGGGAATCACGAAGACCTTGGCCATGCCAAAGACCATCTTACTGCAATAGTGTTCATTTACAAATCAGCAGGTATGTTTACTAATGGTACTGCTAAAATCTTTTAGGGTCTAGGGCATTTAGAGTCTATGTGACTCAGGCAGTTAAGCATCTGACTCTTGATCTCAGCTTAGATCTTGATCTCAGAGTCCTGAGTTCAAGCCCCATGCTGGGCTCCGTGCTGGGCTCCGTGCTGGTCCTAAAATCTACAAAGAAACAAAAAGTTAAAATCTTTAGGGTCTAGACTGGGTGGGGGGGTTGGGGGTGGGTGGAGGGGAGGGACCAGAGGACCATTTTACTTTAAGGAACGGGTTTGCATTTAAAAAATTTCCAAGTTTTATCGAGGTGTAATTGATAGGTAACATTGTATTAGTTTAAAGTGTACAACATAAAAAACAAAGTGTATAACATAACTATTTGATATGTATCTATTGCGAAATGGTTACTGGAAAGAGATTTTAAAACATTTCATAGTCTTGGTAACTTTCCTTTTCTGTTCTGTAATCAGTTCTCCTGCCTCCTTCCTGACTCTTATAAACTAAATGTTTATTTCCTCTTATTATAAACTTGTCCATAGATTCTTATCCCATACGGTGCAGAATTACAGTTAAATTATATTCAGAGGCTAATGCAACTGGTGGTTCCCCTTCCATCCTCCATAATGCCTCCACCTGCTCACCTACGTGCTGGTTCTGCTCTAGGCCGTTCTGCGCAGGCGCTGCTGGGGCCTGAAGGATGCTTCGGGCAGTCTAGCTAAGACCAAGCGAAAGTTGGACCTGCTCCTGCTTGTCCTTGTCTAAGTCTAAAGGAGCGTTGTTCAAGAATCTTTTGTAAACCACAAGTGTGGATTTACCCTTCATGTCTAAGTAAACACTCACCTTTGTGAACTAGGCTAAAGTGTAAGGTTTTCCTACTGCAGAAAGCACGTTGCGCGGAAAGTCCCGCTTTCAACTCATGCTAGCCTGCAACTCACATGAAGGGGGCAAAGTTCAGTCTCTGTGGAGTCGGGATTCCCCAGCAGTGCGGAGCCTCACCTTGGCTATACTTCCTTTACTGATTGTGTTCTAGCAGTTCTTTTCAACAACCCAGTCAGCCATACTCAGGGCTCCTTGGCCCCCTAGTTTGATCCCCTGGTCCTCAGCCCAGCATCTTGGTGTACCCTCAGCTTACCATGAGACCCAAAGTAATCTGATGCTCATAGTACCGGGTGGTAGTGGCTCCCCCTAAACCGTTCCTGTGCCCTGGGGCTAGGATCTGGAGTTTCTGGTTTAGTGATCAGCAGAGGAGTGTCCTTCCTGAGCTCAGGGCTTTGACTTTCACCCAGAGGGAGAAACTGAATGAAAATAATAACTTTAATGAAAGAAGGAGAATTCCACCGTAGACAGCTTGTAGAGAAAAAGTGAAGAAAGAAAAACAGAATTTGAATACTGTTCAGTCTGTATCTAGGTTAAAAAATTAGTTATACAAAGAAAAGGAGCTGAAAAGATTTATATTAAAACGTTGGCAGTTTTGGGTGCCTGACTGGCTCAGTCTGTGGAGCATGTGACTTTTGATCTCCAGGTTGTGAGTTTGAGCCCCTCCTTAGGGTGCACAGATTACTTAAAAAAAATCTTGGGGCGCCTGGGTGGCTCAGTCAGTTAAGTGCCTGACTCTTGATATCTGCTCAGCTCATGATCTCATGGGTTCAAGCCCCACATCTGGCTTTGTGCTGAGAGTGCAGAGCCTAGTGCAGACTCTCTCTACCTCTCTCTCTGCCCCTCCCCTGCTTGTGCTCTCTCTCCTTCAAAATAAATAAACTGAAAAAAATTTTTTTAAATAAATAAAATCTTTGAAAAAATGTTGACAGATTTTCTCTTAATGGTGGGATTACAGGGACGTCTGGCTGGCCCAGTCCATAGAGCATTGGATTCTTGATCTCGGAGTCTGAGTTTGAGCCCCACATTGGGGGTAGAGTTTACTTTAAAAACTAAAAAAGAAAAAAATTAAAAAAAAATTTTTTTAGTGTTTATTTATTTTTAATAGACACAGAGACAGAACACGAGTGGGGAAAGGGCAGAGAGAGAGGGAGACACAGAATCCGAAGCAGGCTCCAGGCTATGAGCTGTCAGCACAGATCCCGACGTGGGGTTTGAACCCGCAAACCGTGAGATCATGACCTGAGACAAAGCCAGACACTCAACCAACTGAGGCATCCAGTCACCCTGAGAAAGAAATTTGTTTTAAGTTATGGGATTACAGCTGTTTTTTATATTCTTTGGTACTACCTAATCAATCAGTATTAACTTTTCCTTTTTGAATTTGTTTTTTAAATCACAAAAATAATGTAGACTCCTTGTAATATTTTCAAATCACACTGAAAAATATGTATAAGAAGTGGAAGTGTTACTTTACCCAAGGATCAATTCTGTACCCTCCCAAGTTTATAGCCACTGATGAAGGTTGTTGTATGTGTGCACATGTATGCATATATATGTTTAAATAAGGATATATATGTGTATATATGTATGTATATATATTTAAATATATGATCAGGTTTTTTTCTTCATACTATGTGTTTATTGAAGACTTCAACATCAACTCTGTCTCATTCTTTTAAATTACTGTTTAGTATTTTACAGCATGACTATTGTAATTCAACTAAATGTCCTCATTAATGGATATTTACGTTACTTCAAACCTTTTGCAACAACAGACTGTACCGCATTCAAGATATTGCATTTACTTCCCTGTACACATGTGTATTTCTTTAGGATCAATTTAGAGAGGTAAAATTTATGGGCCAAAATGTGCCCCCTTAGGGTGACTTGGTGACTCAGCTGGTTGAATGTCCAGCTCTTGATTTTGGCTCAGGTCATGATCCCACAGTGGTGGGACTGAGCTCTGCGTAGGACTCCACGCTGAGTGTGGAGATTCTGTCTCTCTCTCTTTCTCTCCCTCTGTCCCTCTCCTCTACTTACACACAGGCACTCTCTCTTTCTCCCTAAAAAAAAAAAAGAAAAAAAAAAAGATATGACTACTTAAATTCTGGAAAGAACTTGCTAAGCTGCCTTTACCAATTTCTTTTCTGTTCACCAATAAAATAGAGCATCCATTCTTCCATAGCTTGGCCAGTAATGGATATTACTGATGTTTATATTCTTTTTAAAAATATTTATTTATTTATTTATTTATTTATTTATTTATTTATAAGTAAGCTCTACATCCAATGTGGGACTGGAACTCAAGACCCGTAGATCAAGCACTGCATCCTCTACTGACTGAACCAGCCAGGTGCCCCTGATGTTTAAATCCTTTTTTCTTTTTTTCAGTTTATTTATTTATTTTGAGAGAGAGAGAGAGAGAGAGAGCATGGGAGAGCAGGGGAGGGGCAGAGAGAGAGGGAGAGAGAGAATCCCAAGCAGGCTCCTCACTGCCAGTGTAGAGCCTGATGTGGGGCTCAAACCCACTAACCATGAGGTCAGGACCTGAGCTAAAGAGCCAGACGCTTAACCAAATGAGCCACCTAGCCACCCCTCTTCTTTATTCATTATATATCTTGTGTATTAGTGATTTAGATGCTTATATGCATTTCAAATATATTTTCCTAACTTATCACTTGTCTTACAATCTTCTTTTTTTGTTTTGTGTGAGTGTTTAGTTGCCTACAAGGTTTTAAATTTTATGAGCCTGGGTGACTCAGTCAGGTTAGGCATCGGACTCTTGATCTCAGCTCAGGTCTTGATCTCAGAGTGGTGAGTTCAAGCCCCTTGTTGGGCTCTATGCTGGGTGTGGAGCCTACGTAAAAAAAAAAAAAAAAAAAAGTGAAATTTTTCTTTCATGGTTTCTGGGTTTCATTTTATGCTTGGGAAATGTTGCCATTATAAACTGAGGTTATGGTATTATTTTCATATTTTCCTCTAACAGTTTTATGGTTTTTTTTTTTATTTCACAATTTTAAATCTGGGAGCCCCTGGGTGGCTCAGTTGGTTAAGCATTCAGACTATTGATTTTAGCTCAAGTCATGATGTCCCTGTTCAGGAGTTCAAGCCCTGCCTCTGGCTGTGCACTGACAGCACATAGCCTGCTTGGGATTCTCTCTCTGTCTTTCTCTGCCCCTCCTCTGCTTGCTCATTCTCTCTCTCTCTCTCTCTCTCTCACACACACACACACATACACACACACATACACATGCACACAAATAAATAAACGTTATTTATTTATAAATAATAAATAAATATTTATAAATAATAAATGCCTGAATGGCTGAGTCCGTAGAACATGTGACTCTTGATCTCAGTGTTGTAAGCTTGAGCCTCACACTGGGCGTAGAGTTTACTGAAAAAAATAATAAAATAAAATGAAATGTTCTTTGCTGTGCTCATGCATTTTCAATTCAAACAATCTTGAGAGTCAGATAAACTTGAGGATGACTATACGATCACTCCAATAGATGTCAAAAAAGCATTTGATGAAATTGGACATCCGCAATATGGGATATTATGCAGTTGTTAACAAAAGAGAGAGTTATTTGTACCTGAATGGAAAGATCTCCAACACAAGTGAACAAAGCAATAGAACGATGCATGTCTTATGAATCATTAAAAAAAAATTTTTTTTGGTAACGTTTATTTATTTTTGAGACAGAGAGAGACAGAGCATGAACAGGGGAGGGTCAGAGACAGGGAGACACAGAATCCGAAACAATCTCAAGGCTCTGAGCTGTCAGCACAGAGCCCGACGCGGGGCTTGAACTCACGGACCGTGAGATCATGACCTGAGCCGAAGTCGGACACTCAACCGACTGAGCCACCCAGGCACCCCTCTTATGAATCATTTGAAGTAAAAAAAGAAAAGCTCTGTACATATACACGTGTATATGAAAATATATATGCAAATGACTTTAAAAACATAGATCTGGAGAGAGACACACAGGTCATGGTTTTTGTTTCTGGAGAAGGGAATAGGAGTATAAGGGTGTATTGGATACTGTGGGATGTTATCCACGTGCTTTTCTTTAGGACAAGGCACTTCAGACAGTTGCCAGGAATGTTGTCTGCTGACAGCTTATACAGAGAGCTGCTTTCAGTTGCATGTAGCTGCTTTGCCAATTTTAAGCCCCTCCCTGGCGACAGGTGGCATCCAATGACTAGTAAATATGCAGTACAAACACATGCCCCTTTGCCTTAATTTGGGACAGTTCTGAAGGACCGTCCTAGCTTTAGAGGTCCCCAAGGTATTGCCTAATATCTCTTTCAGGGCTTTCAGGAGCCCCTTCTCCAAATTTTCATTGAGTGCTGGGTTGGAATTCTCGATGTAAGCAGAAAATCTGGCAAATATGTCCAGTCCAGCCGTGTTGGATCCAGGGTTCAGAGCTGCCAGCTTGGGGTACCTGGGAGGGCACAGCACCACCTCCAAAAACTCCTCAGTCTTGTTGGTGTCTGTGTGCACTTCGGTGCCATATGGCAGGACTGGGAGCTACCCTCCTGGGACATCTTCTGTATTGTTTCAGTCAGCCTTTTCGTGTCAACAGTGGTGACGTTGAAGGGGACTCCCTTGAACAGTCTCTGGCGAAGGCGCAGTTCCCAGTCTTGGCCCCATCACTGCCAGCCTTCGTGAACAATTCGAACTGTGGTTGTTCTTCAGCTGTGGTTGCGACAGGGACCAGGGAGCAGCCAGAGCTGGGGAACTCTAAAATCACCTCTTTGTTTTTTTTTTTTTAAATTTTTTTTTTTCAACGTTTATTTATTTTTGGGACAGAGAGAGACAGAGCATGAACGGGGGAGGGGCAGAGAGAGAGGGAGACACAGCATCGGAAACAGGCTCCAGGCTCTGAGCCATCAGCCCAGAGCCCGATGCGGGGCTCGAACTCACGGACCGCGAGATCGTGACCTGGCTGAAGTCGGACGCTTAACCGACTGCGCCACCCAGGCGCCCCTAAAATCACCTCTTTGTACCAAAGATGTCTTCAAGAATTCTTTATTGGGCATCAGCTCCGGACCACCCCACCATCACCCCAAAACCTCATCACTGGTGCCATGTACACCTTTCTTCCCACCCAGTGGTCTCGCTGCCATGGCAAGAGTCATTTCATTTCCACATATTTCCCTGAGTGGGAATCACAGAGTCATGTTTCTGTCTAGCTTGCCGTAGTGCAAAGAACCACATAGAAATGCAAAGACTTCCCATAAAGGTGGATTTTTCACTGTTCTATAAAGACAATTAAAAAATAAAACAAAACAATGCACAGATAAGCAAGAACAAACATTCAGAGAACTGTGACAGCCATTGTGCCAGCCTTGGAGCCAGAGATGAGTTAGCTGTATTCCCTGAAAAAGAAAATTCCTGGAGGAAGTTTGCCTAACATCACAAATCCTCTGAGCCAAAGTACCAGAAGTGAAACCCAGGGTTCTGAGCTCCAAAAAATAAAATAAAATAAAATTGTCATTTATTTTTCCTTCCTTCCTTCCTTCCTTCCTTCCTTCCTTTCTTCTTTCTTTCTTTCTTTCTTTCTTTCTTTCTTTCTTTCTTCTTTTGAGGGAGAGAGAGAGAGAGCCCATGCACATTAGTGGGAGGAGCAGACGGAGAGGGAGAGAGAGAATCTTAAGAAGGCTCCACCCTGGGCATAGAGCCAGACTCAGGGCTCAATCTCAAAACTGTGAGATCACGACCTGAGCTGAAATCAAGAGTCAGATGCTTAACTGACTGAGCCACCCAGGTGTCCCAGAAGTCTATTTTCAAATTTCTCTGAGGACTGACCTACAGAAGCTGTGGGGAAACACTATTGCACCTTATTTTCACACATCCATGAAACTCCCCTTTCAGTCTGTATCTCAGGTTGGCCAAAGAACAATCAACTACAGTAGGGTGGTTGGAAACTTCCCTCAAAAATGAGGAACTTCAAAATTGAGGAGTCTATGTTTGTTGTTCCAAGACAGTTGTGCTTTATTCTGCCCCAAACAAACATTATGCAACCCTACATGCAGAAAATAACAAGTGTTGATGAGGAAGTGGAGAAACCGGAAGCTTTGTGTATTGTTGGTAGGAATGTAAAATATTACAGGTGCTGTGGAAAACAGTATGGCAGTTACCATATGATCCAGAAATCTGACTTCCATGGATATACCCCAAAGAGATATTTTCACATTCATGTTTATAGCAGCATTATTTCCAATAAATAAAATGTAGAAGCAACCCAAGTGTCCATTGATGAATGAATGATAAACAAGCTGGTATGTACATACAATGGAATATTATTAACCTTAAAAAGAAATTCTGTTACATGTTACAACATGGATGAACTTTGGGAACATTATACTATCTGAAATAAGATAGTTGCAAAAAGATAAATACTGTATGATCTCCCTTTTTTCTAAAGTTTATTTTATTTTTTTAGTAATCTCTATACCCAACATGGAGCTCAAACTCAGAACCCTGAGATCAAGAGTCACATGCTCCTCTGAGTGAGCCAGCCAAGTGCACTGTATAATCCCACTTATATGAGGTATCCAGAATAGTCAAATTTGGGGCATAGGGCTGCTCAGTCAGTGGAGTGTATGACTTTTGACCTTGGAGTTGTAAGTTCGAGCTCCACGTTGGGTGTAGAGATTATATAAAATGACATGACATGAAATGAAATGAAACGGGATGAAATGAAATGAAATAAAATCTTTAAAAAATCACAAAGTAGTCAAATTCATAGAAACAGAAAGTTGAATGGTGGTTACCAGGGGGAAGGGAAAATGAGGATTTGCTGTTTCGTGGGTACAGAGTTTCAGTTTTGTAAGATGAAAAAGTTCTGGATTCTGGCTGCACAATAATGTAAATATACTTAATACTCCTGAAATGTACACTTAAAAATGGATAGGATGGTAGCTTTTATGTTCTGTGTTTTTTACCGTTAAAAAATATATATAAAACACCGAAATTAATATAACATTGTATCTCAACTATACTTCAATAAAAAATAAGTAAAATATTGAGGTGCTTGCATGGCTCAGTTGGTTAAGCGTCCAACTCTTGATTTCAGCTGAGGTTATGATCTCACAGTTCATGTGTTCAAGTCCTGCATCGGGCTCCACGCTGACAGTGCAGAGCCTGCTTGGGATTCTGTCTCTCTCCTTCTCTCTCTGCCTCTCTTGCGTTCTATTTCTTAAAATAAATAAATAAATTTAAAAAAAGAGTGAAGTATTTAAAACACTAAGTGAACAGGTCAAAAAGCAAATTAGATATAATTAAAGAGGAAGTTAATAAACTAGAAGATAGATCTGTAGGAATTATTCAGAACATAATACAGAGAAACAAAGAAATGTTAGGAAAAAGGAATGATGCAATGAGAAGGTCTAACATGTAGACAACTGGCTTCTAGAATAAAAGCATGGAGAAAATAGAGAACAGACACTATTCAAAGATAAAGTGCCTGAGAAATTTCCCAGAACTGATGAAAAATATGAATCCTCTGATTCAGAAATTAGAATGAATCCCAGGAATAAATATAAATAAAAAATTTAAATAAATTCACCTTACACTCTTTTAGGGAAACTGCAGAAGATCAAAGATAGGGAGATGATGTTA
This sequence comes from Lynx canadensis, assembly GCF_007474595.2. NCBI lineage: Eukaryota > Metazoa > Chordata > Mammalia > Carnivora > Felidae > Lynx > Lynx canadensis. The sequence goes on from NC_044311.2 coordinate 34,446,638, forward strand.
AAAGCATCCAGAGAACAACCAGTGACTGAGTAGGTTAACAGGTAAACAAACATTTTACATCAATACGTGGACTATCCAGAGCTAAAAAGAAATAAGCTATTAACTCATAAAAAGATATGGAGGAAACTTAAATGTGTATTACTATGCGAAAGAAGCCAATCTTGAAAAGGCTACACACATATTGTTTGATTCCAAGTATATGAGAGTCTGTAAAAATGCAAAAAAAATTCTGAAAACCATGGAGATGGTGGAAAGATCAGTGGCTGGCAGGTGTTATTGAGGAAGATAGATGAACAGGTGGAGCACAGGATTTTTAGGAGAGTGAAACTATTCTGTATGATCCTATAATGGTGGATGCATAGCATTATACATTTGTCCAAACTCATAGAATGTACAACACCAAGAGTGAATCTACTCTGAGTGATAATGTTAATATAGGTTCATTGGTTGTAACAAAGGTATCAATGGTCAAGAATACTTTTTTTTTAGAGAGAGATAATTTTTTTTAACATAATTTATTGTCAAGTTAGCTAACATACAGTGTTATATATACAGTGTGCTCTTGGCTTTGGGAGTAGGTTCCCATGATTCATCACTTATATATAACACCCAGTGCTCATCCCAACAAGTGCCCTCCTCAATGCTCATCTTGAAATTTCTCCTTCCCTCTTCCTCTTCCCGCCGCCCCACCAAGCAACGCTCAGTTTGTTAGAGAGAAAGAATCATAAACAGGCTGCATGGTCAGCCCAGAGACTAACACCGGGCTCCATCACATGACCCTGGGTTTATGACCTTAGCCAAAATCAAGAGTCAGATGCTCAACTGACTGGGTCGCCTAGGCACCCCACAAATGTAGCACTCTGGTATAGGATGTTGACAGTCTGTGTTTAGGTGTCAGGGGGTCTTTTAGAATTCTCAGACCCAATGTGTAGGGGTTCACCTCACAAAACACCAGGCAATTCTTGGATACCAGCAGGGTGTCCAAAAATTTAACTCAACTCTGACACTACCGACCCAGAGATAGCATCAGGTTCCATAGGTTAAGGGTTTAGTTCTACAAGATTGCCCCCACCTCCCACTTCAGACACCAGTCACAAGCCCCACACTATTACCTGTGTTTCTGACCTACTAGCTACACACTGGAAATTCCAACAACCTCCTCCTTAGGCTGGATTAATTTACTAAAGTGGCTCACAGAACTCAGGGAAACACTTATGTTTTCTATTAAAGGAAATGATACAGAAAAAGATATGATAAAGGATATGAATCAATGACCAGATGAAGAGATACATACAGCAAGTTCCCCAACAAAGGAGCTTCTGTCCCTGTGGAGCTTGGGGCCTGACCTGGTGGTATGTGGAAACATACGGTTCCCTAAGTGTGAAAGCTCTCTGGAATAAAAAGACCAAAAAGCTCTCCTCTTGGGTTTTTATGAAGGTTTCGTTACATAATCATGATTGTCTAAGTCATTGGTCATTGGCTGAATCAACCGCTAACTCCTCTCACCTCTGTGAAAGGGTGGGACTGAAAGTTACAACCGTTTAATCACCTGGTGCGTCCATCTGGCAATCAGATCCCACCCTTGGGTGGGGTCCAAAAGTCACCTTCAATAATAAGACACTCATTTCACTTTTATGTCTCTGAAGCGTTTTCAGAAACTATGGTGGAAGAATACATACATCTGGGAAATATATATTATGAAGACCAAATATATCTGAGAACTATATGGCCAAATACATATTGCTTATAAATCATTATATCATACGAGGTAAATAGGAGCTTTCTGTATTTTCCACTCAATTTTGCTGTGAATCTAAAACTACTCTTAAAAAAATGTCTATTTAAAAAAAAAAACCCAAATGGAAAAAAAAAAAAAACCCACCCAAACATCTAGAGAGAGAAAACAAATAATCAACAAAAGAACAATAATTACACTGACAGCAAACATTTCAAAATAAAGCAACAAATTTATTTATTTATTTATTTATTTATTAATTTTTTATGAGAGTGCATACACAAGCAAGGGAAAGGCAGAGAGAGAGGGGGACAGAGGATCTGAAGTGGGCTCTGCACTGACAGCAGAGAGCCCGATGTGGGGCTCGAACTCATGAACTGTGAGATCATGACCTGAGCGGAAGTTGGACCGTTATCCGACTGAGCTACCCAGGCATCCCCTTTGAATTTTCTTTAGTAATCTCTATACCTAACATGTGGCTTGAACTCATGACCCTGAGGTTAAGAGTCGCATGCCTTTCTGGGGCGTCTGGGTGGCTCAGTTGGTTAAGCGTGAGACTTTGGCTCAGGTCATGGTCTCACGGTTCGTGGGTTTGAGCCCTGCATCAGACTCTGTGCTGACAGCTGGGAGCCTGGAGCCTGTTTCAGATTCTGTGTCCGTCTCTCTCTGCTCCTCTCCCACCCATGCTCTGTCTTTCTCTCTCTCAAAAATAAATAAATATTTAAAAAAAAAAAAAAAAAGCTTGCTTTTCCGACAGCCATCCAGGCACTGTACAACAAATTAAAAAAAAACCCAAAAACACATAACAAGAAATTTAAGGTTGGTTATTGCTATATAAGGTCTTGCTCTTTTCCCTACTCCCTTTCCCCTACCCTCTGTTTGTTTTCATTAATATGCATGAAGCTTTTATTTTGTAAATAGGAAAAGGGATAGGCCCAGGTAAAGGGATGAAAAAAGTTTACTGAGAGAGGAAAGGGTGTTTGGTTTTTAATAGTCATATTACCCTTGTGAGGGAAGGGACCTGGAAAGACCATTGGTGGATTTCCATTTTAGCAGGGGTAAGACTATTCCTACATTAGTCTCTATGGGTTAGGAGACTGCTGTAGACAGATTTAGTAATGGTGCCCACGTGTATAGGAGCTTAGAAGCTCTAAAGTCTATTTAAATACATTATCTCACTTAGTCTCTGGGAGAGGTGACTCTCCAACTCTGTCAGGCAATGCTAGTCACAGCATTTCTAGATATCTTGCTTAATCTTATACTTCCTGATGTTTACTGGTTGAGATTCTGTAGGCTCCTCTAATTCCAATATTTCTTTTTACTTATGAACAGAGAAAGGCAGGCTAAGGTTTTGAAAATTTTTACTTACATAGTCTGGACCTTTCTCAGGAACTTTGGACTGCTATCAGAATATTACCACTGGAATGTCTAAATAAGCATCTCAAACTTAACATGTCCCCATTGATTTATTTCTTTCAATTTACTTGTCTTGCAGTCTCCTATGGCAGAAAATGGCAATACAGAGGCATAGCCTCTTAAAGATGTGTAAGCCAAAAACTTGGAGGCATCCTTCTCCTCTTTTTTAAAAAAAATGATTATTTAGTGGGGGGGGGGAGGGGCAGAGAGAGAGAATCCCAAGCACTGACAGTGCAGAGCCCAACACGGGGCTCCATCTCACAAACTGTGAGATCATGACCTGAGCCGAAATCAAGAGTCGGACACTTGACAGACTGAACCACCCAGGTGCCCCTCTTCTTCTTTAAAAAAAATTTTTTTTTATTTAAGTAAATTCTATGGCCAATGTGGGGCTCAAACTCATGACCCTGAGCTCAAGAGTCGTATGCTCCACAGACTGAGCCAGCCTGGCACCCCATGCATCCTTCCCTTCTTCCTTCACACCTCATGTCCAGTCCATTAGGGAATCCTGTTTGCTCCACCATTCAAAATATATCTACCATCCAACCACTTTTCATTACCTCCATACTGGTCCAAGTTTCCATTATCTTTCACTTGGATCACTGTCAAGCCTTTTTAATAATCCTATGTGGTAGGAGCTCAATAAAGACTTATTTTTTTAATGTTTATTTATTATTTTGAGAGACAGAGTGTGGGCAGGAGAGGGGCAAAGAGAGAGGGAGACACAGAATCCAAAGCAGGCTCCAGGCTCTGAGCTGTCAGCACTGAGCCTGATGTGGGGCTCGAACTCACAAACTGAGAGACCATGACCTTAGCCAAAGCCGGTCACTTAACTGACTGAACCACCCAGGCATCCCTAGACTTATTGAATGAATAAATGAAGCAATGTCCAGGTATGTGTTATCATTGGCTCTTGAGACCCCTTGCCATATTTTGGAGAGAGAGTGAAGAAGTAATATTTGGGCAGCAGGTACTGTGAGCCCTCGGAGGAGACAGTTGGGAAAAAATTGAAACAAACATGAAAAATACAGACAAGAGGAGTTAGTGGAATTGGGACTCTGAGTGGGAATCGGCAAAGGGACTCAGGTCACTGAGTGACCCGTCCCTGCTGTCGTGATTGCCCATTCTTTGCCTGTATAGAGACTGGCTGAACACCCTGCTTCCCTCTGCTGACCGGTCCAACATGGGATCCTGTGATGTGATCTCCAAGAAGCCCAAGATGGATGAATGATCTTTGCTGAAGACCAGGTGAAGAGAGTAACCTTCCTTCTCAGCTCTGGGAGTGGTGCATCCTGTGGAAGGAGAGAGTTGAATGGAATGGGCAAGCTCCTCCAACTGTGGCTGGAGAAGAAAGGGGAGGAAGTAAGGAAAAAGGCAAGGAAGGAAAGGTGAGGAAGACATATAGTTGTGGCCTGGCCTAGGATCCCTTCTTCTCCTCTGGGGCCACCCATACCCCTCCTTCTCCCTCTCCCCATAGGAGATCCAGCAGCTGCTTCTAGCAGCTTAGGTCTTTTCCTGCTTTGAGAGTCCTTCCAGAAGCTCATTGTTCTTTGCCCTCTTTTTTTAGTCATTCTTTCAGTGAACACCTAAAGCCCAGTTCCCTCCTCTTGGACACTCAGGAGCTCTTCTCCAGACTGGCTAATGGAGTATGGTTTGGGAAAGTGCCTGGCTGGGTCCCCTCCATGTTGAGTTCAATTTCCTCCTTTGGGTGTGTTTCAGCTTCCAACTGGGATGTTTGCCACAGCAATTGTAACAACCACACTCTGCATGGAGGTTCTTAAAGCTATATAGGCAAACGAAAACCAGAAAGGAATTCTTAAGAAAAGCCAAGTACTTATCAGAATTTCCACTCCCATCAGACCCAGAAGCTCTGTACTAGCCTGCCCATAACTGCTTAGTGAGAATTATTTAACCAGCTTGAATTCTTTCTCTAACCACATCGAAATCCAACATCCTGAGGGAACGGGAAGTCTCCCCCCACCACTACCCTCTCTGCTCTTCCCCAAGCCTTTCCCATCCAGCCAGTAGCATTGTTATTTACCCGGCTGCTTGAGAGAAAAACCTAGAAGTTTGTGTTTATTTTTCCTTCTCCCTCACTTCTTATCATTTCCATCAGTAGGGCCTGCTGCCTCTATGGACATCGTGGACAAGTGCAGTGGTCTGCTAACTGGTCTCCCTGCTTCCACGCTTGTCTGCCTACAGACCGCCCTCCTCACAGCGGCCAGAGCCGTCTTTTCAAGGAGGAGACAAATCCCCTCTCACTTCGCTCCAAAGACTCCCACTGCACTTTTGATTCGTTTCTAACTTCTTCCCATGGTGAGCGAGGCTCTGTGCAATGTGGGCTCAGCCGTTCTCTCCAGTCACACGTGCGCTGCTCTCTCTCTCAGCCCCACGGCTGTGTCTGTTCCTTCAGCGTACTAAGCTTGTTCCTGTCTCAGCACCACAGGATTTGTTGTTGGCAATGCTTAAAATGCTCCGTGAGGATTTCCTCATGGCTGGCTCCTTAGTATTTAGGCCTCAGTCCAGTACTATTGCTGTATAATGAAACCTTCCAAAACTCAGTGGCTTCAAAACAGAAGTCATTTATTTTGCTTATATATCTGTAATTTGGGCTTGGCTTGATGGGAAAGATGCATTTTTGTTCCAAGCAGCATCAGCTGGGGCAAATCACCAGAGAACTGGGGATCTGCTTCTAAGATGGCTTACCCACATGGTGGGTAGCATGGAAGCCCGGGGGGCCTTGGTTGTTCTTGTGGCTTGGTTTCTAGAGAAGTGTCCCAAAAGATTTAGATGGAAGCTGTGCTGTCTTTCACTTTTTTTTTTCTAAGTTTATTTATTTATTTTGAGAGAGGGAGAGAGACGGAGCTCCAGCATGCACGAGTGGGGGAGGGGCAGAGAGAGGGGGAGGGAGAGAGAATCCCAAGCAGGCTCCACACTGTCAGTGCAGAGCCTGACATGGGGCTCGATTTCACAAACCCTCAGATCATGACCTGAGCAAAATGAAGAGTTGGACGCTTAACCAACTGAGCCACCCAGGCGCCCCAGCTGTATTGTCTTTTATGACAGAAGTCACATAGCATCACTTCTGCTGTACTTTATTAGTTGAGCAAGTCAAAAGACCTGTCCAACTTCAAGTGGAGGGAACATGGAAGAGGGAGTTGAAGAGGGAGTGTCAGGGTTTACACAGAATGGAAATAGTGTTCTTCTGGATGATTCTGGGTATCGCTATCTGCCACAGCTACGTCCTCAGGGTGGCTTTCACTGACCACCCTGTGTAATTTAGCTCTTCTCCCCCACCCCTAGATAGTCATTCTTTATCACTTCAGCCTGTGCTTCCTTCGTACCTACCACCTACCATCATCTTAAATTATTTTGTCTTTTTATTTATTTGCTCACTTTCAGCCTTACACAAGAATATAAATCCTTTGAGAGCAAGAGCCTTGCATGAAGGGAGGCCAGATGGGGGGCTGATGCACTGAGCCCTGGCAGTTGTGGTCAGAGAGGTGATGGCTGTTTAGAGATATGTAAGGTTGGAGATGTTGGTCTTTGGAGACTGACTGACTATGGGGGATGAGGAGAGAAAGGAGGACACTGGGTTACCGGTCCGTGTCAGATGGAGAAAGCGCTCAGCACTGAGGGAGTGCACAGCTCAGGATTCCCTGGCAGAGGCCATGCTGAGACCTGAACTTCTGGAAGGGTAAAAGGGTGTTATATGTGTGGGGAGGCTGGCTAGATGCACCCTGAACCCATTTCCTCTTTTCTCCAAGCTTCCAGCCACTTTCCCAACCCTCCTGCAGTTAGGTGGGGGTCAAGTGAAATTATGGTCAAAGAAATGCCAGTGGAAGCTGATGGGTACCACTTTTTCAGGTGACCTATTAAAAGCCACCACGCAAGATTCTGCACGTCCCCTTTCTCTTCCTTATAGGAGGTGTGTTAGTGATGGCAGCATCACAGATGGGGTAGGCCTGGTCTCCTGAACGACTTTGTGGAGGAGAGAAACACTCCCTCACAGCCTTTTTTTATTTTATGATGCAACATTTTTGAAGAGACAAGGGCAGTTCTACGGTGTCCCCACATTCCGGATTTATCTCGATGTTTCTTCGTGTTGTTATTTAACTTCTTCCTCTATTCTTTGTATTTCCTGCCAACTGAAAGTCAGCTCTACAGCTTGATTAGATTCAGGTTAACTTTTCTGGTAAGAAATATTTCAAAGATAATGTACTTTAACATTGCCTCCTATCAGGAGGGACATCAGTGTTAGGTTGTTTTACCTCTGGCGATGTTATGTTTGAAGACTGAGTTTAGATGGTGGTTGCTATATTTCTCCATTGTAAAGACACTTCCCCTTTTTGCATTTAGTATGTAAACTATGAGGTAACGCTTGGTCACCATTCTAACATCCTGTTACTGAACAACATTTCATTTAATCTTTTTAGCATCTGTTGTGGTTTCTTCCCTCAGTTGTTTATATTTACTATTTTTCTAGCATTTTTCAGCAATTTACTATGTGCTGGGCATTCTTTTATGGTTCTATCTGTATTTTCTTTATCTCTTTCTCACTCTTTCTTTTTCCTCCTTCCTTCCTTCCTTTCTTTTTTCCTTCCTTCCTCTCCTTCCTTCCTTCCTTCCTTTTTTTCCTTCCTTTCTTTTCTCCTTCCTTCATTCCTTCCTTTTTTTCCTTCCTTCCTTCCTTCCTTCCTTCCTTCCTTCCTTCCTTCCTTCCTTTTCTCCTTCCTGCATTCCTTCCCATCTTCCTTCCTCTCCTTCCTTCCTTTCTTTTTTCCTTCCTTCCTTCCTCTCCTTCCTTCCTTCCTATCTTCCTTCCTTTCCTTCCTTCCTCTCCTTCCTTCCTTCCTCTCCTTCCTTCCTTCCTTCCTTCCTTCCTTCCTTCCTTCCTTTTCTCCTTCCTGCATTCCTTCCCATCTTCCTTCCTCTCCTTCCTTCCTTTCTTTTTTCCTTCCTTCCTTCCTTCCTCTCCTTCCTTCCTTCCTATCTTCCTTCCTTTCCTTCCTTCCTCTCCTTCCTTCCTTCCTCTCCTTCCTTCCTTCCTCTCCTTCCTTCCTTCCTTCCTTCCTTCCTTCCTTCCTTCCTTCCTTCCTTCCTATCTCTACACCCAATGTGGGACTTGAACTCACCACTCTGAGATTAAGAGTTGCATGCCCTGCCAACTGAGCCAGTAAGGTGCCCCTATATTTTCTTTTCTAATTTCACAATAGAGATAATGAGAAAAATTTATTTTATAAGTGAGGAAACTGAAATGGAGAAGGTGCGTTAGCTTTCCACTGCTACTATAATAAAACACCACAAGCTATGTGACTTAAAACAATAGAAATTTATCTTAGAATACTTGAGGTCAGAGGTTTGAAACAGGTCTCACTGGACTGAAATTAAGGTGTAAGTGAGGCTGCTTTCCTCTGGAAGTCTTTAAGGAAAAATCTGTTTCCTTGCAGCTTTTATTTTTCTATTTTATTATTATTTTTTAAAGTTAATTTATCAGAGAGAGAGAGAGAGAGAGAGAGAGAGAATAAAGTGCAAGTGAGGGAGGGGCAGAGAGAGAGGGAGAGAGAGAGAATCCCAAGCAGGCTCTGTGCACTGTCAGCACAAAGCCGGATGCAGGGCTTGAACTCTTGAACCATGAGATCATGATCTGAGCCAAAGTAGGACACTTAACAGACTGAGCCACCCAGGCGCCCTTTCCTTGCAGTTTTTAGAGGCTGCCTGCATCCCTTGGCTCATGGTTCCCTTCCAACTTTTTTTTGCTTTGGTTATTTATTTATTTACTTATTATTATTATTATTTTAAGTTTATCCATTTTGAGATGGGGGGAGGGTAGACAAAGAATTCCAAACAGGCTGTGCATTGTCAGTGTAAAGCCCAATACAGGGCTTGAACTCAAGAGCCGGAGGTTCAATGGACTGAGCCACCCAGGCACCCTCTCCCTTCCGACTTTAAAGCCAGCATTGGTGGACTGAGTTCTCATACATTATCACTTCGATCTTGCTTCTATTGTCACTTCTCTTTTTCTCTGGGGACTTCATCCACTTTTAAGGACCTTTGTGATCCCATTGGGCCTACCCCAGGAAACCCAGGACAATCTCCTTATCTTAAGGTCAGTTCTTTAGTCCCTTTAATTCCATCTGCAACTTTAATTCTCCTTTGCTATGTAACCTAACATATTCCCAGGTTCTGGGGATTAGGACATGGACATCTTTAGAGACAACATTATTGTGCTGACCACAGAAGCTAAGTAACTTGCCTTGATCATACAGCAAGATAGTGGCAGAGCTGGGATTTGGGCTCTGGCAGCCTGGTTCCAGAGCCCACATTTTGAATCCCTATGCTATGCTTTCTCTAAAAATGTACTAAGTTGTGGGGTTGGGATAGTTTATTATGACTTGCATAAAACATCCCTTCAGACTTCCTCTTCTTCTGATTTCATAAAGTATCATGAAATTCTCTATTACAGTTTGGCTTCCCACGCTATGCTAGAGTGTCTAGATCCAGAGTCTGGAACTTAGACTCAAATTTCAGCTAGACCACTTACTTGCTATATGATCTGGGAAGATTATTAAATTTCTCCGTGCCTTAGTTTCCATAATGTAATGTGTAGTGAAAAAATAGTATTTCCCCTATAAGGACGATTTTTTTAACTAAAATGATTATATACAACTGCTCTGTGTTAGTCAGGATTTCATTCTTTCTGTATATTTCTAAGGGATCACCTGGCCAGATTGGCTTTCTGGATCTCATTTTTCATCCACAATCACCAAGTAAAGGAGTCACTTGGAACAATCTTGCTACAAAGAACACAAAACTTCAGTGGAAAACAATTGACCTATTATAGTGACCACTAGAGCTGGTATAAGGATCCATTGATAAATTTTTCTGGAGCAAATACCACAATAAACTTGATCCCCTTTTAAAAAATGCTGTTAACTTTTACAAATTTTTTTTTTTAGAATATTGACATTTTGGCAGTATTTGTGTTTTATTGTCTTTTCAGAAACTTTAAATGGATTTTGATTTTTACCTAATGTCCTTTTTCTGATTCAGGATCCCATTCAAGATACCATATTGCCGTGTGTTATCTCCTTGGGCTCTTCTTGGCTATGAGAGTTTCTCAGACTTTCCTTGGTTTTGATGGTCTTGACAATTTTGAGGAGCACTAGTCCCTTTTGTACCATGCTCTTCTATTGGAATTTCTCCAATGTTTCTCTCATGGTTAGCTTGACATTATAGGTTTCGGGGAAGACAACCACAGAGAAAAAGACCCATGTTCATTATATCATATCAAGGTACACACCATCAGTATGAGTTATCATTGTTGATACTGACATTAATCCCCTGGCTGAGGTGGTCAGGTTTCTCCACGGTCAAAGTACTCTTTTTCCCTCTTTCCATACTGTTCTCATTAGAAAGAAGTCACTATGTCCAACATACACATAAAGGAGGAGTAGGGAGTTATGTTCAGGTTCCTTCAGGGGGTGTATTAATTTCTAGGGTTGAGTAACAAACTAACACAAACTAGGTGGCTTAAAATGACAGAAATTTATTCTCTCACAGTTCTGGGGGCTGGAAGTCTGAAATCAAGGTGTCAGCAAGGCCATGTTCTCTCTGAAGTTTCTAAATGTTTATTTATTTATTTTTGAGAGAGAGAGAGAGAGAGCACACGCGCCTGGGTGAGTGGGGGAGGGGCAGAGAGAGAGGGAGACACAGAATCTGAAGCAGGCTCCAGGCTCTGAGCTGTCAGTACAGAGCCCAACATGGGGCTCAAACCCACCAACTGTGAGATCATGACCTGATCTGAAGTCGGATGCCCAACCAACTGAGCTACCTAGGCGCCCCATCTCTCTGAAGTTTCTAGAGAAGTTCATCTGTGCCCCCTCCTAGCTTCTGGTGCTGCTGGCAAATCTTGGGTTTCCTTGGTTTGTTATGTAACACTCCAGTGTGCCTGCTTCCACTGGCACCAGGTGTTCTTCCCCTGTTGTCTTTGTCTGTGTCCCTCTGTTATAAGAATACCAATTATATTGGATGGGGGCCCACCCTAGTGATCTCAACTTGATCCCATCTGCGAAGACTTTCCAAGTAAAGTCACAGTCACAAGTACTGCGGTTTACGGCTTTAACATAAATTATTTGGAATTCTTCTGCATAGGAGATTTATCACTTCTCCCCTATTCATTTATTTATTTAATCATTTGTTTACATCAATATGAGTTAACACTTTGCTATATTTGTTTATTAACTCCAGAAGTCATTTTGGGATTTTTTACATAGATAATCGTGTCCCCTGTAACTCCTTCCCAATCTGCGTATCTTTTTTTATTCTTTTTCTTTTAAGTAAGCTCTAAGCCCATTACGGGACATGAACTCACAACCCTGGGATCAGGAGTGGCATGCCCTACTACTGACTAAGCCACCAGGTGCCCCCGTCTGCATATCTTTTATTTCCTTTTCTTGTCTTATTGTAGTAACTAGGACTCCTAGCACAAGGTTGATTAAGAGGGGTGAGATAACGGGGCACCTGGGTAGCTCAGTCAGTTAAGGGACTGACTCTTGATTTGGGCTCAGGTTGTGATCTCATGGTTCGTGAGTTTGAGCCCCACATCCGCCTCTGCGCTGACAGTGGGGAGCCTGCTTGAGTTTCTCTTTCTCCCTCTCTCTCTGCCCCTCCCCCACTCATGCTGTCTCTCAAAAGTAAATAAATAAACATTTGGAAAAAAAAAAAAAGAGGGGTGAGAGAACGACCATGCGCCTCACCCTACCCAGCGACAACAGCTCAGCAGAGTGTATCGGAGTTATAGAAGGGCAGGCTCCCGGAGAGGGAGTCTGTGGGACCAGGGAGAATGGATTTACATATGAAGAATATCAGAACACTGCAAAATGGCCCCTGTGCCACACCAAGCACTGGCCTCAAGTGGCAGCGATCTGTGGTCCTGGGTTAGGAGGTCTGGTCAATCAGTTGACTCGGGCCTAGATCTTCACTAGAGTGAGATTCCAAACTTTCCCCAAAGCACAGTGCCAGCCAAACACCCATGTGTCTGCATTCCTGAATGGCAGATCCTGAGTGATGATGCAGGCGGGTTCCACAGGGATGAAGTCGACCTGCTCTCAAAGGTGACAATCCCAGTGAGGGTTTTCTGCCTTCCGGGTGTGGATACCCTGGTGATCACTGATGCAGCTCCAAGTTTGAGGTTGGAGACATCATGCTGATCTGTCATCACATCAACCTACCTGGTTTCTGTGGTTCGAGCCCTCTCAGAAGGCCCAATGATGACAGGTTTGGAACTTGTTTCCCTGTCATGTCTGAGGCCTATGACCGGGATGTGAGGCAGAAGGCTCACGGTGCCTGGAAACAAATGGGGGGGCAGAGAAAGCTTCAACAAGGCACGTATGTGATGGTGGCGGGCCCCACCTATGAGACTGTGGCCTCACCTGCTGCAGAAGCAGGGTGGGGGCAGATGCTGTCGGCATGAGCACAGTACCAGAAGTTCTAGTTGCAAAGCGCCATGGACTTTGAGCCTTTGGCTTCTCCCTCAACACTAAGGAAGTCATCCTGGATTATGAAAGCCAGGAGACAATCACGAGGAAAGTACTAGAGGCCGGGAAACAAGCTGTGCAGAAATTGGAACAGCTTGTCTCTATTCTTATGGCTGGTACTCCACTGCCTGGCAATGCCAGTTAACCAGTCCTGGAGTGGCCTCTCCCTAATGGGATCCAAGTAGGTACCTCCTACTTTGGCCCCTTGCTGGGGTCACACGCCTCAGCCACTAAGTAGGAGGAGAAAGGAGAGCAAGATTCCTTCCTTCACCTTCCCCTTTCCTCCCACCAGACCCTTCTACGCTGGCTCCTCTTTGCTCAGTTGTCACAAAGCTGTTTTCACCCCCTGTTCTTCCCCAAGAGCTGGAACCCAAGCCCGACCACACACAGCTGTGTGTATGCCCTGGGTGTGGCTTGGGCTGTCAAACTTGACACGGTAGCTGCTGCTGTCTTTTTGAGATAATGTTTTCACATTCCCGGAGACTCAGTTCTGCCTCCTCCCAAGCACTAGAGACCACATAAGGGCCAGTCCAGTCCAGTCCAATACCTCTTGGACTTTAATACTTTAATACTATCATAAACAAATAAATAAATAAATAAATTTATATATATTTCTCCTACTACTTTATATATATATATGTGTATATATATATATATATATATATGGCTTATTTATTTATTTATATAAATTATATATATTTCTCCTACTACTTTATATACGTATATAACATATATATATATATATTTATATATATATATGACTTATTTATTTATTTTTGAGAGAGAGTGAGAGAGGGAGTCAGTGAGAAAGGTGGACAGAAGATCCGAAGCAGACTTTGGGCTGACAGCAGAGAGCCCTATGTGGGGCTTGAACTCACGAACCGTGATTTCATGACCTGAACTGGAGTTGGACACTTAACTGACTGAGCCACCCAGGCAGATGAAATGGGAAAAAAAAAAAAAAAAAAAGAATGGTGACAGAAGGCATCCTTGACTTGTTCCCAATTTTAGGGGAAAAGCATCCAGTTTCTCACTGTTAGGTACGATATTAGTTCTAAGGATTTTTGCCCATTTGGACAATCTCTCTTTTTTTGTTTTTTAAGTTTTTATTTTAATTTCAGTATAGTTAACGTACAGTGTAATATTAGTTTCAAGTGTACAATATAGTGATTCAAAAATTCCATAGGTCACCCAGTGCTCATCACAGCAAGGGCACTCCTTAAGCACCATCACCTATTTCACCCATCCCCCCCCCACCACCTCCCTGCTGGTAACCATCAGGGGTATGGTAACTGGTAACTGTTCTCTACAGTTAAGCATCTGTTTCTTCTCTCTCTCTCTCTCTCTCCCTCTCTTTTTTTCCTATTGCTAGTTTGTTTTGTTTCTTAAAATCCACAAATAAATGAAATCATATGGTATTTCTCTTTCTCTGACTTATTTGCTTAGCATTTTACTCTCTAGCTCCATCTGTGTTGTTGCAAATGTCAAGATGTCATTCTTTTTATGGCTGAATAATATTCCATTGTATACGTATACCACATCTTCTTTATCAATTCATCAATCTATGGACACTTGGTCTGCAGCCATATCTTGGCTATTATAAATAATGCTGCTATAAACACAGGGGTGCATATATCCTTTTGAATTACTGTTTTTGTATTCTTTGGGTAAATAGCCAGTAGTGCTATTGCTAGATCATAGGGTAGTTCTATTTTTAACTTTTTGGGGGACCCTCCATATAGTTTTCCAGAGTGGCTGCACCAGTTTGCATTCCCACCAATAGTGCATGAGGGTTCCTTTTCTCCACATCCTTCCCAACACTTATTGTTTCTTATATTGTTGATTTTAGCCATTCTGGCAGATGTGAGGTGATATCTGATTGTGGTTTTGATTCACATTTCTCTGATGATAAGTGATATTGAGCATCTTTTCATGTGTTTGTTGGCTATCTGTGTATGCTTTCTTTGAAGAAATGTCTGTTCATGTCTTATGCCCATTTTTAAATTGGATTATTTGTTTTTTTGGTGTTGAGTTGCATAGTTCTTTATATATTTTGGATACCAACCCTTCATTGGATATGTCATTTGCAAATATTGTCTCCCATTCCATAGGTTGCCTTTTAGTTTTGTTGATTGTTTGCTTTGCTGTACAGAACATTTTTATTTTGATGTAGTCCCAATAGTTTATTTTTGCTTTTATTTCCCTTGCCTCAGGGGACCTATCTAGAAAAAAGTTGCTGTGACCAATGTCAGACAAGTTACTGCCTGTGTTCTCTTCTCTTCTAGGATTTTAATGGTTTCCTGTCTCACATTTAGATGTTTAATTCATTTTGAGTTTATCTTCATGCATGATGTAAGAAAGTGGTCCAGTTTCATTCTTGTGCGTGTTGCTGTCCAGTTTTTTCCCTGACACTATTTGTTGAGGAGACTTTTTCCCACTGGATATTCTTTCCTGTTTTGTCAAAGATTAATTGACTATATAATTGTAAGTTTATTTCTGGGTTTTCTATTCGGTTCTTTGATCCATGTGTCCATTTTTGTGCCAGTACTATACTGTTTTCATTACTACAGCTTTGTAATATAACTTGAAGTCCAGAATTGTGATGCCTCCAGTTTTGCTTTTCTTTTGCAAGTTTACTTTGGCGATTCAAGGTCTTTTGTGACTCCATACAAATTTTAGGATTGTTGGGGTGCTTGGCTGGCTCAGCTGGAGGAACATGCAACTTTTGATCTCAGGGTTGTGAGTTTGAGCCCCATGTTGGGTGTAGAGATTACTTAAAAATAAAATCTTCTGGGGCGCCTGGGTGGCGCAGTCGGTTAAGCGTCCGACTTCAGCCAGGTCACGATCTCGCGGCCCGTGGGTTCGAGCCCTGTGTCAGGCTCTGGGCTGATGGCTCAGAGCCTGGAGCCTGTTTCCGATTCTGTGTCTCCCTCTCTCTCTGCCCCTCCCCCGTTCATGCTCTGTCTCTCTCTGTCCCAAAAATAAATAAACGTTGAAAAAAAAATTAAAAAAAAAAATCTTCAAAAAATTTTCAAGATTGTCTGTTCTAGTACTGTGAAAAATGCTTTTGGTATTTTGACAGGGATTGCATTGAATGTGTAGATTGCTTTGGATAGAATCTACATTTTAACAATATTTGTTCTTCCTATCCATGAGTGTGGAATATCTTTCCATTTTTTTGTGTCCTCACAATCTCTGTGGTTTTTTTTTTAATGTTTACTTATTTTTGAGAGAGAGAGAGACAGAGAGAGGCAGAGCATGAGTGGGGGAGAGGCAGAGAGAGAGGGAGACATAGAATTCAAAGAAGGCTGCAGGTTCTGAGCTGTCAGCACAGAGCCTGACATGGGGCTTGAACTCACAGGCCATGAGATCATGACCTGAGCCGAATACAGATGCCGACTGAGCCACCCAGGCGCCCCACAATCTCTGTTTTTTAATCTGTGTATTTAGATGATTCACATTTGAAAACTGTTTGCGAAATATTCTCGTTTTTAGAGCAGTTTTAAGCTTACAGCAAAATTGAGCAGAAAGTAGGAGAGTTCTCAGGTATTTTCTCCCTATTTGTAGCTTGTCTTCTGATTCTCTTGAGACAATTCATATTTAAAGTGATTACTAATATCACTGGATTAATATTCACCATACTTGTAACTTTTTCCTATTTTTATTCTTGTTCTTTATTTGTCTGTCCCCTTTTTTCTGCCTCCTCTGGTTTTAACTGAGGATTTTTGTATGATTCCATTTTAACTTGATCTCTTTTTGAAGAAAAGTTTTGCTGTTATTAGTTATATTAGTGGTTCTCAGCTGACAATGATTTTGCTCCCTAGGTGACATCTGGCAATGCCTGGAGACATTTTTCATTGTCATAGCTGTGAGAGTGTTACTGGTATTAGCAGGTAGGGGCTGGTGATGCTGCTGAATATCCTACAATGCATACTACTGTCTTCCCCAGCAAAGAATGATCTAATCCAAACTGTCAGTGGTTCCACATGTGTTCCCCTTTGTTCACTGTGTAAAAGCAGTTCTACCTCCTTCTGCTGATCAGGGTCAGTTGCCTTTTCCACAATGGCGACTGTTTCTGTCATCGGCAGGATGCTAGTGAGGAGCCGTAGCTGGTAGTTCAGTGGGAACTTGTATTCTTTGGCAAGAGTGTAGCCCGTTTGGGGACCAGAACCTTCTACCTTGCAGAGTCCAGAGTTGCAGGCATGGGAAGCACAAATTTGGTCATGGGAGAGATGGTAAATGGGCCACTCCTTCTTCTCCTCTTTAGTTTCCAGACCCTGGAGGATGTTCTGTTCCACTGCAGCTTATCCTCATCCCCAGCTTAGCTGACCGATTGCCTCTTGGCCATCTGCACTCCAGTCTCTCTTTGTAGCTCTTCAGTTCTGTCTCCTCTGTCTCCTACTTGGATTAGTTTTGCCTCCTCAGGGTGCCATTAAGCTCCTGCCACTGGGTCCCTGACTTCCCCCTCTGGGAAGCTTCACTGATTCCTCAGGAAGCTCAGACCAGCACCTCAGACTTTCCGTCTAGTGTTACTGAATGCCTCCCCAGATCTTTGCCCAGATAAAATGTCCTGAGACAATA
The DNA here is from genome assembly GCF_007474595.2 of Lynx canadensis. NCBI lineage: Eukaryota > Metazoa > Chordata > Mammalia > Carnivora > Felidae > Lynx > Lynx canadensis. The sequence continues at coordinate 34,463,909 of NC_044311.2, forward strand.
ACTTAACAAGAATAGGGAAGATTTTTGGAGGAGGAACCTGTATTGCTGAGTTTATTTATCTGTCTAATTCTTGTTATATTAATGCTTTGGTTAGAATGGGATATTTTATAGGATATACCAAGAGGCCTGCTAGGACTGGTTGTTTTGTTGTTGTTGTTGTTATTGTTGTTTGTTTTGAATGAATAATTATTCACAGTGTTCAAAGTTCAAAAGGCACAAAACAATATTCAATGAAATGTTTCCCTCCTACCTCTATTTTCCAGCCACCCAATTCCCCCCCCCCCTTTTTCCAATGTTTATTTATTTTTTTGAGGGGGGGAGGGGAGGAGAGAAAGGGAGATACAGAATCTGAAGCAGGCTCCAGGCTGATGCAGGGCTCAAACTCACAGGCCATGAGATCATGACCTGAACCGAAGTCAGCCACTTAACCAACTGAGCTACCCAGGTACCCCAGTTAATTTGTGTTTTTAACTTCATTCATCTTGGAGATTTTTCCATATTGGCTTCATTAACTTTAATGTCTACACAATCATTGGATAAATGCATCATAATTTATTTAACTATTCCTCTGTTGACAGACATTTAGGTTGTTTTCATCTTTTTTTTTTTTTTTTTTTTACGTTTGTTTATATTTATTTTGAGAGAGAGTGAATTCGATGTGGGGCTTGATCCCTCACACCATAAGATCATGACCTGAGCCAAAATCAAGAGCCAGGTGGTTAACTGACTGAGCCCGCTGGTGCCCCAAAGTTGGTTCCATCTTTGACAAGACTGCCACAAATCTCGTTCATGAGTCTTTGTGCAAATGTGCTAGTACATGTTTACAATAAGCTCCTAAAGGTAGAATTGCTGGGTCAAAAACTACGTGCATTTTAAAATTTTGATTGATGTTGACTGACTATTCAGATAACAGGTCAAACTAGCTCTCATGGGAGGAAGTGAGGCCCCTAGAGCCAATTCCTCCTCAGTCCTCCCATGACACACATTCCAGCATTGCACAGGACTCACCATTTTTTGACATTTGGTCTGACTTGCTGATACGGGTCTCAAGATGTCTCTATTGGCAAGATCTTCCTAAAGTTATGTTTTATTCTATAGAAGGGATACATCACAATCTGCTTAGTCATGTCCCTATTGAGGTTGTGACAAAATGGAGCTAAGCAGATGACCTTATAGAGAGCATTTTGGTGAACAGGTCAACTAGTTATTATTTGCCTAAGCAAATAATGATAGCTAACACTTGCTATGAGCCAGGCACTGCTCTAAACCATTGTGATGTATTTTCTCAAAAATCCTGAGTTAGGTATCATTATTATTAGCTTAATTTTATACATGTGAAGGCTTAGGCATACAGGTAGACAATATTTCCTGGGTCCTAGACCTGATAAGAGATGGGGCTGGAGTTAAAACCCAGTCATTCCAGACATTCTAGGGGCACCTGGCTGGCTCAGTCAACAGAACATATGACTCTTGTTCTTGAGGCTGTGAGTTCAAGCCCCACATTGGGTGTGTAGAGTTTACTTAAAAAACAAAAACAATGGGGCACCTGGGTGGCTCAGTTGGTTAAGCCTCCAACTTTGGCTCAGGTCATGATCTTAACAGTTTGTGAGTTCCATCCCTGCATGGGGCTATGTACTGATGGTGTGGAGCTGCTTGGGATTCTCACTTTTCCCCCACCCCCACCCCCATCCTCTGCCCCTCACCCAACTTGCTCTCTCTTTCTCTCAGAATAAATAAATAAACTTTAAAAAACAAAAACAAAAACCCAGTCAATCTAGCTCCAGTCAGTAGTCCCATATTGAGGCATTTGGTTCAATGGGTAAGTTTATTTACTTATTTTTATTTAAATCCAAGTTAGTCAGCATATAGTGTAATAATGATTTCAGGAATAGAATTTAGTGATTCATCACTCACATGTAATACCCAGTGCTCATCGCAAAAAGTGCCCTCCTTAATGCCCATCACCCATTTAGCCCATCCCCCCACCCGACACCCTGCCAACAACCCTCAGTTTGTTGTCTGTATTTAAAAGTCTCTTATGGTTTGTCTCCCTCTCTGTTTTTATCTTATTTTTGCTTCCCTTCCCCTATGTTCATCTGTTTTGTTTCTTAAATTCCACATATGAGTGAAGTCATATGATATTTGTCTTTCTCTGACTGACTTATTTTGCTTAGCATAACACACTCTAGTTCCATCTACAAAGGGTAAGTACATTTACAAGTAAGATGCTGTTGGGGCGCCTGACTGGCTCAGTTGGAAGAACTGGCAACTCCGGATCTCGGGGTTGTGAGATTGGGCTCCACGTTGGGAGTATAGATTGCTTGAAAATCTTAAAAAAAAAAAAAAAAAAGTTATCAAATTACTCTCCAGGAAGGCTGTGACAGTCTCTGTCCCACCAGAGTGAAGGTGGAGGCCCTTTTTTCTTTCAAGCAGTATGTCTTTTTTACTTCCATATCCTGGCTGTAGAGGATATGAAAATGAAATACACCCAGCATACAGTCCAGCATAAAGTAGGCAGGTGCTCCCCTGACTGCTGACTAAAAGAATGGATAGATGGATGGATGGATGCATGGATGGATGGTTGAAGAGGGGCAGACAAGTCTGGAGAGAGGGCGCCTAGGTGTCTCAGAGGAACCATTGCCCAGTTTGGTGCCCTACTTGGAAAACTCATTCACACAAGTGTGAAGTGTTTGTTATTTTTCTGCTCTTACCTCAGCTAGCTGCTTGGGTGCTGTCGCCCCTTCTTTTAGGTATCTGCTAAAGCGTCTCCCTCTGAGAGGCCTTCCCTGACAACACTGCAGAAAATAACAATCCCCACTCCACTCTACAACTCCTTATCCCCTTACTCTGCTTTACATAGCATTTATTCCCTCTGACATCTATGTGCTGCTTTTTACTACTTCTATCTTATTGCTCGTCTTCCCTGCCTCCCCTCCCTGCACCCGCAACGGAATATAAACCTCACAAGAGCAGGGGCTTTGTTTTGTTCACTCATTTATCCCCAGTGCCAAGGACATTTCCTGGCATTAGCAGGCTTTCAATCAATATTTGGTGAATACGGCATTTATTATGCACTGTTCCAGGAAGTGACGGTGCAGCAGCCAGCAAGACAGAGGACCTGCCCTCAGGGCCCAACGCGAATCCTGCTGGGGGTAGCAGCCAAAGAGCTTCTCCCTGCTCTGGGCTCAAGGTCCCTCTGCTTCTTTCTGAGGAAGTGTGACCAGCGGCGACGCCCTCCGCGTCTGCCGGCCACGCCCCCGGCAGCGGGCCCGCGCCGCAGCTCCCCCTGGCGGGCCTCGTTGGCCCGGCGTCCCTGCCGCGCGAGTCGGCGCCTCGCTCGGCTGCGCGCAGGACCTCCCCACTGGCCTGGCGCGCTGGGAACCCCGGGAGCTCCCGGCCCGTTTCCTGCCGGCATTCAGACACTTCTGCTTCTGCCCCAGGCGGGAAGAGGAAGGAGGGCAGAGGGAGGGCGGAGGGCAGGGCGAGGCTGGCGGGGAAAAGGGAGGAAGGTCGGGGTTCTGGCCTCTTCTCCCACCTTGTCATCCGCAAACGTGACTTTTCAAGCGTGAGGTCTCCTCATTTTTGGACGGCCTGGCTTCTTCCCCGGGCCCACCTCGGGTCTCATCTGACCCCCCTTCTCCGCGCGGAAGGAGGTCAGAAGGCGGGGCCGAGGGCTGTGCCAGTGTCCTCCCGGGGACCTGATGTCCCTGCCCGGTACTAGAGTTTGGGGGGTGAAAGCAAGCGGTGCCTATGCATTTGGGTCGAGTTCTACGGGTTCACGGGCACTAGGCGCGTCCCGGCGTGCGCCGCGTGGGTGGACGCCCTGCCCCCAGACCTTAGGGGAAGGCAAAGCCGGCAGCAGTGGGAGCAGAGGTTAGGGTGACACCTGGCGGCCGCAGGCTTCGAACCAGACATACCTTAGGGGTCACTTGCCCGAGGGATCCTGGTTTTGGGCGTCTCTTTCTAGGCCAGCCCCTAAAGCAGATCCTCCGTCTACTTCACTTAGTGGCTGGGAGCCTGGATCTTTGGAAATTTGCACGATTAGGTGGGGATCGGTTTTGAAGAGCTGAGGAATGACAAAACAGGATAGTTCTTGGTGTTGGAACTCAAGTTTCTTGCCTTCGTGGTTGGTGTAGTGGCCCTCTGTAGTCTCCCTCCTCACCCCATCTATATATTTTTTTTTATTTTTCTAATTTGTAATTTTTTATTTTAGAGCGAGTTAGAGGACGAGCCGGGGAAAGGAGCGGGGGAAAAATTGAGAGAGAATCTCAATCAGGCTCCATGCCCAGCCCTGAGCCTACTGTGGGACTCCATCCCACGACCCTGGGATCCTGACCTGAGCTGACATCAAGAGGCCGCAATCAACCCACTGAACTACCCAGGTGTTCCCTATATTGTTCTTTTTATTCTAATCTTGAAAGGGCCTTTGTCATTATAAAAATGATGCATAGTCATTGTGAAAAAAAAAAAAAAAAGGAAAAAGAAAATATTGTTTCCGTTGGAAGTCCTCCCCTTCCCTTGAACATAGGCCTGTGATCCCTGGGAATGCAGGTGTGCTAGCTCTCTTTCCCTCATCCTGGCAGGAGCCTTCCGTTAAGGGTCAAGTCCACACCCTTCCTGATGTTGGCAGGACTGGCCCATCCACCCCAAGGTTGGAACCCTGCTAGAGGCAGCTTTATAGCTGGTGGAGCCCTCCCGCCAGAGGGTGGCAAGGGGCTTCCCCCAAGGTTTCTCACTGTCTCTTTTTGATTAAATTTGATTAAATTTTTTGTCCTTTTTGTCCTTATAAGGTTGTTGCCTACTCAAAGACCATTTTATTTTATTGTAGTAGATTTACCTTAATGTATTATTGGTAGCCACTCTTACCGTGGGTGATTCCCTTTTTCAGTTGATGGGCCAGATCCCAGGTCTGGGGCGGGAGAAACCAAAGGTTGTGGGCCGCTCTCCTGGTTTAGTTATGCTATCCTTGTTTTCTACCTTACATAGTATGTGACTGTATTTGTTTGTTCCTCATAAGCCCACAAAAATAGCCAGTTCAACAATTCTGCAAATATCATGCTCCAAAACTTCAGTGTTCTCTTTCAAAGAGCTGACGATCTGGGTGTGTCATGCAGTTTATTGAGAAAGCCTGTGGGTAGACAGAGTGGGGACAAGTCTGGGTGCAGAGGCTGAGGTTCCCAGAGATTCCCACTCATATGAGGCTTAGAGCCATTGTCTCATGTGGTGGTTCCCAGGTTTTTGGAGTTCATGAGCCTGTGAAGTATCCCCTATAGTTATTGGGGAACAACACAGACTTGCTTTGGCACATCAGGACATTGGCCAAAACAAATGCTATGATCACTTCAGAAAAGAAGGGGGCGTTTTAACACCAAGAATCTCTAAGTGGAAGTTTTTCGTATTTCACTAAGGACTGGTGGAACAGGCAAGGACAGAATGGGTCCTATTGGGCATCTAGGAGCCCTGGATGATTCCCTTCACCAGGGGCTGGCTGCCGTGAGCACCCTGAGGCCTTGGTGATCAGGGAGGGACATCCACTCAGAGTGGAAGTCTCTGAAAACGCAGGCTTCACAGTATCAAGTTCCGTGTTTCACGTCCCTGCTCTGTGGCTGGGCACCATCTCTGGACTTTGGGACCTTCGGGACAGGTCTCTGTCTACTTCCCACATTGTTTTGTGGTTCTGACTGCCCACTCAATGACTAGCTGGCTAAGGATAGGCACCTTGATAGACGTGACTGCTGGCAGTCCGGCATAGTGGCCGATACTCAGCAGGTGCTTACAACATGTTTATTGCTGGAATAAAGTATACTCACTTTCCCCCTTTTGTATTTCCAATTAAATAATTAAGGAAGTACTCACTGTAAGCTACTTTAAAATGAGAGAGGAAATGGCTAATTTCATGCTGAGAGAGGAAAAAAATTTGTTAGTTTTCCCACAGGCTACTTTATAACCACTTGATTTCCTTTAAGTTGTGTATTTTCTGTTGCGCAATCTACACTCCTCAAAAGAGAGGTACTCATGCCTTTCACTGTCCCACCTTATAGAATAGGGATTCTTGGGGTGCCTGGGTGGCTCAGTTAGTTAAGTGTCTTTGACTCAAGTCATGATCTTGAGGTTCCTGGGTTTGAGCCCTGTGTCAGGCTCTGTGCTGTCAGCGCCTGTGTGATTCTGTGTCTCCCTCTCTCTCTGCCTCTCCCCCTACCCCTCAAAAATAAATAAACATAATTTTATTTTTTTATTTTTTAGAATAGGGATTCTCGGCCTCACTGCCCATTAGGAGAGTGGGAGGTTAAAATATTGACACTCAGGGCCCTTCCTCTGATGAACAGAATCAGGGTCTTGGGGTGGGGGGAGGAAGGTGGGGGCTGGAGGTCTGAATGTTGGTTTTTGTTTGTTTTTTAAATCAGTTTTACCAGCGATTCTAATGTGCATCCGTAACTGAGAACCCATAGCCTAGATGCATCTTTTGGTGCTCTAGCAACTGAGTAAGAGGAAGGGATGAGGTAGGAGGAAGTTATGGACAAGGATAGGAGACTGGGGTTTCAGACCTGGTCCCCCACTTGTTGTGGTTTCTGCGGTTTAAGCCCTTGGTTTTGTCTTTTGTAAAGTGGGGATGATGATGACTGCCTATAGGGTTGTTTTGGGGATTATCTGAGTGCCTGGCACTGAGTAACAGGTTGTGATGGTTATTTTAATTACTTACTCAACTAATTTATTTTTGAGTGGGCTCTGCACCCAGCATGGGGCTTGAACTCACAACCCCGAGAACGAGTCCCATGCTGTACCACTGAACCAGCCAGGTGCCCCTGTGATTTCTTTTCTTTTCTTTCTTTTTTTTTTTTAAGGTGTCACTTGTCTAGGTTACGATACCCAGCTCTTTGGTCAAACACCAGTCTAGATGCTGCTCTGTGGTTATTTTTTAGATGTGATTGACATTGAATAAAGCAGATTACCTTTCAGTAATGTGAGAGAGCCTCGAAACAGATGAAGGTATTGGAGGAAAAGACTGCAGTCCCCTCAGGAGGAAGAAAGTCTGCTTCAGACTGCCTTTGGACTTGAGATTGCAACATGGACTCCTGCTGCAATTTCCAGCCTGGTGGTATGTATGCCTTACAGGATTCAGGATTTCAGACTGGCCAGCCCCCAAAATCTCATGAGCCAATTCCTTAAAATCTCTCACCTTTTGCACTGGAGAACTTTGACCGGTGTTCCATAAATAATGGCTCCTGCTGTTATCATCTAACTCAGCAGTGGCTCCGGCTGGTTTGGGTTAAAAAGGCTGCAGCTTTATAGGTCAGGGCGATAGGCATTATTGTGAGGAAGTGATAGCAATGAGCTTCCACTCTGAGATTCCAGTGTGTGAAGTCCAGATGCAAAGATAAACACATGGCACAAAAATCCTTGTGTCTTTCTCATCTGAAATATAGAGGTTTCCCTCAGGAGGGGAGTCCTATAGCATATGGCACAGAGCCCCAGACTTGGGGATCGAGAGGCTTGCCTTTGGCTCCTGGCTCTGTCACCAACTTATTGTGTGACCTTGGGCAAATCCCCTGCCTTCTCTGGTTTTTGGCTTCCTGAGGGACTTGGGCTGTGTGATGTGTAAGGGGCTTTTGGTCGCAGAGCCTCTGAGTCTAGAGTTTCCTCTGGTGCTTCGACTTGCAAAGCACATTTCCCACCAGTTTGTTTACCTGCTGGAGTTTGGTTTCTGCTTCCTAAGTTGTTGCAGGTTGGGGCACTTATATTTATGCTCAGGGGAGAGGCCACATGACTGAACTGTGGATGTCCTATCTTGGCTTGAGAGGATGCCTCAGACCTCACCCCCAGCTGTCCCCAGGCTCCTAGCGGCTAGGAGGCTCCAGGACGTGGAAGAGCCTGGCTCCTATAGGTCCCTGCTGCTGGGATTCCCTTCCAAGTTTATTCACGCACACCGGACTTTCCCTTCCCTGCCAGCGTGCCCTGGAGAGGTCTGAGACCACACACAGAGGACCTAATGCCGTTCCACAAATACGCTGAGAGAAACAGCGCAGCTGTGGTCCCCTTCAAATGATACCGATTCTGACTAATCCCCATTCTGCTTGATGTCAGGGCCCTTGTGACGTTGGTCCCCACACATTACAGCCGAGTTGTTTGCTGTCCCTTTGGGCCTGGCATCGCTGCTGTCTCACTGCCATGCTGGTGAAGGTGGGGACCCCAGTGTAGCCTGTGGCTGTTCCCTCTGAGTCTCTGCCTCCTCCCCAGGGCATCCTCAGGAACATTACTAAACTAAAGTCCGCTGAGCCTTTCCCACCGGTGGGTGTTAAGGGTACCCAGCTCTAACCCTGACTTCAGTGACTTCAGTCTCTATCTGCAGCATGCAAGACCTCAGTTTGCTGCAGAGCTGTCCTGTCCCCGACTCACCAGGGGACTCACCAGGGGACCAGAGTCCCCGACAGTGCTGCCCGACTCACCAGGGGAATTTTCAGAGAACTCATAAACACATTTCTCCCACCTTGGTCTACTCTGGGCTGCCCCGCCCCCTTGTGGAACTTTGCTGCCTATGAAGTCACTTGAGGGTGGTGGCTCTTCCCTATCCTGGCTATGAGGCTATTTTCAATCCAGGGGGCATCCGCCAAGCCGTCAAAGTGGCAGTCCTCAAGAATCCACAGGGACCGCACAGTTGTGGTCTCTCTGCAGCCGGGCTGTGACCTTGGCAGGGGTAGGAGGATGCTCCCTCTCTCGCATCGGGGTTGCATCTGGTGACCTGGGCACGGATGCGGTACTGCTGGTAGTTGGGGGCTCTTAGGACCCTCCTGATGAAGATTTCTAACTCAGCCTGTGGCTGCATAAGATCCCGACACATATCCGTGATGACCTGACTCCTCAGACAGCCCCCACACATTAGCCAGGAGTCTGCTGTTTGCAGTGATGGAAACTCAAGCTGCTCAAAAAAATTGTTTTAAAGGAAATTTATTGGGGCATCTGGGTGGCTCAGTCGGTTAAACATCCAGCTTCAGCTCAGGTCATGATCTCAAAGTTTGTGAGTTCGAGCCCCCCATCAGGCTCTGTGCTGATGGCTCGGAGCCTGGAGCCTGCTTCAGATTCTGTGTCTCTGTCTCTCCCTGCCTCTCCCCAGCTCATATTCCCTTTCTCTTTCTCTCTCTCTCAAAAAAAAAAAAAAAAAAAAAAAAAAAAAAAACATTGAAAAATTTTAAAGGAAATGTATTACTTTATATCGCTGAAAACTCATGGCAAGTCTTCAGGTATGGCTGAAGCCATGAGCTCAAACAATGTGGTCAGAACTCAGTCCTTTCTTTTGTGTTGGCTTCAATCAGGCCGACTTTTTCCACTTGGCTGACCCCAAAACTTCCAGGTTTTTATCTTCCTCATAGCCACCAGTCTTGGTGGAAAGGGATCTTCCCTTTGTCTTTAGTCCCCACAAAAGTTCTGGAATTAGGTCTCCTTGGCATATAATTCACTTGCCTGCTACCAAAGCAATCTGTGTGGAAGATGGGTTGAAATCAACATCCTCTCCCATGAGAATAGAGGTGGCCCCATCTGGACCACTGAAATGAGAGTGAGGGGAGGTCATTCTCCCATAGAACATCAAGGTTCTCAGGGCGCCTGGCTAGCTCAGTTGGTGGAAAGTGCGACTCTTGATCTCAGGGTTGTGAGTTTGAGCCCCATGTTGGGTGTAGAGATTACTTAAAAATAAAATCTTTAAAAGAAAAAAAGGAAGGACGTCAAGGTTCTCTTAGAAGAAGAAAGGAGAATAGATGCCAGATAGAAACAATTTCAGTGTGCACCTCCTCTAGGCATACCTGCATTCCTGCATTGAGAACACGTGGGGCTTAAGCTGGTCCTCCCAGCTACAGCTAAATGCCAGTACAGGAGAGGTGTGAGGACTTGTCCAGTAAGAGGCACAGGTAGCAAAGGGGGTGAGAGTTCAGAGGAGAGGGTGAAGGGACTACAGCTGTATCGTAGAGCGATGCTTCTCAAATTTTAACATGCGTGTGAATCGCCTTGGATCTTGTTAAAATGTAGATTCTGATTCAAAGTCTTAGGGCAGTGGTTCTCAACCAGGGGTGATTTTGTCCCCCAGGAGACACATGGCAGTGGCTGGAGACATTTTTGGTTGTCACAGCTGAGGAAGGGAGCTACCGGCATCTAACAGGTAGAGACTACTGTTGAAGAACAAAAATTCAACTCAGTAAGTATGAAGATCTAATTGGCTTTATTAAGTGATTCATGAACCAGGCAGCATTTCATTTAGCAAGAAGAAGGGAGCTCTGGGGGGAGTTACACAAAATTGTGAGTTTTTATGGGAAGGAGGGTGGGGTAAGAAAGTTATTAGTGAAGGAAAAGAGGATTGTTCACAACAAGGGTAGCTTCCCTTACAGGGAAAGAGAGGGAGTCTTATTAGGTGGATTACTTCATCTTCCTTTGGGGGATGGAGAGGGCCTATGTGACATGTTACCTCATCGGTACTTCTCAGAAAATTCCTGACTGATTGGTTGAGACATTTCTTTCTTTTCTGTTTTAAGTTTAGCTGTTGTTTTTGTTTGTTTGTTTGTTTTGACAATGACAGAAAGCACAGGGGAGGGGCAGAGAGAGAGAGAGAGAGAGAGAGAGAGAGAGAGAGAGAGAATCCCAAGCAGGCTCTGTGCTGCCAATGCAGAACCCAACACGGAGCTTGAACTCCCAAACCATGACATCATGACCTGAGCCAAAGTCAGACGCTTAACTGCCTGAGGCACCCAGGCTCCCCTCTTGTTTTTTTTTTTTTTTTTAAGTTTATTTCTTTATTTTGAGAGGGGGAGGAGCAGAGAGAGAGAGTGAGAGAGAGAGAGTCTCAAGCAGGTTCTGTGCTGTCAGCCAGAACCGGAGGAGGGTCTTGATCTCAGGAACCGTGAGATCATGACCTCGGCAGAAAGCAAGAGTCAGATGCTTACCTGACTGAGCCACCCAGGTGCCTGGAGACTTACATTTCAGGGGGAGATTGAAACTGCAGTTAGGTCAGGTAAGCCCCGGGTTTGGTGACTTGGCCTGGCCCAAGTGATGCCATTTTGGTCATATGGTTTTCTTTTTAACACCAGGAATGTTGCTAAACATCTTCCAGCATACAGGACAGCCCTTTACAACAAAGAATGATTTGGTCCCAAATATCGGTAGTGCTGTGGTGATCTGGAGAACATGGAACTAAGGGAGGACTTTGAAGCAGAGGAAATGTCCAAGCAAAGGAACTGAAGGAGGAAAGTGTCTGGTTGATGGGGGCAAGTCACAGGCAGCCTGGCGGCAGGGGAAGGTGCACGCTGATGGAGTCTTAACACTATATATATCCTGGGTTGGAAGGAAGCCCAAAGGTTGCCCACAACTTTGCTGCTGAAAGTGTGCTCCAGAGGATCTGCAAGGGTATTGCCTGTGAGTGTTTTAGGACTGCAGGCCCCACCCTAGATCTTCTGAATTAACACCTACATTTTCATAAGCTCTAGGTGGTTTGCATGCATGTTAAAGTTGGATAAACACTGGCCTATAGCAACTCCTTGGGATGAGTTGACTAACTAGTTGGTACTTACTGAGCACCGACTATATGCTCAGAATTGAATTAGATAGGGTTGACTTACCTGGAGTGCACGTTTGGTTATAGAAAAGCAAAATGAATTTCAGGTGTCAGACCTAATGGGAAGTGCCCTGCCCCATCCCCACTGGGACTTCCCAAAGGGGCACATTTCAACAGTCGGGTTTTGTGGCGAGTGACTCTGTTCCCTTTCTTGGTCAGAGCCGATTGGAGCTGGGGTAGCTCATTTCCCCAGGGCAGCCACTCCAGATGCTGGCCAGGCCAGCAGCCTCTCAGGTGGCTTGTCTTGGCAGGATGATCAGCCCCAAACAGAGTCACTAGTCTTGGCGGTTGGAATTAGGAATTTTCAAAAGAGGTTGTCAATTTGCAGAGGAAGTGGGAATTGGAGGGGCCTCAGTGGCCACTAAACCCAGGAGGGACCCAGTTGAGAAAGTAGAGACTAGGGGGACATGCTGAGAAGCAGGGAGCCCCTGGGGGAGACCAGGCAGTCCAGGAGAGACAAGGCCAGACCACAGAGAAACCTCTGATCTTGAGGGTAGTCTGGTCTCCAGGCCACGGAATTGAGTCCCTTTTTCTTTCCCCAAAGAAATTTCAGAGTCTAACTAAAACACTATCATTTGACAATTGTCATTTAACTAATTTACTTAAGTCTATAGACATAGGGGCGCCTGGCTGGCTCAGTCAGTGGAGCATGTGATGCTTGATCTCTGGGTGTAAGTTCGAGTCCCACATTGGATGTAGAGATTACTTAAAAATAAAATCTTAAAAAACTATAGACATATTTAAAGAAGAGTAATAATATTCCAAGTGTGCATGGCGGCGGGGAGGAAAATTTCAAATTGCTTTCACTTTAGCTCACATTCATTACTTTATTGGTATATTTCCCTTTAAGATTATGGTGCTAGCTGCTCCCCAGCCAATTCCCCCCTCTCCTTCTTCAGAGAACCCTAATTTTGCTCAGGGATGCAGGTTTAGGGATGCAACTCAAATACTGCAGAGACCCTGGCTCCACTCTGGGCCAGACCCCAATTTGTCTGAGCCAGCCACAGTGGTCTCATTTTTTTGCCAGCAAATAGGAACAAACGTGTGGCTCAGCCTTGGCCCATGAGATGAGCAGGGAGGTCTGCTGAGGGCTTCTGGGAAAGTGGTCCAGACTCCTAAGAGAGAGCCTCAAAGAAATGGGTCCTTTTCCCATTGGACATTTTATTTTTTATTTATTTTATTTTTTAAAAATGTTTATGTACTGGGGCACCTGGGTGGCTCAGTCGGTTAAGCGTCCGACTTTGGCTTAGGTCATGATCTCATGGTCCGTGGGTTCAAGCCCTGCGTCAGGCTCTGTGCCGACAGCTCAGAGCCTGGAGCCTGCTTCAGATTCTATGTCTCCCTCTCTCTCTGACCCTCCCCCACTCCCACTCTGTCTCTCTCCCCTCAAGAATAAATAAACATTAAAAAAATGTTTATGTATTTTTGAGGAGAGAGAGAGAGAGAGAGAGCACATGGGATGAGGGGCAGAGAGACAGGGGGACAGAAGATCCAAAGCAGGCTCTGTGCTGACAGCAGAAAGTCAGATGCAGGGCTCAAACCCACAAACCATGAGATCATCACCTGAGCCGAAGTTGGACACTTAATGCTTAACCGACTGAGCTACCCAGGTACCCCTATTTTTTAAAATTTTATTTTAGAGGGAGACAGAGCATGAGTGGGGGAGAGGGGCAGAAGGAGAGAGAGAGAGAGAGAGAGAGAGAGAGAGAGAGAGAGAGAATGAATCTGAAGCAGGCTCCATGCTGAACCGACATACGGTTCCATCCCATGACTTGGATCATGACCTGAGCTGAAATCAAGAGTCAGACATTCAAGTGACTGAGCCATCCGGGAGCCCCTCCCATTGGACATTTTAAAATCTAAATGTGATGCTTGGACCTGCTATAGTCCACAGAGGTAAAAGCTAACAAGTAGCAGGGCTCCTGCTCAAGTCTTTGAGTGACTGTATCCAGAGCCTGGAGCCACTAACCTCAAAGTCTTCTCTTTTGTGAGATAATAAAGCCCTCACTGTTTAAATTCTTAAAGTGATTTGGAAGTATTGTAATTGATGCAGAGATACAGCAGGTTATTAATCACAACTAGATTAATATAGTCCTGAATCAGAAGAGATTTTAGCAGTCATCTATCAATGCAATTCTACTCTAAGCTCACACAGGGAGAGGGCATGAATGTGATGTCACTTCTGTTCCAAGGCTGGTATTTACAAGATGCGTGCATGACCTTGCACAAGTTATTTAAGTTTGTTCAGCCTAACTTTTCTCATATAATAATAGGAAATATAATATAGTTTATGGGAATTCAGTGAGATAACATTGTATTAGGTCTGTTACAGACTAGGTACCCAGTAAAAAGTAGCTGTTATGGTTATTATCCAGATGAAAAAGGTTTGGCCTTTGCTTCAATAATATCATAATGAAGAAGTATGTAAAAGACAAGCAGCTATTAAATACAAAGCAAGATGAAAGTGAGTGAAGTTGTAGGAATCTAGGGATGCATGATATTAAGAGTTCAGAAGTAAGAAAAGCTTGATGAACAAAAGGGGAGTTGGGATGGATGATAGTTGATTTTTATTTATTTTTATAATGTCCTGGATTTTTCACATTCCCTGCAAAAAATATCTATTGCCTATATAATCACACAAAAGTTATTAAAATATAGTATACACTCAACAATTAACATTTTTTAATGTTTATTTTTGAGAGAGAAAGAGACAGAGCATGAGCAGGGGAAGGGCAGAGAGAGAGGGAGACACAGAATGGGAAGCAGGCTCCAGGCTCTGAGCTGTCAGCACAGAGCCCGACACGGGGCTCGAACCCACAGTGAGATCATGACCTGAGCTAGAGTCCCACACTTGACCAACTGAGCCACCCAGGCACCCCTCAGCAATTTAAAGGAAAGAGACAAATATCAAAGATCCCCAGGGTGCCTGGGTGGCTCAGTCGGTTAAGCGTCCGACTTCAGCCAGGTCACGATCTCGCGGTCCGCGAGTTCGAGCCCCGCTTCGGGCTCTGGGCTGATGGCTCGGAGCCTGGAGCCTGCTTCCGATTCTGTGTCTCCCTCTCTCTCTCTCTGCCCCTCCCCCATTCATGCTGTGTCTCTCTCTGTCTCAAAAATAAATAAATGTTAAAAAAAATTAAAAAAAAAAGATCCCCACTGCAATGTGTTCTTTCTTTCTTTCTTTCTTTCTTTCTTTCTTTCTTTCTTTCTTTCTTTCTTTCTTTCTTTCTTTCTTTCTTTCTTTCTTTCTTTCTTTCTTTCTTTCTTTCTTTCTTTTTTAATGTTTACTTATTTTGAGAGAGAAAGAGGGAGAGGGAGGGAAGAGAGAGAGGGAGACAGAATCCCAAGCAGGCTCCTTGTTGTCAGTGCAGAGCTTGACTCCCCCAGGAACCATGAGAACATGACCTGAGCCAAAATCAAGTCGGTTGCTCAACCGACTGAGCCACCCAGGTGCCCCTGTTCTTTCTTAATAGTGAAAATTTTTTTGGGGGGGGGGGTGCCTGGGTGGCTCGTTGGTTAAGTGTCTGACTTTTTTTTTTTTAAGCTTATTTATTTTTTGAGAGAGAGAAAGAGAGAGAGAGAGAGAGCGGGCAGGGGAGGAACAGAGAAAGAGTGTGAAAGAAAATTCCAAGCAGGCTCTGTGTTGTCAGAGCAAATGCCGCGGATACCGGGCTGGAACTCACGAACCCATGAGATCATGACCTGAGCGGAAATCGAGTCTAAGGCTCAACGGACGGAGCCACCTGGGCGCCCCCAAGTGTCCGTCCGCCTCTTGATCTCAGCTCAGATCTTGATCTTGGGGTTGTGAGTTCAAGCCCCACGTTGGGCTCCGCGCTTGGCGTGGAGGAGCCCCCTGAACCAACTTCCACTGAAGAGATGAGGCCTGGAAGTGCCCTCCGAAGGGCAGTGCCTGACCCCAAGGAGCACCTCCAACGGGGTGATGGCAGGAACCGTGCCTGCCAAGCCGCGGAGGTGAGCTCTTTGGACGGCCTGGGTCGGATCCCGCCACCGGGGCCATCTGCCATCAGGGTGGGGAGGGATGAGTCTCTGGGTGTCGCGGCGCAGGGGCGGGTCAGCTGCGTCCGGTTAGCTGGGACAGGCTCCGCAGCGTAATGGGGACCATGCCCGCGCTAATGGGAAGCAGCCGCGGCGCGGGGCCGAGCCTCTTCCTCCCGCCCCGCCCCAGGGCGGCCGGGATAAAACGGAAGCGCCGCGAGAGGCGCTTTGATTCCAATACGAAACAAATTATTCCTCCCGGAATGGAACAAAATAAGTCAGAGTGGAGTCTCACGGCCGTCATTCCTCCCCGCGAGGCCACTGCCTGCGGCCCCGGGCCTGCAGACCCCGCGACACTTGGCAGGGACCGCGGACTGGGGGGCAGCTCGGCTACACGGTGGGAACGTTGCAGTCCCCGGCCTCCGGGCCGACAGCCCGCGGGGGGGGGGGGGTCCTAATCCTTTAAGTCAGCTAGGCACCCCGCTGCTGGGCTGGCTCCTGGATGAGCTGAAATCAGCTCCCCGCCAGTGGTCCTCACATTTGGGTAAGGGAGCCTCAGAGTCTCCTGGAGGGCTGGTTAAAGCACGGATTGCTGGGGCCCCTGGGTGGCTCAGTCGGTTGGGTGTCCGACTTCGGCTGAGGCCATGATCTCACAGTTCCTGAGTTCGAACCCCGCGTAGGGTTCCCGTGCTCTCAGCTCAGAGCCTGGAGTCTGCTTCGGATTCTGTGTTTCCCTCTCTCTGCCTGTCCCCTGGCTCAACTCTCTCTCTCTTTCTTGAAAATAAACGTTAAAAATTAAAAAAAAAAAAAAAAAAAAAAAGAACGAGCCCAGATTGCTGAGCCCCACCCCCAGAATTTCTGATTCTGTAGGTGGAGTGGGGTCTCATAGTTTACGTTTTCCAGGTAATGCTGACGCTGCTGGTCCACAGACACCACTTTGAGAATCACTTGGTAGATATGAATATGCCTAGCTTCACTTTCCTTTGGAGCCTGTTTTTGATTGACCACCTTTGTCCAGCAATGTACCAAGCAAGTCCCACTCCAAAGCTCAGGGGCTGGAATTTCCCAGCAGCATGTGTAGGTAAGTGGGCGAGTGCTGAAGGCCTTTGAAAAACACTGGTGGGGCACCTGGGTGGCTCAGTCCCTTAAGTAACCAACTTCAGCTCAGGTCATGATCTCACGGTTTGTGGGTTCAAGCCCTGCTGCCATCAGCATGGAGCGGGCTTCAGATCCTCTGTCTCCCTCGCTCTTTGCCCTTCCCCCGGCTCATACTGGCTCTTGCTCTCTCTCTCTCCCTCCCTCTCTCTCTCAGAAATAAATAAACATTAAAAAAAACTAAAAAAAAAAAAAAAAAGAAAAGAAAAACACTGGTAACTAACTGCCCTAGGACTCCAGGCAGGGTGATGTTTCTCTCCATATCCCCAGCCTCCAGAGAGGCCCCTGGCTCTGTATCATTGTGCCTGGGCTGTGAGTCATCTCTGACAGGGAGAGTCTGTGGGGGTGGGGTGGGGTGGGGTGGGGGACGGGTTATAGGGGGTGGGTGGTGGGGAGGACAGTGGCAGTAATTCTTGCTGGGGTGACATCTGAGGTCATGGTACCTGCTTAGAGATCCAAGAGCCTGGAAGAGGTTAGACTTACTCTGTGTTTCAGGAGTGGGCTATCTGGGACAAGTAAGTGCCTTCCCTCCTTGCATTCCCTAGAGTGGACCAATGGCTCTCAAACTTCAGTGTGGATCAGAATAACCTGGAGGCCTTGGGTTGCTGTCCCCACCCCCTAGAGTTGCTGATTCAGTGTGTCTGAGGTGGTGCTGAGAGTTTGTATTTCAAACAAGATCCCAGGTGATACTGATGGTCTGGGCTCCACACTTTGAAAAGTGCTACCCTAGGCTGTTTTTGGCATCTCCAAGCCCTTTCTGTACCTCAAAGTGGTCATGGTATGTATGCCCAGCCTGTACAGCCTGCATCAGCCACTGGCCTTTGTGTGACTGCCTTTCCCAGTTTTCTGAAGGCAATTTGGTCTTGCCGTCTGTGCTACCTGGTGCTGGGGCCAGGAAACAGTTCTCAGGGTGGTTCAAGTTTGGGAAGAGCAGCATCCCCCAACTCCCACCCCCATTCCTGCATTCAACCAAGCATGACAGCTCCCTTTTCCATCCTGTCATCCTTTCCCTCTCCCATTTGCTTGAGTCCCAGCCCTGGGCCAGGCTGGAAAGAACAGGAAGCTGAGAAAGGGATCCCTTTCATATGCTGTTGGGATCCACGCAAGGCCAGGCCTAGAGGGGTCGCTGTTGCACTTCTGCCAGTGACTGGATCTCTCGGAGATGATACTTCTCTTTTTACTCTGTGCCTTGCACATCATAGCTGTTTATGAAATATTTGCTGTTTGGCTGATAAATTGTTTGGGAATTCACCAGGAGGGAAAACAAGGCAAAACAAAATGAAGACACTCCTCAAGCTTGCCATGAACTAGGACAAAGTTTTGATCATTGTTAGCTAGCTTGATGAAGGAGGCACAACCTCTCCTCTTTGGTCTCCTGTGTCAGACGCTCCTGGGTGGGAATCCTGAAGCACAGGCCTGTGGGCATGAGCAAACAAGGTCAGTGCGATTCATCGTTGGGAGCTTTCAGATTGCCCCAACAAGCTGGAGACCTTGGAAAAGAAGGGGCAGGTGGTCTATGGTGGGGGGGGGGGGCTGGGGTCAGTCAACCAAAGCCATGGGGAGGCATCCTTTGTTCTAGTGGTTTAGGATCTCTAGAAAAGGCACGTTTCTTTAGGAATGTAACCGAACATTTATATCAAGAGGTTTAGAAAATGTTAAATGTTAGTAATCATGGCATTTGAAATTTGGATTAAGATGTCACTTTCCAATTTAGATGAAAATCAGCCATATGCAACCCATTAGGTTTTAATAATTATCCTCTTAATTAGTTGTATTTTGAGGCTGTGTATTTAAGAAATGGCTAAATTGGCTATAGGTTTCCTATTTGGTTATTTCTATGATTCTCAACCCTTGCTGTATATTAGATTCACCTGGGTTGCTTTGAAACTCTTGATGGAGTTTTCACCCCAGATGTAGAGCCTGGGTGCAATATTTTTCTGACTTCCCAGGTGGCTTTTGGAGCGCAGCTCACTACTTATTGCATGGTTGGAGGGGCCAGACTGAAGCAAAGCAGAGTTTGGGGGTTGTCTTCTTACCCTCCAATGAGTGCCGTGGCTGCCCTCTCCCGCTAGGAAGAGACCCTCAGAAATACCTACAGGACCTGCCACCTTGCCAGTGGCTCCAGTTGACAGGACCACCGGTGGACCTCCAGGATAAGATCTGACCCAGGTGAGCCAGTTTCTCTCTCACAGGAAAGTGGAATTGGGACTCAGAGATAATAGCTATAATTGAGGTCCTCCCTTAAAAATTTTTTTAAACGTTTCTTTATTTTTGAGAGATAGTGTGAGCTGGGGAGGGGAGCAGAGAGAGGGGGAGACACAGAATCTGAAGGAGGTTCCAGGCTCTGGGCTGTCAGCACAGATGGTGCTTGAACTCACAAACCGCAAGATCATGACCTGAGCCGAAGTCACACGCTTAACTGACTGAGCCACCCAGGTGCCCCCTGAGGTCCTCCCTTGGACAGAGCAGAGGAGAGGCTTGAAGAGGCAGCAAGAAAAGTTAGTCTGCGGCAGGAAGCTACCTGGGCTGCCGCCATCACCCCAGCCCCTGTTCTAGCCCTTCAGAAAGTCTGGCTGCCACCCCTCCCAGGGCTGCAGGGCTCCCTTACAAGTCCTTATAAAAACTCCTCACCCCCACTGTTTGGTTTAAGCCAGCTCTGGTGGATTTATGTTACTTGTGGCCAAAGAGGACTGACACGTGCACAGACAACAGCACAACAAAAGCACACGAAAACAAACATGTATTCCCCCACCCCCATACACACACACACACTCACACAAACATCCGCTGTTTGAACCAGGCTCTTTGTGAGTCCATGTGGTCCCAAAAGAGGATTCTTTGGAATCTGTATTTTTGTGGAGTCCACTTGGAGAAACTTCAGTTTCCATTCAATTGGGCACAGCAGTGGTTCCCTAATGTGGGTTCATAGTCTTTATCAGAATCATCTGGAGGAACTGACTTATACACACCGACGTGGATCGCCAAGCACCAGCCCCAGAGAGGCAGAAGCTGGACAGTTTGAAGAGGATCTGGAAATCCACTCCTTAAAAACTTTCCCCATGAGATTAAAAAAAATTTTTTTTAACTTTATTTATTTTGGGAGGTGGGGAGAGGCAGAGAGGAGATAGAGAATCCCAAGCAGGCTCCCCGCTGCCAGCACAGAGCCCAACAATGGGCTTGATCTTAGGAAACACAAGATCATGACCTGAGCCCAAATCAAGAGTCAGTCACTTAACCAACTGAGCTACCTAGGCTCCCCTCTCCATGAGATTTTGCTGTGCTGTTGAGTCTCCTGGGATCAGACTGGCTAAATTAATGTGATTTCTGAGATTCCTCATTTCTAGATGGAGCTGGTGTCCCTGTCAAGTCTGGGAGATGGCATTTTGTTTGGGAGATGGATAAGAGCCTAGTCTGTGCGCATACAGAGTAGAACTCAGCAAAGTTCAGGCTTGTTGGAGCCCATATATACAAGCAATCAGGCCAAAGGGACCTTTCCAGATTGACTGCCTGAGCCCGTCAAATGAACCAGGTCATTCGCTTTGCCCTCTTAGCTCTGTAGACACAACCAAAAAAAAAAAAAAAAAGAAAAAGAAAAAAAAGTGTGTGTGTGCAAAGGAACAAATGTACCTTTTATTTTAGAAACAAAAATATCATTTCTGACCCAACAATAGCCGGATCCCTGTGAATGAAGGGTTTGCATATTTTCCTGTTTTAACGGTTCTAGTATAAACAGTCCAAGCCCAGGCCTGATTGTCAGAAGGTCCTGAGCAGCCCAACCAGAGTGCTGGAAATGACTCCTTCAGCCCTGAGAACCTGGACCCGGCTTGGTGCCAGGATTTGGGTTTGTGTTTAACAGTAGCAATGGGGTCAGGAGTTGAGGGAGAGGGCAATTGCAGTGATCCCCAAGACCAAAGCTAATGCCAGAAGCAACAGCAGAGGCAGTAGGAGCCGTAACTACCATGTATTGAGGAGTTCTTTGCACAGGCACCGGGCTAAGTGATGTAATTATTTATTTGAATACTTTAAAAGCTCAATGTGGTAGCATTATTATTCCAATTTAAAGAATGGGGTTCTGAGAGGTTGAGCAGCATTTCTGAGGTCACACAGCTTCTAAGGGGGATGATTCAGGATTCAAATGCAGGCGTGTTTGTCTCCTAACTATTACAAGATACACAGAAACCCAGGGCACAGACACTGTCTTGTGTGCCAGCTGGGGGTGTGGAGGTTTGGTCCTAGAAGCACTCCAGGGCAGCTCTCCTGATACATTGCTGGTCCCTGCTTGCTTTCTTTCAAGAACTTTCTCCCAGCACTCCAGCTTCACTGGTCTGCAAAGGGAGACAGCTGTCAGCAGGGACTGGAAGGTCCTTTCCTGGCTCCAGGCAATCACAAATTTTGGGTGGATCCTTTGTGCCCTGCGGGTGGGACCATGAACTCTCTTTTTTGGGCTAACAAAGGACTCTAGATGTATTGATTAATGACTGATTACATATTTAGGGACCCAGAGAATGAGGCTAAGGAGACTTTCCTGGGCCTGAAACAAAGAGATTTGTTCTGTTATATAAAAAATTATGATTCACTCATATGATGGATTATTAAACGTTCATTGAAAATCATGTTTCAGGGGCACCTGACTGGCTCAGTTGGTAGAGCATATGACTCTTGACCTCAGGGTTGTAAGTTTGAGCCCCACGTTGGGTGTAGAGATTACTTAAGTAAAATCTAAAAAAAAGAAAAAAAAAGAAAAAAGAAAAGAAGAAAATCATGTCTCAAGATATGGTGAAAGATTAAAAGATGCAGGATACAAAATTGCAAATTCTATATAAAATATCGCTTTAATCATGTACAATTATATAAAATAGGAAAATCAAAATAGAGGGAAGTCACCAAAATGTTAACTGTGGTTACCTCATGGGGGAGGGATGGGATTACCTGTAATTTTGTTTTCTTTTTGAATTTTAATGTTTTATTTCCCCACCTTTCTTCAATCTGAATTATCTTTGTAAAGGAGGGAAAAAGTGAAAATGTGAAAAGTCCTATATATAGCACTGGAAGTAAACAGGTATGATTATTGGTTGATTTGTATGTCAGCTTGGATTTCAGTCCACAGAATGTCTTCCCGACTCACCGTCTAGCATTTATTTCAAGAGCGTGGATAGAGGCGTTTTAAATCGGTTCCCTCACCACTAGGCAGAACCTGAGACAGACTCGGTGCGGGGCAGGTTGCAATCGGCCCCTGCAAGTCCTTGAAGGCTCTTAATTTTTGGTTCGGGAGACAAGTGCACTATAACTAGAGGCATCCAGGCGCCGAGGCTACTGTTAAAACGGGATTGGAAGTCAATCGGAGCGGAAGGGCAGGGTTTTTTTGGTGTGGGCAGTAACGCACGGGATACCGATCAATGCTATGGTGCTGGAGTAAAGAGGCTTGAGCACAGCCCGGGGCTCTCCCTGAGGTCCCCAGAGTCCACCAGCGGCCTTCAGGGAAACGCCCGATGGACGCCTGCGGGTTTGCGGCTTCCCACGCCCTGTTCCGCTCCTTCCCGAGGGCCAGTCGGCTGGGGATCCCGGCGGAAGCCGCAGAGCAGCTGGATTGCCAATGTAGAGCTCTGGCTCTCCAAGCAGCCCCCTAGTCCCAGCACTTGGAATCTCTGGCGCCGGCGTGGGGGATGGGGGAGGGGGGCCCGAGGGGTGGTGCAGGGGCCAGGGATCGAGAAATACGGGAGCGTCCAGGCAGTGGTTGCAAGTGGGGCGGCCACTCCCAGGATCCAGCGAGAGTGGGGCCACTCGCTCTGCGCTGTGGGGTCGCCTTGCCCTGCGCGACCCCCTCGTCGGTACAGCTCCCGGGGCCGCTAAGGGAGGTGGCGATGACGTCGCTTGGTGCCAGCAGAGGGCAGCCTCGAGGCTACGCGGCCGCCTGGCGACCTCGCCATACAGTGGGCTCCCTTCCAGCGCCCAGGCTTTGCTGGGTGAGGGTGGCCTTGTAGCGTGGCGACCAGCGACCTCATTCTTCAGGAGTCAGGCGCCGAGGCCCAAGGGCACCTGGCAAATTGTGGTCAGTTACACCCCTCCCGCAACCTCAGTTTGGGAGACCAAGGGCTTGGGGCCCATAATAACCAAATGCCCCAGAAGAGGAAGCAAGAAGCAAAACCCTACACACACAGGGAATACCTACTTACCTACCTACCTACCTACCTACCTACCTACCTACCTACAACAGATTCCAAGAGTGTAGGAACCTTTTTAATGATGCTGTGAGAGCTAGGATATTCACGTCCTTGGGGAGGAAAGTCAGAGGCTAGGAGCTGGGAGGCTCCCAGAGGCGTGCAGGAGATGTGGCTCAAGCCGCAGCCTGGAGATCTGCACTGGGGACAGAGGGATCCGGACAGAGATAATTGGGGATTCCAACCCAGACTAAACACTTCTGTAAAATGGGCATGGTGGGCTCCAGGTCTTGTATGGTTTTGAGAGATTCAAGACAGCAGAAACTCAATGAATTCAAGTTTCATCACTGCTTCGGCTCTGGCACAACACAGGGCTGCTGCGTTTCCTGCTCCAGTGAAAAGATCCCGGCACCCCGCATTTGCAGGACGTGGCTATATTGGAGACACAGTTCCGTCAGGCTTTGGGATCAAGCTGCTCGTGACTGCCTTGTCCCTGGAATCTTCGGGTGCTCCGTCTCCGTGCTCCGGGGCAACCTGAGCTCCCCTGTCTTGGGCATCGGGTTCACTAGCTCTGGCAGAGCCCACTTATCCGCCAATGGAATGAAGCCCAGCACCGGATCGTTGAGTGTCTCGGCAAGCTTGGCGAAGGGCCAAAGGCCCAGGGGCCTGAGTTGCTTGGGCGCTAAACAGGCCAACCTAAGAGCACACTGGGCCATCACATCTACATTCCACAGCGGGCAGTCTTTGCCTGGCCTTGGTCTCTTATAGACGGTGTGCAAACGGGCACCCATGAACTTCTCTTGGCTTGTTGTCTCCCTGTCTAAAATTCCACAGGAGAGCATGTCCCAGGGTAGTTGTGAAAATCGTGATTGAAAATTGAATAGGCTTGTGTAAATGTGAGGCATAATTCACTCATGAGCAGCCAACTTCATCTGTGTTCATAGCGTGTGAACAGGACACATGCAAGAACAGCACACAAACGTGGGCACATGCACGTCACTCGTGTGACAATGTGTTTGCTTGTCTCCCTAGATGCATGGCAAAGGCACACATGTATGCGTCTACTGTACATGCACATAGATACGGGACACCCTCGTGCTGACGTGTGCATGCACACTCCGCACTCGAACACTACTGTTCGTGCCTAGAGGCAGATTGTGCGCGCGGCTCAGCTGACCCGTTTCTCTCCAACTGGGTCGGTGCCACCGGGGGAAACGTGCCGCTCCACGGTGCGGGAAAGCCCGGATCCGGTCAGCGACTCGGCGCCGCCCGGCTCCTTCATCTCTCATCTGCAGGCCGGTGGGCAGCTCCAGTTTCGCTGGGGACCAAGATCCGCGAATCGGCTGGTGGGGGCAAGGGGCAAAAACAGGAAGAGGTGGAGGGCACTCCAAGCACGCGAGGCTGCAGGTCCTCACTCCTCTGTCGGGTTTTCTTTACCTCCCTACGTTGCGTCCCGAGGAAGACAAAAGAGGGACCCAGATTCCTCCATTCAGCTCAGGAAAGACGGTCTGGGGCCCCTACCTTCACAAACCATCAGGAAGACAGGCGAACCGAGGGTTCTCTCCCCGTTGAGGAAGATGTGCGGCTGCAGCGGACTGGGGCCCTCCGGGCCCGCAAATGGTGTGCGTGGGAGGCGCGCAGCGTGCCTACGGGAGGTCAGTCCACCTCCTCACCCGCGGGTCGCGGGGCTCGTTTTCCCTCTCTCGGGTAGGATTCCGAGCCGCCCAGCCCTCGCATCACCTGGATGTGTCTGCGGAGAAAAGGAGTCCATGCGTACTCTACTCTGGGAAACCCAGGCCGCCGCCACGCAGAGGCAACGCCGCAGAGGCTCGAGTCCTTCGGCGACCCGCGTTTCTAAACCACACACACCAATAGGATGGGGCCACAAACGCTCTCCCGCCATCTCCCGCAGACCCTTCGGCGGACGAGAGAGCGTGAGGCAGAAAAGTTGAGGCCAAGCGCTGGAGGAGCTTCCCGGGCCGCGAGAAGGCACAGAGGCTTAGCTGCGACGGACACCAAACGGGTTCGGATCCTGTTGGCCAACCGAGCCCAGCCGCCGCGAACGCGCGTCTCCGCAAGAGTTGCGCACGGTTCCACTCCGAAGACCAAGTCGGGCGAGGTCCGGCGGGGAGCCACGGCCGCTCACCCTCTGAGAGCCTTTAGGGAGCAGAACGTAATGCTGGTGGGAACGTAGTGGCAGAAGGAATTTAGTGGCAGAAGGCTTTCGGGGAAAGTCGGGAGGCGCGGCTCGGTGCCGGAGCTGGGCCTGGGGTCGGGGGAGCAGCGCCCGGCCTGGTAGCCCCGGTTCCGGCAAGGCCGGCCTGTTGGAAGTGGCCAGTGGGAAGGCTCGGCGGCCCCCTCCCTCGGGATTCCGCAGTGCTCTGACCCGGCCTTTATCTCGGCGCGGTCAGCAGTCTTGGGGGCTTCAGGAAAGAAGACAAAGGCCCGGTGTCACTGCAGGCTGGGGCTCGGTTTCCTGACTCTGCTCACACAGACTTTAGCGTTTGTTGGGGGGAGATTTTTTAAAAATATGTGTCGAATTTCCTTTCCCCCCCCCCCCTAGAAACAAACAAAAAAAGCAAAAAGCATATTCGCCTTCCCTCCTCGTCCATAGAGATGGAAGTTTCCTGGGATCCTGCCCTTTCCTTTTCTTTGCCTGCCTAGAGGAGTAATTTTCCTTTGTACGTAGAGGAAAATCCGGGGAAAGGTTTTGTTTGATTCGGCTCGTTAGTATTATTACCAACACAGTCAGGCTGGACTCCCAACTTGGAGAACCGGAGTTGGCCTGCCGGTGTGGCGGGGGCTCGGGCGGCCTCTGTCCTCTGCGCTCGGCGTCGCTGGGGACGTTGGGGGTCTCCCGCGCTTCCTCTGCCCTCCCTGCCGGCGGGAGCACCCGGGGCTCACAGCGGCCCAGTCGTTTACCCCGAATTTTGTTTAGAGCTGCCAGGAAGCGACCGCTCCGCGCTCGCAGCTCCGCGATTGCAGCGCCGCCACCGGGCCTGCAAACCGGAGGCTCCGGCGGCACAGGCCCGGGTCTTCGGAGCTACTGGCCCCACACCGTCCAAGCTCCCCTCCCGCCTGCGGCGCCCCTGCCCGCCGCAGCTCGGCCCAACCCGCTTCCTGCGTTTGCCCCTCAGATTTCTCGTTTCTCCACAAATACCGAGGGCGGGAGGTGGGGGGTGGCTCTCCCACAAGCTGACCTCCGCAACTTGCCGCCCGGTGGCTACCTACCGCTTTTCTGAAAAATCGGGGAAAACGTTCAAACAGCTCCGCGTTCCAAAGGGAGGCGCCTGAGGGTGGGAGGCGTCGGCCCAAGAGCCTGAGGGTGGCGGCTGTGCCTGGACGGGTGTCACACTCCGCGGGTCAGCTGGGCCTTTGTCAGAGAAAACCTCGTTTATCCGAGAAGATTGCCTTAGGAGAAGAAAGGGCGGTTGGAGGAGCCCCAGGGCTCGGGCATTCACTGCCACAGCAACAGCTCGCACCTCATTCTGAAGGTCAAGGGGCTGGGGCAGGGAGACGCAATCCCCTGCGCCCTGACTTGGAAAGGTGCTCCATGGTCTGGGCTCTCGGGGGCCCAGGGGTGGCTATGGCCACTGGGATAGAATATCAGACCTTACAAGGTTACTACGGAAGGCGTTTCCTCCCTCCCTTCCGTCCTTCCTCCCTCCCTCTCTCCCTCCCTCTCTTCCTTCCTTCCTTCCTTCCTTCCTTCCTTCCTTCCTTCCTTCCTTCCTTCTTCCCTCCCTCTCTCCTTCTCCTTCTCTTTCCTCCTTTCAATGTGGGACGGAATACCATATTGACCATCTACTACAAACTGAGCATTTTTACATTAGAGCATTTAATTACTTTAATAACCCCATGAAATATATATACTTATTTCTATTTTATAGATGAGAAAACTGAAATTCAGAATGGGTGCTTTGCTCAAGGTCGCACAGTTATTACAGGGGGTTGTTGGGCTCTACACTAGATCTTCCCAGCTGAATAGGCCTTGCCCCATCCCGCATAGGCCACCTCCCTGGGTGGACATGGTCTCACAACAAGCTTGTCAGAGCTTATCGCTAAGCTGGAGCCTGTGCAGCAAACAGCAGGCCCAGTGGAATGTCCTGGGGGGACAATCTGCTTGCAGCTCAGTCCTGGGCTTCTTTCTCCTCTGGCTGGCTGTCCCTTTACCCACTGAGTTTCTGGAACATCAAACATCGGGCTGCAGGGCGTGTGCCTCTCAGAGAGCTCAGTGAGCAGCTGGGCTCAGTGCTCACAGTGCTTTCTAAAATTCCCAAGGCCGTTTGCCCCACAGATAGCTGGATGACCATTGGATGGGCCTTTTCTTCTCAGGATCTCTGGTTCGTTAAATGTAAGCTAAGAGACTTGGGGTCCATTTTTTTTGTGACAGAATAGAGCTGTGTCTCCAGAAATTAGAAAGCAGATACAGAGTGCCTGGTTTCAAGAATCCTTAATTTCTTGCTGTCTCTAAGGCAGAACCAGGGGCATGACGATTGCTCTCAACCGCTCCATGGCTCTGGTCCCTACCACACAGGAGAGGTATGCCTCCTAGTCCCATCCTTTCCTGTAGGTCCCACAGGCTACTCCAAGAAGCAGGGACAGCCCCATAGAAGTAGCGAGTGGGACCAATAAGGCATGGTCACCACCAGCTTAGCTCCACAGGGTAGGGGCACTGCAGGGCTCCTTAGCCCAACCAGGCAGCTTCCTGACCCTGATGCCCTCCCTGGCCCAGTGGTTCTGGTGCTCCAAGCCTCCATTAAGGGAAGAGCTTATTCATGGGCAGACTGTCTTGGGTCTGACCCAGTTCCTTGGCCCATCCTCTCCTGCCCCACTGACTGCAAGAAGCTGTGGTTTGCCCCTGATTTCCACCCACCACCAGGGGGCTTTTAGAAGCTTGGAGCTCCAGCCTCCCTTAGTGGGACAGCCCAGCACCTAACCTCAGGTGAAGTATCCTAAGCTTCATGCCCGCCCAAACTGGGGATGTAGGGCAGTGAACTCTTTGCTTATGCAAAGGGGAAGCGGGGCCAGGACATCCTCTGGAGTAGGGTGTGAGGCCATCCCAGAAAACACCCTAGGTCCCCATTTGACAGTTCCTTGGTACATGTACTGCACTGGCACTGATTTCTCCCTCAACCCCCTGAGAACAGGACACCTTACCCCTTTCAACCCAAGTATTTTGGCTGGGCAGTCTTAGGGGGGCAGGGATGACCAAAGATTTGTGTGTAAATGTGAGGAGGGGGGCTCATCTTGTCAGTGATGAGTGTGAGGATGTTTACATGCATAAGCACACACATACTCCTCATTCAATATCATGTGTAGGCACTCGTTACCCAGGAGATGCAGAAACTGGCAGGGTATTTGCATCAAACTCTAAATTGTATTTATAGTATACACTGACAAACATAAATACATACACCCACACAGTCCAGCCATCTAGACCAGACTGTAAGTGCTAAGGCATAACTGCTATATATATATCAGGAACTCTCTTAAATACTTTTGCCCTCACTTAGGGAATTCCTTAAATCATCTTCTCTATTAGAAACTCAAAAGTGCAAAGAAGGAGAGGAGAGAAAGGAAATGAGAGATGAAGAAGGTCAGTCATTGCTTCAAACTTTTAGCAGTGGGGGAAATGACCAAACTGTAGAGTTATGGAGAAACCCCTAGGGCTGGAATTAGAGACAGATGTCTTCCTGTGGGCATCCATTGGGAAGTGGGGGTATGATCTATCTGCCTTCCCTGTGTGGGATCTCTCCTCTAATCCCTGTGTAGACCAGGAATCCCTCACTGATTCCTTCATTTCATCCTCCATACTTGGTGAGACTCCCACTCCCTCTGCAGCCTTGGGTGCCTCTTGCCTTTCAGCTCTTGGGGATAGAGAGAAGCTGTCCTCCAGTGCTGGCCTAGGCCAGCTTCCCCTACCTCACTGAAGGCTCTGCTCTGGAGACTTCCCTCTTTTGCTTTCTCTGCTTGGGATAGCGGTTAGGAGGTGCTGAGAACTAACCCTGGAACAGACAGCCTTACCCAGCTCAAGCAAAGTGTCTGTATGTATTCTCTCTTATCATTCAGCAAGCCAGGATTATATACTGAGAACATAGCTGCACACATTACCGATGGCTTATGAATGCAACACACACGGTCCTCCCAGTAAGCACTCCTTGAGTAGTAGGCATATGATTATTACAACGCCCCAAATATATACCCTCTCCGAAGGCTAATGACAGACGTACACACCTCCCATCCTGTCACCAGGACATGACTTACACTGTACACACATATTTGCAGCAGGCATAGACAACACAACTGCCCATGGGATACATGTTCACACCACAGAAAGCACAGACAGACAAGCACACGGCAGTCCACTTTCTTTCCTGCGACTCCTTTTAGCCAGACAATGGTGCAATGGTTCACTAGAAGCACGCGGATACTAGGCCTGACCAGTCTCTTGGGCTATTCACCCCAGCTGAACCTCCCTCACCAGCCTGCTCTTTCCGGCTCCCCTGGCATTGGCAGGCTCCAGTTGAGGGCACAGGGTGATGCTCCTCAGAACAGCGATGGCTTTATCCTCCACCTTCCAATCTCCCCGGTGATACCCAAGGGAGGAAAGGTGTCCTCAATCAGAGCTACTTCCTCTTGGGGCCTAATAACACATAACAGGGATCACCCCCCCCCCCGCCATGATCCTACAGCATGGCCAGTAGTATAGATTGAAGTGGGAGGCCTGTAGCCTTGGTCCCTGTCACCAGGTGCCCCTGGGCCGCTGGTCAGCCTGGACCTGTGGCCACTACTGTCTGGGGCCTGAGTAGGGGTGGTGACGGACACATGGATGGAGCGGGGTCCAGCCCATGCTGTACCACAGTCCTGGGAAAAACCAGCCAATACCTGTCATCCCATCAGCCGACTGAAGGCTGCCCACCCATCATACCCCTAGAGCTCCCGGGTCTGCAACATGGTCAAATGCCCGTGTGCCAGTGCAGAAGCACCAGTCTGAATTCGTTATTTGAAGAGCCTCAGTAGAGGACAAGAAGGAAAAAAATTAGATTTCTACAGCCATGCAGTGTCCATTCCTCTCTGATACTCCTAAATCTCTTACACATATCTTAAGGTAAATGAATTCTGGTTATTAAAAATAATAAAGCAATCAATGTAAGTTGCTCCTTACATTTGTACAGAGGTTTGCAGCCTGCAGAACATTTCCCCAACCAGGATTTTCTCTATTTGGAATAAATTCTTCTAGTTACTATATTTGTCTGGAAAAATATAAACGTATGAGTTCAATATAATGAAAACACAGTCCATACACTTAGTACCACTGTGTAAGAGGTAAAATACAAACCTGAACAGTTGCAAAAATCGAACAAATCCTACCTACACCTACGCCTTGTGAACGAACCACTGATAAAGTCTCTTTGATGACGTTAAACAGCCGCAACAGACCAGCGATGACACAGAAAACAATCTCCCGGAAAACAAAGCAGCAGCGACAACCACAAACGCCCTCCACTCGGGCTGCCCTCAACTCTTATTTATCTGAAAGAGTATAAAATTTTGCTGGACATCTCCCTCTTTTAACCAGCTGCTGAACATACTTAGGCGAAGCGGAAATAATAGAAGTCCGTGTTAAAACAAAAAATTTATTTGGGAATTGACAAGACAGTAACAACAAACAAACAAAACAACAAAAGTGCTCTAGTTCTTTCTAGAAAATTTGGTCCTCCAAAACGACACACTACGGAACAACCAGGTCTAGGGGTTTCCGGCCAGCCGGCTCGGGGCCACAAGCCCGCCTGGTCCGACTGCTGCCAGGTTTCACATTTCTCCTGCCCAAGGTGGGAGAAGCAAGACGTTTGCAAAACAAAAATCAGAGAGAGCACAAGCCGTCCCTGTAGCGTCCGCCAGGCAGGCAGTGATCTCCCCGCACTCCGGGCTTGCATCGGAAGATCCGGGGAAACTTGTTTTTGATTTGTTTGTTTTTAGATAGAGGGGAGAACCCCCCCTCCCACCAATTCGTAAAGGAAACCATCTTTTACTGAGCATATTCTCCTACCTCTCTGAACATAGCTTTCTGAAGGCCCGACAGGAATTCTACTTCAAATCTCCTGGAAGAGATTTTCATGTTTTGCTTTAGCAAATTCCAAGGCCACAATACTTCGCCGGTTTTCCCGGTTAGTTTTTTTAAAAAAAATATTTTTTAAATGTTATCTAAAACAGCCCTCCCGATCTTTTGGGCGAAACTGTAGCCAGCCGCCTGGGGCCTGGAGGTTCCCGAAGCGCCGGGACCGGGAACGGAGGACGCGCAGCCTGTCTCTGAGGCCGGACGTGCTGTAAATCCCCCCGCACAGGCCGCCGCGCGAGGCAGCCCCGCTCCCTGCTCGGGCCCAACCCCCGCCCCATCCAGTGGGCCCCGGCTAGCCGCTTCTGAGCTGCTCCAGGAGGCTACGTGGAGCGTGGAGCAAACACACGTTTGTCCCTTTCTCTGGCGGCGCGGGTTCTCGTTGCCCGCCCGGACCGACGCTTCCAGCCAAGGACTGCGCGGCAGCCGGGTGGGGAAAGCCGAGCGCGAGCGCACCGACCTGTGTGAGAAGGCCAAGAGGTCTGCACGGCCGACGCCCGGCTGCACCTCGGCCCCGGCACTTCCTCTCGGTTCTGAATTTTGGCATGGGGTGTCCAGCCCGGAGGCTCGGGCGTCGGGAGGAGACGAGGCCTGCAAAAGGCGCACGGAGAGGCGGCCTGCAGGCCGGAGGAGCGAGAGGGCAGAGAGGGCAGGGGGCCGAGCAACAGGAGGAGAAGCGGAGGAGACAAAGAGGGGCGAGAGGAGCTGAAGGGAGCGAGGAGGCGCAGAGGGCCTTGGACGCTGGCTCAGAAGATGGCCCCACAGAGGGCGCGTGGTCCGGCCGGCGGCGGTGGCTGCGGCTAAGGCCGGCGTCGCACGTCCCTGCATCCTCGCAGCCGGCGCGCGCTGGGTTCTCAGAGATCGAGGCGCGAGTGCAGCGCGCCGGTCTTGCTGTCGTGGTCCCAGTAAGAGCAATGCATCATGGCGAGCTCGGGCTGCCGGGCGCAGGCGAACTGCAGGCCCGGCGCATTAGTGGGCGCGGGCGCCGGGGGCGCGGCGGTAGCAGGGCTGGCGGGGCTGAGCTGGCCCGGGGGCGGTGCGGCTGCCCCGTGGTGCGGCGGGGCCGGCGGGGGTGCGGCGGCCGCGTGCAGATGGTGTGCGTGCGGGTGTGAGTGAGGGTGCGGCGGCGGCGGGGGCGCGGCCGGCGGGCCTCCCAGGCCGTTGTACGAGTTCACCACGCCGGGAGGCAGCGCCATGCTCTGCACGCGTGAGTACGGCCCATACGAGGCGGCCGGGCCAGCCAGCCCCTTGACCACCGCGGCCGCGCCCGGGCTGCCCGGGCCCGCGGCTGCAGCGGCGGCGGCCGCCGCTGCAGCGGCCGCCGCCATCTGGCAGGAGGCGTAGGGCATGGGCGAAGGCGGCTGCGGTAGTGGCCAGGAGTTGTTGAGGAAGCCGGACTGCAGGTACTTGGGGGGCGCCAGGTAGCCGTAGCCGTCGGCCCCGGCGCCAGCGACGCCGCAGCCGCCCGCGGCGCCTCCGGCCCCGAAGAGACCCTTGCCGGGCTGGAAGTGCGCGGGCGGCGGCCGGAAGGGCCGCTTCATGCGGCGGCGGCGCCGGTAGTTGCCCTTCTCGAACATGTCCTCGCAGGCCGGGTCCAGCGTCCAGTAGTTGCCCTTGCGCTCGCCGCCGCCCTCGCGCGGCACCTTGATGAAGCACTCGTTGAGGCTGAGGTTGTGGCGGATGCTATTCTGCCAGCCCTTCTTGTTCTTCTCGTAGAACGGGAACTTGGCAATAATGTACTGGTAGATGCCGGACAGCGTGAGCCTCTTCTCGGCGCTCTCGCGGATCGCCATGGCGATGAGCGCCACGTACGAGTACGGGGGCTTCTGCGCGGGGTCGGGTTTCTCCGGGGCTGTCCCGGCGCCGCCGCCGCCTCCCTTGCCGGGGCTCGGCGGCGGCGGCGGCGCCTCGGGCTCCTTGGCTGCGCGGCCGGTCTCCGGGGCCAGCAGGGCCCCCGCGGCGTCCTCGGGCTCGGGGTAGCTGGCCATCATGACAAAGCCGGCGCGCGGCGGCCAGGCAGCCCCTGCTTTTTTCCCTTGGCGCTGGCGCGGCAGAGAGTCCGGGCGCACAAGTCCGCTCACCGCCGAGTCTCAAACTTCTGGAGACTGCGGATGCCGCCCGTGCTCGCTCGCTGGCGGCCTCTCGCTCCTTTCCTCTCCTCTTCCCCTTCCCCTAGGGAGCGGCTGGCGGGAGTGGAGCTCAGCCTCTGGCCATGGGGAGTCCGCCCAGCAGAGAGGGGCTCCGGCCCCGCCGCCCCTCCCCGCCCAGGCCAGTCCCCGCCTCGGTGGGTTTTCTTTTCGGCGCTCTTCCCCTCCCCCCACCCTCCGGTTTCCCGAGGCACGACCCGCGTCTCTGGCGGAGCTGCCTCCTGGAGTCCCTAGTGCGCCAGGAGCCTCGCTCAGTTCTGATTCGTATGGGCTCCGCGGAGTTCCGCTTGCGTCAGGCGCCTTCGCCCCTATAGCGGGGCGGCCAGTCGCGCACGGGCGAGTTCATCTCCAAGTCACTTTTTGTAAACGCCCCGCACAGCCCGGACCGGCCTGCCCCCTCCCAGCGAGCTGAGGGGGCCCGGCGGACGACCGGGCTCACACTTTCGCAAGCCCTTGCAATCCGCGGGTGCTGGCTCTGCGGATTGGGCCGGGAGATGCCGAGGGCCCCGGCGGGGTCCGTCCGCACTCGGCCAGTGCCCAGGGAGCTCGGGCCCTAGCGAGGAGAGGCGCGCCAAGCCTCCTCGCGGCTTTCAGGTGAAGGAAAACGACTCCTCTGCTCTGCCGTTTGCGGCGGTCTCGGGGCTAAACTTCTAGCTTGGGGCTGGGGGAGGGGCGGGACAGGGAGGGGGCTGGATGGCGGTGGGGTGGAGAGAGCTGCGCGGTGGCTTTGGGAAAATCAGCCTAGAAACGAGGGTCACCGAACCAAGAAGCCTCGGCCTGTCCTGGCCTGTCCGTGACGCTTCCAGAGTGACTGGGTCGAATGGGGTTGAGGAGAGGATCGGGAAGGGGTGCCCAGAAGCTCCGCCCGAAGCCCCTTGACCTTTCCTTGCGCTGCCCCTGGACCTAGGGACCCTCCTCAGAATCCGTGTTGTAATCCTACGGGTAGGGTCGTATGTGTGCTTTAACAACACCAAGCAGACCCTACTCTAGTCCTGCTCCTGCACGGTGTGACTGTTGTTGTGGGGCTTTGGGGGATTTTATTTGCATGTGCACCGGTATCACATATAGAGGTCATGGGGAGGGTCTATCTTTGAGACACATGTGCTGGTGCAAAAACACAGGTATGCACACGGACAAGGTGCGATTTATATTTCTGGCAAAACATTCATACTTACAGATATGTAATGGTACATGTGTATCATCTAGCAGTAAACGTGGTTCCGGGAACTTCTTTCTTTTTCCTCTCTTTTCTCTCTCCTCCCCTCTCTCTTTTCTTCCTTCTTTTCTTCCCTTCCCCCTTTTCCCCTTCTTTTGTCAATATTCTGTTACAGACTGGGAAGAAAAGCAAGAGGCTGTGAGGGAGGCATTTGTTCAAATCTCTCTCTTGACAAGACATTTCTTCTGATCTTTCTCTAGGGCTGAGGGGTGAATGAATGCTCACCTGCCTTAAGCAGAAGTCTGAATGGGTCCCACTTACACCTGCATGCCCTGAGATTGTCTCCGGGAAAATGAATGCTGGCAGAAAAGGCAGCTGTGTTTTTTAACAGTTTTAACTTCGCTTTGACAAAAAGTCTGCAATCCTAAAGTGTGAGAGAGATGGCTGGTGTTTTGAATCCCCAGGCTCCCACCTCCTTGGTACTGAGGAGGTCAGGATACTTTGGGGGAGGAAGGCGGACTGAATGGATGTCATGCAGGGGTGTGTCCTATGTCTGAAAGGGCAAGGAGTGGCTGCCCCTGTACTCATTATTACCTCTTCCTCCTAGGCTGCCCAGTCTCTGAGGAAGCCTGAAGAGCCCTTAGTGGCCTGTGGGCCCAGCACCCATGGCCACCTTCATGTGCTGCCTACTTCCCTCTCAGGTCTCTGATCTACATTCCGAGATTAAAGGAAAGGAGGACAGGGTGATGGGGCTCTTTGGAATTCAGCCTCTTGAAAATGACTCCAGAGAGGTCAGCAGGACAGCTTGGTCTGACCATTACAGTTAGAGGGAGCAGGGCTCCCTCAGTAAATACCCTCTTCCACCCACCATTGAAAATATCTCAAAGTAGCTTGATTGTTTTCTCCCACCGCTCCCAGTATACACCAGGGCAAGCAGCACCTCTTCATAACCTCTGTGGCTGTCTCCTGAGTAGGTGTGCAGGTGTATTTCTTCTTCCTCACCCCCATCCACGCCCAGGCTATGGGTGGGAGCAGTGTGGGTTAGGTTTGGGGCTGCTGCAGATTGACCCCAGTGCCCATCCTCCCCCTGGGCCTGGGCAGGGGAAAAAACAGCTGGGTCCGGCCCCAACCTGGGTGTGTGTGTGTTCTGTCCTCTCTTTTTTTCTGACCACCCAGGCTGGCTCTCTGTCTCTTTCTCCCCCTTGCAGGCATTTCCGCTGCTGGCCTGCAGCAGCCAGGTGTAACAGCATTGTTGTGTGTGTCATCACTTCCCCGAATTCCAAACTCGGCTCCCTTTTCAGCTTTTAAAGGGAGAGAGAGAGAGAGAGAGAGAGAGAGAGAGAGAGAGAGAGAGTGCGCGCGCGCGCGCGCGCCTGCGTAGGGGGTTGGGGTAAAGGAAGGAGTTCTTCTAAAGAGTTTTCTGAGTGGACAGGAGTCCTGCTCCTTTCAGGTATTGATCTCTCCAGGAAGCGGTGGGGCGCGCCTTGCTTTACTTCTCAACCGTCTCAGGCAGGCTGGGTAGGGCCCCGCTTCCTGGCGGGGTGGGGATCCCGTCGGGCAGGCAGTCCAAGTCGAGGCTTGTGGGGGGGGGGGAGCATCCTCTTTCTCCCCGCGGCATTGCGGCGAAGCCCGCCCCCAGCTCAGTGACCTCGGGGCGGTGCCCACCTCCGAGGGCGGAGCGGAGCTTCTAGCCTCTCCGCCCGGGTTTCCCGGGGGCCTGCAGCTGCCGCTCAGAAACCGCCGGTCCCTTCTGCAGGTCTTCCCCCACCGGGCGCCGCCTGCGGACGCAGTGCCAGAGACCCGCCGACTGGGCGCGGCGTCCGCTCCCGCACCTGCCCTGCTCCCACAAGGCCGGATAGCCGGCGCGAGCAATTCACTAAGATCTGACGGAGGGATGGAGGAAGACGCTTCTCTCGCACGGCCCGGAATCCTGCAACAGCCGCGGAAGGGGCTGCGCCTGGGGATCCCGGCGGCCGAGTCCTGCCAGGTGAACGGCCCAGGGGCCCGGAGGCAGGCAGCGCTTCCTGGGCGCGATTCAGCTGGCCCCGTGTTGCCGTGGGCTGCCCCGAACCGGGTCCCGCGGTGCCCTTTCCTGGCGGGGCCCTGAAAAACACATCGGATTCCCGCCCCGCGCGAGGACCAAGGAACTGAGCCCGCTGCAGCCTTCTCCTGCGGGCCTTTCGTGCGCAAGGCGGGAAAAGGAAGCCTGGATGCGTTCATCAGTACATCCCTATACAACTGCACGCCTCACCTGTTAGCGCTACTCCTAGCCCCATCTACATGCCCGTGGACTCCAGGTCTCTCTAATCCCGTTACATTCCTCCATCACTTCTCTCCAATCAACCGTGTATCCCCTCCGGTTCTCTTTTACTCACTACTCTCTCACACTCACCTGTTACATATATTAGTTCAGATCCTGCACATTTTGGTGGAAAACATGTCACTCTGATGCCTGCACTTTAAGCCTCCTTACACACTTGGGCACTCAGCAATCTCATGACACAGAGTACCTCTTGGGTCCGCGTCTGCAAGTCTGACTTCTAGAAGCCTGTTGATTCTCTGATGTCTTTGGCCTGGTGTTAGGGTGACTGGGCTGCCACCTGGATATTCCCTTGGTGATGTTGCTGCTCAGAGTTCTTTAAGAAGCTCAGGTACAGAATATACCCTCATGCACTTTATTTAAAATTTTTTTAATGTTTATTCATTTTTGAGAGAGAGAGAGAGAGAGAGAGAGAGAGAAAGAGAGAGAGAAGAAAAACATGAGCAGGGGAGGGGCAGAGAGAGAGGGAGACACAGAATCCGAAGCAGGCTCCAGGCTGTCAGTACAGAGCCTGACTTGGGGCTCGAACCCACAAACTGAGATCATGACCTGAGCTGAAGTCAGAGGCTTAACTCGCTGAGCCACCCAGGTGTCACTCTGTCACATACTTTAACACACACAGGCCACTCACACAGGCTTCCTCTCTGTTTGGTAGCTGAGCTCCCTATCACTTTGACAGGCTGCAGCCTGGTGCTTGGTTCCTCTGCACACCCACACAGTGCCCCCAGGCCAGCCATATTATTCTGCCAGGTTGGGATTAGCAGTCACTTACCCCAATCTGTGCTTGGGAGAAAGAGTGAGAGAAGAGGGAAGTGGAGAGAGAAGGAGAGGGAGAGAGGCCACTACCCATTCTGGGGAATGGCTGTTTGATGAGAGCTGTTTCCAGTTGGTATCTTAGTGGATCCTACCCCCCTCATCCCATGGGTGGTTGGGCTGGGAGGCAGTAGGCTGGAGTTCTGGGCTTCTCTTTACCTCACTGATGTTGGGCCTCAGTTCACTAACACCTCTTTGTCCCAAGGAGAGTGTGCCCTACCCTTTACCAGGCAGACTGTGGGGGCTGTTGTAGCCATTTCTCCTGGCTGAGCCTAACTTAGGGAAAAAAGGGAGAGGGGGCTGGTTCATGAGTCCTGCAGGACCTTCTCTCTCCAAAGACTTCTGGAGTGCTCCCAGAGAGAGAATTCTAGGGTGGCAGGAGCTGCTGACCTGCTTCCTTTGGTATCCCATGGCCATGACTCCCATGGCCAAAAGCCATTTTGTTCAGCCCTGAACAGTGAGTGCCTTGCCACCAGCGCTCCTGCCCCATGCTTGAGAGTGTGATGTGTTGTTGTTTAAAGTTGCCTTGTTGCCTTTCTCCACACCCAGAGTGTAAGTCTTGAAGGGTAGAGACTCTGTCCTTCAGTTCTCACTCAGTGCTTCCCACCAGGATTGGTTTAATGCACTCTAATGGCATTGGAGAATGCCTCCACTCCATGGAGAGAGTTGAGAGATGCCACTTTCCTTGTAGTGAAGCTGACATTTCCAAGAAAGGGACTGGAGGTAGGGAAGAGTGGCTGGACCATGGGGGGCCAGCTCAGGATCCAAGAGTCCTCTGCCATCTGGGGCTATCTGTTCATTACAGCTGCACAGCCATGCTGCTGGACCTTAGGCTAGGACACAGGACACATTCCTGGTTCCCTGATCATGGTGAGGACCTGTGTGAAATATTTAAATTAAACTTTACTAGTAATAGAATGGCTTTGCATCTGCAGCAGCCAGCTAAATGTAAGGCCTGCTGTCTGGAGTCCCAAGTAGGCCCAAGAGGGGGTGGCTGAAAGAGCCCTTCCTCTTGGTCCTCATTCCCTGCTCAAGTGTTTTTTCTACAAATGGGCGCCGTGTAAGGAGCCTTTGTGCAGGAGGGCAGTTTTAGATTCCTATCTTTGATGAAGTTTGGAAGAAGGGAGAGAGAAGGGCTGAGTTTTGTGTTTTGCATTCTGAAGATTTCCCTCATGCTAAGTTGGTATGTGTGTGTGTGTGTGTGTGTGTGTGTGTGTATGCTGTATAACTTGCATATGTAAACAATAAGCATCTCAAGTATACAGTGTGATTATTTTTATCTACAGTGCACCATGTAACCACCACCCTGATCAAGATATGGAATGTTAACATTTTTGTCACCTCAGAAGGTTTCCTTATATTTTTTCCTCTTCAATACCTGCTCCCAAAAGATAACTGTATTCTGATTCCTACCACCATAGATTAACTTTGCCTGCATATAAATGGGGCAGGCAACATGTACTCTTTTGTGTTTGGTTTCTTCTGCATAACATAATATAATTTATTGTCAAATTGGTTAACATACAGTGTATATACAATGTGCTCTTGGTTTTGGGGGTAGATTCCCATGATTCATCGCTTACATACAACACCCAATGCTCATCCCAACAGGTGCCCTCCTCAATACCCATCCCCCACTTTCCCCTCTCCCCCATACCCCCATCAACCCTCAGTTTGTTCTCTTAATATTAAACACTTAATTTAAGAGTCTCTTGGTTTGCCCCCCTCCCTCTCTGTTTGTAACTATTTTTCCCCTTCCCCTCCCCCATGGCCTTCTGTTAAGTTTCTCAAGTTCCACATATGAGTGAAAACATACTGCATAACATATTTTTGATAGCCATTCATCTTTGTGGCATATGTCAGACGTTAATTTCTCTTTATTGCTGTGTAATATTCCATAAGTTGCTTATCTGTTCACCTATTGTTGAACATTTGCATTGTTTCCAGTTTTGAGATATCATAAATGAAGCTGTTGTCAACATTTTTAATTTTTTTTAATGTTTATTTATTTTTGAGACAGAGAGAGACAGAGCTTGAACGGGGGAGGGTCAGAGAGAGAGGGAGACACAGAATCTGAAACAGGCTCTGGGCTCTGAGCTTTCAGCACAAAGCCCGATGTGGGGCTCGAACTCATAGACCACGAGATCATAACCTGAGCCGAAGTCGGACGCTTAAGTGACTGAGCCACCCAGTCGCCCCTGTTCTCAACATTTTTGTACATGTCTTTTTGTGAAGGGCATTTTATTATTCTTGAGTGAATACTTACAAGAGTAGGCATATGTATAGTTTTAGAAGATATTGCCCAATGTTTTTCTAAAGTAGAGCAAACTACAGTGCTGGACAGACAGACAGACATGCTGTAACAGGTCCTTTTCCCTGTAGATAGCATTCATTAAAGACCACTGTGTACCTCCAGCTATCATTATCATCATCCTCATTATAAAGGAATAAAATAGATATCCTTTATTAAACACTTATTTTGAGCCTGGAACTTTACATGCATTCTCTCATTTCATTTTTATGACAAATCTAAGGTGTTGGTACTTTTCCCATTTTATAGATGAAGAAGCCGAGGTGCACAGAAGTTAAGGAACTTGCTGAAGGCCCCCAGCCAATAAGTGGTAGCTTGACTTTGGAGCCCTGTGTTTCACCTCTGCACATGTGCCTCTATTTGCCCGGGCAAGATCAGAAAGGCCTTCCTTCCATCTGCCCGAACCTAGCTGTTATTTATGAGACCTGTTTCCTATAACCTCTGGTCTTCCCTATATACATTGTCATACCCAGGACTGAGATGTGTGTACTCATATGTATGCACACAGTCTTCCTCATAGCCACACACACTCACTGTGAAGAAGGGCATGGGGGCCAATTCAGTGAAAAACTCAAAGTTTTCCAGGCCCTGGGCCCAGCAACCTGATAGTGTGCCTCTTAGGGAATTTGCAGAAGATTGGACCAGGGACAAGTCTGCTTCTGAATGCCACAGGGCAGAATTCAGAGGCCATCCTTCCCTGAGAAGAGATGGGCATTTGGTCCTCCTCCCAACATGCTGAGCCAAGCCCATTATCATGATGCTTCAGGGGCATTAACCTGGGCATCTCTTCATCTGCAGGGTTTGTCCAGGGGTGTTCATCTTCTCCTAGAAGGTGATGACAGCCTGTGAGTGTTGCACCTTGCCTAGGAAAGTGTTAAGTGGGGAGGCAGATTTGCATGATCTGAGTAGGGAGAAAGCATGGAGTCTGTGCTTCTGGTCAGAGGGCTTGACCGGGCCGTGCAGGGAATGGTCACTCTGAGGAGAGCCAACAGCCTTCTCGTGGTCCTAAGGACGTTATCGAGGATCCAGGCCCCTAGGCTTGAGTCAGAGGAGTGTGCTGCCCCTGTGGGTGAAGACAATATAGGGGGCTACACTCTATGCAGCTGGCTCCTCCTCAGGCCTCTTTTTAGACTAATTGAGGGCTTGCTGGGCTCTGGGTTTGTAATTGGTGGTAATTGCTGACAGGCTGCTGTGGTGGTACAAGCAGGCTTTTGTTGGGGAAACAGTGGTCAGGATTTTGGTGCTTTGAGTGGGAACAGTCCAGGATTCTGGTGTGCTCTGTTTCAGGTACTTCTTGGTACCTAGCTTTTTGCTAGGAGGCGGCATTTCTGAGGAATGGGGACTGGTAGCATGTCTGAATGGGAAGGGACCCACTCAAGCAGGTGATGGGAACTTGGGTCCAGAAATATACAAGGTCTGCATTAGGGCGTAGAGCTAGTGCAGTTGGAAGGGAGGTCCTGGTACTATAATTGACGCATGCCCCACGGGCTGGGAGGCACCATGGTGGGGTGGTTAACACAGACCTCTGTCCCAGTGCTTATGGGTATCAGCCTGGGAAGTCATGAAACCTTGCTGAGCTTTAGGGTTTCAGAATTTCATCATTTTAAAATAGGCAACATATTCATGTATACCAAAAATTAAAAACATAGAAAGCTTATAATGAAAAGTCTCCCTCCCACTTCTGCCCCAGGTCGCTCATTTCACAGGTAGCCAGCGACCCTGGTTTGACACATATTCTTCCAGACATATTTTAGGCATATACAAACACATGTACATGCATTCTCTTGCCCTCCTTCACCTTTTGCACATGGCAGCATCTAATGCATGGTGTTTTGTACCTTAAAAATCTTTCCATACCAATGCATTTTCTTTTTAGAGCGTTGGATTTTAGAGTGTTAGGTTTCTTTCAGACTTTTGCTTTTATAAACAATACTGCAATGTATAATCTTGTATATACCTAATGTTTTAGGTGTGTGCACATATCTGTAAAAAATTCTGTAAGTATAGAGTTAGGTCAAAGGATGCCAAAGGATATGTGCATTTATAACTTTGGGATGTTACCAATTACCCTTCCTATGGATTGAAACATGATAATGTCCATAAGAGGTGTACGAGATTCCTGTTTCTCCACAGCCTCACTAACACACATCTTTCTTTTTAAGACACAAATCTTACAGATATAGTTGAGGACACTTCTGTACCTTTCCTTGATCCCTCTCTGTCCGTCCCTTTCCTGAGATTACTGGGGTACACTTGGAGTTGAATAGTCCCAGAGCTGTTTGAATACTTGTACTACATGTGTATCCACTTGTAGGCAGTACTTAGTATTG
Organism: Lynx canadensis; assembly: GCF_007474595.2. NCBI lineage: Eukaryota > Metazoa > Chordata > Mammalia > Carnivora > Felidae > Lynx > Lynx canadensis. The sequence goes on from NC_044311.2 coordinate 34,506,004, forward strand.
TTCTGTGTTTCATAACTTTATATAAATGGTATCCTGCTGTTGCAGAAAGACACGTGCTTGCTTTTTCATTCAACCTTATGTTTGTGAAAAGTTCCTAGTTGATACTCAAAGACAAGCTCCATTCATTTTCACTATGTTGTACCATTCCATTGTATGAACACACCATGGTTTATTTATCCATGTTTCTGTTGAGGGACGGTTGGGTTATTTCCCATTCTTTATTATTACCAATAGTCCTGCTATGGGTATTATACATACCTGCTAGTGCTCATTTGCTACAGTTTACCAAGAAGTGGAGCTGCTGGCACAGACATCTTCCAACCTTACTAGTTATTGCCGAACAGCTTCTTCATCTGTAAATCAGAGAAGGAGTGATGCCCGTACTGCTGGAAGTCAGTGTCAGTGAATGAGATGGTGGAGTGGGAGAGAATCTGGGTTTGGATTTCAGCAAATCTAGACTTAAATCCTGGCTCTGTGTGATTTATTTGCTGTGTGATTTTGGGCCTCTTGTTTAGCCTCTCTGTTCCCTCATCTACAAAACAGTAATGATAGTGTCTAGGTCGCGGGGTTCCTGAGAAGATTAAATAGGATTTGGTGTGAAAAGTAACACAGGGTCTGTCACAGAGGAGGCACCAAACATATCTATCTATCTATCTATACACACACATATACATATATGTATATGCATGTATATACATATATGTATATATATGTAAAAACATATTATATATATGTGTATGTATATATGTGTGTTTGTGTGTGTGTATATTTTTATATATACATATATATATATATATATAGTTGTCGTTGATGTTAAGTAAACTCTACCCCAACGTGGGGCTCAAACTCAGGACCCTGAGATCAAGAGTTGCATGCGTTACTGACTGAGCCAGCCAGGTGCCTCTATTGTTGTTGTTATTATTATTATTATTATTATTATTATTATTATTATGTCTTTGACCTCTTTGTTTTTTTTTTAATTTTTTTAACGTTTATTTATTTTTGAGACAGAGAGAGACAGAGCATGAACAGGGGAGGGACAGAGAGAGAGGGAAACACAGAGTCTGAAACAGGCTCCAGGCTCTGAGCTGTCAGCACAGAGCCCGACGCGGGGCTCGAACCCACGGACCTCGAGATCGTGACCTGAGCCAAAGTCGGCTGCTTAACCGGCTGAGCTACCCAGGCGCCCCTCTTTGTTTTTTTTTTTAATGTTTATTTATTTTTGAGAGAGACACACAGAGTGTGAGTGGGGGGAGGGGCATAGAGAGAGAGGGAGACAAAGAATCCAAAGCAGGCTCCAGACTCTGAGCTGTCAGCACAGAGCCCAATGCGGGGGTCAAACCCACAAACCATGGGATCATGACCTGAGCTGAAGTCAGACGCTTAACTGACTGCACCACCCAGTCGCCTACGACATAAGAGAGAGAAAAGTACAATGAACCCTCATCTGGTTTCCTCTATATCCCACCCATTTCTTCACTCATCCGTAATGAGATTTTTTTTGAAGCCAATTCAAGACATCCCATCTATTCACTAGTAAATATATAAATTTATATCCCTAAGGCATAAGCACTTAAAAGAAGCATAGTTACCATACCATCACAATACCTAAAAATTAAGAGGGATTTTTTTAGTATGTCAGATCCACAGTTAATGTCCAAATCTTCTCAATAGTCTCAAAACGATTTTACTATTGGTTTGTATGAGTCAGGATCCAAAAAAGATCCATACATTGCATTTGGTTAATATGCCTCTTAAGTCTTTTAATCTATAGATAGATAACTGTCTCCTCTCTCTTTTTCCCCTCCTTGCAGTTTGTCTGTTAACAATAGTGGGCCCTTGTCCTATGGAGTTTCTCACAGCCTGGATTTTGCTGATTGCATCCCTGTGGCATCTTCTAGCATGCTTCTCTGTCCTCTATTTCTAGTGCATCGGTAGACCTAGAGGCTTGGTTAGATCAGGTTTGACATTTGGGCAAGAACGCTTCACCAATAGTGTTCTTTAGTTCCATCAGGGGACACTAATGTCTGAGTTTTTCTCTTTTGAATTTTAACAGTCATTGATGACCACTGACTAGAGCCATTATTTGTTAGAGTTCATTAGCAAAATGGTGTTATTCTAATTCTGTCATTCCTTCTTCATTAATTAACTGGACTATTCCATAAAGTGAAACTTCTCCTTATAAACCGTTCGCCTTCCCTGAGGTAGAGTTCTTCAAGGACAGGCAGGATGAATGCTTGATTCTTCTTATATTTAATGACAATGACAGTGGGACTCTACGTGATTATTTAGGAAATGGCTGATTTTGTGGGTCCTGAAAGATATTAGGCAGTGTCTTCCATTCAAAAGAAGAAAGGAAGAAAAAAAATGAATGCACCAACTCCCCAATCATGTTTTTTTAATTTACTTTTGAGAGAGAGAGATAGAGTGTGAGCGGGGGAGGGGCAGAGAGAGAGGGAGACACAGAATCCAATGCAGGCTCCAGGCTCTGAGCTGTCAGCACAGAGCCCGATGTGGGGCTCCAACTCACGAACTGTGAGATCATGACCTGAGCCGAAGTCAGACACTTAACTGACTGAGCCACCCAGGCGCCCCCATGTCATTTGTTTCTTCATACATATTTCTTGGACCCTTTACTGTGTAGTGGCTTTCTGGGTGTGGGGATGCCAGGAGTAGCAGTGCATGGTTTCTGCCCACAGGGAGCTCCAGGTGACCAGTGCACAGCCTGAACGCAGCTCCTACAACCCAAGACACAGGTGCCATAGGATGCATGCAAGATGAAGAAAGGAAGGATTTCTGGCTGGGTAATCTGGGAAATCCCGATGGGTAAAGGTCAGGTTCCCCAGGAGAGGCCACAGGAGGGCTGAACTGCTCATCAATGCCACTGCAGGTGCTGGGTGCCAGAGGACAGCACATTATTGCTCTAACCAAGGGGTACTTTCAACTGTGTACCTGCCAGGTGCCCAGGGAAATGCCAAGTGCTCTGGTGGACATAAGAAATGACCTAGTTTCCAACTGGGAAGAGTTTTCTTCAGTCTGATTGGGAAGAAAAAACCCCCACAGTTGACTGGGTGTTAATTCAACAAATTTCTGAATGTTTATTGTGTACTCCAGAAGTAGGCTCTGAAGGTGAGTTGGGCTCCCTGTTCCCATACACCCCTCCTCTCACCTCAAACTAGAGGTGCATCCTCAGTAATATGGGCCTTCTGTTTGCCCTACTAGGGCATGGTAAGGGAGACTCACATATGTGTCCTCTCAGCTACTTGCTGTTCATCCTTCAAGTTGGCTCATCACCTCCTGGAGGTCTTCCTGGCCACATCCTCCACAGTAGCAGGCTGGGTTGGGTGTTAGAGAGCTCCCATGGCACCTTGTCTGTGCTTCCTTGTATCTCAGCAATGATTACCCTCTTTTGTAATATATATACATATATGTATGTATATGGATTTTTTCCATCTTCTCCTAGACTGTGAACTCCCTGAGGGCAGTGGTTGTTCTTAATATCTTTGTATACTTAGTGCCTGATGTATCTGTGCGTCTGGCAGAAAATGTTAAACGAGTGTCGGTAATTCCATATTTAGCGCTTGTTTCTTTCTTTCAGGTGAAGATTAGTCTCAGAAAAGATTAGACATTCAAATGTTCTAAGTCACTGACACTTTAGTATGAATTGGATAGTTCTGCGAGAGGTCTAAAACTGGGAGTGGGAAGGAATCTAGGGTGAGTGTCAGGGGTCCAAATGTGCGTGTTCAGTGATAGCGAGGGGTCAGCATGAAGAGGAGAGGAATTCAGGATAGGAGAGGGCCCTGGAAGGCTGTAGGGCAAACACTGTCAGCAGTCTCAGCAGGCTCTCCAGGGTGGGAAGGCAGGCACAGCTTCCGGGTGTGCCAGGCGGACGGCGCGCTGGGGTGCAGGACGCTGACCGAGCGTCGCGCGTCCCATCGGGCCGGAAACGGGGCTCGCCCGAGCGTGGGGGGCTTCCTAGCTTTGTACCGCGCCACTTCCCCCACGGAGGCCCGCCGGAAGCGGCGGCCGGCGGCCGGGGCCAGGGGGGTGTTATCTTTCCCCGCGGCGCGCAGGAAGCCCGCTGGAGTCCGAGCCCGGCACGCCGGGCCTTCCAGCCCAGGCCTGGCGCGCGGATCTCAGGGCGCACCGGCGCAGAGCGCGCGCGCAGGGCGGCCCGGACGGGCTGAGGGTCCTGCGCGGCGGTCGCCTGGCCATCTTCCTGCCTCAGCGATCCCAAGGACTCCGGCTTTCCTACCGGCAAGACCGGCCCGCTCTCACTGCCTCCCGCTGCCAACCCCTGCTTCGGACGCCTGTCCCAGGAAGGGAATAGAGCATCCTTTCTGAGATGGGGAGTCCGACTGCAGCTTCGCTGTGGCTGCTTCCGGAGGCGTTTTAATAGGGGCTTTTTAGGCCCAAGGAAGGAGCAGCTAAGACATTCCTTAGGTAGGGGCAACGCTGGAGACAAGGTGAAGTCCACGTGGAGGGAACACCTTGTGTGGGAATGGCTGGCACTGCATTAAGGACAGGAGGGACTGCCTCGGCCCTAGTTTTCTATGAGAAATGGTGCCCACGGGTTCTGGGACTGGGTAAAGGCTTTATTTGTATGTCAAGGGATGGGCTTTCCTTAATCTGAATAGTATATGAATAGAAAACACAATCACGTAGGCTTGGGTGTGTCCATACATACAGTTGCACATACAAACTGCACACTTGTGTGCTCACACATGTACACACAGTTGTGCTCACAGATGCATGTGTGTCTTCCCTTGAATGTGTGCCGGATGCGCGCGTGCACACACACACACAAACGCGCGCACACACACACACACACACACACACACACACACACACACCTTTTCTGTCCAGGTTGAGTCCTAGGGAATCTGTCCATACAGAATACCTATTATACATGGCAGTTTGTGTTTACTGAATGCTTCCTTATATTTCTTTATGCGTCAGGTCTGGGAAGGAGATTTCTGTTGAGATCCCGCCAGATTTTCTTTGGCTCCTGGGGCTTTGGGGCTAAGTGTTTTTTGTTTGTTTTTGCAAACTTTAAACTATAGGAGCCATTTACGAGAAGGAAACTTCTGCCACAGATGTGGGTTTGCTTGAGACGTCTGCCCGCCCAAAGACTGCCTTCAGGTGCCACTCCATGGTTGGTAGAGTTTGTCATTCATTTATTCATGTGTTCAGATGAACGTGTCTAGGCATCACCTCTCAACTGGCCCCGTGCTAGGTTTGGGCATCTGAAGAAGACAGATTTGTTCTTGCCCTTCCGGGAGCGCGGTTTAGTGGGGAGTTGGATAGGTAAACAGACAAATGCAAATATGGATGATAAGAACTGTGAGGGGGAAGGTCAAGGCTGTGGGAGTGTGGGGGATGTCTTTCTGGAGGAGCTGAGAGAGGGAGTAGTGCTCTCTGGGAACCATCAGTGGCTGGGTTTGGCAGCATCCAGTGTGAGGGAGGGGCAGTGGGAAATGGGCAGTGGGTCGTGAGGCTGGACAGACTGATAAGGTCTAAATTACTGATGGCTGATGGTGCCTCTCTGAGGGACTTGGACTTTATTCTGAGGCCACTGGAGGTGTCATATGAGAGTGGAAGGGAGGGCTTGTGCGTTGGGAAGATGCTTCTGGCTGCAGCACAGAGAGTCCAGGGGAGAGTTGATGGGCCTGCACTAATGAAGGAAGAGATGGCTGGAGACAAGGGCTCACCTTGAGAGGCATTTAGGAAGTGGGATCTAGGAGACTTGATTGATTGGAGGGGGAGAGAGGGAGGAGTCAGAACCACTCCCAGGTTTCTGGCTTGGTCCACGGGACATAGAGTTCGGCCATTCTCTGAGACAGGGAAGGTTGGAAGCACGGGTTCTTGGGCCAGGTGATTGTCTGGAACACGTTGTGTTTGAGGTGCCTTGAGGGGCATTCAGGCAGAGATGTCGAAGGCAATGGGACATGAAGACCTGGCTTCAGGAGAGAGGTGGGGCAGGATGACATTGCCCAAAGAGGATGTGGGGATAGAGAAGAGAACACTGAAGGAGAGAGATGGGTAGAGTGGGGAGGCTGTACCATGCCTGAGTGGAGTGGCCAAAGAAGTGGAAGGTGGCCAAGGGTGTGCCATATTGCAGACATCTTGGGAACATGGTGGTCAAGCCTACTCAGGACGCTCCCTAAAACCTACCCTCCCTGGTTCCCTAGGCCTGGGGTGCCTTGCCCTTTATGGAATCGTTGGTATCCGTGGCGATAGAGTCTCTCTGATGGAGAAAATTCACATACTGCACTAGACTAGTTGTGGAACAAAAGTGAAGATTTCATATTTCAAATATTCATATTTCCTATTTAAAATTTAAAAAGTTTATTTATTTTGAGAGAGAGATGAGTGAGAATGAGTGGGGGAGGGGCAGAGAGAGAGAGAGAGAGAGAGAGAGAGAGAGAGAGAATCCCAAGCAGGTTCCATGCTGTTAGCACAGAGTCTGACTTGGGAGTTGATCCCACAAACCGTGAGATCATAACCTGAACTGAAACCAAGAGTAGGACGCTTAACTGACTGAGCCACCCAGGTACCCCTCATAGTTCCTATTTATTCAGCTCTTAATGAGGTGCTGGTTACGTACACTATATGTTTAATCTTCAAACAACCCTTTGCAGATAGAGAGTATTTTCTCTACTTTACAAATGAGTAAACTGCAGCTCAGAGAGGGTTAAATGTCTTGTCCAAGGTCCTACAGCTAGCTGGAACTGGAGCTGGGATGTGGAGTATGGTGTTTTTGCTTTACATGTCCCCCATTTTTTATTTTTTATTTTTGTTTTTTACTGCCCTATGCTTTCTTCCTTAGTGCACGTTCGGTGGTGGCTGCCTCCTGGATTGGCATCTGAGGCTGGCCTGGCTTGCCCACACCCTTCAAACCCCTAAGCCCCGGGGACTTCAGAGGAGGCCTGTATCCCAGATTAGCCCTAAAGACAACATACTCCTGAAGAAGAAAGAGGAGGTCTAGGCACAGCCAAGGCCTGTGATGGGAAGGGCTTCCCGAGAATCAGTGGGGAACTTCCTTCTGGAAAAGCCATGAGAAGGGCAGTTCCTCTCCTAGGCCAGGCATCAGGGAGTCAGGGCCCCAGCTGTTCCTGCCCAGCCGCCCGCAGCCCTGAGCACCCACCGGAGACAGGAGGCCCGGCCTGCTCACTGCCCATTGTCCCAGCACCACAGTGCCGCTTCCCATGCGCCTCCTGTTTATACAGGAAGCTCCTGCTCTGGGATGCCACCTCCCAATCCTGATGGCTGGATGCAGGCTTGAATTCCTCACAGGCAACCCCAGGGAGCGAGGACTAGAGTAAGTTATCACTGCTCAGTGACTTTAAGGATTAGGATAGTGGAGGGGGTAAAAGCATGGCCTTGCCGTGTGGCTCTCATGGCTTTGAGTCTGACCGCTCATTATCTGCATGACCTGGGGCATTCACGCCAACCCTATGAGGACAGGTTCCTTCTCTGTGATATGGGGAGTAATATTCCTGCATGTCTCAGAGGTTTGATGTTTGATGTCGGATAAATGAAATATGGAAAGTATCTGGAACACAGTATATATGATCAATAAATTATAGATCTCGTTGTGGTTACTTGTTCTCTACTTCTCACTTTTAGTTGCATCAAATTTCAGCTGTGTTTCAATTGCAGGTGATAGTTTTAAAATATGGCCTCCAAATTCTGTGACACTTCTCCCATTGATAGGTAGGGTCTATGTTCCTGCCCTTTGGGTCTGGGTGGGGTCGTGACCACCTTGACCAATATGGTACAGTCGAAGTGATACTGAGTGATTTGTCAGGCTTTGTTTTGGTTGTTGGAACATTTATACTTAGAGCCCCTATATCACCATGTAAGAATCTGACTACTCTGGGAGTGCCTGGCTGGCTTAGTCAGTAGAGCATGTGTCTCTTGATCTTGGTCATGAGCTCAAGCCCCACATTGGGCATGGAGCTTACCTAAAAAAAGAAAAATCTACTTTGGAGTTTGGTAGGCAAAAAGGGATTCTTCTTGGGTGTACTGTCAGTGGGATGGGGATAGTTTTTTCCATTTCAATAAAAACTTATTATTTTTTAAATGTTTATTTATTTTGAGGGAGAGAGAGACAGTGCATGCACATAAATGGGAGAGGGGCAAAGAAAGAGGGAGAGAGAGAATCCGAAGTAGGATCTGTGATGTCAGTTCAGAGCTGGATGAGGGGCTTGATTTCATGAACTGTGAGATTATGACCTGAGCCAAAATCAAGAGTAGGTAGCTTAACTGACTGAAACACCCAGGTGCCCCTCAATAAAAACTTATTGACTTGAGTTTCAAAATGGTAGACTGTACTCAAACTGGAATTTCCTCCCTTGCCAACAGAAGATGGCAAACATAAAAAAGATAAAATAACAAAACAGAATTGTCCTTAAATTATGAATGGATATTCTTGATAGACCAGTAATGATAAACATTCCTGGAATAAAGAAGTAAATAGAATGTGACAGCTATACGCTGAAGTGCTTCTGAGTTCATGACCCAAACGTATGCAGAATTATGTCTCAGAAGAGGGGCACACAATCAAGAATCACCAACCAATAAACATTTGTCAAGCACTTATTATATGCTAAGCCTTTGTCAGCATTATCTGTGTGTTTTTATAGTCAGTGCTTGTTTAGAGTTACCTACATGTTTCCATTTTCTTTGCTTACCCCATTCCTTCCTTGTGAGTTCCCTTTCCTTTTTCCTGAAGTGTATGCTTTATAGTGCTTTCACCAAAAGTCTGTGAAGAGTAAGTCTGCTGAAATTTAAAAATTTCTTTCTCCCTCTTAAATGTTAATATAGCTGGATATAGAACACTGAGGTTGACAGTATTTTTCCATAGCACATGGAAGATACTTGGAATATTCTATTACTTTCTGTCATCTGTAGAGAAGTTGAGAAGTCTGCAGTAAGCCTAATTCTTCCTTTGTAGGTAATGTGTCAGTTCTCTCTAGTTGATTTTAAGGTTTTCTTTTGGTGGTCTGCAATTTTAATATGATATGTCTAGTCATGGAATTATTTTTATATAATCTGCTTGGGGATTGGACTGATTTTTTCATATGAAGATTCTTATATTTTTAATCATTATTGAGAATTCTTGGTGGTTATGTTTTAATACTACCTCTTCCCTATTTCTTTTGCTCTTTCCTATTACATATTTGTCAGACTTTCTCGTTCACTCTTTCTTTTCTCTTAATTATCTTTCATACTTTCCATTGCTTTCTCTCTTTGTGCGATATTTTTTTTAATGTTTATTATTTGTTTTTTAAGGGAGAGAGACATAATGTGAGTGGGGGAGAGTCAGGGAGAGGGAGACATAGAATCTGAAGCAGGCGCCAGGCTCTGAATTGTCAGCACAGAGCCCCACATGGAGCTCGAACTCACCGACTGTGAGATCATGACCTGAGCTGAAGTCAGATGCTTAAACAACGGAGACTCTTAAGTGCCCCTCTCTGTGTGCAATCTTATGGGTGATTTCCTCATAGCTGTTTCTAATTCAGTAATTCTCTTTTCATCTCCATCTAATCTACAATTGTACTCATCTATTAAAAATTTACGTTTGCATTCCTAGTTTTATTTGGTTCTTCAAAAAACCTGACTAGTATTTCATTATGGTTTGTTTCTTCTCTTTTCCTTGTTTTTATTATTTTAAATATACTTGTTTCATTGTCTTTCAGAAATTTTCAGTTATCAGAAGCTCTTGGTATGCCATTTCTCCTATTTGTTGTGTCTGAAAGCTCTTGTTCATGGTAAACTTTTCTTTGTATGGTTTGCCATTTTCATTGGTGATTTCTTTCCCTATGGGACTTCTGTACTACTGAGTCATAGGAATGACCCTGCAGAGGAAGTTTTATTTTATTTGTATTTTACTTATTTGTTAGCTATTTGACGTAAGATATCTGCACAAATGTGAGTGGTATAAGTCCAACTCTAAACCATCACTTGGTGTAAGCTTGGTGTTTTGGTTTCTCATAGGAGACTAGGAAGAGACAAGCTTTGTCTCTAGACTCTTGGGGGGGAGCTTTTCTAGCCCTTTTTTCACTAAGGAGGAGTTCCTAAAAAATCCTGACTTTGTGTTGGATACTCCTAATTTAACATGAGTAATCTCGAAACCTTGTCTCTTGTCCCTTGTCTCTTGTCTTCTAAGATGGTTAGAACTGAAACTTCTCGGAGAACCTGAGTGGCTCAGTTGGTTACCTGACCAACTCTTGGTTTCAGCTCAGATCACAATTTCACAGTTCCTGGGTTCGGGTCCTGCCTCGGGCTCTGTGCTGGCAGCTCAGAGTCTGCTTGGGATTCTGTCTCCCTCTCTCTTTGCCTTTCCCCCACTCGCTCTCTCTCTTTCTCAAAAATAATTAGAAAATAAATGTAAAATAGAGGAACTGAAGCTTCTCATCTTTAGAGATGTTTTCCAGTCTCTCAGCCTTCTGCCAGTAGGTCTCTCCAGTGTCAGCTCATGTACTCCTCCTGGCTTTTAGTTCTCTCTATTTCTGGTGTCTAGAGGTTTCTCTTTCCTGAGAGTTAGAAGTTGAAAAAAGGGACTTTTTTTTTTATTAGTTACTTTTAAGCCTAGAATTTCTGTAAGTTTGTAATGGAAGACTTTTTTTATTTTTATAGCTGTTGGTCACAATGAATCTTTCCAAGCCCTTTGCACATATTCTCTCATATCATCCTCACAAGAATGCTGTGACACAGATGTTATTCATCAGCTTTCTTTCATGTGTTACGACTGAGACTTGGCAAGTTTAAGTGTTGTCCTAGATCAGACAGGTAGGACATGGCCTCGACAAGATTTGAACCCAGGTTTCTCTGATTCCACTTAAAGTAACATGCAGGAAGTTATGGTAACTCCCTTTGCCCCCGGTCATCTCATTATGAAAATCTTAACACACATGATACATACACTATCCACCCAGATTCTACAATTATCATTTTTCTTTATTTGCCTTTTTGTATATCTATCCATTTACCCATCTTTCTATTCATCCCTCTATCCATCTTATATTTTGATATATTTCAAAGTAAGTTTCAGACATTAGGATACTTCAACCCTAAACAGTTCAGCATGCATTTCATTAACAAGAGTTTAATATTTATTTATGGTTCTTTTATCACCCTAGTTACAAATGAGCCAATATTAAGTCTCCCATCCCTGAGTTTTGACTAATACTTACACCTGTGTAATGCAAACCCATATCAAGATCTAGAACATTATCACCACTGCAAGAAGTTCTCTCTTACCCCTTCTCAATCTCGGCACTCACCCAGAGGTAACCACTCTTTTGATGTCCCCTCCCCTCCAGGACTAGTTTTCCCTGTTCTAGTAATTCATGTAAATGGATTCTTACTTTTTAGGGTAAGTATTATTTCATTCAGCCTAATGATGTTGAGATTCTGCCATGTTGTGTGTGTGTGTTATCAGTAGTGTGTTAAGTTTTATTGCAGAGTAGTAGCTCAGCCACAACACAGTTAGTTTATCCATTTTCCTGTTGTTAGCAACTTGAGCTGTATTCAGTTTTTGGAAATCATAACATTGCTAAAACATTTTAATAAATTTTGCTATTGTAACAGTTTCTGTGACATGGTGGGGAGAGTAGTGTAGTAGCCAGACTGTAGTTGCGAGAGATAAAAAGGGCAGAAAATGAGCTCAGAGTTTTCTTAAGATGAGTAGATGAAAAGCAGGAGACAAAGAATATAGCTAGAGGGATGTTCAGGGGGTCAGGGACAGTATAGATATGCACCATATATAACAAATAATATGTAATATATATTTAATAATATTATGTGTTATAATAGAAACAATATATTATAATTTTTTTGTAGAAGTGTATGTAAATTAAACATATATATGTGTACAAATACAGACATATATATTTCTATTTAACAGGAGTAAGAGGTGCCTGGGTGGCTCAGTCAACTCTTGCTTTCGGCTCAGGTCATGATCTCACAGTTTGTGGGTTTGGGTCCCGCGTCCGGCTCCATGCTGGCAATGTGGAGCCTTTTTGGGATTCTCTCTCTCACTCTCTCTCTGCCCCTCCCCTGCTCGTGCTCTCTCTTTCTCAATAAATAAACTTAAAAAAATTTAATGGGAATAAGTGAAGCATGTTTTTACAGTGGAAGAGAGGGGGGAGAGGAGGGAGAGAGTGGGAATCCTGGCTCCTGGGGACAGCTCATGGCTGCCCTCCTCGTGGCCCTGGTTGTCAGATTCTGGGCAGAGCCCATGGTCCTTGTGGCTGCTCTCTGGTTTCTATTGGCAGAGTCTCAGTTCCTAAATCTTTTTCTCTGCCAGTCTGACATCCAGACTGACAACTGAAGGGACAGCAGAACTCTGTCTTGGCCACCGTTCAGGCTGTTGATGCTCTGGAGGGGACAGCAAGTGTCACTGAGAGATGGGATAGGAGCTCCAGCCGGGCAGTGGGGAAGAACCTACTCAGAATAATAGAGCCACTTCTTGGGGTGATGCTTGCATGAACCTTGCCATGGGAGAAGCATGAAGATTCCTTCCAGGTCTAAGAAACTGTGGCTAGGGGAAGGGCTGATCTCTCCCTGGTGAGTAGTCGCTGATTGGAGCTGCTGGGTGAGATCATCTGCTGACAGACATACAGTGGTCCAGGGCAGGGGCTGACCTACGAACTCACCTCTGCCCATGTCTGCTTCTCAAGATTGTCTGTTGCATTGATAAAAGAAAATCTGCTTTTATTTATTTATTTATTTTTTTAAATATTTATTTATTTTTGAGAGAGGAAGAGACAGAGCACAAGCGGGGAAGGGGCAGAGAGAGAGGGAGACACAGAATCTGAAGCAGGCTCCAGGCTCTGAGCTGTCAGCACAGAGCCCGATGCGGGGCTCAAACCCATGAACCACGAGATCATGACCTGAGTCGAAGTCGGACACTTGGCCTACTGAGCCGCCCAGGTGCCCCAAGAAAAATCTGCTTTTAATGTTTATATATTCTTTTTTTTTTAAATTTTTTTTCCAACGTTTATTTATTTTTTTTGGGACAGAGAGAGACAGAGCATGAACGGGGGAGGGGCAGAGAGAGAGGGAGACACAGAATCAGGAAGCAGGCTCCAGGCTCTGAGCCATCAGCCCAGAGCCCGACGCGGGGCTCGAACTCACGGACCGCGAGATCGTGACCTGGCTGAAGTCGGACGCTTAACCGACTGCGCCACCCAGGCGCCCCTGTTTATATATTCTTGAGAGAGAGAGAGAGAGCGAGCGCACGCACAGGGACAGAGAGAGAGGGAGACACAGAATCTGAAGCAGGCTCCAGGTTGTCAGCACAGAGCCCGATGCAGGGCTCAAACTCACAAGCTCAGCTGTGAGATCATGACCTGAGCCCAGTTGGATGTTCAACTGACTGAGCCACCCAGGCACCCCTAGAAAATCTGCTTTTAAATATAACTTGGGGGGCGCCTGGGTGGCGCAGTCGGTTAAGCGTCCGACTTCAGCCAGGTCACGATCTCGCGGTCCGGGAGTTCGAGCCCCGCGTCAGGCTCTGGGCTGATGGCTCGGAGCCTGGAGCCTGTTTCCGATTCTGTGTCTCCCTCTCTCTCTGCCCCTCCCCCGTTCATGCTCTGTCTCTCTCTGTCCCAAAAATAAAATAAACGTTGAAAAAAAAATATAACTTGGGATTAATTGGGTGCAGGTAGGCAGGTTGGACCAGTGAGTTCATATGACTTTTCTAACCATCGCTTTCTGGGTGAGGTCAGGCTTGTTATGAAGAGTTTTTCTCATTAAGCTTTCAATACTGGACTTTGTTGCTTTAAAAACTCTTTATTGATTTGTATCACATACATATATTTTCTTCTCTAAAAAATCAACTTTACTGAGGTATAATGTTCACATAATAAAATGCACTGATTTTAAGTGGGTATTTTGGGGCAGTTTTGACAAATTTAAACATCTATGTAAAGAATAATGAAGGTATAGAACATTTCCATCACCCAGAAAAGTTCCTTTATGCCCCTTCCTAGTTAGTCTGCCATCTCCCACCCAGGCCCCAAAACCAGTGATCTGCTGTCTCTCACTACGGATTAGATTTGTCTTTTTGGAGTTTCATGTAAATGCAGTTATACTGTGCACTGTCTTCTGTATCTGACTTCTGTGGCATAGCATAATATTTTCTAGATTCACCCATGTTGTTGACTTTATCCATAGTTCATTCCTGTTTACTTCTGAGTTGTATTCCATTGTGCATATAGATCCTTATTTACTGAATAGGTAATACAGACACAAGGTACAAAATTTACAAGTGCACAAGTTTTTCCCACCCCAATGCCTACCCAGTCAGCTCCCTTCCACAGGGATTCAATATGATCAGCTTCTTGTGTATCCTTTTGAACTATATTATGCCTTTAGAAGCAGATGTGTATGTGGGATCTTCCTTCAGTCCCTCAAAAATATATATAATTCTGCATGTGTGTGCGTATAATTTTAGAAGTGGACTTGCCAGAATAAAAAGTTCACCAAAAAAGGGTTATTCACATGTAATTTTGACAGATATTACCACCCCCCCAGACATAATACAGATTCCCCCAAACTTTTTTTTAAAGTTTTTGAAAAGCTTAAACAGAGAAACCTCAAAATAATAGGATAGTGGACACTTGGTTAGCACAGGCTTTTCTTTGGATACACTTGGGTTTTCAGCTTCACACTCTGGGAACCTCAAGTGAACCTGTGTTCAGTCACATAGTCTTTGGGACCTGTTGTTCTCACTCACTTTGAGGTGATCCGCTTCTCACCACCTGGGTGGGACTTGGGCTTTAGGATGTTTCTATTCTGAGTGGCTTTCTGGGTTCCTGACCAGAGATGGACAAGACAAAGGCCCTAGCCTGGATTGGGTCTGAGGGGAGCTTCGTCCACAAGAGCCCTGATTCTAAAAGGGGAGATAATTGGATCGGATGGTCAGCGTGCGTGTGTGTGTGTGTGTGTGTGTGCACATAAACAATCCATATCCATGCTGCAGCCAGGGCAGGTCTTGGAATATGCCAATCTGGTGCTTTTGCTCTGGTAGCTTGTTGGGGGAACTCTTGGGGACAGTAGGAAATCCTTATGTTGTCCTACAAAGCTCATAGTGGTCTGGCCCTGCTGGCTCCCAGCTTCCTCTGAGGAGCTCTTTCTGGGTTACCTGCACTTCAGCCACTCTGGCGTTTCAGTTCCTGTCTCTCTCCTTCCAAGCTCACGTGGTTCTCTGCATCTTGAAGTACTCCCTTGTGCCCACATGCCCTTCAGCACCCCGGCTTCTCCTAGTTACCACAGATTCACCCTTCAGGGCCGACTCCCACACTGGACAGAGCCTCCTGGTAAAGTTCTAGAGCATTTATCATGATTTATGCTTATATATTTCTTTGATTTGGTCCTATGTGTCTATTTCTTTCTTCATAAATATCATGCAGGCATGGATCATATATGTTTTGTGCACCATTATAGTCTCTGTGCTCTAAAAGAGATTAGCACATAGTAGGTGCATGGTAAAGTTGGTGAGGCGTTTTGATAGCTCAAGCACGTAGCTTGTAGTCTGAACTTGGGGGTGAATTCCATTTCTGCATCTTGGCAAGTCACCTAACCTCTCTGGGTTGCAGTTTCCCAATCTGAAAAATGGGTATAACAAAACTGAGTGTCAGAGCAGGTGGGAGTACTTGGAAAGTACTGGATAAATAGCAGGTACCTGAGCCCTGGTAACTATCATAGTAGCATCTCTGACGCAAAGCCAGTGAGCACACTTGTTCATGGGCAGCTTGTGCTTCTGGTGACCAGCGACAGCTGGCTTCAAAGTCTGGGGTCAGGCTGGGCCACAGGTGGGAGTTCAGGGCCTCTCTGACCCAGGAGGTGAGAGTGACGTTGGAGCTGGGGGTTGAGGAGGTCACTGTGCCATTTGGCAGCGGCCACCAAGACCTTGGATGGAAGACGGCCCTGGGGCACCTCTAGTGTCTAGGCTTCTGCCAGGGCAGAAGAAGGGAGCAGCAGGGAGCCATGGGAACAGAGGAGGGCTGGGAAGCCAGGTGGTCCCAGGAAGCTGCAGGCTTGGCTGGCAGGCGGGAAAGGAGCTGATGAGAATGTCAGGGCTCTGGAGGGGATAAGGTTTCTGCCGCCTCCAGCTGCCCTAAGCTGCCTCTGCTGTTTTCCAGAGGGACCCAATTACACCCCCCTTGTGGAGCCAGAGCTGCCAGAGATCCTGCAGAGATAGGAGGCGGCTCTCAGCAGGGCAGCAGGGACCTTTTAAGCTCCCCTAACCATACACCTGTTCCTGATCATCTAGGATTTGGGGCCTGGTTCGGGGAAAATGTTAGGACTTCTGAACATGGTCCCTCAGATCTCCACAGAGCCTCGGGCTTTCAAAGTGCTCTCATAAGTACCGACTCATTTGATCTTCTTCACAGCTTGGGAGCTGCCTGGGAGGGTTTGTTGACTTCTTTGGACGGTGTCCCTGTGGTCAGAGAGAGGGAAGCTGGTTGGCTATAGTCACCTGGCAAGCAAGTGATCCAGGACTTCTGTCTCTGCAGAGCCTCATCGCTGTGCCACTCGATCGACCAATCAGCATACAGCAAGGCTCTCCATCTTGCCACAGGCCCCACCATGCCCTATTGTGTGCCACCAGGCATGCATCCCTCAGTGTTACCTGCTTGGTCCTTGAAATACTTGAGCAGCAGCCCCTGTACAGCATGCAGTGTGTGCCCAGCTTTGTCCTGGGTGCTGTGGAGGAAAAGAAAGGTGGAGTGTTCTTTGCCCCCCAGGAATAGGTGGCCAGACATGCCCTCTGAGAGAGCACCATATAATGTTGGGTATACTCTTGGGAGACCATGTGATGGCAGGCCTGAGGATACTGAGTTGGGCCTTGAGATGGGTCTCCACGGGGGGTTTGGTTAGGCTGAGGGAAGGAAAGGCATTCCAGTGAGAAGCTTGTACCCGCAAGTATAGGAGGCAAGAAGGGATTAGGGTTTCATAGGATGGAGAGAAGGCTTTTCTGTGTAGAGTGGAGGCAAGTTTGGATGTTATATGGCTTTGACTCCGTTCATACCACAAATATTTCTGGAGCCCTCCAACACGTAACTTCACCAGCTGGTACCCTGTGCGGACTTTCTGCCTCTGCCAGGCTCTTCTGGTTGCCCGCACTTGATTGTCACTCCTACCCTCTCCATCCATCCAAATCCTGCGTAGCCTTTTGTGGTCCACTGGAAATTTCAGCTCCTCTAGGAAGCCCTTTCTGACCTTGGCTGTAATCTCCTTTTCTCCTCTGAACTCCAGTTGTCCTGGTTCTTAACTGAGGGTGCCCAGGCCCCTTTCTAAAGTCAGTCTTATTGCCTCAGTTTGTAAGCTCCCCATGTTCTGGCAGGGGCCACAACTCCAGCCCCCTCTCTGCAAGTCCCAGCAGCCTCACAGGCAGTGGTAGACCATTGATAAAGCATCTGCTGTGGGCTAGGCAAGGGGCCAAGCCCTTCACATGAATTTCTTCATTTACTCCTCACAGCAAGCCCTGAATCTGACTAGCCCCGAGTGGAGAGGTGGCTTGAATAAGGGTCCTGCTCACAGGCACCCACAGTAAGAGATGTGAATGCAAGATAGTCTGGGCCTGGTGAGGTGGCTGGCCCCTTGCAGGTGCCTTCTAGCACACCCTTCCCGTTTGTCCATTTTTTCTTTTGCATGCTGATGGGGTGTGTGTGTGTGTGTAAGGGGAGGGATTTCCTATAAACCCATCTCTGCCTTTAATCAATTTTCACTTGGAAAGTGAGCCTGGATGGCCCTGGTTTGAGATGGTACTCACCTCTGGGAGTCAAAATAAACCCATCTGGGGGTGATGATGAGGGGACTGTGGAGATCCTTCACCAACCCCAGATGCTCACAGCTCAGCCCACTGAGGCCCTGAGGCCCCCATCCTCCTGCCCAGGAGGGATGGACCAGCCTAGAGGCAGGCAGCAGAACAGGAATGCAGCCTTCTGGCTGGCTCCTGACAGGGCATCTCTGGGAGGCCCCCCAGCTCTTCCAGGCTGCTGCTCTGCTGGGGAAGCCGGGGATTAGGAGCCTAATTCCGCAGAGAATCCTGTTTTTCTTAGCTTCACACGCATTGCTCTTTAGGAAAGGCCCCTCATCTAATTAGCCTGAGTCAACAGCTCCATTTATTTGGACACGTGATGTTATGAAATGGGCTGCTGCTGGGGTGTTTTTGTACTGCATATCTGGGCTGCCCCTCCAGGATGGCATCAGGAGGGAGGCGCCATGGGCCACCGGGCCAGGGTGAGTCCAGCCTGAGAGGGGATGCAGCAGAGGCCGGAAGCGAGGCCGCAGGTCTGCTAGCCAGGCGGGAACTTCTCACTCTCGGATTTCATAACAAGAAAGTGACCCATGGAGTGTCCACATATCCAGCTTCCTCTCCCGTTGGTGTTTCTGAACCAAAATAAAAAAGAGATTAGGGGCCCTTTGACTGAAACTCCTTCCTCTGTCCCTGGTCAGAATCAAAAGGGACTTCTACAAGGGGCTTTTAATGGTGACAGGCCCTTTACCACATCCATAAGTACCCAGGACTTTTGGAGAAAAAAATGTGTAACAATAGTTACTATTTATTAAGCATTTACTATGTGTGTGCAGGGTTCTAATCATATTATAAAATAAATCACACACACACGCACACACACTTTTTTCCCTCTCTCCCTGTCCCTTCCACTGTTCTCCTTATCTGCCTGGTGAAAGTGTAAACCCTCCTCTTTCTCTCCTGCATTCAATCCCTTCCCAGTCTCTCTTCCCCGTACCTTGAATGGCATTTAGCCTTCTAGATTCTTTTGTATGCATTTACATACATATGTATCATATGTAATTTCTAACTCTAAAGACAACCCTTTAAGGAAAGGAAACTACTGCTATCCTTGTTTCACGGATGAGAAAGCTGAGGTAAGAGAGGCTAAGCAACGTGCTCAAGGTCACACAGCCAGGAAGGAGCAGAGGTGGGCTTTAAATCCAGGCCTGTCAGACTCCAGAGAACGACAGGAACACTTTTCCTCTGGCAGCACACTGATTCCTGGCAGGTCGCAGACTTTGGTCTTAGTGAATTATAGTGTGCTTCTTACCTGTTCTTCCTGCCCCCCTCTTCTCCATGCTGTTATTATTTTTGCCAAATGGGTCAGTCATGGTGGGCATTTGATACATTGGGTCACATGGAAGTCACCCTTGCTGCCTCCTTCTTGTCCCCTGAATACCCGCCAACCTAACTGTTTTACCTGGACCACTTACTGCTTTGTGCATACCAGAGCCAAATGGAAATAAGAAGCATTGCCACCCTTTCCCCAGAGGATGGTTGATCTACATGCACATAGCTCAGACCACAGAGCACTCGGGACTGAGTGTTAATCTTTGGACAAGCAGAACATTGTTGTGAACAGCAGCAGTTCAGCAGAGTTTCAGCGCTCTTACCGCACGTGGGGAGTCTGGGAGAGCAGCTGGTCATTGCCTGCTCCTGCCTGGGAGGTGAGCTCAGTGGGAGGAAAAGTCTCCTACATGTTTTCCTATCTTTTTTTTTTTTTTTTTTTTTGATGGGGGAGGATGCAAGTGAGTGAGGGGCAAAGAGAAAGAGAGGGAGAGAGAAAGAGAGACAGAGAGAAGCCAGGTGCACCCGAAGCAGCGCTCACCTGAAGCGGGACTTGAGCTCACGAACCGTGAGATCATGACCTGAGCCGAAGTCAGATGCTCAACAACTGAGCCACGCAGGCGCCCTGTTTTCCTCTTTCTCATGGGGTTTGTGGCCAGGAACTGCTGTGTGTGTAAGATACTGAAACAAACTCTTAAAATTGATGTGGGCTGGAAAAGCAGAGGACAGGGAGAGGCAGGAATCAAAGAGACATTATTTGATGGATTAAAAAAAAAAACAAATTTGAGTGCTGGGCCTGGAAGCTTCTGAAAAAAGCAATGGGACCTTTTTTTCCTGTTGAACTTTCAAACCTTTACTGACCCTGCACTTTGTGCTCTGGAGTTTATCAGGGACACCGGGGGCCAGGAGTGTAGCATGACTAAAGTTACTAGGACAAAGCTGGAGGCAGGTCAGCCCTCCACAGGGGAGTCCCAAGGGCCTGCAGGCAGCCACTGCCACCAAGAACTTCTAAGGCCAAGAAAGGGAAGCCTTGAAGCCAAACATCCCTGCACGGTCCCAGGCAAATGTGTTCCTCATCAAGGCAGATACAAACAAAGTTTATTAAAAAGCCTTCTAAAGGACATTCCAAATCACCAGCAGGCCCCTGTGAGGTGACCGTCCATCCTCCTGCAGACTCTCATTCCAACCTCATTGGAGCTTTTCAAACACCAAGTCACCACGATGTCCAGGAACGAAAATAAACAGGGGGCTCCAGTGGACAGCCCTGCAGCTCATGGTGACCCGGCTCTCAGTGCAGGTCTGCACTTTTTGACACCACAGCCGGCGGGGTTGATAGGAATGACCCGGGCACCGAATACACACAGGGCAGTGAGGCCTCTTGGCCTGTGGGGTGGGCACTCCCCGACCTGTCCTAATGGCAGCCCACCAGGCAGAGGAAGGGCCCCTGCGGTTGCAAGAATGGCGGCTTGGTACAGTGGCGTGGGCTCTGGACTAGGAAAGTCATGTATGTGCCTTTTGCTTTCTGGAAAGAGAGGAGACCTCTGCCTCCAGGTAACAGGAAATTTCCTCATCTTGCAAAATTGTTGATTTTCCCAATAGATGGGAGTGGGGCTGCTTTCACTAAAGTAGGGGCTGCAGGTCTCAGAGCCGGTTTTCCCACAGCATGGCAGGGTACCCCACAGAAACCTGGGCCCTGCGGAGCACAGTTTAACAACGCCCCTCCTGGTATGTAAGCTAAAATTCTGTAATTTTACAATGATCTGAATAGACACATGGACAAATAAGCAAGTTGTGAATCCTAGTCTATTGCAGTTGTAGTATAGGAGATAGGGGAGGGGCGCCTGGGTGGCTCAGTCAGTTGAGTGTCTGATTCTTGATTTTGGCTCAGGTCATGATCTCACGGTTTGGGGTTCATGAGTTCAAGCCCCACGTCTGGCTCTGCGCTGACAGCCCAGAGCCTGCTTGGGATTCTCCCTCTCTCCCTCTCTCTCTGCCCCTCCCCCACTCATGCACTGTGTCTCTCTCTCAAAATAAATAAATAAACTCAAAAAAATTATTAAAAAAAAAGAGGGGAGAACTCTGTCTCTAGAGTCAGATTAGGTCTGCACTGCCATCACCTACTTGTGTCACTTGGTCAACTGCATTGCCTAAACTCCCAGAACCTAGTGATAAGAGGGGATCATAGTAGTTGCTTCATGCTGTTTATGTGAGCATCTGTGCTAAAGTCTAAACCATTAGCGAAGAGTCAGACATGTAGTTGGTACCTAATAAGTGGTAGCTATTGTTATTTTTATTTCTTGGGCCCTATGGTCCTAGCACTGTTCAACATTTTGGAGAAACCAGGGGGTATCCAGAGAATAAAGAAGGGGAGGAAGAAGAGAAAAAGAGTCGTGGAAGGTAGGAAGAACTTTGCTACTGATAAAATTATACCTGTAATGATTTATTGAGAGCTTTCTATGAGTGTGTACTATGTATGGAGATTATAGTAAGTCCCTTCTATGACAAGAGCACATTGCAGGTTGCTGTATGGTTGTTGTTGTTTTTCTTTCTCACAGGGGAGGAATGAGGCTCAGAAAGCTTCAGTGATTGCCCAAATCCCAAGGTCTATGCTACAGATACAGATGAATGTTTGTGTCCCCTCCCGATTCATATGTTGAAAACCTAATGCCCAGTGTGATGGCATGAGAAGGTGGGGCTTTTGGGACATGATTGGGTCATGGGGCAGAACGACCCCTTGCCCCTTTACCACATGAGGACATAGTAAGAAGGAATGTTACGAATCAGGAAGAGGGCTTACACCAGACACCAGATTTGCTGACATCTTGATCTCGGACTTTCTAGTCTCCAGAACTGTGAGAAATATTTGTTGTTTATAAGGTACCCAGTTTATGGTATTTGGTGATAGCAGCCTGAACAGCCTATATAAGAGAGGGACCTAGGCTGTTTGATTCCTAATTCGGATTCTCAGCCTCTAAGGGTTATAGATCCCAGATTCTGAGACAAAGGAGTGTCTTTCTCCTGCCACAGATAATCGTTGTCTTGAAACACAGGAATCCAACCAGAGCTGCCAAGTGCAGTGCTTGAGAAACCCTTACTGTCATGGTGTCATGTACAAGGCCAGGGAATGATTTCACCGGTTTCGGCAACCCTAGCTTTCTGGTTCTAAACTAGTGATTCTCACCCCCCCTGGCTGCACATTAACATCACCCGGGGAGCTTTGAAAAATCCATACTGCATGAGGCCACCCAGACCAATTACATCAGTGTCTGTGGGTGGGGCCAGACATCAGTATCCTGTTAAGCTCCCTGGTGATTCCAGAGAGCATCCAGGCCTGAGAACCTCTCTGAAGGGCCATAGCAGGGTTTGAAGCCCTTGTT
Organism: Lynx canadensis; assembly: GCF_007474595.2. NCBI lineage: Eukaryota > Metazoa > Chordata > Mammalia > Carnivora > Felidae > Lynx > Lynx canadensis. The sequence goes on from NC_044311.2 coordinate 34,528,486, forward strand.
CCCTTCCACTGAGGGGCTGGGGCTGGGAGCTGGGAGTAGAAGAGGTTTTGAGGCAGGGATGGGGCATGGGAGGGAGGTAGTAAAGGGGAGGGATCAAAGGCTGACAAAGAATGAATGCAGTGTGGGTACGGAGGCTCAGAAAGGTTAAGTAACTGGACTCAGGGTGCACACGGGGAAAATGGCAGAGGTGGAAATCACACCGCTGAAGGGGTGGCAAAATGATAGGAATCTCTTGTTACTGGGGAGATCCCAAGGGTTGCTCAGTGCTAGAACTCCCCGAGACCTACTTCTGCATCCAGTTCTTTCAACAGTTCATCCTTTCCTCCCAGTCAGCCTCTTCCAGGCCCAAGGGCCTGGTCATCTGACTCCCAAATGTCTATTTTCAGACCAGAGTGTTCCTTGGACCTTCAAACCTATAATGCAGTAAGACATCTCTTTTAGATGATTTTAAGGCACCCAGGATTTTACATGCCCAAGACGAAACTCATAACCACCTGTGCTCCCAGCCTGGTTCTTATTCAGGGTTCCAAGCCCAGTGAATGGCACCAGCATCATGCTGTACTGTTCGCTCATTCCCCACCCATGTGTCTCACCAGTGTTCTCCCTCCAACTTTCAAAGTACCTGTATGTCCTGTCTTCTCTCCATCTCTGTTGCCACCCCTTTAGCCAAGCCACCATCCTCTTTGGTAATTTAATTCTTTTTCTTTTGGTAATTTATTCTTGCTTAAATGATTATTTATGTCTGCCTCCTCCACTAGCTCATACCCTGTGTAAGGGCAGGGACTAGTTTTTTTTTTTTTTTTTAATGACTTTTGTATCCCCAGGACCTAGCACCTTACCTGGTCCTCAATAAACATTTGTTGAATACCCAAGTGAGTGAATAACTTTATTTTGAACTTTGAACTCATTCTGGGGGCTGTCACTTTATGATGGCTGTTTCATTAGAGCTTGCTGCTTTTCAGGCTAAAAGCAGGGTTCATATGTTTGGATGACGCTGCATTCCATGAAGTCTAGGGGCCAAGAGGTCTTGTCTATGGAGGCTTCACAGAGAGTCTGAGGGGACCACGTGCTCTGAGATGAGCCATAGCCACACCACAGGGCAGGTGAACACACACACGCTTGTATCCATCCTTGGTTAACTCTGGCCTGCTTACTCCACAGACATTATCTTTATTTGGAGAATCAATTATGAAATCTATCCCTCACTATTTCTCCAATAATGTAGCTAATAAAAAGAAAAGCTATTTTGACGGTGTCTGGTTTTCCGCTAAAAGGAGGGTCAAAACAGCAATTTTATCAGTTGCCCTTTGAAAGTGCTTCTCTTAGTCACGGCAGTTCACAGGGGGAAACACAATGATTCCAACCCCATTCTTAATATTGGTTCCTGCCTGAGGTGACAGATTATGTTACCTCTGGACCAGGACATCTGTGGGTAGACATCAAGGTCAAGTTAAGGTTACACCATGCTGGCTCTGTCATCAGAACATGGCCCAGCTCTCCCCCACTGTCTGATATAGTGAAGCACCAGTCAAAATAGCACGTCTCCGGGATTCTGGCAGAAGTGGGCCATGGGAAGTAGCTCCAGGCCTTGGGGTCTTGGTGCAAGCTCCTCTTTCAGAACCTCCTCATTTTAGATTCTTCTCCAAAAAAAAAAAAAAAATGTCCCAGCTTCGTGGTGTCAACTTTGACTGTTATTCTTGCCCCCAGTAGATGGAAAAGCCCGTAAGGGCAGTGACCATGGTCTTTCCACTCCCCACCCTCACTGTCTGAACATTTATGGTGCTTAGGATGTCCTTGGGTGGTGGGAGAGATAAAGCCATGAAATTGTCAGAAATTAAGTACTAGAGTCAGAGATGAAGTCTGCCTCCTGGACCTGCCACTTCCTGGCTGAGAGCTTTGGGCAAGTTATTTAACATCACTGAGCCCCAGTTTTCTCAACCTAAAGATGGAGACCATAATAGTAGTTATGCTACTTGCATAAGTTTTTTGAGGAGCATTCAATGAGATAATGCATATACAGCACAATAAATGCCAGTTCGTAGAATGAATAAGGGTAGAGAGGCCCCTTCTTGGATCAGGAGGTCAGAGGAGATGCTGGCACACGCTGGAACCCATTGGAGGTGGAGTCTCAGGCCTTCTAAGTTCACCACTCCTTTAGATCTGATTTCCAAAAATAGAAAATAGAGACTACTGCCTTTTACTGCCAAGGCCTGGATTTAGAAACTGTTTCTTTTGCAGATTAAATGTCATCAGAAGACGTAAAACAGATTGCAGTGTCCCTAGCAAGCAGCTTCCTTATATGCATGTGTCACAGACACAGTTAATTTTATTTGTTCTTTTCACTAACTCTTTTTATTTAAGCATATATTTTGGGGACACTTAATCCATCAAAGAAGCATTTAAAAGAAACTCATCAATTGTTCTTGGGCACCAAAGAGTAAATAAAAGCACAATGCCTCACTTTCTTAGGTTAAAACTCCAACCACCTTGCTTTGATATGCTAACAACCCCTAATGAAGGTCAGGAAAGCAGTAATTGCCTCAGCAAGAGCTTTAAAGAGGTTCTGTGCATCACCAGGGCCTCCAGGCACTGGTGTGAACAAGGCTGAGAGAGACCCCGTCTGACAGAGAGCCCACGGTGTGGGGTATGGAGTGGCTTAGAGGAGTTCTTCTAACTTATGGCTACTTCTTAGGCTGCCATCTTGTGGCAGCTGCTCTGAGGTGAGTCTGCCTGTGGGTACTGGGTTTGCTAACTTCTCCAAAGACACGCTCCCCTGTGATTTATATAGTTCTTGCATACATTTGCAAATGGAACTCTCGGGTCCTAACTCCAGCTGTAGGAAAAAGTGAAACAAACAAGATGATCTGAGAAGGGGATCTTCTCCAAGTGGAACATCCAGACCAGCACTGGGTGGCAGGTGTCTAGGTGATATACATCCAGGGCAGTGTGGTGCCAGGGCAATAATGGTAAGAGCTACCATTTATTGAGCATTTACTATGTGCCAAATCTGGCTTAGCACTTCCCTATGTTATTTCATTTGATACTAACAACAATCCTCTGAGCTAAGCCCTGCTATCTCCCCATTTTATAGATGAAGAAATCAAGGCATGGGGAGGTTAAGGCACTTGCCAAAAGTTACAGAGCTAGTGTGTGGTAGAGTTGGGACTCAAAAGACTTTCTTTTTTTAAATTTTTACTTTAGAGAGAGGGAACATGCAAGTAGGGGAGAGAGGTAGAGGGAGAAAGAGAGAATCTTAAGCTGGCTCCATGCTCAGTGTGGAGCCTGACACTGGGCGCAATCCCATAACTCTGGGGTCATGATATGAGCCGAAATCAAGAGTTGGACGCGCACCCAACTGAGCCACCCATGTGCCCCAAGAGAAGCTCTTTCTGACCCCAAAGCATATACTCTAAACCCCCCTGTACAGTTGTGGGGGGGGCGGCTATAGAGCCACAAAGACCTGGGAGCCTGTCCTGGCTCAGCCACTTGGGTAATGTGAACTTGGCTTAGTCACTTAGCCTCTGCCTGTCTCTTCCTCTGCAAAATGGAGCTTCCTCATAGGTTAATTGCAAGGATTAATATGGGATAAGTGATATAGTTAGCATGGTGCCTGGCACAGGTGAGAGCTCAGTAATGTGGGTTTCTTCCTTCTGCCCTTGGACAGGGAGAAATGGGAGGGACATCTCCCTAGCCAGTCCTCTTACCATTTTCACCTCCTCTGCCTCCCCTGGGCTGCTCAGGACTCTTTTCACCAACACCGGAAAGTCTTTGATTCCTTACTGATCCATTTCTCAGTTTAATTGTCTTGGCTGCGTGGGAAAGACAGCACTGGATAGCGCGAAGAGCATTTGGCTAGAATTTTGGAGACCTGGCTTCTTAGTTCAGCCCCTGGTCTGAGACTTGGACAACTTTTGTGTCTCTGGGCCTCAGTTTCCCTATCAATGAAATGTAGGAGTGATGTGCCTGTGCAGTCCATGTACAGTTAGTTACTCCCTAGTTCTGCACCCACGGTACATATGATTAAACAATTGAAGCATCTTTGTCAGTGATCCTGGATGTGGCTGCAGAGCCTCCCCCCGCCCTCACAGTAGAGGCACAGTTAGATTCAAAATTATAATTACAGCCTTTTGATATTCCCAAACAATTCGTCATCTGCTAAGGGTCCTTCTGGTTCTGATGACGCCACCTGAGTCTTTAACACCGTGAGGGGCTATGCAAGAGAGCATGCACCTGAAATGAGGAGAGTGGATTCTAGCTTTGGCCACATTGCCTAGCAGCTGTGTGACCTTGGCACATTGCTTATACCCTCTGAACCCTGCTTTCTAATTTGTAAAAAGAAAGTCCTACCATATGCTCTGGCTGTTGACTTTGTTATGAGTTTGAAATCACTGTAACCTCCCTGAAAGAAGGCCCTGGATCTCTGTCAGCGCTGTGCCCCCTGTGCCTGGAACAGAGTCCTGTCAGGAGCAGGCTTCCCATGAATTTTTGTTGAATAGAAACACGCTAAAATATGAAACCTATAGAAATGGAAGAAACTACACCCTGGTGAAATACATTTCTAGAGAAGCAACTCTCAGTCTTGTGGAGCATGAGGCTGATCAGGTAGCCCTTTCAACATGCAGATTCCTGGGCCCTACCACAAGAAACTGTTCCAGGATGCCTGCGGTGGGACGCAGGAATCCACAGGTTTAACAAGATGTCCTGGGAATTCTGCTGCAGGTGGTCTGGTGCCCACTCAGTGATAAATATAGCTCTGGAGTTGGGAGGCTCAGAGTGGAAATTAAAAAAACAGAGAGAGGCCTTGGTTTGCTTCCAGTTGTTCTCTGGGAGTTGAGTTCCACCTTGGAGGTCCCAGAGCTCCAGCATCTGTTAGGGAGTCACCCGGAAGGACAGTTCCGTCCACCCATCATGGCTGCCACAGAGGCTCGATGCTCAGCTGACTGATGCTCTTAGGTTTCTGTGCCCTGACCTGGGAAGCCCACAGAGAAAGCAGCCAGGTCAGGGGCAGTTTCCCTTTTATCTCAAGTAAAAGGGGAGTGGTGGGAATCTAGGCTGCCAGTGCTGTCCATCACCAATTATTCTGTGTGGGTCATATGTTGCTCTCCCCAACGCCATCCATAGCCTCAGGTCAGGATCCTCCAGGAAGGGCAGGTTGGCTGGGACTCAGCCACGGTACTCTGGTTGAGGTGATGGTGGTGATGTGTGTGTGTGTGTGTGTGTGTGTGTGTGTGTGTGACAGAGAGAGAGAGAGAGAGAGAGAGAGAGAGAGAGAGAGAGAGACCTGGTGTTGGCTGCCTACTAGTTTCCCAAACAACTGAGTGGAAAGTGAAAAACAGTTAAATATTTGGGATTTTTTTCCTGCCTGTTGCTAAACTTAGAGATCTTTGCAAACATTCATGCAAATATTTCATCCTTAGGTTTCAGGGTGGTAATGCAACTTGCAAGTAGATGACTGATGAAGACATATTTTTGGATGATATTTTTGGATTTAGGATTTCACAGTCCTATTCATCATTGTTGTCATCATCATCATTCAGACTGAATTCATGAATTATTAAGAGATAGTTGGATTTTGAGCTCTTGTTAAAAATTCAAAATAAATTCAATTAAAAAATTATGATTCTTTCCTTTTCCTCCTAGAGCCTTTTCCCCACAGCTCACAAGTTCTGTTAACTACATGGGCTTCTTATAAGGATTAAACAAGTTAATATGTGAAATGGGCTTGCAACAGTGCCTAGTAAATTCTCATAAAATGATGTCCATTTTTCTTCACTACTACTGCAACTACTGATACAATACTATTTAATATAAATCCAACCAGAGCAACCCCTTAATTATTCCAAACCAATAGGGAATTGGGATTCTCCAACCAATGGGATGTCTGGCAGACATTAACTTCTCAGTCAGCTGAACTCTTATACTTTATTTATTTGTTTGTTAATTTTTTTAATTTTTTTTAACGTTTTATTTATTTTTGAGACAGAGAGAGACAGAGCATGAACGGGGGAGGGGCAGAGAGAGAGGGAGACACAGAATCGGAAGCAGGCTCCAGGCTCTGAGCCATCAGCCCAGAGCCCAACGCGGGGCTCGAACTCATGGACCGTGAGATTGTGACCTGAGCTGAAGTCGGACACTTAACTGACTGAGCCACCCAGGTGCCCCTGTTTGTTTATTTTTGAGAGAGAGAGAGAGAGAGAGAGAGAGAGAGAGACAGAGAGAGACAGAGTGTGAGTGGGGGAGGGGCAGAGAGAGAGAGAGAGGGAGACACAGAATCCAAAGCAGGCTCCAGGCTCTGAGCTGTCAGCACAGAGCCCAACGCAGGGCCCAAACTCAGAGTGACATCATGACCTGAGTGGAAGTCTGCTGCTTAACCGACTGAGCCACCCAGGTGCCCCTGAATTCTTATACTTTAAAAGAGAAGGTCTTTGTACCATTAGTCACCTGGGGCTATGGAAACATGGAAGCCATCCTGGACTCTTTGCTTTTATAAATAAACTAGATGGGCACAGCCTAATTTTTCCCTGGTTTGCTGGGCTCAGAATGCAAAACACCAGCTGGTGATTGTCAGGCCTTTGACGGTCCACAGCAAGTACTTCTTGAGTTCTTTTTCTCCTTGTTTTTTTATGGTGCCCCCTCCCCATTCCGATATTCAACTGTCTCTGCTTCAGGGCCTCTTCTCTCCTCTCCCTTCTATCTTGCTGCACCAAATCTGCCAGGCCTTACGGACGAGTAAGACAGACAATGATGCTAAATGTCTGTGAAACATAAGAATATCTCCAGTGCCAGAAGGCTGCTTTTACTGAAGCCTAGGTTGTTAGTGATGTCCCGGAGAGTTATAATTGTCATGCCAAAAGCTTCTAGAGAAGCACAGTGTTTGTTATCTGGACATTACATCCTGGTGGGACCTGGAAGACCCTCCGAATCCAGGGTAAGAACCAGTTATGCTCAGCCATTCCGGATTCAATACCTGGCCCGGTCAGAGTCTCCAACCAGCCTCCTTGCTTGGGTTCCCTATTGTCCTAGCTTGCTCAGCTTGTCCCAGAAGTGAAAACAGATGGCCAGGGAGGGTAGTACGGGAGACCCACAAAAAGACCCCAGGGAAAACTGAGCTCCTGGTCCCACCCACTGCCCCAAACTGCTTCTGAATCGGTTCATCCATGAACAAACCCAAAAATTCCTTTTATCTCCCAATCACCAAGAATCCGATCCTTTATTTAGTCCCGAAACTCGGAAACTAATCTTTTATTTATCTCTACTGTAATCCCACTTCAAGCTGTGTATGGAATATACCGCTTGGGAACAAACCTCTAGGATTTCAGAAGGACCCTCAGTCAGGGCAGCGCAAGGGCTTATGAAGGAAAGTAAAACCAGGGCCAGGATGTTTTGGTTCCATGTGCGAATTGGAGGAAGAACGCTGGGCTCATTTGGGCTTGTGTGATGGAGAATGAGCCACAGGCAACTCCCTAATCACCAAACCACAGTAGAAGGCGGGAAAATGGGCGGCATGATGTCAGGCCCCAGCAAGGCAAGTTGGTTAAAATAGTTTCCCAGCTCTGCACTCAAGCCAGGTCAAAGAATCCCTGACAGGCTGCTCTGCGCTCAAGCCAGGTCAAAGAATCCCTGACAGGCTGCTTGGAGCATGCCAAGTGGCTGAGCGGCTGTCAGCCTGGTTTCTTCCTCTGTGCTTCTGGGGGCAAACTGCCTGACTGGTGACAGGGGTGCCACTCCCCCACCCCCCCACCCCCCATCCATCCTCTGCAGGCCTCCTTCTATCAGGGCCCTGAGAGGACCTCCTCTGCCTTCTTTCACTCGTTTTTGCATTCGACAAGTACTTCCCGAGTGCCTACCATGTGCCAGACCCAAGGCTGGGGGTGGCCATTCAGTGGGACAGGGCACTGTCCCTGCCCTCACAGAGTGAATAGACCCTATGGGGAAAGCAATCAGATGCTGAACGTTTAATGAAAACTCTGATGGAAGGAGGGGGAGGGGCCACGCTGGGGTTTAGCAGTTCATAATGGGGGAAGGATGTTAGCACAGGCCGTCAGAAGCAGTTAGCTGACTGTGGGAGGATGAGCAAGAGTTAGTAAAGTGCAGAGTTGGGGCGTCAAGGGGTGTCTTCCCACTTGCTCTGGCTTTCTGGCTTCTTCATGCGTCCCTCTAAACCTTAGCTCCTGACTCAGGCCTCTGGGGAACTTAGCATGGCTGCAGAACTTCATTTCTGGACCTGCCTCTGGGCCCCAGACTCTGGCCTCTGCCCCCAGAACCAGCCAGCTGGCGTGTCCCTTCCCAAGCCCTTCTGGGGAGGCAGCTGCCCAGTCTTGGTCCTTCTTTCACCAACTCACTCTTTTATATACTCACACATCATTGATCCACATGCCGAGTCAGCCCGATTCCACGGGGCTTTCCCAGCACCTGCTGGCCCCACAGGGGAGGCCGCTCATTTTGTTCATGTATCCTCTCCCTTGAAGTTTGCTTCTTCACTTCGCCAACATTCCCACCACCGGGAACAGGCCTTGTGCTGGGCTCCGGCTGAAAGCTAGAGTGGAGCCCAGAAAAGGGCCACAGGGGTGAGGTTCAGGGAAGGCTTCCTATGAGAGGCAGGCTGAGTGGGAGTTGGCCAGGTGAGATTGGCCTTCTTTCCCATATTCTACCTCTTTTCCTCTTTCCCGTACTTTTTTCACCCTCTACTCTGGCCCGTCATGGATGTTTCCTGGCTTTTGCCTGAAGGAATCTAGCCTGATGCCTGCCTCTTTGAGAGTTGGGGATAATGAAGTCCCAAGACCAGGAGGGATTTGCACAGTCAGGCCGCTCAAGGAAACCAGATGACTAGTAACTTGTATCGTTCCAGAGTCCGTGTGCCTAAGACTCCCTCCCTCCCAGATGTGAAGGCTTTCTTTAAAGCTTGCAGCAGTTCTCTCCTCTGAGTGCTACCCGGCTCTTCCCCTTCATCATTGCCTGATTCTCCCAGGGAGGGATTTTTAGAAGTCTCAGTGCTTTCCTGCTTTTGGACAGGGCAGCCTCATGAGACTATCCAGGGAGGGCCCTCTGGGCTGCTGTCCTTCTAGATCTCTCCTGAAAGAGGGAAGCTTCACTGGTAAAAGCTGTGAGACTTTGGGCACCCCATTTTAATATCCTATGAGCCCCAGTTTTCTTATCTGTAAAATGAGGATAACAATAGGGCTAGTAGCAGCTTGAATGAAATCATGTTTGAGAAATGTCCGTACATAGCACATGCCCAACATCAGCTGCTATTATTTCAGTTCCCTGTTCAGACTTGCCCCAGATAGTCATGGTCAGTGGTCAGGGAAGGCATGGAAGCTTCTGGAATGCTGTGTCCAGAGGTCTGTGGGGGAGGGGAGGGGAGGGAGAGGAAGGGAGGCCAGGCCTCTGACAAGGCCTCTGGGAAAGTGAGTCTCTCTTGCCTACCTGAGTTTGATGGACAGGTTAGTGGAGGATGGGACTGAAATTAGAGGGCCGCAGGATAATAAGAAACAATGTCCTGGACCCTTTGCCAATCTGACAGGAAAAGGAAGAAACCTGTGGGAAATGTCCAAAGGCCCCTACTAATGAGCACGACAGGGACTGTTGGTTCAGTTGTTTATTCTTGCCTGTGTTTTCAGGGGTCTCTGTGCAGGCTTAGCTTGGGGGCTTTAAGCCTGTGACAGCCTCAGCTTGATGAGTGGATTTAAAAGGAACCCAGCTCAGAACAGAGTTCATATTAGAGCCAGAGTTCATGTTAAGTCTCTGCGGAGCAGGGGGCAAATGATTCCTTGCGTGGATTTCTCTAGGCACACACACCAGCTGATGGATCCCTCCAGAGAAACACACTATAATATCTCATTAGAGCAAAGAAAACTGAGACACAGACAGTTTGAGTGACAATAAATCCGTTATAGAGCAGCTTGGACTAGAAGTCTGTGGACTCATCTTTTCTTCCTTTCTTTTCTTTTTGGTAAGAAATTAGATTTTTATTCTAAAAACACTGAGGAACCATTATTGTAAGCTGAAGAGTGAGATGGTCCAATATACATTTAAAAAATGATAGCTGTATTGAAATATAATTCACCCTTTTATTTCTGCCTTGGCTGACTATAATTCTCTAAAGCTGCCTTTCCTTCCTTCCTTCCTTCCTTCCTTCCTTCCTTCCTTCCTTCCTTCCTTCCTTTATTTTCTTTTTCTTCCTCTCTTTCTTTCTTTCTTTCTTTCTTTCTTTCTTTCTTTCTTTTCTTTCTTCATTTTTTTCCCCACAAAATAGAGTTTGCTTCTCATACCCCTCACCAAAACAGTGCACTTTTTGTAAAGCTTATGTTCAAACCTTTCTAAGACTATTTGTTTGATAGGAATATCATTTGGAATACTTTTTCAATTAAATAAACTTTTAGATATAAGCCTTGCTATACGTCCCTATTCCCCCCATCATCATCTTGCATTCCATCAGGTCAAAAGAACCTATGGTTCTTTCTTCATGAAGCAGATTATCTTTAAAGAAAAATAAAAGTGAGTGAGGTGAAGGGAAAAAATATTTAAAAGAGTTATATTCTTTTCAACATTATTGTATGCTTTTTCATCAGACATTTGAAAATGAGATTTTAAGAACTATGCTAATTTGAAGAAAGCCATACAATTGATTCTTTAGTTCTTATAAAAATATAGTATTTTAACAACGTTGTCTGTGTGTGTGTGTGCATGTGTGATTGTCATGCCCAGAAAGCATTCTTCGTCCAAAGAAAGTACAATAGGTTCTTTTTCTTAAAAAATTAATTTTTATTTATTTATTTCATTTTTTAAATATGAAATTTATTGTCAAATTGGTTTCCATACAACACCCAGTGTTCATCCCAACAGGTGCCCTCCTTAATGCCCATCACCAACTTTCCCCTCCCTCCCACTCCCCATCAACCCTCAGTTTATTCCCAGTCTTTAAGAGTCTCTTATGGTTTGCTTCCCTCACTCTCTTTTTTTTTCCCCTTCCCTTCCCCCATGGTCTTCTCTTAAGTTACTTAGGATCCACATTAGAGTGAAAACATATGGTATCTGTCTTTCTCTGTATGACTTGTTTCACTTAGCATAACACTCTCCAGTTCCATCCACGTTGCTACAAAGGGCCATATTTCATCCTTTCTCATTGCCATGTACTACTCCATTGTGTATATAAACCACAATTTCTTTATCCATTCATCAGTTGATGGACATTTAGGCTCTTCCCATAATTTGGCTATTGTTGAGAGTGCTGCTATAAACATTGGGGTCCAAGTGCCCCTATGCATCAGCACTTCCGTATCTCTTGGGTAAATTCCTAGCAGTGCTATTGCTGGGTCATAGGGTAGATCTATTTTTAATTTTTTGAGGAACCTCTACACTGTTTTCCAGAGTGACTGCACCAGTTTGCATTCCCACCAACAGTGCAAGAGGGTTCCCGTTTCCCCACATCCTCTCCAGCACCTATAGTCTCCTGATTTGTTCATTTTAGCCACTCTGACAGGTGTGAGGTGATATCTGAGTGTGGTTTTGATTTGTATTCCCTGATGAGGAGCGACATTGAGCATCTTTTCATGTGCCTGTTGGCCATCTGGATGTCTTCTTTAGAGAAGTGTCTATTCATGTCTTCTGCCCATTTCTTCACTGGATTATTTGTTTTTCGGGTGTGGAGTTTGGTGAGTTCTTTATAGATTTTGGATACTAGTCCTTTGTCCAATATGTCCCTTACCCATTTAGCCCACCCCCCCAATCCCTCCAGCAACCATCTGTTTGTTCTCTATATTTAAGAATCTCTTATGTTTTGTCCCCCTCCTGTTTTTATATTATTTTTGCTTCCTTTCACTTATGTTCATCCATTTTGTATCTTAAATTCCTCATATTAGTGAAGTTATATGATATTTGTATTTCCCTGACTAATTTCACTTAGCATAATACCCTCTAGTTCCATCCACGTAGTTGTAAATGGCAAAATTTCATTCTTTTTGATTGCTGAGTAATACTCCATTGTATACATATACCACATCTTTTTTATCCATTCATCTGTTAATGGACATTTGGGCTCTTTTCATACTTTGGCTATTGTCAATAGCATTGCTATAAACATTGGGGTGCATGTGCCCCTCCAAAACAGCACACCTGTATCCCTTAGATAAATAGCTAGTAGTGCAATTGCTGGGTTGTATGGTAGTTCTATTTTTAATTTTTTGAGGAACCTCCATACTGTTTTCCAGAGTGGCTGCACCAGTTTGTGTTCCCACCAGCAGTTCAAAAGAAATCCTCTTTCTCCATATCCTCACCAACATCTTTTGTTGCCTGAGTTGTTAATGTTAGCCATTTGACAGGTGTGAGGTGGTATCTCATTGTGGTTTTGATTTGTATTTCCCTGATGATGAGTGATGTTGAACATTTTTTCATGTGTCTGCTAGCCATCTGTATGTCTTCTTTGGAGAAGTGTCTATTCATGTCTTTTGCCCATTTATTCACTGGATTATTTGGTTTTTTGGTGTTGAATTTGATAAGTTCTTTATAGATTTTGGATACTAACCCTTTATCTGATATGTTGTTTGCAAATATCTTCTCCCATTCTTTTGGTTGCTTTTTAGTTTTGTTGACTGTTTCCTTTGCTGTGCAGAAGCTTTTTATTTTGATGAGATTCTAATAGATTATTTTTGCTTTTGTTTCTCCTGCCTCCAGAGATGTGTTGAGTAAGAAGTTGCCGCGGCCGATGTCAAAGAGGTTTTTTTTGCCTGCTTTCTCCTTGAGGATTTTGATGGCTTCTTGTCTCACATTTAGGTCTTTCATCCATTTTGAGTTTATTTTTGTGTATGGTGTGAGAAAGTGGTCCAGTTTCATTCTTCTGCATGTCGCTGTCCAGTTGTCCCAGCACCATTTGCTGAAGACACTGTCTATTCCATTGGATATTCTTTCCTGCTTTGTCAAAGATTAGTTGCCCATACGTTTGTGGGTCCATTTCTGGGTTCTCTATTCTGATCCATTGATCTGAGTGTCTGTTTTTGTGCCAGTACCATACTGTCTTGATGATTACTGCTTTGTAATACTTCTTGATACAATAGGTTCTTGGTAAGCAGAGTTTTTGAGATGAAGTACCTATGACTAATGTCAGAATTAAAAGCCCCAGCAGGACTGCCCATCCAGCACAATTTTGTTTCCTCATTGTTAACATGGGCTAATGTGCTACTGTAGCCCTGGCCCCCACCTTCTCCATAGCATGATTATCCTGTCCTACAATATCTCCATCTTCTGCCCCTGTCCAATCCCACCATCCTCGCTGCTCCTTCACCCTGACCATAGGTAAACCAAGTTAGATGTGATCATTTTTTAAAAGGATGAATTTGAGGATTCTGTTTTCTTTTTCAGCAAGAAGTTCAAATGGATGCAGTACCTTCAAACTAAAATATATCCAGCAATAGAGTGAAGAAACTAAATAATACTCTAGTATTCCAAAAGAACTATTTTTAATATATATTTTTATTTTTCAATTTTCATTTTATTTATTAATTTTTTTTACATTTAAGTAATTTCTACACCCAACATAGGACTCGAACAACTCACAACCTTGAAATCAAAAGTTGCATGCCCTTCTGACAGAGTCAGCCAGCTGCATTTATATATATATATATATCCACAGACACACACATATATAATTTTATTTTGTTAATGTTTATTTATTTGTTTTTGAGGGGGGAAGGGGCAGAGAAAGAGGGAGAGAGGAAATTCCAAGCTGACAGCATGGAGCTGGATGCGGGGGCTCAAGGCTCAATCTCACCAACCGTGAGATTATGACCGAAACTGAGGTCAAGAGTCAGATACTTAACTGATTGAGTCACCCAGGCACCCCCAAAACCTCCTTTTTCTTGGCCTTCTCCTAAACCATTGTGAAGAGTTTTCACTTATAGAAGGTGAAAGCCATGAGACACGTGAGTGATGAATGCTTACACTCTTAAATCTGTCCCTCTTTTCCTTTCCACATACTACTCTTAGGTAAGACTGGCCTTTTTTTCTTTCCATTCTTGCCCAGTTAGAACTCCTCTGTCTTCTCTGCTTAATGGTTTCTATTAAAACTCTATGTTCCAATTTCCAAAATTGGCTGTTGATATTTGAAGGTTGCTTAGGAAATTAAGATAACAATTTTTCTGCCTGGAGAAAACTGATTCTCATATTTACCTAGTAATGGGCTAAAAAGAGTCAGCTTGAAACTCTGGACTGACAGCTAACTGCTTTAATCTAGGGTGTACTTGTCTTATCCACTGAAAAGGTTAAAGACATTAGATTTAATGAGTGAGAAGTTGAGAGTAAGATTTGCAGTATATGAAAATATATCTGAAATTATTTTTAAAGTATCATTCCAATTACACATGAAAATTTTCATCGTCTTACCAGTAATTGGGGAATCGCAGTTTTAAAAAATGAGGTACCATTGGCAAACAACTTAAAGTTTGGTGATACAGGGGGCGCCTGGGTGGCTCAGTTGGTTAAGCGTCTGACTTCGGCTCAGGTCATGATCTTGTGGGTCATGAGTTTGAGCCCTGTGATAGGCTCTGAGCTGACAGCTCAGAGCCTGGAGCCTGCTTCTGATTCTGTGTCTCCCTCTCTCTCTGCCCCTCCCTTACTTGCACTCTGTCTCTCTTTCTCTCTCAGAAATAAATGAACATTAAAGTTTGGTGATACAGTGTGGTGATAGACTGCTAGAAGCTGTTTAAATTGTTACAACCACTCTAGAGAACAATTTGGCTATATCTTACAAAACTGTATATGTACACGCCATACTACCCATAAATATAATTTCTAGGTATATTTCCTACAGAAACTCTTCCTCAGGTGCATAAGATGACAAGTGTGAGGATGTTTACTACAGTATTGTTTGTAATATTAAAAACTATAAACACAAATATCCATTAATAAATTAATGAATAAAATATGGTATATCCATGTGATGGAACTGGAAATCTTTGGGAGAAATGAGCCATATATATACAGGTGACCCTTGAACAATGAGAGTATTAGGGGTGCTGACCCCACACAGTAAAAAATCTGTGTGTAACTTTGATTAACTACTGATAGCCTACTGTTGACCAGAGCCTTACTGATAACATGAACGGCCAATTTAACACATATTTTGTGCACTATATGTATGTGTATATGTATGTATTATATATGTATATATTTATTCACCATAAAAAAGAGTGAAATCTTGCCATTTGCAATGACATGGATGGAGCTGGAAAGTATTAGGCTAAGCTAAATAAGTCAGTCAGAGGAAGACAGATACCATATGATTTCACTCATATGTGGAGATGGGGGGGATGGGTGAAATAGGTGATGGGGATCAAGGAGTGCACTTGTGATATGCACTGGTGTTGTATCAAAGTGTTAAATCACTATATTGTACACTTGAAACTAATATTACACTGTGTGTTGGGGTGCCTGGGGGGCTCAGTCGGTCAAGCATCTGACTCTTGATTTTGGCTCAGGTCATGATCTCCCGGTTCGGTCTGTGAATTTGAGTCACACATTGGGCTCTGCTCTGTGCTGACAAGTGCACAACCTGCTTGGGAATCTCTCTCTCTCCCTCTGCCCCTTCTTCCCAGTCATGCTCTCTCTCTCTTTCTCTCAAAATAAATAAATAAACTTAAATAAGAAATATTACACTGTATGTTCCCTGAAATTTAAATAAAAACTTAAAAACAAAGAAATACCCATTTGACTGTTTAGCTACAGGAGAATACAGGAGAATAGTGTACAGTCTGCTTCTGTAATGAAACAATGTCATGGCTTTTCCTTTCCTCCTTCCATTAACTATTATTTTCAGGGGTGCCTCAGTGGCTCAGTCGGTTAAACATTTGACTTCAGCTTAGGTCATGATCTCACAGTTGGTGAGTTTGAGCCCTATATCAGGCTCTGCACTGATAGTGGAGAGCCTGCTTGGGATTCTCTCTCTGTCTCTTTCTCTCTGCCCCTCCCCTAATTGTGCTCTCTCTCTCTCAAAATAAGTAAACTTTAAGAAAACATTATTTTCACCGTTTTTTATTCTAATTTTAGAAATACTTCCCCAAAGCCCAATGCATTACATTTGTGTGCCATTCATTCATTCATTCATTCATTTAGTATGCATTTATCTTGATTGACCAGGTCCAGGGAAAGAAGTTTAGAAAGCAAGAAGAGAAAAAGAAAATTAGTGATTAGGTTTTATCCAAATATTCAAGACCTATATGAAAAAAATTATAATTTCTTTCCTGCTAATCATAAAGATCAGAATAAGTGGAGGTGAATAGACAGATATTAAGATAAAAGGAATCAATATTATGATGTTGCAGTGGGCAGTGCAATGCACCACCTAGATCCTCTTTATGAGAAATTTTTTCCATAAGTGCTAGAAGAAGTGCTATGGACAGCCTTCGGCTGCCATGCCCTTTAGAAACTGTCTCACCTGAAGAAAGTGGTCTTGCCCTGGGCTATGGTCCTCCCCTGGTCTCTCACACCCAATGGCTGATTGATGAGGGAAGAGAGCTATTTCAGCCTTCCCTGGGACAACGCTGACCAGCCATTCTGACTCCCGAGCTCCCAAAGAGGTTGCTGAGGCTGTCACTGGATCTGCAGCACTTTAACTTCTCCTCGTCTCCCTACTGTTTACTTGGCCTTTTTTCACAAAGCTCTTCTTTATAAATATTGAGCATGCTAAAAGCAAACAAACAAACAAACAAACAAACAAAAGCTGGTGATCAGAAGCACCTCCAAGGGCATTGGAGAATTCATAGAGGTAAATTCACAATTACAAAGGTAAGGAAAAACAACCTGAAGTGGAGAGAAAGGAGACAGGCATTGGGAGGTAATGAAAAAAGGGGGTAAACTGGAAAAAAAAATGAGATGACTTTGAAGCAAGAGTAGGGGTGAACAAGAAGAATAGGGTTGGCTGAAGATGACAGAAGTGGAAGAAACAGCTCATGCACCACAAGCAAGGGACCTGAAAATCCGTCGTTGATTATGTGTGGTCTACTCTCTGCTAAAGGTCCTTACCAGATTCTATCTATCTATCTATCTATCTATCTATCTATCTATCTATCTATCTATCCATCCATCCATCCATCCACCCACCCACCCACCCATCCATCCATGCCTGCTACCGATCAAGGCATTTAGCTAAACAAAATGAGACAAAAACTAACATAACAAAAACTGCAGCTGCCCATTGTCTACGAGGCAGAAGTTTCATCTCTGAGTGGTGTATGTGTTCACAGCGTGTAGTTGGAGGATCACTAGTGCCGAAGCCGGGTGGTGAGAGATTGTGGGAGCAGTTCATTCCGGACAAGGCGTCTCCGGGCCTTGCGAGAAGGACCCGGAGGGCGCTGGGGGCGCGCGTGGGGACCTGGGCTCGGAGAGGGAGGTTAGAGGTTGGAGTGGCGAGTTGGGGAAGGGCTCCAGAAGGTGGACGTCCAGGTTGAAGTAGCGGAAAGAAGAGCGTCTCTCTGGACTAGGAGTGGGGGCCCAAGACCGGGGCTCTGGTACCTGGCCCACAGGGTGGGGGTTGCCACGCTTCCCGCGCAGGGGCGGAGCCCAGCGACGGAGCCGGCTGCAAGGTCTATCCGAGGCGACAGGAACGCGGGGTCCGCGTCTTCCTCATAGGCCTCTTCTTGGGGGGCCATCTGTGGACAGATGCGCGGAAGAATCCTTGCTTGACGGCGACGTCGTGCCCAGGCGCGCCCAGAAAAGCGCCGGGTTCCAGGCAGACAAGCGAGTGGCTCTGCTCTCCTGAGCGCAGGAGGGCCTCGGGGACCAGCAGCAGGGTGAGCTCTTCGACAGACACTTGCAGGACCGACGTTGGCTCAGTCTCCAGCACCAGGTCGACGTCGTCCAGGGACATCTGCAGGGCACATCCCGTGGCCAGGACCACCACCGAGGTGAGGGCACCGGCGGCCGTGGGCCCCTCCCGGCCTTCAGCCAGCAAGCTCCTCGGTTCGTCTTCGCTTGCGGGGGCCGGGTCCTCCGGTCGACGGTCCGGGACAGGGCGCAGGGAGGCGCTGGGGCTTGCGGGGCCGGCTGCCCATGACCTGGACGGCGCTGGCGGGTGGCGCTGCCGGGGGCGGAGGGGGGGGGGCTGCGGAGGGCGTGAGGGGCTGGGTCCTGGCCGCAGTGACAGGTCTCGACGACAGGTGAGATGGCGGGGGCGCGGCGGGGGCGCAGAGTGAGTGCCGGGAGTTCTGGGGGCGCCTCCCGGGAGACCCTCGGTCCAGGTTCTGTGGCGCAGAGTAGGCCCTCACACGTCAGGGTGAGCATTGAATTATTAATAGGAGAAGTCAGGTGACCGGCAGAGGAGGTTTTCAATATAAGCCCCGCCTCCTGCCTAACGGGGGATTAGATTTAGTAACGTGCAGTAGCGGGAGGTTTAAGAAACTGTAGCTAGAATACCCCTTGGATGTGCCTGTGGGTTCCACTGGCCTTTATCGCCTTTGTTTTGGGGGGTGGGGTGGGGTGAGGGGTGGAGAGCCAGAGCACAGGATCAAACAACTGCTTGTTTACTTTAAGAAGTAGTCCTTGCCTGGGGCGCCTGGGTGGCTCAGCCCGTTAAGCTTAGGTTCAGGTCATGACCTCGTGGTTCCTGGGTTGGAGCCCCGCATGGGGCTCTGTGCTGGCATTGAGGAGCCTGCTTGGAATTCATTCTCTCTCTCTCTCTCTCTCTCTCTCTCTCTCTCTCTCTCTCTCTCTGCCACCCCTGACTCGCACGTTCTCTCTTTCAAAATAAATAAATAAACTTTACCAAAAAAAAGTAGTCTGTGTCTAATGTCCTCTAAGATTTTACAGGAGATATGAAAAGCCTTTACTTCCTCATGGATCACTGTTTCCCTGCCCCACTCACATGGTCCTTGAATTCTTCTCATTCGGGAGAGAAATTAGAAATCCTAATTTTCTGTGATAAAAAAAAGCTTTAAAAAAATGATCAAGGCAAACTAACTGCAGTTTTGTTTTTCCTACCTGCAGTTTTGGTGGTTGTTGTTGTTGGAAGCCAGACTGTGGTAATTATTAATAACGGTAGCAAAATATATCCTAAGGTTAACTTTATATATTTAAACTTACTACCTGACTTGTATTATACTTGTTTAAAAAATTAGTTTATTCAGTCCTCACTAGTAAAACTCACAGGAAAGAAGGAATTTCAGAAAATGAAATAGTATTTTTTCTGGATCTGTTTCCTCAGGCAAAGGAAACAAAATGGAAAAAGATGATTTCAACACATTAATAGAAAAAGTCCCAAAACTCAATAACATCAAAGGTGGCAAAAACATCGACACACATTACACAGAAGATGTGGCATGAATGGCTGGTTATATAGTACTGCTAAAGCCAATGTTCAAGAGTTTACTGCCTATGTTTCCTTTAGGAGTTTTATTGTTTCAGATCTTACATTTAGGTCTTTATATCCATTTGAGTTTATTTTTGTGTGTGGTACAAGGAAATACTTTAGATTCATTCTTTTTTATGTAGTTGTACCAGTTACCCAGCACTGTTTTATTGAAGAGGCTGTCTTTTTGCCATTGAATATTCTTTCATCCTTTATCATAGATTAATTTATCATGTAAGTGTGGATTTCTTTCTGGGCTCTTAATTCTGTCTATTGATATATGTGTCCTTTTTTGTGCCAGTACATACTGTTTTGATTATTGTAGCTTGTAGTATATTTTGAAACATGGGGTTGTGATTCCTTAAGCTTGTTTTTCTTTCTTACATTTGCTTTGGCTATTCAGGTTGTGTGTGTGTTGTGTGTTGTGTGTGTGTGTGTGTGAGCTTCCATACAAATTTTAGTTCTGTGAAATTTTCTAGTTCTGTGAAAATACTATTGGCATTCTGATAGGCATTGTATTGAATCTGTAGATTTCTTTGAGTAGTATGGGATATTTTGGCAATGTTAATTCGTCTAATCCATGAGGAATGTATCTTCATTCTTTTCATTTATATCTTTTCATTTATTTGTGTCATCTTCAAGTTCTTTCATCAGTTTCTTATAGTTTCAGGTACAGGTCTTTCACTGCTTGGTTAAGTTTACCCTTAGGTATTTAATTCTTAATTCTTCTTCTGCTACTTTGTTATTAGTGATAGATGTACAACTAATATGAGATTCCTATATCTGCAACTTTACAGAACTCATTTGTCAGTTCTAACAGGTTTTTTTTTTGTTTTTTTTTTGGTGGAGTTTTTAGCGTTTTGTTTTTCCATATGGTATATTGTCATCTGCAAATAGTGACAATTTTATTTCTTCCTCATCATTTGTATGCATTTTATTTATTATATTGTCTGATTGCAGTGGCTAGAACTGTTAGTACTATGTGAATAAAAGTTGTGAGAGTAGACATCCCGTCTCTTCCTGATCTTAGAAGAAAGCTTTTAGCTTTTCACCACTGAGTATAATGTTAATTGTGGGTTCATCATAGATGGATTTTTATATGTCAAGGTATGTTTCCTGTAAAACTACTATGTTGAGTTTTTATCATGAATATGAGGTTGTAATTTGTCAAATGCTTTTTCTGTCTCTGTTGAGATGATTCATATGGTTTTTATCCTTCATTTTGTTAATGTAGTTTATCATATGGATTGATTTGTAGTTATTGAGCTATCATTGCATCCCTGAAACAATCCCACTTAACCGTGGTGACTGAGGATTTTTTGCATCTATGTTCATCAGAGATATTGGTCTCATAACCAATTGTCCCAATACTTTTTAGTTGAAAATTCTTTCCCCACTGAACTGCATCATTTCCTGCCTTACATACTTTTTGTGTGTGGGTCTGTCTTCAATTTTTCTTTCTTTCTTTTTTTTTTAGGTTTTATGGATTTTTAACAGAGCACAACATTACATTTCTTTGGAATATGTTTATTTTGGTTGCAATATAGGACTAACCGGAAAAAGAGCTGTTAATCTTCTGGGGCCTTCAGCTGAATGAACTATCCTACCTGTTGTTGGGTTGATTTTTCTATTCTGTTGCATTGATTTAATTGCCTAGCCTGAGCAATTTCACACAATTAATACTTTAATACTTACATTGATACATTTAGAAATATAATAATTAACACAATGCTAATGAACTTGGTATGTTTTCATAATAAGGTTTTTGGTCTACAAAATCTTTGTTTATGCTCATTTAAAATTAAAAAAATGTTTATTTGAGAGAGAGAGAGGGAGAGATCAGGGGAGGGTTAGAGAGAGAGGGAGACACAGAATCTGAGCAGGCTCCAGGCTCTGAGCTGTCAATACAGAGCCCGATGTGGGGCTCGAACTCATGAACTGCAAGACCATGAACTGAGCTGAAGTTGGATGCTTAACCTACTGAGCCACCAAGGCGCCCCTGTTTATGCTTATTTTTGAAGACAGTTTCATTAAATGAAAAATCCCAGGTCAAAACAAATGTTTTCTAGCAGTACTTTGCTGCTGTTATTTACTGGCTTCCATTGTGGTTTTGAGTTGTCTGATTGATTGCCTTTTCATTGTAGTTGTCTTTTCTTTCTGTGTACAAAAAGTACTCTCTTTGAATTTTTGGGCTTACAAGAATCCACCTAAATATGTAATTTAAACGTATCAATCTTGAAAGTTATTGTGCTTTCTGAATGAGGACACCATACTGTAGCCAGAACTATGTATTATTGGAAATGTTTCTTTTTCTCCATCTTCAGTGCTGAAAGTCTTGCTACTGCTATCTGCCTTAGGGTCATGAAGAATAATCTCATTTTACTTTTGTTCATGGTAGGAATCTGTTCATCCTCATATCCCAGATTTAAATCCTCAAACACCCAGTGTATGGTATTTTCTACCTTCCATTCTTCTACATCTCCTACACTTTTTCTTCATTTTGCCTTCTGGAGTCCATAGTCAATCACGGTGAAAAATCTTCAACTCCCCTGATATTACCTTTAACTTTCTACTATAACTGAAATCTTCTGAGTACCGTGCTTTCCCTAGAGGCTTCTGAAGTGGAACCTGTTTTTCTCCCACACCCTTAGTACTGATCTAGACGTCTGATACATGTTCTTCTTGCTCCTCATTGATGCTCCCCAAACATTTATTCATCCTTCCTGAATTTCATGTCATCAGAGTGTAGCCAGCGTCTAATCTGTGTTGGTGCAGTCCTCTACCCTTCCAACTCCCCTCTACTCCCAACAGGGCTCCTCTCCTTTCCTTAAATGGTATTTACTCTTGGCTTTCTGTCACTCTCTCCCATTTTGATGCTTTCATAATTCCTGGCAATTTCAAAATATACTTAGGTGGTTCTTCCAGAATACTGGTATGTCTCCATCCTGTTCAACTCTCATGCAATCCAGACTCCCTATCTCACTTCCTAGTCAGCATCTCTACCTGGATATGTAAGAGGCACTTCAAATGACACATGTTCAAAACTAAATGTATCTCAGTTTTTCTATACCTGTTCCCTCAGGGTCTTTCCAAATCTTAGAGAATAACACTTCCATCCTTTTGTACCCAGGCCCCAAACTCTCGAGTTTTCCTTTTGTTACCCTTGACTCTTTCATCTTTTACATCAAGAAATCTAGTTTTCTCTATCTTCAAAAATATCCAACCAACTACACACTGCTTCATACCTCTCCTCTTATGACTATGGACTACTTTAATGTAAGGCAGTGTTATTTCTCGTGTGAATTGTATTCCATGAAGACAGTGATTTTTTTAAAAAATTTCTTTTTAAGTTTATTTCTTCTGAGAGAGATGGAGACAGTGTGACTGGGGGAGGGGCAGAGAGAGAGGGTGACAGAGAATCCCAAGTAGGCTCTGCATTGCAGTGCAAAGCCAGATGCGGGGTTGATCCCATGAACCCTGAGATCATGACCTGAGCAGAAACCAAGAGTCGGACACTTAACTGAGTGAGCCACCAGGCACCGCTCCATGAAGATAGTGATTTATTCACTTTGAGAGACAGAGACAGAGTGAGCATGAGCGGGGGAGGGGAGGGGCAGAGAGAGAGGGGGACACAGAATCCAAAGCAGGCTACAGGCTCTGAGCGTTCAACACAGAGCTGACACGGGGCTTGAACCCACGAACCGGGGGATCATGACCTGGGCTGAAGTCAGACGCTCAACCGGCTGAGCCACCCAGGTGCCCTGAAAATAGTGATTTTTTAACTGTTTTATTCTCTGTATTCTCAGAGTTTGGAAAATGCCTGGTACATACCTAGCACTTAGTACATATTTGTTGAATGAATGAATGAATGAATGAATGATTTTTTCTATCATCACATCTGGAGAATTCTCATTCATTATCTCTGTGAATAATGGTACTTCCCTATTCTCTGTGTTCTCCCTCTCTATCTCCAACAATCATGTAGAGCTGCTCCTTTTCTTTTCTTTTAAAAGCTATTTATTTTGAGAGAGAGAAAGAGAGAGAGAGAGCACAAGCAGGGGGAGGGGCAGAGAGAGAGAAGGAGAGAGAGAATCCCAAAAAGATTCTGTGCTGTCAGCTCAGAGTCTGACGTGGGGCTTGATCTCTTGACTGATCATGAGATCATAACCTGAGCTGAAATCAAGAGTTGGATGCTTAACTGACTGAGTCACCTAGGCGCCCCAGAACTGCTCCCTTTCTGACAGTGTTTCTTAGTATCCCTTTCATATCTGATGTTTTTACTGTCTTTAGTTTTATGGATGATTTATCTAGTCCAGTATTTCCATTTTCAATTCTGTCTACATTGTTGTTTAACCCATTTATTGTATTTCTTACTTCCAGGTTTACATATTAATCCTTAGAAGTTTTCTTTCTTTTTTAAAGCTGCCATATCTTTTGGTATTTTTTTCTCAGCTACACTTCTGTTGCCCTTTTTATGTACCGAGTCAAATTAAATTTATTGAAAAATATTTTTATATCTGATAATTAATGAACATCTATGATTTGAAGAGCTGATTCTCCTTTTTCTTGTTTTGGGTATGTCATTATTCTCACTTATAGTGGTTTGTTTTCTTACATGTTCTTTGATTTGAATTATACGTTTAGAATCACCGGAGGGTTATGTCTGAGAATAAGGTGTATTCTTCTTCGAGAACATTTGTTTTACCATTGCCAGGTTCACCATCTACCAGAGAACATTTTTTTAAAAGTTTATTTATTTTGGAGAGACATAGAGACAGAGTGAGTGGGGGAGGGGAAGAGAGAGGGAGACACAGAATCTGAAGTGGGCTCCAGGCTCTGAGTTGTCAGCACAGAGCTCCATGCGAGGCTCAAACCAAGATCATGACCTGAACCGAAGTTGGATGCTTAGCTTTAACTGACTGAGCCACCCAGGCACCCCTACCAGAGAACTTTTTAAACTTGGGTCCTTCCACCCTCAGTGGATTGTGTTCATTCTACCTGGAGCCAAAGCTGAGACAAATACATTTAAATCCCATCTCCTTTTTATTATGTATTCCCCCGCCCCCTTTTGCTTGTTAGATTACCTATTGGAGGCATCACATTCTGAAAGCCTGGAGCTTTTTTCAGGGCTATGTTACTACTGAACTTTATTTTATATCCTTTATAACGGGCCATTAACACCAAAGCTTTAGGTCACCATAGGATGTTAGGTACCCCTGTGTACCCTCTTGTTTCAGCACCCATTTTCCTCTCTGGATTTGTGATATGTCATCTATTTTTTGCTTTGAGGATTTCTCTTACATTTTAAAATGTTTATTTATTTATTTTGACACAGAGAGAGAGAGAGAGAGAGAGAGAGAGGAGAGGAGAGAGAGAGTAAGCGAGCGAGCAGGGGTTGGGGAGGGGCAAAGAGAAGACAGGGAGGGAGAGAGAGAATCCCAAACAGACTCCCCACTGTCAGCACAGAGCCTGATATGGGGTCTGAACCCACAAACCATGAGATCATGACCTGAGCTGAAATCAAGAGTCGGATGCTCAACTGACTGAGCCCCTCTCTTACAGTTTCTTTTACAAGCTGTGATATGATTTAAAAATATTAAAATAATTTTTATCCACCAGTTTCAGTAGTGTTGTTCTTGAGGATTTTTGGACTATTTGGCTCACATACTGTTGAAAATGGATGTCCTCAGTTTTTCCTAGTGTAGATGAGGAGAGTCATGCAATAGAAGACTTAGTTTTGCAAACAAGGGCATCTTCTGTCTTTAGAATAATCAGGAGTTTAGGCTAGGACTTGTGACTGATTAATTTCTGTGTTATGGGGGTGGGAGGAGGCATGATTGTGGTGGGAATTGTGGACAAAATGGTAGAATAGGGGGGGTTCCTTCTACTGGAGGCAGAGAGCACTGAAAAGAAGTATTAAACCATATTAAATAGATATATCAACTTTTAAAAGAAAGATTCAAGTCTCCAGGGGCCAGACATACAGTAGAAAATCCAATCTCTGAATGGACAGCTGATATTTTGATGTATTTGTGGTACTGAAACTAAAATCTAGGGAGACAAGTTATAAGAGTCCCACAATCCTTGGTTCTGAGTTATGGTCCACCAGGAAGTAGAAACTAAAAATTCTAACTGTGGGATACAGAAGATGAATTTCCACTTGAAATGTGCCCGCCAGTGAAAATTACCAAGAACACAAGGCAATCTCACGTGATTAAAAGCAAATAGGAGATTCCACCTGTGAGGGAATTGAATTAATTGAGTTTTAAATTAATGTTAAAATTTTTAGAATATAAAAGATGGAATACCATCTATGAAATAAAAAACAAAAGTTTATGATACCAAACGGGGAAGTGTTGAAATGGAAAGGAAGTAAAAATCTTTAAAAGAAAAAATGTAGTCTTTGAAATGAGAACTTTCTTGCAGATGTAAAACAGAACACTGGATGCTGTTGAAAAAAAGATCAGTTAATTAGATTAAAGAATAAAGAAATATGAAATTGACACACTCTAAATATGTTAAGAGTCATGGGAGATTGAGTGATGCCATTATATCTGATTAGATTTCCATACAGAAGGATATATGGGATATTTCAAGAGATAGAGTCCAAGATTTTGTGGGATTCCAGGCAAGAGAAAATTTTCCATAATGATAGTTAATCAAATTTCATCAAGCCAAATAAAATAGAATATACCCCACAGATATTACAGTAAAACTGTAGGACACCAGAGGGAAAGAAAACATTAAAAAATATGCTAAAATTAACAGCAGAATCAAATATAAAAATAACCATTGATTGGCAGAAGACTTCTTGCCTACAATGGCAACAAAAAAGGCAGAACAACAATGAATATATTCAAAGTAGTTAAATATCACTTTAGAATTAAGAATGAATGTGTACTATAACATTTTCAGACATGTAAGACTAATAGAGTTTACTACACGTAAGCATGTTCAGACTTACAAAACCAAGATAGTTTTACTACACATAGGATCTAGTGGAAAGAACTATTAAAGGATATTCTTTAGCAAGAAGAAAATTGAGGCTAGAATTGAGAATGTAGTAGGAGAATAAAAGGGGACAGAAGAATTAATAAGGCATGTTGGCAAACTGAAAGAGTATTGATGTTCTTTAAAAATGAAATGGGGACCTTGAGTGGCTCATTCAGTTAAGCATTCAGACTCTTGATTTCCGGCTGAGGTCTGGATCTCAGGATCTTGAGATCTAGCCCCTCCCTCAGGCTCCCTGCTGTAGGTGGAGCCTCCTTAAGATTCTTCTCTCCATCTTCCTCTAATCCCGTCCCCCTGCGCAGGCGCATGCGCGCGCGCGCGCCGCACACACACACGCGCGCTCTCTCTCTCTCTCTCTCAAAAAAAAAGTCATTTTGTTGACTTCAGCATTACCAGTAGTACTTTATTTATAAATAGATGAAACAAATATGGTAATACATTAATTTAAAAAAATTAAAAATTTGATTTACATAAGAAAAAACTCAGGGTAGAATTGGAAAGGTATAAAACTTTCCATTTCTATGTGGAATAGCAGGAATGCAAACATTTTACATCAGTCTATTGCTTGAAATTACTGATCACGAGATTTAAAAGAGAAATACAAAAAAAAAAAAAAAAGAGATACATATCCCAATGCATGCTGAAAACATCTGATAAGATCTAAGATTTACTCACAACGAAAAGGGAATTGATTGGAAGAGAACTTCAGGCGGTGGAGATGTAGCTATGAACAAACATTATACTATTATGTATGGTAACCATCATACTGTTTTGCAGTTTCTGAGAAAAGCAGGTGGAAACACCAAGAAATTGAAAAGCCATGGCTAAATCTCACATGAGAAATCCAGTGATTTCTTGATTTGGGGAGAACCAGGAGACCAACGATGTAGTGCTGGAGAAAGAGTAGAGTTTGACAGAAAATAACTGACGTAAAACGAGGGGGAATGGAGGGGTCTTTCTTGTAAAGAAGCCCAGAGTTCTGAAAACACATTGGTATCTCTGGGCAGATTTTCGACTTCAAAGATAAGATCCAGAATCCTTTCTCTTTCTGACATCTTCATCTGCTACGATGGCCAGTCTGCACGGAAAAAGGAATTGCTTGTACCTGAGGTGCACAGTTTCCAGGTTGCGGAATATCCAGTGCACAGGGTGCTGGGAATGCCATAGGGCCTCCAGGCGGGTTGCCAAAATCGTGGTGTGTGGCGGGAGTGGGGGGGGAGGCGCACAGGGAGCGCGGGCAATTCATTCCTGGAACAGGCGTCTCCGGCCTTGCGAGAAGGACCCGGAGGGCGCTGGGGGCGCGCGTGGGGACCTGGACTCGGAGAGGGAGGTAGAGGTTGGAGTGGCGAGTTGGGGAAGGGCTCCAGAAGGTGGACGTCCAGGTTGAAGTAGCGGAAAGAAGAGCGTCTCTCTGGACTAGGAGTGGGGGCCCAAGACCGGGGCTCTGGTACCTGGCCCACAGGGTAGGGGTTGGCCACGCTTCCCGCGCAGGGGCGGAGCCCAGCGACGGAGCCGGCTGCAGGGTCCATCCGAGGGTGCAGGAACGCGGGGTCCGCGTCTTCCTCGTAGACCTCTTCTTGGGCGTCCATCTGTGCGACAGATGCGCGGAAGAATCCTTGCTTGACGGCGACGTCGTGCCCAGGCGCTCCCAGGAAAGCGCCGGGTTCCAGGCCGACAAGCGAGTGGCCCTGCTCTCCTGAGCGCAGGAGGGCCTCGGGAACCAGCAGCAGGGTGAGCTCTCCGACAGACACTTGCAGGACCGACGTGGGCTCGGGCTCCAGCACCAGGTCGACGTCGTCCAGGGACATCTGCAGGGCACATCCCGTGGCCAGGACCACCACGGAGGTGAGGGCGCCGGCGGCCGGGGGCCCCTCCAGGCCTTCCAGGCCAGCAAGCTCCTCGGTTCGTCTGCGCTTGGGGGGCCGGGTCCTCCGGTCGACGGTCCGAAACAGGGCGCAGGGTAGGCGCTGGGGCTGGGGCCGGCTGCCCATGACCTGGACGGCGCTGAGGGTGGCGCTGCTGGGGCCTGGCGGAGGGCGTGAGGGGCTGGTCCTGCACGCAGTGACAGGTCTCGACGACAGGTGAGGCGGCGGGGCGCGGCGGGGCGCGGTACGGCGCGACGCAGAGTGAGTGCCCGGGAGTTCTGGGGGCGCCTCCCGGGAGACCCTCGGTCCAGGTTCTGGTGGCGCAGGGATCGGCCTCAGGCATTCGTATCCCAAGCTCCTCTCGCTGACCGCCTTGAGCCTTGATATGGCAGGTGCCAGGGAGAAACCAGTCTTTATCTGTCACACTAAGCTCCGCCCCTTCCGAGGCTCCGCCCCGTAGAGATCGGTGCAGCCCAATATCCGAGGGGGGGTAAGAACATACTTTTATAGGACTTTAAGGGGGAGAACACTTGTGTGACTCATTATTAGAAAAAAAAGAAAGATATACTGGTAATAGAACTACAAATATTGTTCCCCTCTAGGACCAATGTTTTCCTGTGATTTTATCCATTGTAGAGAAAAGACCACTCAAACAGATCACTTTCCCCACCCCCCCACCCCCCATAAAATGGACTTAACCCAAATGCTCCATAAAATTTCTTTAGGGCTTGATCTATCATTTCAGGAGTAAATGGAAAATACTGATTTCTCTTTAGAAAAACTTCTTTAAAATTTTTTTAATGTTCATTTATTTTTGAGAGAGAGAAAGAGAGAGAGAGAGAGAGTAGTGTGAGTAGGGGAGGGGCGGGCAGAGAGAGAGGGAGACACAGAATCCGAAAAAGGCTCCAGGCTCTGAGCTGTCAGCGCAGAGCCCAAGGCAGGACTTGAACTCACAAACTATGAGATCATGACCTGAGCCGAAGTAGGACGCTTAACCGACTGAGCCACCCAGGAGCCCCGAAAAACTTCTTTTTCAATACGAAAGTAAAATATTTGTGGCAGG
This sequence comes from Lynx canadensis, assembly GCF_007474595.2. Taxonomy (NCBI): domain Eukaryota; kingdom Metazoa; phylum Chordata; class Mammalia; order Carnivora; family Felidae; genus Lynx; species Lynx canadensis. The sequence goes on from NC_044311.2 coordinate 34,557,758, forward strand.
TTCTTCCTGAAGGTTAAGGCTGTTGTAAAATTATATTATAATAATAAAAATAAAAAATAATATAATTAAATCGTTGTTTGAGAATTATTATGACATTTTCACCATTGTACTGAGTGTTTAAAAGTGATCTTTTTCTAACAAAACCAAAGAAAACCAGCACTTTAATGAGGTATGATGGCATACAAAAACTGTATGTACTTAATGTATACAACTTGAATTTGGGCGAAGGTGAACACCCATGAAACCATCCACACTATCAATGCCATAAACATATCTACCACATCCAAAAGTTTCCTCCTGCCCTATTTAAAACAAATGATCGGGGCGCCTGGGTGGCGCAGTCGGTTTAAGCGTCCGACTTCAGCCAGGTCACGATCTCGCGGTCTGTGAGTTTGAGCCCCGCGTCAGGCTCCGGGCTGATGGCTCGGAGCCTGGAGCCTGTTTCCGATTCTGTGTCTCCCTCTCACTCTGCCCCTCCCCGTTCATGCTCTGTCTCTCTCTGTCCCCAAAATAAAATAACATTGAAAAAAAAAATTTTAAAACAAATGATCTTTTCAGTCTTCACAATAGCTGACACTGGGATTGGTTAGCTAAGTTATCCAAATTAAATACCTAATTTGGGTTAGATGTGGGAATCAATGCAGACTTACTGGGTTTTAGATCATGGACTGTTTACTCATGTGTTTATTGTATATACCTAGGAGTGGATAACTAACTGGTATTATGTGTGTCTTGTCAAATTAATAGGCAATACTTCCCTGTCTTTTTCCCCCCAAATGTTTTCCATAGATCACACTCCTGAGCAAAGTCTGTTTCTATTTCACTAGATCCTTGCAGAGCTTTCTTTAAAAATGTTTATTTATTTTGAGAGAGAGAGAGGGAGAGAGAGAGAGAGAGAGAGAGAGAGAGAGAGAGAGAGAGAGAGAGAGAACCCGCATGCACGGGTTGGGGAGGGGCAGAGAGAGGGAGAGAGAATCCCAAGCAGGCTCCGCTCTGTCTGCACAGAGCCTGGGGTGAGGCTGGATCTTACAAACCGTGAGTTTATGACCTGAACTGAAATCAAGCGTCAGAGGCTTAACCACTGACCCACCCAAGCACCCAGCGCCCCTTAAATATTTCTTACTGCCAGACTCTAAATCTTTTCCAACCTGGTGTAGTAAAATACTCTCATTGTGTTTACATTCTGCATTTCTGACTGCCAGTCAAGGTTGATTATTTTTTTCATATGCTTCTTGGCCATTCTTTTATTTTCTTCTTTGAAATGTTCCTATCTTCTTTTTTTTTTATTTAAAAAAATGGGTTTCAGCACTTCCTTCAGCTTTATGCAGTGCTGGTACCTTCCTTGTCAAACACCAACCCAGATAGCACCTTCAGAAAAAGGCCATTGCTGACTGTTTTATTTGAAATGGCTTTCTCCATTCACTTTATCTCATCACTCTCTTTATGACCTTCATGGTATTATCACAATCTGTAAATAATCAAAATATTGTTTAAAAAACTTGGGTTTCAGACATACTGTATACCCACCATTTATCAAATGTATGTGTTGCACAAATCTCTGTTACGGTCTGAAGACTTTAGTGCTTCATCCATTACAATCCTCATTCACTCTATCTTCGGTGTAATGTGTGGTGATTTTAATATTCTCATGGATTCTTCTCCCCACCCCCCGCCCCTCCAAATGTTGGCTTCTGACTTCTTTTCCCTTCAAAAATGTTGTTCTCTTTCCTCATTGACTCATACTCTTGACCTTGCCTTTACTCCAAATTGTAGCCCTTCCATAATCACAATTTGAAACATTTTATTCTCAGAGCACCACCTCCTAACTTTTTAGCTTAGTCCTTCAAATATCCAAACTCTATTGGTCCTTCCATCCTCTGATGAAATCCATTGATCCTACCGCCTTTTCACTGAAATGGACACCGTCAGGTCCTTACTTCCCTCCTTACCTAGAACTTAAATTACATGGGCAGTCATCATAATCATGTCATGTTTATATCTTTTTCTCCCTTTCTTGTTTCCTGCTTTGTTGGTTAACATATTTGGTATTTTGTGGCTGCATTTGTACAGCTGAGGGGGGGAGGAAACCACTCAACCCCACTGACTAGTCTTACTTTAAATTCATGATCACCCAACCTCAAGTAGGCTACTAATTGCTGCCCAGTGATCTTAATATGTTTCATTCACTTTTTCATTCTTTCAGCTGAACACTGCATACTTTCTTCTCTCTTCAAACCTCTGATACCTCATCCCTTATTTTCTCACCTAGATGGTCACCTTTTTCTTTTTCACTGAGACAATAGAAACAATAAAAAAATATTTCCCCAATTCCCATAATCACATCTCATAAGCTTAATTGGGATTATATGTTGTGCCTTTTGTCCTCTTCCTATAGATGAAATGTCTGTGCTTCTAGCAAAGTCTACTCCCTCCATTTGTGCAGTTCATCTCCTCTCATTTGGATCTTCAAGAACATCAGTCTAGAATCCCCTTCTCTTTGTCCAGACAGTCAAATTTTACTACCTCCATCAATTAAGTATCTTTAATATATAATTGAGAGGTAAAGTTTTCCATCTTCAACAAAAACTCTGCTGATGTGACTTTCTCTTCCAATTTCTTCTTCTTTTTTTAAATGTTTATTATTTTTGAAAGAGAGACACAGAGAGAGGGAGAGAGAGAGAGAGAAGAGATGGAAGAGAGAGAGAGAGGAATGAGCAGGGGAGGGGCAGAGAGGGAGGGGCAGAAAGAGGGAGACACAGAATCCAAAGCAGGGTCCAGGCTCTGAGCTGTCAGCACAGAGCCCAACTCGGGGCTCGAACTCACAAACTATGAGATCAAGACCTGAGCTGAAGTTGCAAGCATAACCTACCAAGCCACCCAGCCATCCCTTGTCTTCCAATTTCGACATTAATTTTCTCCCTCCTCATACACCAAAACGCTCAAATTAGTCAACTATATTTGCATTCTCTAATTTTCCATGTTCACTCGCTCTTGAACGCGCTCTAATCAGACGTCTTCCCAGGCCAGTCATTTATAAGCGCTCTCATTAAGGTCATTAATGATCCCCACATTATGAAATCCTGTGGTAATTGTCAGTTCTCTCTTGAGTTATGAGCAACACTTGCCACCGTCACTCTTTCCTTTAAACATTTCCCCCCTTGGCATCCAAGACTTTTTACTTTCCCAGTCTGTCTCTGGCTTCTTGTCAAGTTTCCTTAGCTGTTTGCTCCTCATTCTGAAGGTGGGAATATCCCAGGACCCCTTTTCTTGGCCTTATGTTTTTTCTGTCAACCTGCATTGCCTTCCTTTAATGCCATCTGTATGTCATGACCCCCAAACATGAGTCTCTCTTCTGTACTTTTATCACCAACATCCAACTGCATGTCAGCATTTTCTCCTGGATATCTATTAAGTTGAGCCATGTGCAATTTTCATTTTGTAGGTCAGAATGGTGTATATTGCCAATTTTATGTATGTCAGTCTAATAATAGGCAGTCCAAACCTCAGGTCCAAATTTGAGCTCCTTATATTTCCCCAAACCTGATCTTTTCAAAATGTTCTCCATCACAGTAACTGGCAATTCCTTTCTGTTGCTCAAGCCAAAAACTTGAAATTATCCTTGAGAATCTTTCTTTCATGTATCACATGCATTCTACCTGGATATTCTGGGCCGTAGCCGTTTTTACCATCCTTCCTGCTACCTCCTGCTATCATCTTCACCCTTTAGTGAACTACTGTGGAAGCCTCCTAAGTGGTCTCCTTGCATCTTTGTTTTTTTTTTTAAAGTAATCTCTATGCCCAATGTGGGGCTAGAGCTCTTGACTGGAGACCATGGGTCGCACGTTGTACTGACTGAGACTGCAGGCACCCCAGCCTTACATCTTTTCTTTTGTTCTTTTCAGGCTAGTCTCCACACGTAAGCTAAAGTGATTCTATTAAACAGTAAGTCAGACCATGTCAGACTCTTCCACTTTCACTCAGAGTCAGAGCCAATATTTTTATATGGGTTTGCAGAGCTCTCTCTGTGTGATCTGGACTTCCTACCCCCATCACATCAAAGTGTATTTCCTGTGATTCTCCCACTTGTTCCTTCAGTTACAGCTCTCTGGCTGACTGTATGCTCTCCTAGAAATGGACAGGCATACTCACAAACTTTGCAGTTACTTTCTCCTACCTATCTATCTGCATGGTCCTGATTTCTTTCAGACTTTACTGAAAATGCTCCATTTCTGAGGCTTTCCCTGAGTACACTATCTAAAATGGTAATCTCTGGCCTTCTACTTCCCGTAAATCATTGCACATACCAGTATTTAACATGGCGTGCATTTTCTTTATTTATCTTGTTACCCTCTGTATTATCTTCACCAGAGTGTAAGCTTATGATGACAGTGATTTTTACCTGTTTTGCTTTTTGCTATATCCTCAGTTTTGGAACACTGTCAGCTGCATAGTGGACACTGAACAATATATACAAATATATAAGTGATTTTTTTCTTTCATCAATATAAGCAATTTTTTAAAGAATTTTATTTTAAGTAATTTCTACACTCAACATGGGACTCAAACTCACAACGCCAAGATCAAAAAACACATGCTCCACTGACTGAGCCAGCCACTCACACCATGAGCATTCTTATTCTTTATGAAGCTCTTCAAATATTGCCCTCCATTCCATTTTCTCTATTTCCTCCCTCTGGAATTCCTTTCCTCAAATAACGTCCTTTCCTCAAATAACCCCTCCTCCTCCTCTTCCTTCTCCTCTCCCTTCTTCTTATTTTAAAAGTTTATTTATTTATGAGAGGGAGGAGAGAGAGAGAGAGAGAATGAGCAAAGGAGGGAGGGAGGGAAGGAGAGAGAGAGAGAGAGAGAGAGAGAGAGAGAGAGAGAGAGAATGAGCAGGGGAGGGGGGGAGAGAGAGAGAGAGACAGAATCCCAAGCAGGCTCCGTGCTGTCAGCGGAGAGCCCAATGCAGGGCTTGATCCCACGATTGTGAGATCATGACCTGAGCCGAAATAAAAATTCAGATACTTAACCAACTGAGCTACCCAAGCTCCCCTCTTTTAATTATTTTTATGGCTGTGCTCTTTTATGATAAATTATAGGAATATTTTAAAAATGTATCCAACACTTTTACCTGTTTTGATTCTGGGGTTTTTTTTTTTTTTTTTTTTTTTTTTTTTTTTTTTTTTTTTTTTTTTTTTTGGCTCTTATAGACCAAAGTGGTTGTCTTCAGGTGTTTCTTTATGTGTAGGGTGTGATGCTCTGGAGAAATAGAAGTCACTACTTGTGGAAATAAAATTGTCTTAGGCTGGGACTTGAGGCTGATTAACTGCTGATTCTTTATTCTCTGGCATATAGGAGGGCACAAATTATAGTGTTTGTGTGTGTGTGTGTGGTGTGTGTGTGTGTGTGTTTGTGTGTGTAAATTCTTTTTCTAGTTTAAGTGCTCTATGTTGATAGTCATATGTTGTTGTACTATGTTGAATTGAAGTGGTGAGAGTGGGTATTCTTGTATTGTACCAGATCTTATAAGAAAGATTTTCGGTTTTTGCTCATTGACCATGATGTCAGTTGTGAGATTGTCAATTGTGTCTTTATTGTGGTAAGGTAACTTCCTTTTGTATCTATTTTGTTGAGAGTTTGTATCATGAATGGATATTAAATTTTTTCAAATGCTTTTCCTGCATTTATTGAGAAGATCACATGGTTTTAAATCTTTCATTCTGTTAATGTGGTGTATGACCTTGATTGATTTGTGTATGTTAAATCATCTTTGCATCCCAGGGACAAATCCTACTTGGTCCTGATACTTAATCTTTTTAACGTGTTGATGAATTTGATTTTCTAGTATTTTTTTTCTTGTGGTGTGTTTGTCTGGATTTAGTATGAAGGTGATACTGGCCTCATAAAATGGCTTTGGAATTCCCTCGTCTTCTATTTTTTGGAAGAGTTTAAAAAGGATTGGTGTTAATACTTCTTTGAATGTTTGATAGAATTTACCAGAGAAGCCATCTAGTCCTGGGCTTTTCTTTGTTAGGAGGTTTTAAATTATTGATTCAATCTCCTTATTTGTTATTGGTCTGTTAAGGTGTTCTATTTCTTCTTGTTCCAGTTTTAGTAGGTTGTAGGTTTCAGGGAATTTATTGGCTTCTTCTAGGTTATCCAATGGATTGGTGTATAATTGTTCATGATAATTCCTTAAAATTCTTTTATTTCTTAGTTATCTACGTAATGTATCCTCTTTCATTTATGATTTTATTTGAAAGTTCTGTCTTTTTTAAATGTTTATTTATTTTTTGAGGGAGGAGAGAGAGAGAGCGAGAGAGGAGAATGAGTGGGGGAGGGGCAGAGAGAGAGGGAGACACAGAATCTGAAGTAGGCTCAAACCCATGAACTGCAAGACCATGATCTGAGCCGAAGTTGGACATGTAACTGACCGAGCCACCAAGGCACCCCTCTTCTCTCTCTTTTTTCCTGGTCAAGCTAAGGGTTTGTTTATTTTGCTTATTTTTTCCAAACAAAACCAAGTGTTAGTTTTGTTGATTTTCTATTGATTTCTATTCTCTATTTGGCTTACTTTTGCTCTAATCTTTACTATTTGCTTCCTTCTTCTAACTTTGGGATTTGCTCTTCTTTTTCTAGTTCTTTGAAGTACAAGGTTAGGTTGATTTCTTTGAGATTTTTTTCTTTTTTAATGTAGGTGTTTATTGCTGCAAACTTCTTTCTTGATACTACTTTTGCTGCATCCCTTAAGTTTTGGTAGCTCTCTTTTGGTTATCATTTGCACAGACTTTCTTACCCTTCACTTTCAACCTTTGTGTTTCCTTAAATCTAAAGTGGGTCTCTGTAGACAAACATATAATTGAATTTTGTCCTCTTATCCATTCAGTATGTCTTTTGACTGGGGAGTTCACTCCATTTATATTTAAGTAATTACTGATGATAAAGACTTACTTACTGACGTTTTGTTAATTGTTTTGTCTTTTCGTAGTTCTCTTGTTCCTCTCTCCCATTGTTCTCTTTCTTCATGGTTTGATTTTTTTTTAGTGGTGTGTTTTGATTCTTTTCTCTTTACCTTTTGTGTATCTACTGTACTTTTTTTTTTTTTTTGGTGTGTGATTACCATGGGGTTGCATTGAACATTTTGTAGTTATAGCAATCTTTTCAAAAATGTTTCTTGGGGCGCCTGGGTGGCGCAGTCGGTTAAGCGTCCGACTTCAGCCAGGGTCACGATCTCGCGGTCTGTGGAGTTCGAGCCCCGCGTTCAGGCTCTGGGCTGATGGCTCGGAGCCTGAGCCTGTTTCCGATTCTGTGCCTCCCTCTCTCTCTGCCCCTCCCCTGTTCATGCTCTGTCTCTCTCTGTCCCAAAAATAAATTAAAAAAACGTTGAAAAAAAAATTAAAAAAAATGTTTCTTTATTTATTGAGAGAGAGAGAGAATCCCAAGCAGGCTCTGCAGCATCAGCACAGAGCCCAATGCAGGGCTTGATCCCATGAACTTTGAAATCCTGGCCTGAGCTGAAATCAAGAGTCAGATGCTTAAATGACTGAGCCACCCAGACACCCCATAGCAATCTTTTAAAAGCTGATAACACCTTAACTTCAATTGTTTGCAGAAACTCTATACTTTACTCCCCCCACTGTACTTTATGTAATTGATGACAGATTTTACTTTTCTCTATATTGGTTTCTAGTAACATATTTTTGTGGTTATTGTTATCCTTACTGTTTTTGTCTTTCTAATTTATATACTACTGTTAAAGTGATTTATGCACCACTATTACATTATTACAATCTTCTGATTGTCCTTATATCACCTTTAGCAGTGAGATTTATACTTCCATAGGCTTTTATTGTTGTTGTTTAGATCTTTTCATTTCAACTTGAAAAACTCCTTTAGGGCTTCTTTCTAGGCAAGTCCAATGTTGGTGAACTCCCTCCGTTTTTGCTGGGAAACTCTTTCTTTTTTTTAAATGTTTATTTATTTTTGAGAGAGACAGTGTGCATGTGAGTGGGGAGGAGCAGAGAGAGAGGGGGACAGAAGATCTCAAGTAGGCTCTGCACTGACAGCAGAGAGCCCAATATGAGGCTCAAACTCACAAACCAAATGTGAGATTATGACCTGAGCCCAAGTCGGACACCTAACCAACGAGCCACCCAGGAGCCCCTGGAAAAATCTTTTCTAGCTTTGATTTTTATTTATTTAATTATTAAAAATTTTTAATGTTTATTTATTTTTGAGAGAAAGAGACAGAGCATGAGCAAGGGAGGGAGAGAGAGAGAGGGAGACACAGAATCTGAAGCAGGCTCCAGGCTCTGAGCTGACAGCACAGAGCCCGACATGCGGCTGGAATTCATGAACCTTGAGATCATGACCTGAGCCAAAGTTGGACACTTAACCCAATTGAGCCACCCAGGCACCCCCTTTGATTTTTATTTTTAATTATTTTAATTAATACTTTTTAATCATTGATTTTTAAGGGACAGTTTGCAGGTATCATATTCTTGGTGGCAGTTTTTTCTTTAAGTACTTTGAATAAAGCATCCCATTCGTTACTGGCCTGCAAGGTCATTAATGACGTGTCAAATCGTTGTTTCTATGGGGAGAAGAGTGTTGGGGACTTCCTATTCTGCCTTCTTGCTGATGTCACTCCTTAGCCGTTTGGTTCTAAAGATGGGCTTTTCTACAGGATCTCTGAGAATACTCAATTTGATGTCCCTTAGAGACTTTACATTTTATGGAATTCTGAGTTGCTTTTTGGTTGTGAAATGTGAACACAAGGATTGATTCCCTGGAGTTTCACTGCTGTTATTTATTGTTTAACCAGTATCTAATAGGGTCTCTTCCAATGAGGTTCAAGAGTAGTTTTTTCTTTGATATCTCTGTCCAGTAGATGAAATCTCCTAACAAAAAATCACGAAGAGGCTTTTAGGAAGATAGGTTGGAATGTGGACTTCCCTTGTTGGTGATTGGACTGGTATAATATATGAGTCTCCTGCAATATTTGCCATGTCTACATATAATAGGGCAGATTCTAGTAATGGAGGTAAATCTCTAAATGCATTGGGCTTCCAGTTACCCATTCATAGGGAGATAACCAATGTGTCCCAAGGGAGTGGAGTGTATGGCCTCCTAAGAGTTAGTAGTATACACTTGGCCAAGGGAGTGTAAGGGTTTCTTAAGGTTTTGCTAATTTTATTTTAAGGATGCCATTGCTACTGTTAATCTTTCTAGGAGATTGTGGGTGGTAAGGACAGTATAGTTTTTGAGTAAGAGGCAATGCCTTCCAGAGATGCTCTTATTTAATTTTTATATTTAAAAAATTTTAAATGTTTATTTATCACAGAGAGAGAGACACATACACAGACAGAGACAGAGAGACAGAGAGTGAGCAGGGAAGGGGCAGAGAAAGAGGGAGATACAGAATCAGAAGCAGGCTCCAGGCTCCGAGCTATCAGCACAGAGCCCTATGCAGGGCTCAAACCCCACAAACTGTGAGATTGTGACCTGAGCCAAGGTTGGACACTCAACCGGCTGAGCCACCCAGGCGTTCCCAGAGTTCTTTTATAATGATTCCAATAAGTAGATGCCTTGGTCATTGATAAAAAATGTGGTATACTTCAGGTTGGAAACACAACATCAAGCAGCTTTTTAATTACCATAAGGGCTGTAGATTTTCAGACTGGAAATGATACAACCCATCCTGAAAGTAGACATACAAAAACTAAAACATATTCATATCTCATGGGGGTGGAAGCTGGATAAAATCTATCTGATGGTGTTCAAAGACCCATTGAAACTTTGGTTCCTGGCTATGTGCCATCTTTATAGTGTTCCCAGGATTATGTTGTTGAGAGATGATGTATGAACTAGAAATAACCTCAGGTGTCTTTTAAACAAAACTGAGGTAAAATACACACAACATAAAAGTTACCACCCTAACCATTTTTAAGTGTACTGTTCAATAGTATTAAGTATATTAATATTGTTGTGTAACCAATCTCCAGAACTTTTTTATCTTGCCAAATGGAAAGTCTATATCCTTTATACAACAAATCCCCATTGCCTCCTCTCACCAGCTCCTGGAGACCGCCATTCTACTTTTTGTTTTTTATGAGTTTGAGTCCTCTAGATACTTGATATAAGTAAAGTTATACAGTATTTGTCTTTTGTGACTGGATTATTTCACTTAGCATAAGGTCGTCAATATTTATCCATGTTATAGTGTGTGTTAGAATTTCATTCCTTTTTTAAAAATGTTTATTTTTGAGAGAGAGAGAGCGAGAGAGAGCGAGCAGGGGAGGGGCAGAGAGAGTGGGAGACACAGAATGTGAAGCAGGCTCCAGGCTTTGAATTGTCAGCACAGAGCCTGATGTGGGGCTGGAACCCATGAACCATGAGATCATGACCTGAGCCCAAGTCGTATGCTTAACTGACTGAGCCACCAAGGGGCCCCAAATTTCATTCCTTTTTAAGGCTGAATAATATTCTACTGCATGCTTCTGCCATATTTTGTATATCTGTTCATCCTTCTGTGCACATTTTGTTGCTTCCACTTTTTGGCTATTTTGAATAATGCTGCTATCAGCATGGGTATACAAATATCCCTTCAAGGACTTGTTTTCAATTCTTATGGTTATATACCTAGAAGTAGAATTGCTGAATCATATGGTAGTCGTATTTTAATTTTTTGAGGAACTGCCATGCTATTTTCCATAATGGCTGCACCATTTTGCATTATGCCCAATAGTGCATAGTAGTTTCAGTTTTTCCATCTCCTTGGCTACACTGGTGTTTTCTCTTTCTTTCTTCTCTTTTTTCTTTCTTTCTTTCTTTCTTATTTTTATATTTTTGAGAGAGAGAGAGAGAGAGAGAGAGAGTAAGTGGGGCAGAGGGGCAGAGGAAGGCAGAGAGAGAGAGAGAGAGAGAGAGAGAGAGAGAGAGAGAGAGAAAGAATCTTAAGCAGGCTCCACACTCAGTGCAGAGTCGGACATGAGGCTTGATCCCACCACTCTGGGATCATGACCTGAACCAAAATCAAGAATCGGACACTCAACCAATTAAGACTGGCACCCCTTTTTCTTTCTTCCTTCCCCTCCGTCCCTCACTTTCCCCTAGTCCCTGTCCTTCCTTCCTTCCTTCCTTCCTTCCTTACTATCCTTCCTTCCTTCCTCTTTCTTCCTTTCCTTCCCTCCCTTCCTCCCTTTCCTTCTTTCTTTCTTTCTTTCTGTTCTTTTCCTTTCTTTCTTGTTCTTTGTTCTTCCTAATGGCAAATATCCTAACGGCTGTGATGGGGACATCTCACTGTAATTTTGATCTGCATTTATCTAATGATTAGTGATGTTGAACATCTTTTCATAGCTTGTTGGCCATTTATAGATTAATTTGGAGAAATGTCTATTCAAGTCTTTTGCCATTTAAAAATCAAGGCTAGGGGTGCCTGGGTGGCTCATAGGTTAAGCCTCCAACTCTTGGTTTCAGGTTAGGTCATGATCTTGAGGTTGTGAGTTCGAGTCCTGTGTTGGGCTCTGCGCTGACCTTGCAGAACCTGCTTGGGATTCTCTTTTCGTTCTCTCTCTGCCTCTCCCCTGCTCGTGCTCCTTCTCCTCTCTCAAAATAAATAAACATTAAAAAAATAAATAAAAATTAGGATTTTTTTCTTGCCGTTGAGTTGTGTAGGAGTTCTTTATTATTCTGGATATTAACATCACATCACATATGTAGATATTTTGCAAATATTTTCTCCCATTTCAATAGGTTGCCTTTTCACTCTATTGGTGTGTCCTTTGATACATACAAGTTTTAATTTTGATGTAGTCCAATTTGCTTATTTTACTTTCTGCTGCCTGGGCTTGGTGTCATATCCAAGAAATTATTATCAAATCTAATGTCATGAAACTTTCCCATATATTTTTATCTAGTAGTTTTATAGTTTTAGGTCTTATGTTGAAGTCTTTTATCCATTTGGACTTACTTTTTTATGTAGTAATAAAGTAAGGTCCAACTTCATTCTTTTACATGTGGATGTCCAATTTTCCCAACAAAGTTTGTTGAGAAGACTGTCCTTTCTCCATTGAATAGTCTTGGCACTCTTGCTGCAAACGTTACCACATATCTGCCACGAGTTTATTTCTGGACTCGTTATTGTATTCTATTGGTCTTATGGTCTGTCTTTATGCCAATGCCACACTCTTTTGATTACTGTAGCTTTGTATAAAGTTTTGCAATCAGGAAATGTGAGAGCTCTAATTTATTCTTCTTTTTTTCAGGATTGTTTTGGCTATTTTGGGGCCCCTTTGAGATTCCATATGCATTTTAGGATGGATTTTTGTGTTTATGAAAAAAACATTGTTGGTATTTTGATAGGGGTTGCATTAAATCTGTAGATTGTTTTTTAGTAATATTGATATCTTAACAATATTAAGTCTTCCAATATGTGAACATGGTGTTGCCTTCCCATTTACTTTGGTTTCTTTTAGCAATGTTTGATAGATTTCAGTGTACAAGTCCTTTGCCTCCTTGATTAGGTTTATTACTAAATATTTTATTCCTGGGGCGCCTGGGTGGCTCAGTCAGTTAAGGGGCCGACTTCGGCTCGGGTCATGATTTCGTGGTCTGAGAGTTTTGAGCCCCGCGTCGGGCTCTGTGCTGACAGCTCAAGCCTGGAGCCTATTTCAGATTCTGTGTTTCCCTCTCTCTCTGCCCTCCCCCATTCGTGCTCTGTCTCTCTCTGTCTCAAAAATAAATAAACAGAACTGTTTCCGGGTCAGGGGGGAAGGAGCAAAGAAATAATAGCTGAGAACTTCCCTGAACTGGGGAAGGAAAAAGGCATTGAAATCCAAGAGGCACAGAGAACTCCCTTCAGACATAACTTGAATCGATCTTCTGCACGACATATCATAGTGAAACTGGCAAAATACAAGGATAAAGAGAAAATTCTGAAAGCAGCAAGGGGGGTAACGTGCCCTCACATATAAAGGGAGACCTATAAGACTCGTGCTGATCTCTCTTTTGAAACTTGGCAGGCCAGAAAGAATTGGCACGAGATTTTCAGGGTGCTAGACAGAAAAAATATGCAGCCGAGAATCCTTTATCCAGCAAGTCTGTCATTTAGAATAGAAGGAGGAGATAAAGGTCTTCCCAAACAAACAAAAATCTGAAGGAATTTGTCACCACTAAACCAGCCCTACAAGAGATTCGAAGGGGGACCCTGTGAGACAAAGTACCAGAGACATCACTACAAGCATAAAACATACAGACATCACAATGACTCTAAACCCGTCTCTTTCTATAATAACACTGAATTAAATGGATTAAATGCTACCAACCGAAAGACATAGGGTATCAGAATGGATAAAAAACAAGACCCATCTATTTGCTGTCTACCAGAGACTCACTTTTAGACCTGAGGACACCTTTAGATTGAGTGAGGGGATGGGAGAACTATTTATCATGCTACTGGAAGCCAAAGGAAAGCTGGAGTAGCCATACTTATATCAGACAAACTAGACTTTAAATAAAGGCTGTAACAAGAGCTGAAGAAGGACATTATATACTAGTTACAGGGTCTATCCATCAGAAGAGCTAACAATTATAAATGTCTATGCGCCAGAATACCGGAGCCCCCAAATATATAAAACAATTACTCATAAACAGAAGCACCTTATTGATAAGAATGTGGCAATTGCAGGGGACTTTAACACCCCACTACAGAAATGGATAGATCATCTAGACACACGGTCAATAAAGAAACAAGGGCCCTGAATGAGACATTGGAATCAGATGGACTTGACAGATATATTTAGAACTCTGCATCCCAAAGCAACAGAAATGGTATACTTCTTCTCGAGTGCACATGGAACATTCTCCAAGATAGATCGTATACTGGTCACAAAACAGCCCTTCATAAGTTTACAAGAATTGAAATTATACCATGCATACTTCAGACCACATGCTATGAAGCTTGAAATCAACCACAGGAAAAAGTCTTGAAAACCTCCAAAGCATGGAGGTTAAAGAAACACCCTACTAAACGATGGAGTGGGTCAACCAGCAATTAGAGAAGAAAATCAAAAAATATATGGAAACAAACGAAAATGAAAATACAACAATCCAAACGCTTTGGACGCAGCGAAGGCAGTCCTGAGAGGAAAATACATTGCAAATCCAGGCCTATCTCAAGAAGAAGAAAAAATCCCAAATACAAAATCTAACAGCACACCTAAAGGAAATAGAAGCAGAACAGCAAAGGCAGCCTAAACCCGCAGAAGAAGAGAAATAATAAAGATCAGAGCAGAAATAAACAATATAGAATCTAAAAAAACTGTAGAGCAGATCAACGAAACCAAGAGTTGGTTTTTTGAAAAAAATAAAATTGACAAACCGCTAGCCAGGCTTCTCAAAAAGAAAAGGGAGATGACCCAAATAGATAAAATCTGAATGAAAATGGAATTATTACAACCAATCCCTCAGAGATACGAACAATTATCAGGGAATACTATGAAAAATTATATGCCAACAAATTGGACAACCTGGAAGAATATGGACAAATTCACTGAACACCCACACTCTTCCAAAACTCAATCAGGAGGAAATAGAAAGCTTGAACAGACCCATAACCAGCGAAGAATTGAATCGGTATCAAAAATCTCCCAACAAATAAGAGTCCAGGACCAGATGGCTTCCCAGGGGAGTTCTACCAGACATTTAAAGCAGAGATAATACCTATCCTTCTCAAGCTATTCCAAGAAATAGAAAGGGAAGGAAAACTTCCAGACTCATTCTATGAAGCCAGTATTATTTGATTCCTAAACCAGACAGAGACCCAGTAAAAAAAGAGAACTACAGGCCAATATCCCTGATGAATATGGATGCAAAAATTCTCAATAAGATACTAGCAAATCGAATTCAACAGCATATAAAAAGAATTATTCACCATGATCAAGTGGGATTCATTCCTGGGATGCAGGGCTGGTTCAACATTCGCAAATCCATCAACGTGATACATCACATTAACAAAAAAAAAGAGAAGAACCATATGATCCTGTCAATCGATGCAGAAAAGGCCTTTGACAAAATCCAGCACCCTTTCTTAATAAAAACCCTTGAGAAAGTCGGGATAGAAGGAACATACTAAAGATTCATTAAAAGCCCTTTATGAAAAGCCCCACAGCTAACATCATCCTCAACGGGGAAAAACTGAGAGCCTTTTTCCCTGAGATCAGGAACACGACAGGGATGCCCACTCTCACCGCTGTTGTTAACATAGTGCTGGAAGTTCTAGCATCAGCAATCAGACAACAAAAGGAAATCAAGGCATCCAAATTGGCAAAGATGAAGTCAAGCTTTCGCTTTTTGCAGATGACATGATATTATACATGGAAAATCCGATAGACTCCACCAAACGTCTGCTAGAACTGATACATGAATTCAGCAACGTTGCAGGATACAAATCAATGTCCAGAACATCAGTTGCATTCTTATACCACTAACAATGAAGCAACAGAAAGACAAATAAAGAAAACTGATCCCATTTCACAATTGCACCAAGAAGCATAAAATACCTAGGAATAAATCTAACCAAAGATGTAAAGGATCTGTATGCTGAAAACTATAGAAAGCTTATGAAGGTAATTGAAGAAGACTTTAAAGAAATGGAAAGACATTCCCTGCTCATGGATTGGAAAAATAAATATTGTCAAAATGTCAATACTACCCAAAGCTATCTACACATTCAATGCAATCCCAATCAAAATTGCACCCAGCATTCTTCTCGAAACTAGAACAAGCAATCCTAAAATTCATATGGAACCACAAAAGGCCCCGATAAGCCAAAGGAATTTTGAAGAAGAAGACCAAAGCAGGAGGCATCACAATCCCAGACTTTAGCCTCTAACTACAAAGCTGTCTATCATCAAGACAGCCATGGTATTGGCACCAAAACAGACACACAGACCAATGGAATAGAATAGAAACCCCAGAACTAGACCCACAAACGTATGGCCAACTCATCTTTGCAAAGCAGGAAAGAACATCCAATGGAAATAGAGACAGCCTCTTAACAAATTGGTGCTGGGAGAATGGACAGCAACATGCAGAAGGTTGAAACTAGACCACTTTCTCACACCATTTACAAAAATAAACTCAAAATGGAATAAAGGACCTAAATGTGAGACAGGAAAACCATCAAAACCTTAGAGGAGAAAGCAGGAAAAGACCTCTCTGACCTCAGCCGTAGCAATCTCTTACTCGACACATCCCCAAAGGCAAGGGAATTAAAAGCAAAAGTGAATTACTGGGACCTTATGAAGATAAAAAGCTTCTGCACAGCAAAGGAAACAACCAACAAAACTAAAAGGCAACCCAACGGAATGGGAAAGATATTTGCAAATGACATATCGGACAAGGGCTAGTATCTAAAATCTATAAAGAGCTCACCAAACTCCACACCCGAAAAACAAATAACCCAGTGAAGAAATGGGCAGAAAACATGAATAGACACTTCTCTAAATGAAGACATCCAGATGGCCAACAGGCACATGAAAAGATGTTTCAGCGTCGCTCCTTATCAGGGAAATACAAATCAAAACCCACACTCAGGTATAACCTCACGCCAGTCAGTAGTGGCCAAAATGAACAAATCAGGAGACTATAGCTGCTGGAGAGGATGTGGCGAAGAAACGGGAACCCTCTTGCACTGTTGGTGGGGAATGCAAATTGGGTGCAGCCGCTCTGGAAAGCAGTGTGGAGGTTCCATCAGAAAATTAAAATAGACCTACCCTATGACCCAGCAATAGCACTGCTAGGAATTTATCCAAGGGATACAGGAGTACTGATGCATAGGGGCACTTGTACCCCAATGTTCATAGCAGCACTCTCAACAATAGCCAAATTATGGAAAGAGCCTAAATGTCCATCAACTGATGAATGGATAAAGAAATTGTGGTATATATACCAATGGAATCCTATGTGGCAATGAGAAAAAATGAAATATGGCCTTTGTAGCAACGTGGTTGGAACTGGAGAGTGTAATGCTAAGGAAAATAAGCCATACAGAGAAAGACAGATACCATATGGTTTCACTCTTATGTGGATCCTGAGAAACTTAACAGGAACCCAGGGGGGAGGGGAAGGAAAAAAAAAAAGCGGTTAGAGTGGGAGAGAGCCAAAGCATAAGAGACTGTAAAAACTGAGAACAAACTGAGGGTGATGGGGGGTTGGGAGGGAGGGGAGGGTGGGTGATGGGTATTGAGGAGGGCACCTTTTGGGATGAGCACCTTGGGTGTTGTCTGGAAACCAATTGTCACTAAATTTCATATATATATATATAAAAAATAATGGCTCATTTGAGCCCTCGCGGGATTTATACCAATGTAGCTTTGGTTAAGGCTGCATTGTTTGACATAGTGATCTGCTAGAACATTTTTTGTTAGTTTGCGTATTATCTATTTTTGCATGGGGTTCCACCTTTCTAGTAGCCACTCTAGGAACATAGGAGTGCATATTAAAAGTTGCTTAACTTGTCTGTTTTTGAGGGGATACCAGCAGAGGTGAGAAATTACCTTTGCTTCCACACGTCCCAAAGTCATATACTACTCCAAAAGCATGCCTGCTATAGTATATGTTTACTTTCTGGTCTTTGACTAATTGACAAGCTGCTGTAAGTGCAATAAGTTCTGCCATGTGGGCTGATTTTACCTGAGGCAAGAGGACTATATTCTAAAGGAGAGTTTAGATTAGTGATAGTATATACTGCTTGATAACCTACAGTCCCAGTTTTGAGGTATGATCCATCAACAAATAATATTAGGTCAAGGTTATCAATAGGAAGTCTCTAATGAATTGGAGTGAGGACACAGAGAGTTCCCTAACTGAGGTAAAACAATCATGGGCTTCCTCTTCTTTTAATAGAAGAGGAGAATGGCAGGATCAGGATATGCCATGGGTGAGTTATGTATGATGTGAAAGGAAAGAGTAGTGGCATCTCATAGGTTATTAATTGGTCTGGTTGAAAAATGTGTGTTCTGTTAATAGTAATATCTGTACTGATGAGAAACCATAAGGTCAAGGGGGAGGCTGGAACTAGTTCAGCAGATCTTCAATTTTTTTCAATGATAGCTACCACCTAAAATAAAGGGGATAAACCTTTCCAGGTGCATCGAAAGGTGGAGGCTATAATAACCAGTGTTTGTCGGTAGTTTGTTTTTAGAGGTTTGAAGTAGATAAAAATGGAGCATTTAGTGATCTCTTAGAACTTGCCCTTCTGACAGACTTTCTAACAAAATCCTTCATTTATTGTACATGAGTCAGGTTCTACTTCCCTGTATGTCAATGAGCTATCAGCTTGTTTTTTAATGTATGTTCATACCAAAAATCTTATCCTTGAAGTTAACTTCTCTAATGGATCTTTTTCCTTCCTTACCTTTAAAAAGTAATAGATTTATTTTCTTTAGAATAGTTTTATGTTATAACAGAAAATTGAGCAGATAGCAGGGAGTTTCCATAATCACACCTCTCCCACACAGTTTTCCACTATATTAACACCTTGCATTACTATGGAATGCTTATTACAATTAATAAGCCACTATTGGTACATTATAATGAACTCAAGTCCATGGTTTACTTAAGGTTCACCCTGTACTGTAAAGTTCTAGGAGTTTTGACAATGCAATAATGTCATGCATTCATTAATATATAGAATGGTTTCACCACCCTACAACTCCCTCGTGTTTCACCACCCCCCTCCCTCTGAACCTAGGCAATCACTCATCTTTCTACTGTCTCTATAATTTTTCCTTTTTCAGAACATTATGTAGTTGGATTCACATAGTATGTAGTCCTTCAGACTGGCTTCTTCAATTAGCAATAGCATTTAAGTACCTCCACGACTTTTTCATGGCTAGTTTCTTTCTTTCTTTCTTTCTTTCTTTCTTTCTTTCTTTCTTTCTTCTTTCTTTCTTTCTTCTTTCACACTGAATACTATTCCATGTATGCATATATCATAGTTGTTTACCTATCTGCCTGTTGAAGGACATCTTAGTTGCTTCCAGTTTCTGGAACAATGGTTTTTTGGTGGTTCTTATCAAGTTGAATTAAAATCTCAAGGTTTTGTCTAGATGGCTTATGCCATAAATAGATACAAGAGCTTTTTGTAGTTAGAGATGCTGGACAAAGAGGCTGTTGAATGGCTTTCTTTAGGTTACAAAGGTGAGGGTTTATTACTGAGGACTTAGTTCATAATGGGGTGTTTCAATTTCAGAAAAATTTGGCGCCCATTGTTTGCAATATCCAGGTAAAACCAAGAATACTCTTAATTGTTCTTTATGAGGGGTCTAGGATATGTTTGGATGGTCTTTAGCCTGTCTGGAGAGAATTTTTTTCCCACTTAAGATAGGCCATGTTCTAAATACAGGATTGTAGTTTGGCAAAATTATAACTTATCTTTTCAAACTTTATGTGTTTTTTTTTTTTTTAAGGCTGGGGGGCAAGTAAATTGAATCCTTTTATAGGCTTCCTTGTTCTCTGAACAAAGTAGGAGATTATCTACACATTGTATTGGAACCAAATCACAAGGGAATTTGGATCTTTTAAGTCTTGATTGAGGACCTGGGAAAAATAGGAGGTGCTCTAGTGACTCCTGAGACATGACTGTCCAGATAGATTGTTGTCCTCTCCAGGTGAAGACAAATGTATGATCTAGAAGTACACTCAATAAAGGTGAAGATCCATTATAGAGAAGCAAGTGGTTTCAGGTGCAGTTGGTGATAGGATGGTATTTGGGTTAATTTCTACCAGGAAGTGAGGTATACCTATTTGTTGATGACTTTGAGGTCTTGAACAAATTTATATCCTTGTCTGTTTGGTTTCTTTTCTATTGGGATGAGAATGTTATGAAGGGCAGGGTATGAGAAGACCTTTGTATATAAGGCCTTTGCCTGTAGGTTTAGTTCTTTCTTTGGCTTCAAGATATGTTGGGGAAGTTGGGTATGGTTTAGTAGAATGTAGCTGAACTTAATGGATTCTGTTTCCATTACCTTTCCTATGCCAACAGAATTTCTAGCCCATAGAGGGTCAGGTTGGGTGTCAAGATATTTATTTGAGTATGTATTAAATATGGAGAATGCGAAGGTATATTCAGAAACGACACAACTGGTTATGAATAGAGAAGTCCTCTGAAACCTCAAGAAGGTTTCTCAGGTGTGATTATAATATAACAATTCTATGTGCAAAGTAAGTCTCTTCCTGTTAAATTTACAGGTGTGTTATCACAGAACAGGAAGAAATGTTTCCGATCAAGAGCTAAAGGACTTCATAATAGCTGACATAATATTCAGCCTTAGGTAGTATATCCACTGTATCATTTCTACTGCTTGAACCTTTTGATCCATTATTCTACTGTCTGCCTTGGCAGTTCTGGTATTTTTACTTAACTTTGTGTGGGATGTCATTTTCTCTCCAAGCTTCCAAGAGCCCACCTGCCTAACTGTGAACACTGCCTTACAGGATCTTTGCCAGGATTGTTCAATCCTGTATCATGAGAGAGTGCCTCTAAATTGATAGACTCTCCCTTATCCAGGCTGATATCCAGCACCCTTAGTCCTATACTTGGCTCCTGCTGGTATATGTTGAGTGAGTTCTGTAGCTCTTTCAGGGCATATGCAGTCCCTTTCCGTATGTACAGGCCTCACATTTTTCCTGACTGGGATTATATTGTATATAACTTTAGTCACTGGTCTGGTGGCAAAGAGAGATGAGGGCAGATCTTGAAGTTGGTGTGTGTTTATCTTGCCAGGCAGAGGCTTCTGCATCATTTTAAGCAAGGGAGAAGTGCCAACTTTTTACAGAGAGGAGTGGGCCACTTCT
This sequence comes from Lynx canadensis, assembly GCF_007474595.2. NCBI lineage: Eukaryota > Metazoa > Chordata > Mammalia > Carnivora > Felidae > Lynx > Lynx canadensis. The sequence goes on from NC_044311.2 coordinate 34,578,620, forward strand.
GTGGTTCAAGAGGCTTGAGAGGGATCTGGGAATTTAAATGTTCATTTATATCTGTCTGGTTGTCTCCAGGCAATGTCTTCGTGCTCAGTTAAGCTGTGATCTCACCATTACAGACTTGCCTAGTTTGGGAATTCAGTCTTTCATGGTACTCCAGTATCTGCACAGCAAATCCTGGATTGGATTCTTAGGCCTCCCAATGACTCCTTTAGCTTCAAGAGACAAAAGTCTATTTGTATGCTGCCAAGGAGACTGTTTGAATCTCATATTTAGGTTTTATTGGTAATTAGTCACCCTCAGGCTTTCATTCTGTTTGTTTGTTTTTGTTTTTTTGCTTGCATAGATTTATTTTATTTTTTTCTAACTAAAAATTTTAAAAAATGTTTAATTAGTTTTGAGAGAGAGAGAGAGAGAGAGAGAGAGAGAGAGAGAGAGAGAACGAACCAGGCTCCAGGCTCTGAGCTGTCAGCACAGAACCTGATGCAGGGCTCGAACTCACAAACTGTGAGATCATGACCTGAGCCAAAGTCGGATGCTTAACCAACTGAGCCACCCAGATTGCCCTCAAACTTTTGTTTAAATCCTAGTTAACATATAGTATAATTTTGGTTTCAGGAGTAGAATTTAGTGGTTCATCTCTTACATATGAAACCCAGTGCTCTTCGTAACAAGTGCCCTCCTTAATAGCCATCATTCATTTTGCTCATTCCCTACCCACTTAGCTCCATCAGTCCTTAGTTTGTTCTCTATTGTTGAGAGTCTTTTATGGTTTGTTTCCTTTTCTTCCTCTTTTTTTCCCTTTCCATATGTTCATCTGTTTTGTGTCTTAAATTCCACATATTGCTGAAATCATATGGTATTTGTCTTTCTCTGACTTATTTCTCTCAGCATAATACACTCTAGCTCCATCCATGTCATTACCAATGGCAAGATTTCATTCTTTTTGATGACCGAGTAATATTCCATTGTATATGTATACCACATCTACTTTATCCATCCATTCAGTCAATAGACATTTGGGCTCTCTCCATTGTTTGGCTATTATTGGTAATGCTGTCGTAAACATTGGGGTGCATGTACCCCCTTTCACTATTTTTCATGAATGTATGGATCATCCCAGCAGTAGTCATTTAATTCCATGATGCTTATAAATATTACTTCTTATAATTACTCTGTCCCCCAAATTTCTCAAATGCCTTGGATATTGCCAATGCCAGTGTATTCCTTTCTACAGTATGTCAATAAGTTCACCATTGATTAAGATCTTATCTGCTTTGCTGTAGCATGCTATAGGCTACTCATGCTCCATAATTCAGCTCTGAAATCCATTTTAGTGGCTGCTTCCTATGATAACTCCTGGCACCAGCTGTATTGAATTGGTTTGGGAAGACTTCAATGGGGATTTTAATGCAGGAATTTGGGGGAACAAAGAAAATATGACTGGGCCGATGGAGTTTGAACTGGGATGAAAATTGCAACATAAGCCTCAGCCAACCCATGGAGAGCTCTAGAATTGGGATAGTCCTTCAGAGTTGTCTTGAACCAAGTGAACTCAGCCTTTGCATCCCCTAATTGAATAATCTTTGGAGTGGACTTCCCACGGAGGTTGAGGGTAATTCTTTAAAAAAATTTTTTTAATGTTTATATTTTGAGAGAGAGAGAGAGAGAGAGAGAGAGAGAGAGAGAGAGAGAGAGAGAATGAGTGGGAGAGGGGGAGAGAGAGAGAGGGGGAGACACAGAATCCAAAGCAGGCTCCAGGCTCTGAGCTGTCAGCACAGAGACCAACATGGGGCTCAACTCACGAACCGCAAGATCATGACCTAGGCTGAAGTCGGATGCTTAATGAACTGAGCCACCTAGGTGCCCCTAGGGTAATTCTTGGAGAGCAATTCAACTGAGTTAGCCCAGCAGTCATGATGGAGTGGCATAGGGATAGTCCACTCCAGCATCACTATAGCACTGAAATAGGAAATTTGTCATGTGTGATTGCTTGAGGATGAGAACTATGATTTTTGAGTGGCAAATTAGCTAAGCTCCATATGCTTAGCTCTGAGGTCTGGATCTTAGAGAGCCAGGATGAAGCACATGCAAACTTCCAATATGGAGAGAAAATGAATTCCCATTCAAAATGTGTCCCCAAAACAAGATTTCTTTCCCCAGGAGGAAACCGATCTCATTAATGGTTGCCAAATAATTGGAGATTTCATGTCCAAGGAAATGGAATTATTGAGCTAACTGATACAGAACTTAAAATAAGAAGGCTTAAATTCTTCTAGAGATAAAGAAGGAGATACCCATTAAGTAAGGAAAGTTTATATTGCATTGATTAAAAGTTGTGAAATAAGGGCAGATAGATATTTTTTAAGTAATTTTTAAATTTTATTTATCTGTTTTGAGAGAGACAGAGAGAGTGAATGCAGGGGAGGGGCAGGAGAGATATATACAGAGAGAATCCCAAGCAGACTCTGCAGGGTCAGTACAGAGCTCAACATGGGCTCGAACTCATGAAAGCCTGAGATCATGACCTGAGCCAAACCAAGAGTCAGATGCTTAACTGACTGAGTCACCCAGGCACCCCCCTTTTTAAAATAAATTTTTAAGTTTACTTATTCATTTTGAGAGAAACAGAGAGACTGCAAGCAGTGGAGGGACAGAGAGAAAGAGAGAAACTATTTTTTTGAAAAACAAATAACTAGAAGTCTTGAAAAGGAAAAATGCAGTATTTGAGATGTACAGTGTCTTATAAAGAACATAAACATAATTTTGAAAATAGAAAAGGAAAGAATCAGTGAATTAGAAGAAAGTGGATTATTATAAAGGATACAAAAACATAATATAGATACTAAGAGACAGGAGGGTTAAGGGATTGATTAACAGTATCACCATTTTTTATTATAAGTTCCAGATATTGGAGAGGGATTCAATGGTCCAAAAGATACTCATTCTTTTTTGAGATTTTAAATATTTTTTAAGTTTATTTATTTTTGATAGAGGGAGAGAGAAAGAGAGAGAGAACAAGCAAGGGAGCGGCAGAGAAATGGGGACAGAAGATCTGAATGGGGCTCTGTGCTGACAGCAGAAAGCCTGATGTGGGGCTTGAACCCAAGAGCTGTGAGATCATGACCTGAGCTGAAGTTGGTTGCTTAACCGGCTGAGCCATCCCGGCACTCTGAGATATTTTTTTTAAAGTGAAATCTCCAGATTTAAAAATCTCATTGAGTTGCAGCAGGCAAAATTTCTACCACTAAACACATCACGTTGAATCTGTAGAATATCAAAGTCAAGAAAATACTAAAGGGAGTGGCCTGGGGGCTCAGTTGGTTAAAGGCCTGAATTCAGCTCAGGTCATGATCTCACGGTTTGTGAGTTCAAGCCCCACATTGGGCTCTCTGCTGTCAGCAAAGAGTCCACTTCGGATCCTCTGTCTCCCTCTCCCTCTGCCCCTCACCCACTCTCTCTCTCTCTTTCAAAAATAACATTAAAAATTAAAAATAGTCTCATTATTTCTTTCCCTCTCTTTCTTTATTCCCCTTTCCATATGTTCATGTGTTTTGTTTCTTAAATTCCACATGAGTGAAATCATATGGAATTTGTCTTTCTCTATGATTGACCTATTTCATTTAGCATAATATACTCTAGTTCCATCCATGTCATTGCAAATGACAAGATTTTATTATTTTTGATGGCTGAGTAATATTCCATTGTGCATATATACCACATCCTCTTTACTTTTTTATTTTGTTTAATTTTTTAAAATGTTTATTTTTGAGAGAGAGAGAGAGGAGTGCGAGCAGGGGAGGGGCAGAGAGATGGAGACACAGAATCTGCAGCAGGCTCCTGGCTCTGAGCTGTCAGCACAGAGCCCTAGAAGGGGCTTGAAACCCACGAACTGTTGAAACCACTACCTGAGCCAGTTAGGCACTTAACCGACTGAGCCACCCAGGTGCCCTGAGCAGTATCTTTGAAGTAATGAGAGGCTATAGGCATTATTTTAGAATTTGAACGCTCGCTAGAATGTTACACAAGTGAGAAGGTGTAACTGAAATATTTACAGACATACAAAACTAAGATTTACACATAGGCCACACCTGAAAGAATTTTAAAGAACATACGTTGGCAGGAAGAAAAACGAGGACAGATGAATGAGTGGAACGTGAGAATAGAAGGTGAGCAAAGATACTGGCAAAGCACATTGGCAAATCTGAATAATAATTATTAATGTTCAACAGAAAAAAAGGAGTATCTTGTTGACGTTAACTTTATCATGAATAGTTTATTATTTAAAAATATGAGGCAAACCTGGCAAAATAATGACATTTTAAAATGAGGAGTTGTGTGTATATGGTCGTTTGTAAGAACAGAACAAAACTAAAAACAAAGAAGAAGGAACCCTGGGTAAGAATTCAAATTGTCTAAAATAATGTGGAATAGCAGAAAGGCAAAGATAAGACACTGTTACACCACCAGTGACAGAAAAATGATAAGACATCACCACACCAATAGATTAAAAAGAAAGACAGAAGTCATCTACACATACAGAAGAGTTTGTGTTAAAATTTAATATTTAAAAAACTCTTAATGTGACCCAGCAGTTACTGCTTTTCCCCTTCCACCTTTTCTTCTCAAGGCCTCAGGAGGGCATCCAATTTTTAAAATCCCCGAAGCCCTAAGCTTGGTCTCATTTCGTCTGTGGCAGGTTCTGTAGCTACTCTGTGACCCAAAGGTTCCATGCAGCTATTTTATGTATATACACAATTAAATGCCAACATTTACAATAATTTGAGAAAGCCTTTGTAGTCTGTCAAACAGACAAGACAAAAATCCCAAGATTGTTCATGACTAGAAAGACTGAAAACTAACGTCTTCAACAGGATAAGGGTTATCTACCAACTATTCCCAGGGAAAAAACAATCATGCCTTTATGGTAAAATTTAGAAGCACTTGCATCAATGCAAGGGGCAAGATAGGGATTCCCCCCGTCAACGACACTATTCAACCTGGACTTGGAGTAACATCCAATAAAAAATTAAGGAAAAATAACATGTAAGAGACTTGTCAAAAAAGAGATAATATTCTCATGTTTTGGAGATATTGTCTTTATGAGTTAAGTAAAACATCTATAGATAGGCCATTAAAGTAATGAAATCATTTTTCTGGATACCAGATCAACATAACAAATTATTTCTATATGCCAGGAATAACGTACAAAATATATTCAGGATCTTAGAACTATCAACACAAAGTTTATAGTCCTTAAACTTTTCCAGCACAGGAGAATTATATGAAAAATATATAGGAAGAATGGAAAAGAGTTGGTTCCTTTGGGGAACCCCCCCCAACCTAGCAATAGAGTTAAACCATTTGATAGCCTTCTCATTAAAAAAGGAGGGCACATATCATCGCTCCTCATTCTGTGTGTTTGTAGCCAACAAACATTTGTCCACATACACCTATTTGTTAGATTCTCCATAAGCGTCTACAGCCACTGAGAAGTCAAAATGGCAAAGTTGTCATAAACTAGCATGCACACTAGGGCCAAAATACATTAGGCAAAACCAAAACAAAACAAAAGTAATTACTCTAATTTGGAAAGAAGAGGTGCTGTGGTAGAGTGCTGTGGAAAGGACGGGTTTTTAGAAAAAGTGCTGAAGTTGAGGTTTGAAGCAAAACTAGGAGAATGCAAACTACTTAGGGCAACCTTTATAGAGAAAACAACCTAAGCAGCATGTCAGCTGTCTAAAAGTACACTGTACGTAAAACAGCATTTCTTTGCTTCTGTGACTTCCTTCCAGACGTTTTGTTCCACCACCATTGATCCACAATTTTGCAATGCAGCTTCCATCAAAGAGCAATCTGTCCATTATTCATGCTTGGTGATTCTTGCAGGTTGTGCAGAGTACACACAGCGCTCTTAAAAGACTCTTTTAAGGTTCTTCTACCAGGTGGCTAGGGGTTGTGGGTTCAGTTCATTCCCGGAACAGGCGTCTCCGGGCCTTGCGAGAAGGACCCGGAGGGCGCTGGGGGCGCGCGTGGGGACCTGGGCTCGGAGAGGGAGGTAGAGGTTGGAGTGGCGAGTTGGGGAAGGGCTCCAGAAGGTGGACGTCCAGGTTGAGTAGCGGAAAGAAGAGCGTCTCTCTGGACTAGGAGTGGGGGCCCAAGACCGGGGCTCTGGTACCTGGCCCACAGGGTGGGGGTTGGCCACGCTTCCAGCGCAGGGGCGGAGCCCAGCGACGGAGCCGGCTGCAAGGTCTATCCGAGGCGACAGGAACGCGGGGTCCGCGTCTTCCTCATAGGCCTCTTCTTGGGGGGCCATCTGTGGGACAGATGCGGCGGAAGAATCCTTGCTCGACGGCGACGTCCGTGCCCGGGCGCGCCCAGGAAAGCTTCGGGTTCCAGGCCGACAAGCGAGTGGCCCTGCTCTCCTGAGCGCAGGAGGGGCCTCGGGGACCAGCAGCAGGGTGAGCTCTCCGACAGACACTTGCAGGACCGACGTGGGCTCGGGCTCCAGCACCAGGTCGACGTCGTCCAGGGGCACTTGCAGGGCAATCCCGTGGCCAGAACCACCACGGAGGTGAGGGCGCCGGCGGCCGGGGGCCCCTCCAGGCCTTCCAGGCCTGCAAGCTCCTCGGTTCGGCCCTGCGCTTGGCGGGGCCGGGTCTCCGGACGGCGGCCCGGGACAGGCCGCAGGGTAGCGCTGGGGCTGCGGGGCCGGGCTGCCCATGACCTGGACGGCGCTTGCGAGTGGCGCTGCCGGGGCCTGGCGGAGGGCGTGAGGGGCTGGGTCCTGCACGCAGTGACAGGTCTCGACGACAGTGAGGCGGCGGGGCGCGGCGGGGCGCGGTACGGCGCGACGCAGAGTGAGTGCCCGGGAGTTCTGGGGGCGCCTCCCGGGAGACCCTCTGTCCAGGTTTGGTGGCGCAGCACGCGGCGCAGGGCTTGGCCTCAGGCGGTGGAATCCCAGGCTCCTCACACGGACGGATTTGCGCCAATGATATTGCAAGTGACGCCGGCGGAACCAAAGTTCGCAAAATGTCACGCTAAGCCCCGCCCCCACGGAGGCTTCGCCCTTAGAATTCGCGGTATCTGTGCAGCCGGGTAGCCGAAGCTTTGCGTAAAGAGGTACTTTTATAGGCCGCTAGGAGGCAGAACAATGATGCCACTCTAGGGGCTGGCTTCCAGTGTCAAGATCTTGACCTTCCTTGAGTGGATCTCAAATGAGGACGACCTTAATTGGAAAACTGATTAAGTTTCAAGTCCCACCAGTGTGACGCTGCACCAGGACAGCGAGATGTAAGGCCCTCCTCCTCCGAAAGCCCCGCCCCGGAAGTGAATATCGCTTTTCCTTCGGTTGAATAGTGGAAGAGTTTTTGGACTATATCCTTACGTCTGTGCGGAAGTTGTAAACCACTGTCGGAATCTTTCACTGGTGTTGAAAGGCGACATAAGATTAGAATTGAGTATGTAAGCAGGTGCGCATGATCAATTTACTACTATACTATATACATACCATTTCATACTAATTTATTACACTGCTGTCGTCAGAAGTAAGAGTTTATCTAGTTTGACCAGAAATGCAGTCACAAATGTTTGTTTTAGTCCAATTTACAATGATGAAAATGTTGTGCAGAATTTACTCAGTTTGCTCGGAAGCCTGGAATTAGCAGAACTGGGTCTGACATGTTAAGGCCCACTTAAGATGATGCAGCGTCAGCGCCTTTGATCTGAGTGTCTGTTCAAAAGCGCATTTGCGTGGTGTATCATGGGTGCAAAAGGAAGGTGTGGCTCAATCCTTATCTAGTATTAATAGGAAGAAACACCAAACAATGATTTTGGAATAGGTGATACTCCTAATGGGGTTTATAGAGGACAACGAAACATTTCCTTCCACCCCTGTTCCTTAACCCCGCAATTGCTCATCTTATTCCTTTTTACAAATAGCATATTTATATTTTCATTTTTATAGCTGCATAGCATTCCTTTGTATGAAATTACACTTAAGTCAGACCTCTCTTAATGGACATGTAAGCTCTTGGTCTGTGACTTGGTGGCATTTCCATTCCCTGGCAAATTTATGGAAAATGCGGATGCTTTCCTCCATCCCAGAATCACTGAGTCAGAATTCCTGGGGCGTGGAACCTAGGAATTCTCTGTAAGTACCTCCCCGCCCCCCAAATTGTTTTACCCTAAAGTTTTTTTTTAATGTTTATTTTTCAGAGAAAGAGAGAGAGGGAGTGGCATCGAGAAAAGAGAGGGAATGGCATCGAGAGAAGAGAGGAGGACAGAGGATCCAAAGCCGGCTCGCACTGACAGCAGTAAGCCCGTGTGTGGCTGGAACCCACCAACCCAGAGATCATGAGCTGAGCTGAAGCCCCACGCTCAACCGACTGGGCCACCCAGGAGCCCCTGTTTTCCAGTGTTTAAGATCGATCACTAAGTTTGTTTTCATTTAGCGGTTGAGAGGTTCAGGTACCCGGGTAGTTATACTTTCGATCAGGGCCCTGATTGTTGGTGACAAAATTATCAAGAGAACTCAGATTTCCTGGGCTGCGTCAGGGTGTTTCCTTGCTCAGCTGGCGGGCATCAGCTCTCCGGCTGCGGTTTCCGGTGTTCCTGGCATTGCGGCTGGAACTTCCCATGAGTAGGTGAGGCCTGGAGCGAGGCACTGGCTGCGTGAAACTCGCAAGGGCTTTGCAGGGCTGCGGCGATGAGGGCGAGGGGGGGGTGGGGAGAGGAGAGTGCCGGCTGCCGGGAAGCTGCAGTCTCCGTGGGGGTAAATGTGGACGCCGCTGGAACCTACGCCCAGGGTCCCAGGTGATGGGAGCAACGCTGTGCTGCTGGTGTCCAGACAGAAGGTGGTGGTGGTGGTGCGGGGGACTGGGGGTGGGGGATGAGGGAAGGAACTTGTAGGAACAACTGCTTTGGCCCTTGACATTTCCACGCTCGGAGTATAATGGGGGTTCCACTAAGGAGAGTGAAAAGTGGACGTGCTCTGGTGTAAGTGACAGATAGTCCTAAGCTGTCCAGGACACGTGGTGGGGGTGGGGGGAGGGCTTGGGGCTCTTGGTCTGGCCAGTAGTGGGGGCTCTGTGCAAGGTGGAATCGGGCCTTGACTGGTTGACTGGTACCACCGGTGTCTGCTGCTGGCCTGACCTCAGCAATTCCACTTTGGAGCTCAACATTGTCCTTAGTCCTGTGGATCCTCCCTGTGAGCTCCCCTTCCAAGGGAATATGGACCTGTCCTGAGACCGAAGCAGTTAGCAGGGTTCCTGGAGTAGATGTACCGATTTCCTCTTCTGGTCATCCACTTTCTAATTGGGTGATGACGGACAAGTCATTTCACCTTCTTTCAGCCTCACTTTCCTTACATGTAAAATGGGAGAATGCCATCCCCTGTGCAGGGCCTTTGTGAGGTAATGTAAGTAGAATGTTGTTGGAACATGGTAAGTGCTTAGTAAGTAGTAGCTGTTTACTGTTATTGTGTTTAGAATCTGTCTCTCCCACTTGATAATGTCAGCGTTGTTCCCCAGAGTCTTGGCATATAGCAGGTGTTGAATGAATGGTAAAAAAAAAAAAAAAATACCGTCATCTTTATCATCATGATCATCATCCTAAAAGAGGGTCTGATATGTTAGAAAGTACTTTTCCAGTTATTTTATGACATAATATTTATAAGGTTCAGGAATGGCTCGCTAGGCACCAGATCAGATATCTTTCATCCCGCCTGACTTTCCTGCAGGAGTCCCAGAGACTTTCAGGGCCATTCATTGGGTTTCCTTGATGTCAATCAATACTGCTTAACCAATCAGCATGAAGTGCTTGATCCATTATGGAGGTGGCATTAGCAACTATAGCTTCAGGGTCTGCGCCGGAACAAGGTGGCCACCGACAGTTCCATTGGAAGAAGAAAGCGGAGGTAACTTGGGTACTGGAAGTTAGGCGCAATGAAGAGGACTCAAAGAGTTTCCTCCGCATTAGGCATCAGAGCACTGTGACTCCTTCATTGTTCATTCGAGACTCTGAGGCCCAGGTCCTGCGCTCCGGTCCCTGACGATGCTCTTCGCATGGCTGTTCTGTTATCTCCTAGAATGAATAACTGGCTTTAAGAAAATTATGTTTATAATTTTACTATAATTTTACTATTACTATAAGTAATAATACCTGAATACATTTTCAAAAAAATATAAATAGTGTAGCTCTCCCTTCAACTCCCCACCAACCCCCAATTTAGGATTGATGTGGTAAGATCCTTTTCTTTCTACTACAAACATAGGGGATTTGTTTTCTTCCTGGAATGGCCAAGTATTGTGGGTATTTTTCTGTAGTATTGTTAAGATAACAATTTTCTATTGTTATCTTCAAAGTACATGATCTCTTCTGTCTTTTATGAAGAGATCTTTTTCAACATGCAATACTGGTGTTTGTATCTTGTTTGAAAATTTTGCATAAGTACAAGAAAAGGTGACTTCAAATATCTCTTATATAGAAACTCCTTAGTCTTTGCCTCAAGAAGGATTACAGTGGCCCATTCACTTTCTGCTTATCTCCCAATAATTCTGGTAATTCCGGTATGTTATGCTGTACTATATGTCCTGAACACATTTCTGAGGGGTGAATGGCATTTTACAATTATGATGCTCTTACAGTGATTAGCTATGATCATGGTCTTTGTGATCATAAAATTATTAATACCTTACTATTTTAAGAATGCCTAAATTGACATAAAGTCGTTATTTGGGTATTTGGCCTTTTAAAGGCTGAGGCTGAAGCTAATTACATTTTTTTAACCAAATACTTAGGTTTCTCTGTTATAAGTGAGAGCCAATGATTTTTCTGTATGTGTGTGTGGTGTGTGTGTGTGTGTGTGTGTGTGTATAATCTTAAATTTTATTTTTTACATTTTATGGTACAAATGGCCTTTATTGTTTGCAATGGGAAGTGGAAGAGGAGGGGACACAACAGCTCTAGGGACGGCTTCAAAGATTGACTCCATTGCCATCCTCCCAATGATTTCTGTATAGTAGCTTTGTATTCATATTTCTTATGGAATTGTCTTATTTTTCCAGTTTACAATCATATGGTCGGCAAATGGTCTTGTTTTCTTTTCCTTTGAAGTTTTATACATTTGATTTCTTTGTCTTTTCTAATTTTGTTGGCTAGTACTTCTAGTACAATGTTAAGTATTAGTGGGAGAGTGGCATCTTTCTCTTGTTCTAGACTTTGGTGGGAATGCTGCTGGTGTTTGCCCCTTAAGCATGACACTGGCTGTTGCTCAGAAATAAATGTCATGTCAAGGAAGTATTAGTCTTTTTCTGTTTGGTTAATTTTTTTAATGCTTTATTTTGAAATATTTCCAAATTTCTAGAAACATTGCAAAAATAATACAAAAAACTACCATTTATCCTTCATCAACTTTTTACATTTTGCCACATTTGCTGTATACTGTCTCTCAGAAAGACCACAGGAGATATGCACATATATATTAATATGTATATATTCCTTGAATCACTTGACAGTAGGTTGTATATATTGGGTCTCTTTACTTCATAATATTTCAGTGTATATTTCCTTTAAAATTTTTTTCATATTTATTTATTTTTAACAGAGAGAGAGAGAGACAGAGCATGAGTGGGGGAGTGGCAGAGAGAGAGAGGGAGGCAACAGAATATGAAGCAGGCTCCAGGCTCCTAGCTGTCAGCACAGAGCCCAGTGTGGGGCTCAAACTCACGAACCATGAGATCATGACCTGAGCTGAAGTCAGACGCTTAACCGCTGAGCCACCCAGGAACCCCTCCTTTTTAAAAAAAATATTTATTTTTATTTTTAATTTACATCCAATTTAGTTAGCATATAGTGCAATAATGATTTCAGGAGTAGAATCCAGTGATTCATCCCCTACATATAACACCCAGTACTCATCCCAACAAGTTCCTTCCTCAGTGCCCCTTGCCCATTTAGCCATCCCTTCACCTACAATCCCTCCAGCAACCCTCAGTTTATTCCCTATATTTAAGAGTCTCTTATGTTTTGTCCCCCACCCTGTTTTTGTATTATTTTTGCTTCCCTTTCCCTTATGTTCATCTGTTTTATATCTTAAATTCCTCATACAATGAAGTCGTATGGTATGTGTCTTTCTCTGACTCATTTCACTTAGCATAATACCCTCTAGTTCCATCCATGTTGTTGCAAATGGCGAGATTTCATTCTTTTTGATATCCAAGTAATACTCCATTGTATATACATACCACATCTTCTTTATCCATTCATCTGTCAATGGACACTTGGGCTCTTTCCATACTTCGGCTATTGTCTATAGTGCTTCTGTAAACATTGGGGTGCATGTGTCCCTTTGAAAAGCACACCTGTATCCTTTGGATAAGTACCTAGGAGTGCAATTGCTGGGTTGTATGGTAGTTCTATTTTTAATTTTTTGAGGAACCTCCATACTGTTTTCCCAAGTGGCTGTGCCAGTTTGCATTCCCTCCAGCAGTGCAAAAGTAATCCTATTTCTCCGTATCCTCACCAACATCTGTTGTTGCCTGAATTGTTAATGTTAGCCATTTGACAGGTGTGAGGTGGTTATCTCATTGTGGCTTTGATTTGTATTTCCCTGATGATGAGTGATGTTAAGCATCTTTTCACGTATCTGTTAGCCATCTGGATGTCTTCTTTGGAAAAGTGTCTATTCATATCTTTTGCCTATTTCTTCACTGGATTATTTTTTTTAAGTGTTGAGTTTGATAAGTTCTTATAGATTTTTGGGTACTAAACCTTTATCTGATATGTCATTTGCAAATATCTCCTCCCATTCTTCTGGTTGCCTTTTAGTTTTGCTGATTGTTTCCTTCACTGTGTGGAAGCTTTTTATCTTGATGAGATCCCAATAGTTCATTTTTGCTTTTGTTTCCCTTGCCTCTAGAGATGTGTTGAGTAAGAAGTTGCTGCTCAGTGTCTATTTCCTAACAAGAATATTCTCTTACATGTCTTTACTACCATTATCAAATTAAGAAAAATTTAACATTGATGCCATACTTTAACAGTTCATTTTCCAATTTTGTCAATTGTGCTGATCATGTTTTTTGTAATATATTTCTATATCTACTTTTTTTTCTTTTTTCTTTTCTTTTTTTTTTTTTTTTGCCTACAGGAGCATGTCAGGATCTATCTGGAACATTTCCTTATTCTTTCATTGTTTTTCAAGTCATTACTATTTTTGAAAATTATGGGTACTTATTCCATAGAGTGTTACTTAATTTGGGATTTTCTGATATTTCTTCATGATAAGATTAAAATTCTCATTTTTTGGCCGTGAATGCTAATAACTGTTCTTGTGTCTTTTTCTGAAGGTACATCATATCTGTAGTCTCTTACAGGTGATGTTCATTTTAACTTTTTTAAAATTTAATGATTATTAGTTTACTAGTAAATTTATGGAGTTGGACAGCCATTACCACAATCTAATTTTATTTTTTTAAGTTATTTATTTTGAGAGAGAGAGAGAGAGGCAGAGAGAGGGGGAGAGGGAGAATCCCAAGCAGGCTCTGTGCAGAGCCTGATGCAGGGCTTGAATCCACAAACCGTGAGATCATGACCTGAGCTGAAATCAAGAGATGGATGCCTAACCAACTGAGCCACCCAGATGCCCCCACAATCTAGTTTTTAGAACATTTTCATCATTTTAAAAAGTTCCTCATGCCTGTTTGCATTTAATCACTGCTCAAACCCTCAGACCAAGACAATTGCTCATTGTCTCTGTCTCTATAAATTTGCCCTTTTACTAGATATTTCATATAAATGAAACATAGGATATGGAGTCTATGTGACTGGCTTTTTTTTTTTTCAGTTAGTGTACTGTTTTTGTGGTTTATTCCTGTTGTAGCAGTTGTTAACCATGTTGTATCCATGGTGTAGCGTGTTGTATCAGTATTTCATTCCTTTTCGCTTGATAAGAGAATCTGTTGTATGGATATACTTCATTTTGTTTATCCATTCACCAGTTCGACATTTAGATTATTTCCAGTTTTTGGTTATTATGAGTAATGCTGCCATCTGTGAACATTCATGTACATGTCTTTGTGTGGACATATGTTTTCACATCTCTTGGATAGATTCCAAGGAGTAGAATTGCTGGGTCAGATGTCAAGTTTATGGTTTTTTTCTTTTTTTAATGTTTTATTTATTTTTGAAGGAGAGAGAGACAGAGCACGAGTGAGTGAAGGGCAGAGAGAGAGGGAGACACAGAATCTGAAGCAGGTTCCAGGCTCCCAGCTGTGAGCACAGAGCCTGATGCGGGGCTCGAACTCACAGACTGTGAGATCATGATCTGAGCTGAAGTCGGACGCCCAACCGACTGAGCCACACAGGTGCTCCAAGTTCATGTTTCATTTCTACAAATTTGCCAAATGATTTTCCAAAGTGGCTGTACCATTTTACATTCCCACCAGCAATGCATGAGGATTCCAGTCTCTCCACATAGTCACCAACACTTGGTATTGTCTATCTTTTTTGATTATGGCCATTCTAGGGGGTGTGTTGTGCTATGTCATTGTGGTTTTAGCTTGCATCTGATGCTGAACATCTTCATCTTCTGATGAGCTTATTAACTAAGCATGTATCATCTATAGTTAAATATCTATTAAAATCATTTGTCCATTTAAAAAACTTGCTTGTTTGCCTTATTATTGAGTTTAAGAATTTGTTATATATTCTGGATACAAGTTCTTTATCAGATATATGTTTGCACATATTTTCTTCCAGTCTATGGATTTTTCCCTGTTGTTTTATTGATATATAATACACATATATTGTATTATTTTAGGTATTTTTATATTTATTAATTTATTTTTTAATGTTTATTTATTTTTTGAGAGAGAGACAGAGTGTGAGTGGGGGAGGGGCAGAGAGCGAGGGAGACACAGAATCTGAAGCAGGCTCCAGGCTCCGAGCTGTCAGCACAGAGGGGGCTCGAACTCATAAGCTGTGAGATCATGACCTGAGCTGAAGTTGGATGCTTAGCCAACTCAGCCACCCAGGTGCCCCAAAAGGACTATTCTTTTTACATACACTTGTTTTGGCACTTTTGTCAAAAATAAATTGAACATAAATATGAAGATTTGCTTTGGACGCATAATTCAGTTCCATTGATCTGTTGTATATTAAAAATATTTTTTAATGTTTATTTATTTTGAGAGATAGAGACAGACCATGAGCGAGGGAGGGGCGGAAAGAGAGGGAGAATTTGAAGTAGGCTCCAGGCCCCAAGCTGTCAGCACAGAGGCCGGAGCTGAGTCAGGAACCCACAAACCATGAGATCATGACCTGAGTTGAAGTTGGAGCCTTAACTGACTAAGCCACCTTGGCACCCCTGTTGTATGATGTTCTTAAGCCAAATACCACATTGATTACTGTATCTTTTGAGTAAGATTTCAAATTGAATAGTGTAAGTCCTTCAACTTTTTCTTTTCTCAATTTTGTTCTTTTAAAAAATTCTTTTAATGATTTTATTTATTTTTGAGACAGAGAGGGACAGAGCGTGAGTGGGGGAAGGACACAGAGAGAGGGAGACACAGAATCTGAAGCAGGCTCCAAGCTCTGAGCTGTCAGCACAGAGCCCTATGTGGGGCTCGAACTCATGGACCATGAGATCATGACCTGAGCCGAAGTCGGACGCTCAAACGACTGAGCCACCCAGGCGCCCCTCAACTTTGTTCTTTTTAAAAATTGTTATTGCACGGGTGCCTGGGTGGCTCAGTTGGTTAAGCGTCTGACTCTTGATTTCGTTTCAGGTCATGATCTCATGGTTGGTGAGTTCAAGCCCTACTCGCTCTGTGGTGGCAGTGCTGGCCGCGTTGGCAGTGCACATCCTGCTTGGGTTTCTCTCTCTTTCCTTCTCTCTCTGCCCCTCCCCTGCTCACACACTCTCTCAAAATATATAATTAAAAAATATTATTGCAGTTCTAGGTCCTTTTCATTTTCATATGAATTTTAGGATCCGCTTGTTAATTTCTAATAAACACCTGTTGGATTTTCATAGGGATTTTGCTGAATGTATAGATAAATTTGAAAGGAATTGCTCTCTTGACAATATTGAGTCTTTCAATCATGAACAGGACTTTAATGAATGTATCTCCATTTATTTAGACCTTCTTTAATTTATCTCATCAATGTTTTGTTGTTGTCAGTGTATAAACCTTACACTAATTTTGTTAAATTTACTCCTAAATATTTTATTCTTTTTGGTGATATTGTGAACAGACTTGTTTTCTTAATTTCATTTTCAGATGGTTTATTGCCAGTGCATAAAGATACAGTTGTTTTAGGGGCGCCTGGGGTGGCGCAGTCGGTTAAGCGTCCGACTTCAGCCAGGTCACGATTCTCGCGGTCCGTGAGTTCGAGCCCCGCGTCGGGCTCTGGGCTGATGGCTCGGAGCCTGGAGCCTGCTTCCGATTCTGTGTCTCCCTCTCTCTCTGCCCCTCCCCCCGTTCATGCTGTCTCTCTCTGTCCCAAAAATAAATAAACGGTGAAAAAAAAATTTAAAAAAAAAAGATACAGTTGTTTTTTCTATATTGATCACATATCTTGCAACCCTGCAAAAAGTATTAGTTCTGGAATTTTTTGGTGGATTCCTTGGGATTTTAACATATAATATACTATAATTTGAAGATAAAGATAGTTTAACTTTCATTTTTTTATCTGAATGCCTTTACTTTTTTTTCCTATTGTACTGGTTAGAACCTCCAGTAAAATGTCCAATAGAAGCGGGCAATGGTAAAAATCCTTGTCTTGTTTTTTTTTTTTCCATTCCAAGTTTCAACAATTATGAGTAAAGCTAATATAAACATCTGGTGTGCAGGTTTTATATGGATATAAAGTTTACAAACTCCTTTGGATAAATATCAAGAGGCACAATCGCTGGATCATATGGTAAGTGTATGTTTCATTTTTAAGAAACTGCCAAACTCTTTTCCAAAGTAGCTGGACCATGTTGCATTCTCAACCATCAATGAATGAGAGTTCCTCTTGCTCCACATCTTTTTTCAGCATTTGCTGCTGTCTGTTTTTTAGATTGTCACCACTCTAATGGATATGGAATGGAATCTCATTGTTGTTTTAATTTCTTTGATGTCATATGCTTATTTTCCAATTTTATATTTTCTTTGATGATGTATCTCTTCAGCTATTTCATCCATTCTTAAGTCAGGTTGTTCATTATCTTATTGAATTTGAGAGTAGTTCTTTGTATATGGTGGCTAGCAGTTCTTTATCAGATGTGTCTTTTGCAAATATTTTCTCCTTCTCTGTGACTTCATAGTGTCTTTACAGAGCAGAAGTTTTTAATGTTTTTTTTTTTAAGTTTATTTATTTATTTTGAGAGAGGAGAGAGAGAGAAGAAGAGAGAGAATCCCAAACAGGCTCTGCGCTATCAGCATAGAGCCCAATGTGGGGCTCGATATCATGAACCATGAGATCATGACCTGAGCGGAAATCAAGAGTTGGACACTTAACTGACTGCCACCAGGCACCCTAGAAATTTTTAATGTTAATGAGGTCCAGTTTATCAATTTTTCATGGATTACACCTTTAGTGTTTTATTTAAAAAATCGTAACCAAACCAAGGTCATCTAGATTTTTCCTTTGTTATCTTCTTAGGAGTTTTATAGGTTTGCATTTTATGCTTAGGTCTATGTTAGTAAGTTAGTGTTTGTGAAGGGTGTAAGGTCTGTGTCTACAAGCTGCTGCTGCTTCTCCCCTTCTTCCTCTTTTCTTCTTCTTCCTCCTCCTCTTCTTTCTTCTCCTTCTCTTTCTCTTCTTCTTCTTCTTTCTTCTCTTCTTCTTCTTCTTCTTCTTCTTCTTCTTCTTCTTCTTCTTCTTCTTCTTCCATGTGGATGTCTGGTTGTCCCAGCACGATTTCTTGAAAAACTGTGTTTTCTCCTTTGAGTGCTTTTGTTCCTTTGGCAAAGATCAGTTAACTGTATGTGAGTATTTTGGAGCTCTTTTTTCTGTCCATTAATCTGTATGTGTGCTCTTTTTGCCAGTTTTACACTATCTTGATTACTGTATCTTTACAGTAAAATTTTTTTTTAAATTTATTTATTTCTTTTAGAGAGAGAGAGAGAGAGAGAACACGTGAGCAGGGAAGGGGGCAGAGGGAGAGAAAGAGAGTCTTAAGCAGGCTCCACACTCAGCACAGGGCCCAACATGGGGCTTGATCCCATGACCCTGGAATCATGACCTGAGCCAAAATTGTTAGTCAGTAGCTCAACTGACTGAGCCACCCAGGCACCCCTTTATAATAAGTCTTAAGGTTGGGTAGTGTCAGTCCTCTGACTTTGTTCTCCTTCAGCATTGTGTTGACTATTCTGGGTCTTTACCTCTCCATTTAAACTTCAGAATCATTTTTTCTATATCTATGAAATAACTTGCTGGGGTTTTGACTGGGATTGTGTTGAATCTATAGATCAGATTGAGAAGAATTGAAATCTTGACAGTATTGAATTTTCCTCATTATGAACATAGAATACCTCTCCATTTATTTAGTTCTCTTTTGGTTTCTTTCATCAGAGTTTGTAGCTCATTAGTTCCAGGAGTGTTTTTGTTGATTCTTTGGGATTTTCTACATAGACAATCATGTCATCTGAGAACAAAGACAGTTTTTTTTTCTTCTTTCTCAGTTTGTATACCATTTATTTCATTTTATTTTATTTTTTTGCCTTATTGCACTAAGTAGGACTTGCAATATGATATCGAATTGGAGTGGTGAGAAGGGACAGCCTTGCCTTGTTCTTGACCTTAGCAGGAAAGCTTCTAGTTTCTAACCCACAATTACGATGTTAGCTGTAGCTTCTGTAGATGTTCCTTATTAAGTTGAGAAGGTTCCTCCCTATTCCTAATTTGTTGTGAGTTAAAAAAAAATCATGACTGGGTGTTGAATTTTGTCAAATGCTTTTACTCCATCTATGATGGAGTCATGTGATTATTCTTCTTTAGCTTTTGATGTGGATTACATTGGTTGATTTTCAAATGTTCATCCAGCATTGTATATGTGGAATAAATCCCACTTTGTCATGGTGTATACTTCTTTTTGTGTGTGTGTGTGTGATTTTTTTAAAACTTATTTTTGAGAGCAAGAGGTTGTGAGTGAGCAAGGGCCAGAGAGAGACAGGGAAAGAGAAAATCCCGTGCAGTCTCCATATTGTCAGCACAGAGCCCGAAGCGGGGCTGGAGCTCACCTGAAGCAGGACTCAAGCTCACCTGATGTGGGGTTCGAGCTCACAAACTGTGAGATCATGACCTGAGCTGAAGTCAGATGCCTAACCGACTGAGCCACCCAGGTGTGTCTATAGTTCCTTTTTAAAATATTGTCAGATTCTATTTGTAATTTTTAGATTGAGATTTCTGTATTTATATTCATGAGAGAACATTAGTCTGTAGTTTTCTTGTTTTCTTTCAATATCTTTGCCTGGTTTTGCTATTATGGTAACGCTGGCTTCATAGAATGAGTTCGGAAGTATTCCTTCAGCTTTTATCTTCCAGAACAAATTATAGAGAAGTGGTATAATTTCTTACTTAAAAGTTTGGTAGGACTCACCAATCTGGGCCCCGTGCTATCTTTCTGGGATGGTTAATTATAGATTTGATTTCTTTAGTAGATACAGGTCTATTTAGATAGTCTATTTCTTTTTGTGGGTGAGTTTCCACAGATTGTGTCTTTCAAGGAATTTGTCTCTTTAATCTAGGTTGTCAAATTTGTGGGCATAGAGTTGTTTATAATATTCTTTATTATTCTTTTGATGTCCATGAACTCTGTAATGATATCCCTTTTTTATTTCTGATGTTAGTAATTTGTACCTTCTTTCTCTTTTTCTTAGTCTTGCTAGAGGTCTGCCAATTTTATTGATTTTTTTTCAAAGAACCGGCTTTTGGGTTTGTTGATTTTCTCTATTGATTTCCTATTTTTATTTTTTTAATTTATTTATTTTTAAAAATGTTTATTTATTTATTTTTGAGAAAGAGGGAGAGAGAGAGAGATAAAGAGAGAGTGGGAGAGGGGCAGGGAGAGAGGGAGAGAAAGAAACCTAAGCAGGCTCCACACTGTCAACATAGAAACCAAAGTGGGCCTCGATCTCACAAACCGTGAGATCATGACCTGAGCCAAAATCAACAGTTGGGTTCTTAACTGACTGAGCCATCCAGGCACCCCATCTATTGATTTCCTGTTTTTAATTTCATTGATCTCTGACTCAAGTTTTATTTTTCTCTTCTTCTGCTTACTTTGGATTTAATTTGCTCTTATTATTTAGTTTTCTGATGAAGATTAGATTTTGATTTTAGATCTTTCTTCTTTTCTAACATATGCATTCAATGCTATAAATTTTCTATACACTGTTTTCACTGCATCCCACAAGTTTTTTGATAAGTTGTATTTTTATTTTCACGTGGTTCAAAATATTAAATTTTTTTTTGAGATTTGTCTTTGACCCATATATTAACTAGAAGTGTTTTGGTTAATCTTCTATTATTTTTTTAAATGTTTATTTACTGTTGAGGAGAGAGAGAGAGTAGGGGAGGAGCAAAGAGGGGGGGGATAGAGGATTTGAAGCGGCTCTGTGCCGACAGCAGAGAGCCCAATATGGGGCTTGAATTCATGAACCATGAGATCATGACCTGAACTGAAGTTGGATGCCCAACTGACTGAGCAACCCAGGTGCCCCTTTACCACATTTTCTTTATCCATTCATCAGTTGATGGACATTTGGGCTCTCTCCATAGTTTGGCTGTTGTTGATGCTGCTGCTATAAACATTGGGGTGCATGTACCCCTTTGAATCAGTATTTTTGTATCCTTTGGATAAATTCCTAGGAGTGCAATTGCAGGATTATAGGGTAGTGCTATTTTTAGTTTTTTTGAGGAACCTCAACACTGCTCTCCAGAGTGGCTGCCCTGGTTTGCATTTCCACCAACAATGCAAAAGGATTCCCCTTTCTCCTGCATCCTTGCCAACACCTGTTGTTTCTTGTGTTGTTAATTTTAGCTATTCTGACAGGTGTGAAGTGGTAGCTCATTGTGGTTTCGGTTTGTTATTTACCTGATGATTAGTAATGTTGAGCATCTTTTCATGTGTCAGCCATCTGGATGTCTTCTTGGAAATAAAGATGTCTATTCATGTCTTATGCCCATTTCTTAACTGGGTTGTTTGTTTTTGGGTGTTGAGTTTGATAAGGTTTTATAGATTCTGAATAGTAACCCTTTATCAGATATGTTGTTTGCAAATATCTTCTCCCATTCTGTAGGCTGCCTTTAGTTTTGTTGATTGTTTCCTTTGCTGTGCAGAAGCTTTCTGTCTTGATGAGGTCCCAATAGTCATATTTGCTTTTGTTTTCCTTGCCTTTGGTGCCCTGTCTAGTAAGTAGTTCTTGCGGCCACGGTCAAAGAGGTTGCTGCCTGTGTTCTCCTCTAGGATTTTGATGGTTTCCTGTCTCACATTTAGGTTTTTCATCCATTTTGAGTTTATTCTTGTGTATGGTGTTAGAAAGTGGTCCAGTTTCATTCTTCTGCATGTTGCTGTCCAGTTTCCCCAACACCATTTGTTGAAGAGACTGTATTTTTCCATTGGATATTCTTTCCTGCTTTGTTGAATTATTCATCATGATCAAGTGGGATTTATTCCTGGGCTGCAGAGCTTGTTCAATATTCACAAAGCAACCAATGTGATACATCAATTAATAGAAGAAAGGATAAGAACCATATGATACTGTTAATAGATGCAGAAAAAGTGTTAGATAAAATACAGCATCCATTCTTTTTTTTTTTTTAGAGTACATAATTTATTTAAATTCAAGTTAGTTAACATACAGTACAGTATTGCTTTCAGGAGTAGAATCCAGTGATGAGCATCCATTCTTGATAAAAACCCTCAAGAAAGTAGCGATAGTTGGAACATACCTCAACATCAATAAGGCCATGTAAGAAAGACCCACAGCTAGTATCATCCCCAATGGGGAAAAACTGAGAGCCATTCCCCTACAGGCAGGAACAAGACAAGGATGCACACTCTCACCATTACTATTTAACTTAGTATTGGAAACCTTAGTTTCAGCATTCAGACAACAAAAGAAATAAAGGGCATACAAATCAGCAAGGAAGAACTCAGACTTTCACTATTTGCAGACAGCATGATACCCTGTGTAGAAAACCTGAGAGACTCCACCAAAATACTGCTGGACTGATACATGAATTCATCAAAGTTGCAGGATATAAAACCAACATGCAGAAATCTGTTGCATTTCTATACACCAATAACAAAGCAGCCGAAAAAGAAATCAAAGAACCAATCCCACTTACAACTGCACCAAAAACAATAAGATACCTAGGAATAAACCTAACTAAAAGAGGTAAAAAATCTATACTGTGAAAACTATAGAAGACTTATGAAAGAAATTGAAGAGGACACAAGGAAATGGAAAAGCATTCCATGCTCATGGATTGGAAAAATAAACATTGTTAACATGGCTGTACTAGGGGCGCCTGGGTGGCTCAGTTGGTTAAGTGTCCAACTCTTGGTTTCGGCTCGGGTCATGATCTCGTGGTTCATGGGTTCAAGCCCCATGTCGGGCTCTGTGCTGACGGCATGGAGCCTGCCTGGGATTCTGTCTCCCTCTCTCTCTGCCCCTCCCCTGCTCCTCTCTCTCTCTCAAAAATAAATAAACATTAAAAAAAAGTTAAAAAAAATGGGTGTACTACTCAAAGCAATCTACACATTTAATTCAATCCTTATCAAAATACCACCAGCATTTTTCACAGAGCTAGATCAAACAATCCTAAAATTTGTATGGAACCAGAAGATGACCCCAAATAGCCAAAGCTATCCTGAAAAGAGAAAAACTGGAGGCATCACAATTTTAGATTTCAAGCTATATGACAAAGATGTAGTCATCAAGACAGTATGGTACTAGCACAAAAACAGACACATAGATCAATGGAACAGAATAGAAAACCCAGAAATGGACCCACAACTATATGGTCAACTCATCTTTTATTGGTTCTTTTTAAATCTCTTTGTTAAGGGTATCAGTGATGTCCTCCACTCTTTCTCATGTCCAGTGAGTGTTTTTATGATCATTACTTTAAATTCCCTATGTGGCATATTATTTATATCCGTTTCACTTAGGTCTCTTACTGTGGTTTTGTCCTATTCTTTCATTTAAGACATATTTCTTTGTCTCCTCATTTTGTCTATCTCTCTGTGTCTGTTTCTGTGTGCTAGGAAAGTGAGCTATATCTCATGCTCTTGAAGATAATGTCTGTATAAAGATGAGGTTCTATAATGCTCTGTAGTGCAGTGTTCCCTGTTCCTCAGGACCTGGTGCTTCGGGAGTGTCTTCTATGTGTGTTGTCTGTGCCCTGCTGTTGTGTCTACTGCTTTTTCCTTCAGTCATCTGCAAAGGCCCTCTTTGCCTGTTGTGGGCAGTGTTTTATCCTAGCCAGGTTGGAGTATGTGTTAACAAGGTGCATGCTGGTCTGCTTGTGAAATGAGACCTGCCTTGGCTACTGCCAGAACCGAGGCCCCACAGAATGCATGGGTTGAAGATGGGGTGTTGGTGGGGTTTGTTCTGGTCTTCTGGGGAAGGGGACCTGCAACACCTGGACTGAGGCAAGGGTGACTAGGAAGGATGGATCTGCTGAAGCACAAAGGGGCGGGGCTTGGTGTAAGCAAGTTATATGGGGAGCATTGGCACAGTGCTGGTTCCTGCAGGTAGCCTGGTGTTTATGCTGGGGGGTAGGAAAGGGAAATGGTGCCTGCCAGCTCCTTTGTTCTTGAAGGGGCATTCATTGTGATTTCTGCCTCTCCAGCCACACTCTGAGCTGAGTAAATAACTCTTCCTCCCACATGCTCCGGTCGTTTTTCTAACTGCTGTATCTCCGTGGGCTGTTTGCAGTATTATCTCTTTAAGGGCAGGAGCTCAGTTTCCTATGGCCTTCCAGGCTCTCTTAGAGCCGAGCCTCTCTCTGGTTTTTATTTTTATTTTATTTTTTTCTGAATGTAATTTAATGTCAAGTTAGCTAACATACAGTGTATACAGTGTGCTCTTGGCTTTGGGAGTAGATTGCCATGATTCATCGCTTACACACAATACCCAGTGCTCATCCCAACAAGTGCCCTCCTCAATGTCCATCACCCATTTCCCCTTTCCCCCAGCCCCCCCCTCAACCCTCAGTTTGTTCTCTGTATTTAAGAGTCTCTTATGGTTTGCCTCCCTCTCTGTTTGAAACTATTTTTTTCCCCCCCTTCCCCCATGGTCTTCTACCGAGCCTCTGGTTTTGAAATTTCCAGGCTTAAGTCCCGCTGGTTGTAAGAACTCATGAAATTCAGCCCCTCTCACTTTCAAAGCCAAATGTTATGGGGATTCGTCTTCCCTGTGAGGGCTCCCTGTTGTACTAGTCTGTTTCTTGCCCTTCACTGTGCCCCCAGCACTCCAACCATGGACAGCCATGATCCATTTTGCTCCTAAACTGCATCTCTGCCCTTCCTACCTTCTTTGATATGGCCTTTTCTCTGTCTTTAGTTGTGGAGTTTCTTCTACCTTTGGGTCATTTCCTGATTTATGCTGATGTGAGTGTTATGTAGTTATATACATGAGACAAGATGAGCTTAGGTCCTCCTACTCTGCCATCTTTCCAGCCTCTCTACCTATTGCTTTTTGATTATTAGTTTTCTCTCTACTTACATTACTTATTTGTTCTTGTATGTTGTCTACTTTCCCCCCATTAGAGCCCTTAGTATATAAACCATAATTGTTTTAAATTCCTGGTATGATAATGCCAACATGACTACTATATCTGAGTCTGGTTATGATGTTTGTCCTATTTAAATTGTGTTTTTGCCTTTAGTATGTCTTGTAATTTTTTGTTGAAAGCCAGGCATGATATACTACATAAAAGGAACTATAGTAAATAGGCCTTCAGTGATGTGGTGGTAACGTGTGGGGAGGATGGGAAGCATGCTATCATCCTATGATTAAGATCTCAATCTTTTAGTGAGCTTGTATTCCTGGGCTGTGAGCTCCACACATGTTTTTCAATTTCCTCCAGGGTGGGACAGGATGGCTAGAGGGGGATGAGCTGGGCATTTCCCTTTCTCCAGGTTAGTCAAGCTCTGAGAGAAATGCAGTAAGTTAGGCTCTGATAAAATAGTTTCTTTGAGGTCATGTCTTGTTAAGAATAGAATGCTCTGGGATACTTAAAAATGTTTTTTTCCCCTACTTCTGCTGGAAGCAGGAGGGGAATTTTCCCAATTTTTACTGATAGAGGTCTTGGAGGTAAAACCCACAAAAATGTGGATTCACTTCCCTAAGTTGTGATTCTCTATATTTTTCTTTCTCTCCAATTTTGGTGGCAGCAGTTTCCCTGTGACTTCTCTGATGGATTTAAGAAGAGTTGTTGATTTTCATTTTGTTCAGTTTTTACTTGTTTTTAGGATGGAATAACAACTTCTAAGCTTCTAGTATGTTGGATAGGAAACTGGAAGTCTCTCTGTGGTGTTTTAATTTTAATCTAGATACTTACCATCTTAGTGCTCTTTATTTCTTTCTTTGGATTTGAGTTATTGTCCACTGTTATTTCCATTTGCTTGAAAGACTTCAGGATTTCTTGTAAGGTGGGTCTGCCAGCAATAAATTCTCTGTCTTTGTTTATGAGGGATATATTTTTTGCTTTCAATTTTGTAGTATGATTTTGCTGAATATAGAATTCTTATTTGATACATTTTTTTCATTTAGCACACTGAATATGTCATTAAACTGTCTTCTGGACTCCTTGATTAATATGAGCAATTAGCTGTTAATCATATTTTTATGCCATTTGTAAATTGGCATAAAATTGGTAAAAAGTCATTTTTGTTTTTGCTGCTTTCAAAACTTTCTCTTTGGGTTTGGCTTTCAGGAGTGTGACTATGATGTATCAAAGTGTGGACTTTTTGTATTTTTCCTACTTGGAGTTCATCAAACTTATTGGATGTGTAGATTGTTCTTTTTTTTTTTTTTTTAATCAAGTTTGAGAAGTTACTTTGCTCTCCTTTTCCTGTCTTCCCTCTCCTTCTGGGACTTCAATTACATGTATTTTTGTACATTTGCTATTTTCTCACAGATCTCTGAGATGCTGTTCATGTTTCTTGAAATCATTATTCTATCTGCTTTTCAGATGGGATAATTTCTACTGATCTATTTTCACATTCATTGATTCTTTCTTCTGCTATCTTGACACTGCTGTTGATTCCGTCTAGTGAATTTTTCTTTTCAGTTGTAGTTTTCAGTTTCAGAATTTCCATTTTGGTTCCTTCTGTCTTTTACTTGAAAATATCTGTGTATTGGTTCATTGTCACATTTTAGTTTATTATTTAAGCATGATTTCCTTTTGCTTTTTGAACATATTTATACTAGCCGCTTTGAAATATTTGTCTGCTAAACCCAATGTCTAGGATCATACAGAGGCAATTTCTATTGACTGCTTCCCATTCCCTCAACTCAAATATGGGTCACACTTTCCTGTTTCTTTGAATGTCTCTCTCTCTTTCTCTCTCTCTCTTTTTTTTTTTTTTTTTGGAAAACTGAACATTTAAATAATATATTGTACCGTCTTTGGATTCTGATTTTTTTCTTTGGAAGGTTTTTGTGGTTGCTATTTGTATGTTTGTGTGCGTTTTCTTTTGTAACTCATCAGGGCTTAATCTGTGAAATTTCTCTCCCATGTGGTGTGGCTACTGATGTGTCTGCTCTTTTTTTAAAAAAAATTTTTTTAATTTTTATTTTTTCCTTTTAAGACTTGCTTCCTAAGAGTTTCCCCTCTTTCTGAATAGCTTTGTTGTCTTCTTAGACAGAAATTATTCTCTAACACCTCACGCCAATAATGTTTCCATCTTCTGTTTATGAATGTGTGTGGTAGGAGAGTAGATTCCATATTCAGGCTGTCTTCAAGCGGCTGGCATTTAATTCCACTAGACTATTTCATATCTCTTCTGAGTATGTGCACAACCTTAGGGTTGGCCAGGAGTATGTGGCAAAACTGGGCCCCCTCTAGTCTCTGCTGTACACATGTGGAGGCTCAGCCAGGAATTTGCTTATTCTGACCATGAGTGGAGACTCAACTAGTAGAGCATTTAGCCCTCCCTGCTTGCTTACCTCTGAGATTGTTACTTCCGCTGACAGCTGTTGGGCAGGGCTGTCACCTAGCACGCTAGATTTAGTGAGCCTCCTTTGATTGTAGTAGAAAAGCTGTGGGTTATTCTAGTCTGTGCCACTCTGGACCTCCGTTGTCTGAACTTGTAGGAGGAGGGAGAGAAGCCCTAGACCAGAATGCTATGGATACCCATTGTTCTTATCCAAATTACATCAATTTAAAAATCATAAAAACTTCTCAGATTGTTGTATGCCCTATGTTAATTTTTAGAGTGCAATGATTGTTTATGTCAATTTTGTCTAACTTTAAAGGTGCTTTTGGGGGAGAAGAGAGGATTTGCCAATCATAGCCAGAAGCCAGAGCCATTGCCATCATAGCCAGAAGTCTAATGATGATATTAATTTTCATTGGTTGGTTAAGATGTTGTCTTTCGCCAAAATGTTTTTTCACTGTACATCTACTGTTTTTCTTATGTAATTAAGTAATTTGTGTACAGAGACTTTGAGAATATATACAGATTTTGTTCCTTATCAAACCCCTCCTTTATTTAGCATTCATTGTTATTTTCTGACTGATACAATTTTACTGTTATGGTAGCAGAATGGTGACTTTTCTACTTGGCATTGTATTGTGAGGAAGAGTTTTCTCTCTCTCCCTTTCCATCCATTCATGTCTCCATCTGTTATCAGTATGGATGCACACATTCTTATTCTATTCATTGGGTTATAACTTATTACTACCTTTTTTTTTTTGGATGCTAAAAGTGTTCAGATTTGGCCACTGGGAGTTTCTTCAAATTGTGCCTTGTGTCTTTTTGATATGTCTCTGTCATTTTTGTTTTGTTTTGTTTTGGAACACTTTCTTACTTCCTTTATTTTTCTAATGGATGTATAGTTAACATACAGTGTTACATTAGATCATATAATGATTCAACAATTCTATACACTTCTCAGTGCTTATCAAGATAAGTGTACTTTTAATCCTCTTTACCTATTTCATTCATTCCTCCACCCACCTCCCTTCTGGCAATTGCCAGTTTGTTCCCTGTATTTAAGATCTGGGTTTTTTTGTGTGTTTTCCTTGTTTGTTTATTTGTTTTGCTTCTTAAATTCCACATATGAATGAAATCATATAGTATTTTTCTTTCTCTGATTGACTTATTTCACTTAGCATTATACTCTTTAGGTTTATCCATGTTATGCAAATGGCAAGATTTCATTCCTTTTTATGGCTAAGTAATATTCCAGTGTGTGTGTGTGTGTGTGTGTGTGTGTGTATGTGTGTGTGTGTGTGTGTGTGTGTGTGTGTACCACATATACTTTATTTATTCATCCATGGATGGACACTTGGGTTGCTTCCATATCTTGGCTATTGTAAATAATGCTGCAGTATGCATAGGGGTGTATATATCCTTTTGAATTAGTATTTTGGGTAAATACCCAGTAGTGAGATTACTGGATCATTTGATAATCCTAGTTTTAATTTTTTGAGGAAGCTCCATACTGTTTTCCGGAGTGGCTGTACCAATTTGCATTCCCACCAACAAGCACTTCCTTACTTTCTGACACAACAAGATATTCTAGGCTCATCTTGTACCTAACCTGCCCCAATTCTATCCTTTGCGTAGTTTTTTATTATGTGGACTTTCTTTGAGTGATTTGTACAATTTTTTTTGTTGTGGATATTAATCCTTGCTAATTATTTTCTCAAATCTGTTGTTTTGCTGTTACCTTAGAGTATGGTATCTTTTGCCATGCACTGGTTTTACATTTTGATCTCACTTTATTTGATAGGATTTTTCCCATACCAATTTTATGAATATATATTTAATCTTTTTTTTCTAATAACATTATAAAATTTCCCCCCTTTTACCTTTAGGTGGTAGATTTGCTGAAACAAAATTTAATTAATACTGTGTACAAATTTTTGTCTTTATTTTTTAAATGGATAGCCAATTGTCTCTACACCATTTTTTTTACTGTTTATTTTGAGAAGAGAGAGAGAGAGTGTGAGCAGGGGAGGGGCAGAGAGAGAGGGAGACACAGAATCTGAAGCAGGTTCCAGGCTCTCAGCTGACAGCACAGAGCTGGACGAGGGGCTTAAACCTATGAACTGTGAGATCATGACCTGAGCCGAAGTTGGACGCTTAACTGACTGAGCCACCCAGTCATCCCTACACCATTGTCGAATAGTGAAATGTTTCTCTATTTATTTGAGTTACTATCTTTATTTTACATAAAATTCTCTTATATTTGTTGATCTGCTTCTAGGCTGTTATGTTCATTAATCTGTAATGTATTTTTCCTAATTACCAAACTATTTGTATTATTAACTGTTTTCGTTTTCTTTTTCTTTTTAAAGTTTATTACTTATTTTGAGAGGGGGAACGGGAGAGAGAGGAGAGAGTGCATGAGTAGGGAGAGGCAGAGAGAGAGGGAGAGAGCGAGAGAGATTTCAAGCAGGGCTCCTGATGTGGGGCTCGATCCCATGAACCATGAGATCATGACCGGAGCCAAAATCAAGAGTCAGATGCTTAACTGTCCGAGCCACCCAGGTGCCCATGTTACTAACTTTTTGATGTCCCATAGGGCAAATTTTCTTATTAGTCTTCTCTTTCAAAAATTGTCTTGACTATTCTGCAGTGTTTTCCTTGAGATGAATTATAGTCAGCTTATTAGCTTCTTTTTAAAGCCTATTATAATTTTGAGTGAGATTGCATTGTTGATAGGTTAATTTGAGGATATGATGTCCTTATAATTTCAAATCTTCCTGTGTAAGAACAGTACACCTAACAATTTTAGTTAAAAATTTTTTAATTAATGTTTATTTTTGAGAGAGAGACACACACAGCATGAGCGAGGGAGGGGCAGAGAGAGAGAGGGAGACACAGAATCTGAAGCAGGTTCCAAGCTCTGAGCTGTTGGCACAGAGCCAGATGTGGGGCTTGAACCCATGAACCACGAGATCATGACCTGAGTGGAATCAGACACTTAATTGACTCAGGCAAAAAATTTTTAAAGATTTTATTTCTAAGTTCTCTCTATACCCAACATGAGGCTCAAACCTACAACCCTGAGATCAAGAGCCGCATGGTCTACTGACTGAGCCAGCCAGGCACCCCTATTTAGTTTTTAATATAAAAGTATTAAAACTTTCTTCATATGGTCTTGTGAATTTCTTTTTAGATTGATTTTTATGGTTTTGTTTTTATTTTATTTATTTTATTTTATTTTATTTTATTTCATTTCTTTCATGAATAAGACATTTTCTTTTTCTATTACATTCTCATGTTCTCAGGCGTAAAGGAAAGCTGTCGCTTGCATCTCCTTCCTTCCTGTTCCCTTTCCCTCATCTGAGGCTGAGTTAGCCTGTGGATGCTGTTTTGTAACTGCACTTTGGGTTATGGGAGGAGGGTGCTATTCGGGGATGTGTCACTGTTAGTCTCTAGCTGTTGGAGCTTCCACTTCTTCCTCAGAGTCTCCAGACCCTCTGTGCTGTCCTCTTTTTGTGGCCTCCCTCACTGACCCCACTTGGGCCAGGTGTCACTCACTGCCTGGTACTAGCAGGTTAAAAGATGAAGGAGAGGATGACACAGCTGGCTTCTCTTTCCTTGGCCTCCCTGACCATTTATCCAGATGATTGCTTCAAGGCCTCTTTGTCAAGAACTGGGAAGGTCTGAGATTTTACCCGACTTACATGCTCACAATTGAATCTGCCACAGTCTTATGGATGCTGCAGAAAACACGAGACTCCTAAATCAGAGACAAATGGCTTTACTACATTGCATGTCAGTTCTCCTTTGCCTCTCCCCCTCACTTCCCAAGTCCCATTGGTTCACGTGGATGCTGCCCAGTAGTAGGTTGGTGTCAAAGCTAAAGAGCCATGTACTTAGGGAGCCCCAATTTTATAATGGCTGCAAGCAAATTTGCTCAGTCTTTGCCCCTAGGGGAGACATTATTATTTTTTAATGTTTCTGTTTTTTAAGTTTATTTATTTTAAAATTTATTTAAAGTTATTTAAAGTTTTTTAAGCTTTTTAAAAAAGTTTACATATTATTTGAGAGAGAAGGGGAGAGAGTGTGCTGGAGTGGGGGAGGGGCAGAGAGAGGGAGGAAGAGAGAGAATCACAGGCAGGTTCTGAGCTATTAGCATGGAGTGTCATGTGGGGCTTGATCCGATGAACTGTGAGATCATGTCCTGAGCCGAAACCTAGAGTTGGACACTTAACCAACTGAGCCACCCAGGCCCCCTGACATTGTTTTTATTGTACTGAACCCAGCCAAACTTGCTCTCTACTGCTGGAGGGAGACACTGTCTTCTAAGGCTATTCTCTATTCATGCATCCTTTATTTGACTAGGATAGTCTGGAACAAAAAGTGTCAGCGTCTCTGTTTATAAGACATGCAGAAACATGGGAGACTCATGGAGAATTCTCTCCCAACACTGTCCTGCTCTTGGGATCTACCACCTCTGAGGTTTGAGCCGCCTTGGGGTCCTGTCTGCTTTTATGCACCAAATCCTTTCAAGCTTGAGTTTTGGCCTGGAGGCCAGGGAGGGTGGCAATAAGAATTACTGTGGGGTCACGGAAGAGGGTGATCTCAGACATCCCTCCTGTACCAATTGATCAGCAAGACTCTCTTAAATCCATCCACTTCTCAGCCATTAATTTATTAAGACCCTTAGGATCTCTCACTAGGATTATTCCATTGGAATATTAGCTCCATGAGGGCAGGAATTTGTGTCAGTTTTGTTTACTGTTCCCTCACTGCTTTGATTAATGCCTGGACATTTATTTATTGAGTGAATGTTTTTTATTTTTTAATAATGGTTTTGAGATATCATTCACATACCACAAAGTTCACCCTTTTAGAGTGTACAATTCAGTTTTTATATTCACAACATCATGCATCAATTACTACTATCTAATGCAAAACTTTTCATCCACTCCCCACCAAAAAATCCATTCCTGTTAGCAGTCACCACACATTCTCTCCTCCCTCAGTTGTTGGCAACCACTATTTTACATTCTGTTTCTATGGATATGTCTTTTCTGGACATTAATATAAACGAGATCATACAATTGTAGTCTTTTGTGACTGGCTTCTTTCACTTAGCGTTATGTTTTCAACATTCATTCATGTTGTAATATGTATCAGTATTTCATTCTATTTTATGGCTGAATAATATTCTACTGTATGGATCTACCACATGTTATTTGCCATTCATCAGTATGATGCAAGTTTGGATTGTTTACACTTTTTGGCTATTATGCAGTCAAATGCTCTGGAAGAGTGATTGGCTATTATGAATCATGCTATGAGCATTTTTGTATACGTCCTTGTGTGAAAATATGCTTTCAATTCTCTCAAATGAAACAGAGTGGAATTACTGGATTATATGGTAACTGTTTTAGCTTTTTTGAGAACCTGACCTGTCAAACTTTTTCAAAGTGACTGCACCATTTAACATTCCTACCAGCAACTTATGAGGGCTCCAATTACTCTATGTTCTTTTTTTTAAATATGAAATTTATTGTCAAATTGGTTTCCATACAATACCCAGTGCTCATCCCAATAGGTGCCCTCCTCAATACCCATCACCCACCCTCCCCTCCCTCCCAACCCTCATCAACCCTCAGTTTATTCTCAGTTTTTAAGCAATTACTCTATATCCTTACCAATACTTGTTATTTTCTTTTTGATGACAGCCATCTCAGTGGGTGTGAAGTAGAATCTCATTATGGTTTTGATTTGCGTTTCCCTGATGACTAATGATGATCAGCATCTTTTCATGGGCCTATTGGTCATTTGTATATTTTCTGTGGAGAAATGTCTATCCAAATCCTTTGCCAAGTTTTTAATTGAGTTATTTGTCTGTTTATTGTTGAGTTGTAGAGTTCTTTTATATTCTTGAGGAAAGTCTCTTATCAGAGACATGAGTTGCAATATTTTCTTCCATTCTGTGGATTGTCTTTTCATTTCCTTCAGGTTGTCTTTTGAAGCACAAAAGATTTTAATTTTTATGAAGTTCAGTTTTCCTATTTTTTCTTTAATCATTTGTACATTTTTTGGCACCCTATCTAAATTGAACAAATGTTTGAATAGTTTCTTTTTATGTTTGAAAATTATTATAAAATGCTATAAAATATTTTGAAAGAGAGAGGGCACAAGTGAGCGAGGGCAGAGTTGGGGGGAGAGAGAGAGAATCCCATGAGGGGCAGAGAGAGAGGGAGAGAGAGAGAGAAGCAGGGCTCACCCAAAGTGGGCTCAAGCTCACCTGATGTGGGGCTCAAACCCATGAACCGTGAGATCCTGAAGTCAGATGGTTAACCAAATGAGGCACCCAGGAGCCCCAAATACTGTAAAATATTTTGAAAGCATGATCTGAAACACTTCTTATTCAAGCTTTTAATTAAAAATTTTTTTTTCTTTCCAAAAATTTTTGGATAAATTTGACATGTAACATTGTGTAAATTTAAGGTGTACATTGTGCCACTTTGATACATTTATGCAGTGTAATATGATTGCCATTGTAACAACTTCTATCACATTACATGCTTATAGTATAGTATTATTATCTATTGACTAGTTTCCTAACTACTCCTTCCTAACCCCCATCTCTATGTCTATTCCATTATAATGAAAGTGACTGTTCTAACAAGACTATCAGTCACTTCCTATTTTATTTTATTTATTTTTTTTAAATTTTTTTTTCAAAGTTTATTTATTTTTGGGACAGAGAGAGACAGAGCATGAACGGGGGAGGGGCAGAGAGAGAGGGAGACACAGAATCGGAAACAGGCTCCAGGCTCTGAGCCATCAGCCCAGAGCCCGACGCGGGGCTCAAACTCACGGACTGTGAGATCGTGACCTGGCTGAAGTCGGACACTTAACCGACTGCGCCACCCAGCGCCCCAGTCACTTCCTATTTTAAATCCTGAGTTGGCTTCAGTGACTTCCTATGGCTTTCAGGAAAAGTCTAAATACTGTTTCATGGCTAGAAGTCTCTCAGTGATGTTGTCCGTCATAGGTACTGGTGCCCTGCTTTTAGCTGTAGTTGAATCAATGACTCCTGCTCATTTTCTGTGTCTTTTCCTTTCTCATCAGGGCCTATGCTCTATATATGTGAAAGAGTAACTTCGTGGGGAGATGAAATTACAGAGGACCCTGACAGCATGAAAAAATGTCTTCAAAATTGGCTTTGTGTAATAGAAATAATATTCAGTCCTGGAAATCCCAAGTGTGTGCTAATAAGGAATGAGTTTATTTCAAAGGCTAAAGCTGCCTTAGATGGTGATCCGAATGACTTCTTATCAACTTGAATGCCTTTTCCTGTGCAGTGTGCAGTTACTCTCAGGGTGAACACTTCTGAACTCCCTGGGAGAGCTGAAGCCTTCTCTGATTTCAGGGTAATTCAATTTAAGCCACGCTGTCATAGCATCTGCAGCCTGAAGCTGTTTCCCACCCAGACACCACAGTTTAGGGTAGACATGGAGGAGGCAGGGAGAGGGATCATGCGGCATGCGTCCCCAGTCTTTCTCCTTGGGAGGTGGGGGATGGGAGGATGGGATTAAGAGCATCTACTGTATACCTAGGAAGATGCTAGCTGCTTTCTGTATATTACAGCATTTAATCTTCATAACCATCTGGTGGGGTAGGTAGTATACCCATTTATATAGAAGCCTGTTTCTTTTGGCCGCCCAGATTCTGCTCTTGTTGACAATGAGTTGCCTCATCTGGGAGCAGGAGAGTATTAAACCTGCTCCTGTCTAGGCCCCACAACCCTCTGGCCCAAGGTGCAGTCATAAATGTGGACTTGCAGGGGGGGGAACGTTTGGCTGGGTTCTCCCCTGGAGCTGACTTCCAGGGCTTCTCTCTACCTTCCTGGAATGTTTCCCTTTCTAGCTCTTGGTTCTCATTGCTGCTCTGAGATGTTGGTTTGCCTCAGGGCCACAGTGTCTGTATCTCTTTCTAGCTTCCTTGGATCTCAGGGGGTGAGGTCTGCAGAGGTGCAGCCCCTGTGCTGATTTCTCACTGGGAGGTAGGAGAGTCTCTGCCACCTTTCCTACAACACCATATCCTTGGTTTTGGTGTGTCTACTATGTGGGAGGTGCTGGGTCAGTGTTGGCATGTGGTGGTGAAGATGAGAAACAGTTCCTGCCCTCACAGAGCTTACCTTCTTACATAGGAGATCATTAACCAAGAAGTAAACAAGTGTAAGCAACATTATTACACATCGTGATAGGAGCTAGTAATGAAACAGTTGGGGAACCGTGCTTTAGATTTTTTAATGTTTATTTGTTTTTGAGAGAGAGAGAGAGAGAGAGGAGAGAGAGAGAAGTGTGCAAGTGGGGGAGGGGCAGAGAGAGGGGAGACAGAGGATATGAAGTGGGCTTTGTGCTGACAGCACAAAGCCGGATCCAGGGCTCAAACTCATGAACCATGAGATCTTGACCTGAGCCAAAGTCAGATGCTTAACCAACTGAGCCACTCAGGCACCCTGGACTGTGCTTTAGGTTAAGTGGCTGGCACAGATCCAATTGAGGTAAGAATGATGAACTGGATGAAGTTGGGGTTTCTTGGGTAGGAATGACACAAAGGTCCTGAAGACAGAAAGCTTGGTGTGTTTGGAGAACTGAGAGAAGTCTTGCAGGGGGCATGGAAAAGAGAATGCAAGGTGGGTGGGTGGAGGTGGGCAGGGACCAGGTCGTGTGCAGCCAAGTCAGCAAAGGGAGTTTGGGTATTTTTCAAGGTGTGTGGAAAGCGACTGAAAGCTTTCAAGTGAAGGAGTGTGTGATAAAAGTTGTTCTTAAGAGATGTGCCTGGCACTGTGTGGAGCCTTCACTGGAAGCAGCAGTGGTTCATAGGAGAGAAAACAGTGCCTGGGACCAGGTGGTGGAGAGAGATGAAAGATCTGAGAATATTCAGGAGGTGGCATGTTCAGAGCATGCTATTGGGTTGGATGAAGGGTTGAGGGAGAGTCAAGGATAAAGGTTAGGTGGGCAGGAGCCCAGCCCTCCTGCTCTAGATTCCCCTGCTTCCTGGCTGCCCCCCAACCTTCTTTAGCCCATCTCTCCCCCTCAAAAGCCCCCAGCTGCATGAGTTCCTCTCTACTTCCCATTGCTTGGGGAAGCCACCTCTACAGCCCCCGCATCAAGAATTTCAGGTCCCCCAGCTAGTGATCCTGCCTTGGCCAAAGCATGGCAACCTCTTTTTCCATTTAGCTTGGCTGAAGCAAGGTTTGTGCTTTTCTGTTAAAAGAAATTTATATCACAAAACTAGGAAGAGTGGGAGATACATTACCTTACCAACACCAACCAAAAAAATCACAAAACTTTTGCAAAAAGAGGGTTTCAGAATACAGATTCTTATGTGCAATGATAATTTGGGAAGCATCAGCTGAGTTCCTATGGCGGGACTGGTTGCTGGGAAATAAGGTTGAATTCCAGTGGGTTCCTACCCTTGGGACCCCACTGATCCAAGGGAGAGACTGAGGAGAAGGGTCAGCGTCACTATCAGGCTTTATTGGGGATGGAATCAGGGGGAGCCCAAATGAGGTGGATGTTGAGAGAGATCATATTCTTCTTCTCTTGTTTGACACAGAGCCGTGCCCTGGCATATCAAGCCTGCAGTGAATTTACTGATTAGACTGATGTGAAAAGGATGAAACTATGGCCAGTGGATGGCTAACTTGAACTTTGCCCAACCAGTGTGTGCCACCTCTAAACTTATCCTCCTGGTTTTCCTGGGCTGGCAGGACTCCTTCACGTGGCCAGCAAGGAGGGAACCATCTACTGTTGAGACCTGGAGGGACAATCAAAGACTTGCTGGCTGGGCAGCCTTCTTAAGCAGTCTGAGTCCTCAGGCTATACCCTCCTTGTCAGAATCAGGGCAGGGGCTCACTCAGAGCAGAGGCAGGGCCAGTAGTATCCTGGCTGCTCAGCTGAGGGACATGAGCTGGGCCTGCAGAGCCCTGGGGTGAGTGTAGGCCCAGGGTATTGCCCTGAGCTCCTGAGCAAGCTCTCAAGGGAGACACGTCACTAGGTGGGTGGCATGTGGAAGTCTCATTCACCTGGGGAAAGGGGAGACAAGAACCCCTGCTGGAACGCTGAAACAGACACCCTTCATTATGGCACTCACGGTGGCCATCTGTCCCAATTTCCCAGGAAGGTCCCGAATTACCATAGTTAGTAGTATTTGTGGAGAAAAATGTATTAAGTTTAAATCCTAGATCTGCCATGTGGTTATGCGGCCTCCTTTAAATTTCTTTTTTTTCTCTGAGCCCATTTTTAAACCCATAAAGTGAGGGGTTCAGTCTGGAATCAATCACTGAGCAGGGTTTCATTCTGGAGAGCCCACCTCAGAATGGGCTCTCTCTGGCCTTTCCCCTCTTCTCCTCTTTCCCTCTGCTTTTATAACCTCACCCCCTCCAAAGACCCTTGAGGCCAAAGCTCTTCCCTGGTCTATCCCAGGAGGCAGCTTGGTCTGTTGGTATTAGGAAACAGCATCTCCAGGATAAGCACACCTTCCCTGCTGATTATGATCACTTTTCATGGCACAACTTTGATATGTATGTGGAGATACTCCCTTCCCTAGGGGTGAGGTGCTCCTCTATCCTTTTTGGTGAGGGACAGGGTGGCCTAAAGGGCCCAGTCTCCCCCCCCCCCACCCCCCATGATTTTCTCTACCCTATCCCTTAGTTTCCTGTCTTGTTTGACAGTGTCTAGATTATGGGGTCTGGAGCTGGACTACTTTACATTCTGATTCCTGCTCAGTCTCTTTCTGACTATATGATCTCTCCAGCACCATTTGTTGAAAAGATTGTCTTCCTCTATCCAATTACTTTGGCATCGTTGTCAAAAACCAGTTGGCATATATATGTGCATCTACCTCCATACTTCCTATTTTGTTCTATTGACCTTTATGTCTATATGCCAATGCCATTCTGTCTGGATTACTATAGTTTCCAGTAAGTTTGGAAATCAGGGAGTGTAAGTCCTTCAACTTGGTTCTTCTCTTTCAGAGTTGTTTGACTATCTAGGTCATTCTGTATTTCCTTATACATTTTAGAATGAGCTTGGCAAATTATTAAAAATATACTGCTGGGATTTTGATTAGGATTCTGTTGAATCTATAAACCAATTCGGGGATGATTGCCATCTTAACAGTGTTGAGACTTTTAATCTATGAACATAGGATACCTCTTCATTTATTTAAATCTTATCATCTATTTTGTTGTAAAGATCCATAGGTTTTTAGTTTTCCTAATTAAACACTTCCTGTTTCAATATGGGGATCTGGGAAGATGAAAAAAACTATTCTGCCACTATTGCCATCTCTCCCAAATCTCTTTTGCTTACTTCTTGAGAAACAATGCTTAGTTCATTAATTTTTATTATTTTTTTCATTATAAACATGGGCATTTGTGGCTATAAGTTTTCCTCCAAGCACTGCTTTATGTCTATCTGACAAATTATGGTGCATAGTAGTTTTCAATTCAATTCACTTCAAAAGATTGTCTATTTTCTCTTGGGACTTCTTTCATTCATTGGTCATTTCAAAATATATCCCTTAATTTCTAGGCATATAAATATATTTTAGAGTTTGTTGTTGCTGTTGTTACTGATTTTAATTTAATTTTATATAGTTAGAGAATATAGTATTACTATTCTAGTATATTCTAGAGAATATACTATTACTATTTCCATACGTTTCAGTTTGTTGACGTTTGTTTCATGGTCCATGATATGTTAATTTAGTCATTTTTGTGTGCCCTTAAAAATAATTTTTTTTTCTGCAGGTGTTGGGTGCATTGTTCTATAATTGTCCCTTAGTTACATGTTGTTAAAATGTTCTTTATCCTTATTGATTTTTTTAATCTACTTTTCTTAACAGCTACTGATTGTTAAATATCTCATTTTGAGAATTTATATCTTTGTAGATTTATCCATATTTGAAGGCATATTACATGTTTTAAGGACATTATTGACTACATATAATTTAGAATTATTTCATCTTCTTGATGAACTTTTTGTCTCCATGAACTGGCTCTCCTATTTCTAGTAATGCTTTTTGCCTTAAGGTTTTCACTGACTAATAACAGTCTAGTCATACTACTTCTTTAGGTTACTGAGTGCATGGTGTATATTTTTCTATCCTTCAGCTTGTAACTTTTCTGGCTTAGTCTATGTGGATTGTTATAGCAAAATGCCCATTTAGACTGGCTGGCTTAGAAGCAACATTCTCACAGTTCTGGAGGCTGGAAGTCCAAGGCCATGGCACTGGCAGATTAGGTGTTTGGTGAGGGCTTGCTTCTTCAGATAGCTCTTTTCTCACTGTGATCACACATGATGGAAGGGATGAAAGAGCTCTGTGGGGCCTCTTTCTTAAGGTCACTAATTCCATTCATGAGGGCTCTGTCTTCACAACCCAGTCACCTCCCAGATGCCCCACTTCCAAATACCATCACCTTTCAACATATGAATGGGGGGGGACACAAATATTCAGACCATAACACCTTTCTGTATACTTGTTTTATGTTTTAGGTATGTATGTATGTATTATTATTATTTTTTTAATTTTTTTAACCTTTATTTATTTTTTTGGCACCGACAACGGACGGGAGAGAGTCAGACTGCAGGCACAGAATCGGAGACAGGCTCCGAGGGACGGGCACGGAGCCTGACGTGGGGCTCGAACTCACAGACCGCGAGATTCGACCTGAGATACAGTCAGACGCCCAACCAAATGAGCCACCCAGGCGCCCCTGTATGTATTATTTTTAATTGAAGTATAGCTGATATATAACATTCTATTACTTTCAGGTGTACAACAAGTGATTTGACAATTATATACATTATGAAATGTTTACCATGATAAGTGTCATTACCATTGGTCACCATAGAAAGTAATAATATATTGACTGTATTTCCCATGCTGTACTTTTCATCCTTGTAACTTATTTATTTTATAACTGTGAGTTTGTACCTCTTAATCCCCTTCATTTAATTTTATCTTCTTCCACTCCCCTCCCCTCTGGCAACCACTAGTTTTTTCTCTATTTATGAGTCTGTTTCTCTTTATTGTTATTGTGGTTTGTTTGTTCATTTGTTTTTTTAGATTCCACTTATGAGTGAGATCATATGGTATTTGTTTTTCTCTGCCTGACTTATTTCTTATAGTATAATACTTTCTAGATCCATCCATGTTGTTGCAAATGGCAAGATTTCATTCTTTTTTATGGCTGAGTAATATTCCACTGTGTCTATATACCACATCTTTAAAAAATTACATGTGTTTTTAGGGGCGCCTGGGTGGCGCAGTCGGTTAAGCGTCCGACTTCAGCCAGGTCACGGTCTCGCGGTCCGTGAGTTCGAGCCCCGCGTCGGGCTCTGGGCTGATGGCTCAGAGCCTGGAGCCTGTTTCCGATTCTGTGTCCCCTCTCTCTCTGTCCCTCCCCCGTTCATGCTCTGTCTCTCTCTGTCCCAAAAATAAATAAACGTTGAAAAAAAATTTAAAAAATTACGTGTTTTTATTTTATTTTATTTTATTTTTGTTACTGTCTTTATTTTTACCCCATTCTGTTAACAGTTTTTTAGTATCCCATTGCCTTTATACATTCATCTATTGATGGACACTTAGTTTACTTCATATCTTAGCTATGGGGTATTTGGGGATGCATATATCTTTTCGGGTAAACACCCAGGAGTGGAATTACTGGATTTTATGGCACTTCTATTTTATTTTTTTTGAGGTTTATGATTCTCTTTTTACTATTTTATTATTTTTTAAAAACACTTTATTCCTACTGCAAATATTGCATTTATTATGCTATGTTAAGGTTAGTGGTCAGTGTGGGTCTCCTGATTCCTTTTTTTTAATAATTAAAAAAATCTTTAATTATTTATTTTTGAGAAAGAGACAGAGTGCAAGCAGGGGAGGTACAGAGAAAGAGGGAGACACAGAATCCAAAGCAGGCTTCAGGCTCTGAACTGACAGCACAGAGCCCAATGCAGGGGTGAACTCATGAGCCATGAGATCATGACATGAGCTGAAGTTGGCCGCTTAACCAACTGAGCCGCCCAGACGCCCTTATAATTTTTAAAAAATCAGCTCTATGCCCAATGTGTGGCAATGTGTTTCTCTTTTAAACATATATTTAATTTAAAAAACACTTCTGGGGGCGCCTGGGTGGCGCAGTCGGTTAAGCGTCCGACTTCAGCCAGGTCACGATCTCGCGGTCGGTGAGTTCGAGCCCCGCGTCGGGCTCTGGGCTGATGGCTCAGAGCCTGGAGCCTGTTTCCGATTCTGTGTCTCCCTCTCTCTCTGCCCCTCCCCGTTCATGCTCTGTCTCTCTCTGTCCCAAAAATAAATAAACGTTGAAAAAAAAAATTTAAAAAACACTTCTGATAGTCTTTCAGATTTTTATTTTTAATTTATTTTTTTAAGTTTATTTATTTATTTTGAGAGAAAGAGAGAGAGCATGACCAGGGGATGAGGTAGAGAGAAAGAGGGAGAGAGTATCTCAAGCAGGCTCTGCACTGACAGCACAGAGCCTGACACACGGCTCGATCCCACAAACCGTGAGTTCATTACCTGAGCTGAAATCAAGAGTTGGATGCTCAGCCAACTAGGGCACCCAGGCGGCCCTTCAAAGTTCTCTTCCTAAAAGATATTTTGCTATGTGCTTTGAAGTAACATGCTTTTACACTATGTATTAGAATCAAATAAGATATTGTATGAAAATCATCTAGTTTGTCAAATCAAAGTTTCTCAGTTAATGTTAGTTCCACGTAAACTGAAATAACAACTACAACAATAGAAGAAACAAAACATGAAGATTGGTAACCAACTGATCCTACAAGGTATTGGTTTTAACCAATTGCTTTTAGAACAAGGCAGGATATAAACCAGTGAAAACCCTAGTAGGGAAGCTAAAGTGCTTCACTCATGCATGAGCTCCACACACCTTCTTTGGGGTGAGGACACAGCTCTGGGTCTGGAGGACTGCACCACTCATCCCAGCCCTCTGAGGGCAGCATGGCATTTATGCAACTTTGGAACTGAGCTAAGCTCTACCTACAGGCTCTCATTTAATCCTTAGAACAATCTCATGGAGCAGGTTGTTCTTCTTTTCAGATTAAGAATCCAAGGCCCAAAGAGCACTTGGGTGACTCAGTCCATTAAGCTTCCAACTCTTGATCTCAGCTCAGGTCATGATCTCACGGTTTAGGAGACTGAGCCCCGTGTCAGGCTCTGCACTGACAGCGTGGAGCCTGCTTGGGATTCTCTCTCTCTCCTCTCTCTTTACTCTTCCCCTTGCCTCAAAATAATAAATAAACATTAAAAAAAAAAAAAAAGAATCCAAGGCCCAAGAGTACCAATCACTTGTTTGTTTTCCTCTCGCATAGGCCCTATGGCTATGGTCTGATTGGTTTTTCCAAATGCTCCCCTAACCCTGCCTCTGCAGTTAGTGTGGAGACTGGGGCTGGGCTGGTTTAAGGAGCTGCCTTGGTCACTGCCACATGAATGGGTGTACAGGCAGAACATCTTTTTGTTCTGACCCCACCACTAGGGCATGTCAGTGGATAGTCTATCTTCTGTGGCTGGTTGGGGCCAGAACAAACCAGTTATCTGAGTGCATCCCTGGGCTCTCCCCTGCAAGCAAAGCCATTTATTACCTAGTGGACCTTGTCCATATCTAGAATTGCCCCATTGTCATGGTATCTTTGGACTTGGAGATGAGCTTCCCTGTGGAAAACAGGCTGGGTCATGTGTCTGCCCCGCCTCCTGGGCTTCCTTGTCTCACAGCACTAATTTTCCCACACTGCCATTATCAGACTAACCTGTGTGTCTTCCTTCCTGCTGTGGATGCATGGTGGGGGGCACAGCCAAGTCGTAGTCATCCTGGCATGGGGCCTGGAAGTGGGTAGGTGAATGCTTCCTGGATGGACTAAAAGGTATAATTTGAGCCCTGATCCTGTGTCCTGAAGTTGCTGTAAGTTCCCAGCCTGGCCTCATGTTTGTTGAGGTTTAAATAGCCTTCTGGGCAGCCTTCCTGACCACTCAGCTCCTCTGAGCCTGGTCTGGCCCCCTATGTCTCTAAGCCCAGGCTTTTCTTACTTTCTGCTGCCTCAGCTGTATGAGGCTGTCAAAGCCTCTGTGGCCCCAACCTGGTCTTGTAGCCCTTCTAGTACAGTTCACTTGCTTTGAAACTCTAATTCTTTAAAGCCAGACTCTTCGTGGCCTTCTTCATCTTTTCACTAGTCAGCTTGTAGACTGGCCCCTCTTGGGTAAGTGTCCATCCAGGTCTGGTCACCTGGGTTCGGCTGGTGGGATCCCATGGCCCACACGATGGCAGCCCAGGCAGCAGATGGTCCGCACTGGCTGAAGGCTACAGAAGGGAGCTGGGGGCAGCAGGCTCAGTGACATGCATCTCTAACCCACTGACAGCCACTCATGGATGCAGGGCTGATCACCTGACTGTCCTCCCTCACCAGCCCGAGCTCTGTGGAGGTGGACCCACATCTCATTTGCATCTGGATATTGAGTGCTTAGCACACGGCCTGGTCCACAGTGACAACCAATAGCTGAGAACCACGGCAGGGATGTTGATTCCTGTTGGGGTGGGCCGAAGGTTCTACCGCTGGCTTCCCGAAGATCCAGATTGCTGTGTGGCAGAGGAGTCTGCTTTTGTTTGTATCTACCGGACCCTAAGCAGCCCAGCTCTGATCTGTAGGGACCTGGGCCTGGGAAGTTTTTAGCAGGGGCATCTGTTGTTCAGGAAAATCTCATTGCCTGTACATTGCACCAGTTCCCAACCTGCACAGCGTCAGAGTGTCACCAAATAGGGAGGATAAACAGTAGAGCCGCTCACGGGACTTGACCCCGCAGCCTGACTCCCCATAATATAGCATGCGTGCTAGAAGCCCGCTGCCTTTCTCACAGATGCCCTGCCTGTCGTCCTCAGAGTGGTGCCCAGGAGCTGCTACTTTCTGCCTGCCACTCACGGGGAGAGGAAGGGAGTGTTGTGTCCGGCAACTAAGTGGGCAGCTTCCAGCAGACTCCTACGCTCACCTTTGCCCCCCTCCCAGGCGGCACTGAGGAGGCTTGCCGGGAGACCTTCCCTAGC
Organism: Lynx canadensis; assembly: GCF_007474595.2. NCBI lineage: Eukaryota > Metazoa > Chordata > Mammalia > Carnivora > Felidae > Lynx > Lynx canadensis. Next base: position 34,622,914 of record NC_044311.2, read on the forward strand.
ACTCGCAGCTGCTCCTGGACCTGAGTGGAACCCGCCATGTCCTCAGACCAGGAGGAGAAGAGTCTATAGCTGGCGATCCCCTTGGGGTGAGGGTTTATTATCATCCCTCCCAGGGGATTTGGGTGGAACATGGGGGTGGCATAGTGTAGTGGAAAGGGTGAGAACAACCAGGGCTTGGATGCGGGCTCTGGGTGACTGGAGTGGAGCTGTGGGCAGAAGGAGAGAGGATACATATGTGAAATTTAAGAAACAAGACAGATGAAAGTAGGAGAAAGAAAAAAAATAGAGGGAGGTAAACAGTAGAGAGACTCTTAACTATAGAGAACATACTGAGGTGTGACAGAGGGAGATGGGTGGGGAGATGGGCTAAATGGGTGACGGCCATTGAGGAGGGTGCTTGTTGCGATAAGCGCTGGTGTTGTATGTAAGTGATGAATCACTAAATTCTACTCTTGAAAACAATATTACACTATATGTTAACTGACTAGAATTTAAATAAAACCTTGAAGCATTAAAAAAAAAAAAAAGGAGAGGGACTAAGCATGTGGTGTTCCTCAGAAATGGATTTCGTGAGGCTTGTGGAAGCGGCAAACAGCTAGAATGTGCAAGGTCAGGAGGGTGCTTGCCGTGACCCGGGGATCAGGTGAGGAAAGTTGGACTGGGCTGGCAACAGGAGAAGGGAAGGTGAGAGGGAGGCCAGGAATCTGAGAATAGGAAACCGGTCATGGTGGCTTGAGCAGAGAGGAGCGGGGTGAGGACAGTCCCAAAGTAAATTCCCACATGTTGTGTCTGGGTCCGGGGACAGGGGCAGAGCTGACAGGACCAGCTGGGCCGGTCCTTGAGTGGGAGGCTGGGATAGGAGGTGCTGAGTGTGCTTGCCCGTGGGCCAGAGGGTGTGTGGTTCACCATGGTGTGGCTCCCAGGGCCCCGCTGGAGGGAGGTGGTGTGGCAGAGTGGGACGGTGCAGGCTTTGGTCTGGCCTCACCATGCCACTCTTAGCTATGTGACCCCAGGAGGAGTCCCTCACCTTTCTGAGCCTGACTGTAACATATCAGCTCCCTCCCCCGGGCCTCGAGGCAGTAATTACAGCTGCTACAGTCCAGCATACCCAAAGAGGGCAGATAGAAAGGAGCCACAGATAAATGGGTGAAGAAATTGTGGTATATATACGATGAGGTATTATTCAGCCTTAGAAGAGAGGGAGATGTTGTCATTTGCAGTACCACAATGACCTGGAGAGCATTATGCTAAGTGAAATAAGTCAGACACAGGAAGAAAAATTCTGCATGATCTCACTCACATGTGGAATCTAAAAAAGTCAAATTCATAGAAGCGGAGAGTAGACCAGTGGTTACCAGGGGCAAGGGGCAGAGGAAATGGGCCGGTCAGAGGATGCAAAGCTGCAGTTGTGTAGAATAAATAAGTCTATAGAGATCTAAAGCACAGCATGGTGACTATAGTTGATAATACTGTATTGGCTGCTGGGTTATTTGTCGAGTATGTTTCCGGTTCTCTCCTGTGACATACACATAACTGTGTGAGGAGATATAGTAATCATTTCACCATGCACATGTGTATCAAATCTTCGTCTTCTACACCTTCAGTGTATACAACTTTTATTTAAAAAGGAAAAGAAAAGAAAGGAGCCACGGCCAGACTGAGTCCAGACTGGGCAGCTCCATTTCACAGGCTGGACAACTGAGACCCTAGAAAGATCTCCCTCACCCAGCTGGCCGGCTGGGGCCTGCCTTTGGATCCTCACATGGTGCTGCTGGCAGTGCCTGGCGGCCTTGCGGTGGCCGCTCCCACCCCCTATTAGCTGTTGACATACAAATGCCCTGGTAAGGAAAATATTTTCATTCTTTTATTACAACATTCTCGGGCCTGCTTAATCATATTTTTCTTTGTCTTTAAAAACAAGCTTCTGTGTGGTTTTTTATCTTCTTGCTGCTTTTCTCAGGACATCCTAGAACCGAGCCTCACCGATGCTTAATGCCTTTTCGTGTGTCACTGCCCTCTGGCTACTTTAGGGGAGTTTAGGGTGGGCAGCTGCTGAGCCCCACTTTGCATCCAGGGATCTTTTACCAACCTCACTTCTACTCTGGGAGGAAGTGTCAATCACCTCATTTTGCAGAAGAAACTGCTATTCAGAGAGGTTCAATTCAGACCTGGCCAAGGTCACACAGCTATAAGTGGTAAAGCCAGAGCTCGCGATGGGATTCAAGCCAATTTGATTTCCAAGTCAGGAATTATTCTGTTAACATATCTGCTCTGCTAGCACTCTGTTCTGATCTCTGGCACCAGACTGCTGTGGTGACCTAAAGCAAGTCCCTGACAGTCCGTCTCTGTGTCCTATCATATCTTCTGGGTGTGACAGCTCATCGTGAAAATGGGGGCATGAAGGTGATAGAGGTCATTGACTGACTGTATAAGCGGTTAGTCAGTTCTTTGGCCAGATGTTTATTGAGGGCTTACTATGTGCTGCTGAAGTTGTAGTCCCCCCAACCAGATGTGAGCACTACAGCCCCCACTCATGGTGTCCTCACTGACACACAGGGCTCAGCGAAGATGTACTGAATGTTGGAACTGGATCCCATACACTGCAGCCAGGTTGTGACAGAAGGAAGAATCCATAGGGGTGTTTTCTGGAAGCCCAGGGATTTCATGGGTTTGGGGAGGTGGCATCCTTCACAGAAGGGAAGAGGAGAAACGTGTCCTGGATGAAGCCTTGCTTCCAGACCTGGAAACTCATCCTCAGAGCAGCCTCCCAATACTCTGTGGCTGACAGCAAAGCCCCTTCCTGTTTGGCCTCTGTTTCTTCAGCAGGAAAATGTAGGGTCTGTCCCTGCTGGCTGCATGGCCTCGTATCCAGGTTAATTTCACTGAGCTCCAGCTTCTCTGAGCATCCAACCTGCTTTCCTTGCACCCTAACAGCCCCTGTGGGAGCCCAGGCCTGGCCTTTCTCCCCTCTGTCAACACTCCTTTCTGGAGATGGACACACACACACACACACACACACACACAACTGGAGAGAGTTACTCTGTCCTGCTGCTGCCCTGGCCGCTTGTGGGGACAGGTGTTCTGCGGAGGGAGTGGAGGGGAAGGGGCTGTTATTAGCTGCACAGAGTTCCTCTAGGCTACCTTCCTTCTCTGCTCAATAGAGCCCCCAGGTCCTGCCCTCTGCTCTGGGATCTCTCCCTGTCCCAGGGTCCTTTGGTTCTGACCTGACTGATGATGGGCTCTGGCCACCGTCCCAAGCTGGGAAGAGCAGTTGGTGGAAAGTGTGTGAACTCCGTACTATCTTCAGCTGTGCCTCTTTATTCTCAAGGTCTTTTGGTTGTGAAGCAAGGCCTCGGGCCTTGGCTGGCAAGATTAGCGTGGGAGGTGGTGGTTCCCTCCTGCTGTCTGTGGTGAAAGCCGGGCGGCCTTTCCTTCAGCCAGTGTCAGAAGCTGTACTGTAGCCTGTAATTATGGACATGAAAATCCCCACATGCAGAGAGTCTGGATGGGGCCTGCCATGCAAGTAGCCTTGGGCCAAGGAAAGGTTGGAGTCAATAGGCCTGTGTTTGAATCTAGGTTCTGCCTCTCAATTATCTGTGTGTCCTTCGGCAGGTTACCTGCCCCTGGTGGCCTCAGCTGCCTCCTCTGCAAATGCAATAACTCTGCTCACCTTTTGGTGTCGCTCTGAGGGTTGATTAGACTGATGTGTATAAAATATATGACACAGGGCCCGGACTGAGCAATGTCACGTCAAAGTGAAATGGATCTTCTGTGCATGATCACACTGTGTACCCAGCGTAGCAGTCCCTCATTCATTCCCTGGGGTCCCCCATTCTCACCTTTGCCTAGAGCCTCATACAGGCTTGTCTTCTTTTTCCATCTCCCCTGATCCACAGTCCTCTTTCTTCCTTCTGCCAGCATCCTCCTCCAAGCCTGAACTAGCTACCACTCTGGAAACCAACAGGCCAAACAAATTCTCACCAGTATGTGAACAACTGATAGGATCCTAGAGTTTAACTCTCCCATGGGCATTTGTATTTTCAGAGATCATTTTTTTAAACCCCACTTTTCCCAGCTTTGGGTCTGGCACACACATGGTAGATGCTCAGTAAATGCTGGTTAATTGAATAAGTGAAAGGACCTTAATAATGTTCTACTGGTGGAGTTTCAGTCACATGTTCACACATTTAGCTTTTTTTACAAATATTTTTTTTGTCTGCCAGACATTGGGGATATCTGGATGGATCAAATAGCTACAGTCCTACCCCTCTGGAGCTTTTTTTTGTTTGTTTGTTTATCTAATTACTTAGAGAGAGAAAGAGAGAGAGAGAGTGAGCAAGTGGGGGGGGGGGACAGAGAGAGGGAGAGAGAGAATCCCACATAGGCTCTGATGAGGAGCTTGAAGTCACGAACCTATGATATCGTGACCTGAGCCAAGATCAGAGTCAGACGCTTAATTGACTGAGCCATCCAGGCGCGCCCCACCAAGCATGGAACTTTTGGCGTACTATTCCTATAGTGGAGATAATCAGACAATAAGCAAACAAACACACTTCTATTTACAAATTGTGATAAATTCTGGGGTGCCTGGGTGGCTCAGTCGGTTAAGCGTCTGACTTCAGCCCGGGTCATGATCTCACAGTGAGTTCGAGCCCCGCGTCGGGCTCTGTGCTGACAGCTCAGAGCCTGGAGCCTGCTTCTGATTCTGTGTCTCCCTCTCTTTCTGCCCCTCCCCTACTCATGCTCTGTCTCTCTCTGTCTCAGAAATAAATAAACATTAAAAAAATTAAAAAAAAACCAAATTGTGATAAATTCCTTACCTGAAATAATATTGCAGATTCTATGTGATCTGGTATGACAGGGGCTCCTAATTAAACTGAGGTGATCCTAATCCCAGTTAGGAGTAGGATTTGGGAAGGACTTCCAGAGAAGCTAAACTTTTAGGTGAGAGGGAATTAGGGCCAGACAGGGCAGATGTCCTGGCTTGCGGGCCTTCCTGGGCTCTGTGACACCCCCTCATAGGCCAAGACCTCCAGCCTGTATCCAGTTCTACACACAGAGTGCCCCTGTCTTGGGGGCCCTCACAGTGGTCCATGTCTGCAAGGCCCCAGGGGTTAGTGCCCAAACTCCTTGTGCTGCTAAAGATTGTCACCCAGAGATGCTGCAGCAGACTTAAGTTAGTACACTTAGCAGACTAAGTGTACAGGTTGCACATTCCGCCCTGGCCTGCCCATGACCTGGTCCAGCAGATGTCCCTGATGCTTCAGAACAAGAATGAGTTGTCCTCCACCCGCCTGGGGGCTTTTTTTTAAGTACTTGTCTGACACCACATGCCTGGCTTTGAAAGCTGTCCTAGAATTCCAGAACCCATGGAGATCAAACCTTCATGCAAGCCAAAATGGAGGTATTTTAGACAAAAGTCCACTTCTTGAAAATATAGATGCTCTTCACAGCCATCTTCTCATTTAGTCAGGGAGCCACTGGTGGAGTCTCTGAGGCTGAGTTGTTTCTCCCAGCCCTTAGGGTCAGACTGCCTGATGCCTCTGCACCCACTCTTCCTTCTTCTGCTTGCCTGTCGTAGCCTGTGTCCATATCATGTCCTCCAGATCCTTCCAGGATCATGCTGCTTGTAGGCTACTCTATAAAAGCCACTCTACCATCCCGATTGTTTACCATCTGTTCTCCCTAAGCCTTTGTTTGTCCTTATGTCTGAGTGGATAAACTTAGTGTTGAATCCAGTCTGTGTTTGAATCTTGTCTTGGCCACTCACTAGCCTTGGAGGTGGCAAAACAGGGTGGCCATATAATTTATCATCTCAACTGGAATACTTTTGAGAATGAATCGCACAGGGACAACACACATAAACTAGGACTGTCACAGGCAGTGGGAACCTACTTACCCTTTATTATCACCCAAAAAGGGCACCGGCTTTCCAAGATAGATTGTGTTGAGAGGAGGAACTGGTCTGGGGTGGTCTAGGTCATGGTCATTTCCCACTTCCTGTGCTGGTCATGGGGGCTCTGAGTTGAGTGAGACTAGGCCCCAGTCATCTTCTTCCCTCCATGCAGAGTGTCTGGGGCCGAGGGGGAGAAGGTGGAGTTGCTGGCCTGAACATTCTCCACTAGGAAAGCCAGTATGTGACATGGCATTGGGATGAACTCTTCAAGTGTCTCTTTCTGCTGAAAGGAGAGGAGGTGGGGAGAGTGAGTAGAAGGACATGAGCTGTGTTCACAGACACGCCAGTTGAGTTGGTTAAGGGACACTGTGACGCTGCAGACCCAGAACCTGGATGGCTGCTCTCCCTGTACTAAGCCACTTCAGACAAGAAGAGACTGTGGTACCTTTTCCATTTCCAGAGGTCATCTGAAAGCCAGCCAGCCTGGCACCAGTCCCTGACTCACGGGGCCCAAAGGTACCTGGCCTCCACCCTCAAACGCAGTGAGGCTCCCTGGGTTTCCAGTTTTATGGAGTGATATTCCCAAGGCCAAGAGCAAGCAGGGGGCCGGCCCCAGTCTGGATTTCAACCTGCCCTGCACTGGGGGCCGTGCCAAGGCCCAGAGCTCACTCTGACCCCCGTGTCCCAAGGCAGGGCAGACTGAGCCTGTTTTGGGGGAGTTATCAATGGTAGAAGCTGCCACCCGAGATTGTGGGGGCCAGAAATGGGAGAAAGGGCAACAGGCTCAGCTGACTTCTCCTGTCTTTGATCACTGTGAAAGCCTTCAGCCTGGGGGCTGGGAGGCACAGAGGCTTGGCACTCCTCCAGGAAGCCATGCCTGCTTTCTGTTTGTCAGGTGGCATTTCAGGTCTAAGGAGCCATCTTAGAGGACCCTTGGAAATGAGAACATACCAGGGAATAAACTTGGAAGGATGAAACTTTGCTTATTCCTGCTTTTCTGCAAAGCTTCTCCTTTTGTCCTGCTTTTACTATCCCCACACACTGTGTTTATTCCCACCTCCATGTCTTAGCATTTGCTCTGCCACCTGCCTTAAATGCCTTCCCCTTTCCTGCCAGTGCTTCGTGACCCAAATCCAGGCCTATCTCTGGAAAGCCTTTATGCCTTTTAAGCCCACAGAGACCTATGACCTCTTGGGTTTTTTTTTTTTTTTTTTGAGAGAGAGAAAGAGATAGAGATAGAGAGGAGACAGAGAGACAGAGAGAGAGAGAGAGGAGAAGAAGAGAGAGAGAGAGAGAATCCTAAGTAGGCTTTGTGCCCAGAATGGAGCCCAATGTGGGGCTTGATCTCATGACTGTGAGATCATGACCTGAGCTGAAATCAAGAGTTGAACACTGAACCAACTGAGCCACCCAGGTGCCCTGACCTTTTTCCTCTTGGAGTCCATTATTTAATGTGTGCCCAAGGGACACCATTCAGGTCCATGGCTTGTGCAGTTCCCTACCTTTCACATGAAGGTCCCGTCTCAGCTTGTGCAGTTCCCTACCTTCCACATGAAGGTCCCGTCTCTCCAATGAGGCAGCAACCTGTATCACCAAGATCACTTCCTCTCCACCAGCCCACTGTAGTGAGCTGTGGGACCCAGCACTGGGAGCAGGTGTGCAGGAAGCCCTAGCATCAGAGGGGCCACATGTAGACGTGTGGGCTGGGATTGTCCTCAGATGGGGTCAAGGTGCCCCATGGAACCTCAGGCTCCAAAGCCTGGAGTGCCAGATGGTTTTTATTCTACTGGCATTTGTCACTCAACCAGTTGGCTCATGGGAGTAGAGAGCAACCACAGTCCCATCACTACCCAGCCATCCTTTCCCAGTTCTCCAAAGGGGTGATTTGTCCTCCTGGCCCTGTGTTTGAATTGCCCCTATTGTGGTGACAGTGATATCAAACTGGCCAACTCTTCTGCCCTCGAGATGGTAGTGAGTTCACAGAGACAAAGAGCAGCCTCAGAGAGTGATGCTCTGGTTTTTAAATTTCAGGGTTTCTTGGCACAATTCAAGGAAGTTACCCCATATAGGACAAATACATGCATATTCTCATGATTGTCTTATTTTTTTTTCTGGCATTTATCAGCTGCCTCTTATTCATTGCCTTGATTTCTTTCCAAAAGACAACTACATTCATTCCAAAATTCTAAGTTGGGCTCCAAATGTCAAAGGATTGGTCTCTGCCATGTGTCAAGCCATACGCCTGAATCTTTGCTCATTCAACAGGCCATTCTTGTGATGTCCCGCAGGGGTACGGCCAGAATACAAAGTCGGTCCCGGAGCCCCTCATCTCAGAATGTGAAATGTGTTCAGTAGAGGGGTGCTTGGTGGAGGAACAGTTCCCTGCAGGGCTGCCAGAAGGAGTTTCTAGCTTACGTACGTTTGGACCACCTGGGGCCCAGACATTCTGTGCCCTGGTAGCTGACAATCCTTTCTCTCATGAGAACGGTCCACTTCAAGCTTGCCTCAACTGTGTAAATATGCTAGGCAAGCCAGGAATCCAGGCCCGATCCATTATCCATTTGGAACACAGCCTTCTCTCCAGGCCTCAATTTATAGCAATAGATAGGGGTGATGGACATACCCGCTTGAAAGGCCAGCCAGAGTGGTGAGTTCATTCTGTCCATCTCTGTGGCTGGTCCTTCTGGGAATGCCCCCAGATATTCCTACTTTAACACTCACACACCCTAGACTAATTAGAGGACCACTGTTGACTGCTTTTGGAAAAAGGGAGAAAAGCACATTCCAGAGGACACATGCCACCCTTGATGTCAAAGTTTCTCTAGTGGAAGGTTACCTTGGTTAGATTTCAGTTGCAGGCTGAAAACACTTCACTCTGCAATGTTGTTAAAAAGCTTCAAAAAAAAAAATCCTCCTGTGGTATGTTTCTAATTTAAGATTGAAAAAATATTTCTATTGTGCCATATATAGAGTAACCTAAAACCCAATAAAAGCTCCGAATTAGGGCCGGACTGAATGGTTTGAATTAAGCTCAGGTAGAGGCGAGGACACCGTATCTGTTGGCTGGGGCTGCTGGCTCTCAGGCCAAAAGGCAGGTTCAAACTGGGAGAATGGACCTGCCAAGTCTGGAGAGGAACCAGCTCTTCTGCCAGATTCTGAGGCTTTTGGCCACTGGCCCATAGGGCTCCAATACTATTGTCATCTGCCCCAGCCCAGGAAGGGCCTATTGCTTTTCATGTCATCTTGGTTGTTTTGTAGGTTTCTCACTGGGGCTTAGTTTATTTGATTTGCTGGATATATTTTTTTCTTTCTGGAGGTACCTGCCAGCCTTTGCCTGGCACCTCCCTTTGAGAAGCTGCTTATGGCTTGATCTCTATCCATACCGTGATTGCACATTTTTTTTTTTTTTGAGCTGAGACTAGACTTCCTTGCCTCAGTGTCCAGTGTTCCATTTGGAGTCCGGAAAGCAGCACGTGCTCAGTGAATGCGTAGTGAATTAATAAATTTGGAACCAGTGAGTGAGAAAAATGATTTTGTTATTGTAGATAACAATGCTCCATGAAACATTTTTACACCCATCTATCTACTGACCTGTCAGTCATGTGTCTATGTCTATCATAGTCCTCCTGCCTCCACTCCCTTCTCACATCACATACTCTCATTGCTCAGTTTGTGCTGCATAACCCAACCCTAACTACCCTCCCCACTCCAGCCCCCTGGGGCCAGCCCACAGCTTATTGGATAAGGAAGGTCATCTGCCTCCAGAGGACCCAAATCATAGGCTACATTAAACCAGTCAGACTCTCTTGAGATTTGAACTAAGAAACAGAGAAAGGTTGTGGCAGTGGTTAGACTGGTAGGACAGTAACATCAAGAGCTGAGACTAGATTCTGGTTGGCCATGGTGGGGCTATGTGCAAGCAGGTGAGTGAACAGAAAAAGCCTAGAGATGGAGATGATAGAGAGAGATAGAGACAGAGATAGAGATAGAGAGACAGATAGATAGAGACAGAGAGATAGAGATACTCCCATGGCCCCAGTGATGTGAAACATGTGACTTTAGTTCCTGTGAGGACTGCCTACACTTTCTACCCTCAGATGCCATGAGATATTCCTGTATCCTTTCCAAAACAAAACAAAACAAACAAAACAAAACAAACAATCTTTCCTTTTTATGTCACCTTCTGACTCTGATATGGGCTTCTCCTTTCCACTGTGCAGATTCCCAGTGGGCCAGGTGGTGCTGGGAGTTCTGATTTCTTGTGGCACCAGAGGTGGTCCAATGTGAGCCAGGTGGAGGGGAAGATATGAGGTGACTTGAACTGTAAACTCCCTTCCTCCCCCATTCCCTGTCCCACTCCACCCCACGAAACCTAAGAGATCAATGTGGACATTATGTTCATTTCTCTCTGCTCATTTCTGGGGCAGAAGAAAATCTCTGACCTATGTGCCCAGCTCCGTGCCAGAATTTGTCAGTGATGTCTCTCCTCCACCTCCAGGTACCTCACTACTATGACCATGGCTCCCATGACCACATTCACAGAATTGGCCTACTGTTTGAAGAGGCACAATAGCCACACAGACCTGGGTCCCGGTCCAGGCTCCTCTGCCTACCTTGGTGGCCTCAGGCAAGATGAGTCCCCTAATCTTGAGGGTGCTTCCTGTAGGGTAGGTATCTCAGAACCTGACTCAGCCCCTTGTGCCATTTAAAAGAAGTAATGTATAGGTAAAGTGGCCAGCACCTCACAGGCCCTGCTGCTCACCCTGCCTTTCCTCTCCAATCTGAGGGATGATCATGTGCCATGGCCCACTCTCTTCCCTTCAGTGGCTGTGTCTTCCCACTCCCCCTTCCCCATCCTGGCCAGTGCTGTTCTGGGGACCTCTCACCTGGGCCCCTGGTTTGGTCTCGGCCTTCCTTTGCCTGGAATCTGGGCCTAAGAAAGGTGGGATGTGGAGAGGCAAATGGACGGGACCCAGAGTCAGGAGGCTGGGTAGGTCAGAGAGGAGGCCCCAGTGGAATGAAACCACCACCTTCACAGTCCTGGATCTGGAGATCATCACTCTGGGGCTCATCAAGGGGAACTCTGAGGGCAGGACAGCCCCCAGCCTCCACTAGATGGCACTGTTGCAGGTCATTTCTATTCAGGAGCCCTTCTCAGAGTGTGTGAGAGTGTGCACGCATGAATACCTGAACTGGTTGGGGAGTGTGTGTGTGTGTGTGTATGTGTGTGTGTGTGTGTGTGTTGTGTTGGACATTCCTGGCTTCAGTCTTGCAATGTCCTAGCCTACCCTTTGCTCCTTAGGATAGAAGTTACTGCTTCTGAAACATCTTCCAGGGCCCCTGTGGGTCAGGGCATGAGTACCTGACTCTAGGGAGTTACAGAGAGACCAGGGCAGGTCCAGTGCTCCTCATGGCACACCCACCTGTGGGAGGATGGTGAGTTCTCCTGAAACTGAAGCCCAGAAGGTGCAGAGCTCCAGTAGGCTCCATGCTCTGGGTGGGCATTATTGGGGGATTTGGACTGGGGGCAAGCTTTCAGGGTCTTGAATGTTTCCAATGCAAATTTATTTTGTGTATTAATGCTGGATGGTTGGTAGCATGTACTGGAGTGCTATGTTGAACATGCTTTTGAGGCTGGGTCTGGTTCAGGAGGAAAGAATGCTCTTGCCAGTCAATGATATCTGCCAGAGGCTTGGGGTGAGAGTAGCACTCATGACATTTTTTTTTTAATGTAAGTTGTCACTTGTCTATGAGGATGCACCTGTATGTCAAGAGAATCCTAGATATTTAGGACTTTAGAAATTTTCCAACTTACTCATTTATTTCATAGATGGAAAAACTGAGGCACACATAGACAAAATGAGTTATTCTTGGACACATGGCTTGTGGCAGAGGGAAGATTGGAAGGTGTCTCTGACCACCTGTACTGGTGTCTTTCAGACACATCTTTGTATTTCTGGTTGATCCAGTTCTGTGTTCAAACAAGGTACCCAACACCACATTAACTTCTTTTATCTGGTGTTTTGAGATCTTTAGACATGGCTGCCAAGAGAAAGTTCCAAATTAAATCTCTTTGTGTCTTTATTGTACCCCAGATAGATTTTGAGTAGGGCAGATTGTAAGGGCTGAAACTTGGAAAACAAAATCTTAGAAGAAAGGAAAGAAACTGGGGTTCTGTATATTTTAAAGGGAACCCAGGGCAGCAAATTAGATATGGCTTCCGCCAAGGGTAGTAATTCTTATTTAGTACAAAGAGGTAGGCTGAAAGAGAGCAAGAGGGTCTCAGGTGCGACTTGAGGAAAGATTCCCTCATGGTGGAGGGGGCTGCTGTGTCGGTATCTCAGAGCTGGGTCTGTACAGGCAGCCTCACATGCTCATCTGCTAGAGTGGAACAAATAGGAGCCAGCAGAGTTCCATGGAGTAGAGCAGGTGCTCAGGACCTGGAGCCAGGAGCTGCAGGTTCTAGGCCCAGCTGCATTACCAAATTAAGTGTATTGCATGCTGTCCCTTTGCTTCACTTTTGTCACCAGGCGTATGGGGTTGGTGGTACCCCAGGATTCAGTGAGAATCGAATGAGATAATGGCTATCAGTCTGTGTGGGTATATGAATTGGTTTGAAAGCAAGGGTGGAATCTCCTGAGGATTCCATGAAGAAAACCACAAGCCCTGTTTAATAGTCTTTGTGTGCCTAAATGTGAGGGTGAGAACATGTGTGCATATTGCAAGTAGTAATATTAAATGTTGGGGAGTAGCCAGGAGCTGTGCTAGGCACTCTATCTTGGTTAACTCTGCAATAATCCTAGGGGACAGGTACTATCATTACTCCCATTTTCCAAAAGAAGAAGCTGAGGCCAGAGAGGTGAAATCACATGTTCAAGAATATACACTCAGCAAGGGGCAGAATGCTTAATCAACTGCCTGCCTGTAATGAAGTGGGTGCTATCTGTTAGCCTGAGAGAGGGCTGGCTCTATATATTATTTGGACTTATTGCAGGTGTTGTGGTGTGAATAAGGGCTTAGAGTTTTTCCAGGTAGTGTGCGTATTTTGTATGTGTGTGTGCATGCACATACATACATTTTAGAAAACGATACCCAAGGTGGAACCCAGAAGGTGGTGACCCTTCCATGAGAGCAATACCATCCTTGCATGGTACCCAAGCTGGAGATCAGGCCTCCATTACCCATGATGTATTGTACTAATACAATTAGGATTCTCATGAGAAGCCAGCAGGCGATGTATATACATGTACACATATATTTGTGAATATACACACACATATACACACCAATGCACCCATATATACGTATATATATAAATATACATATTTTTAAGGAATTGGCTTATGTAATTATGGGGGCTGGGGGCTGGCAAGTCAAAAATTTGCAGGATAGCCTGGCAGACTGGAAACCTGATCTTCAACTGATTGGATAGGGCCCACTCAAATTACAAAAGGTAATCTGCTTTATTCAAAGTCTACTGACTTAAATGTTAACTTTACCTAAAAAATATCTTCACAGCAACATCTAGACATGTGTGACCAAATATCTGAATACTGTAGCCCAGCCAATTTGACACATAAAATTAATCATCACATCTCTCCATTCTGGTCACTGGAAGGCTTAGGAAACATCTTTTTTGTGAGGGGATCCCCCCACAGATAAAAACCTGGCAGGTAAAACAATATGGCTTCTTTCCCCTGTCCAGGGGAGGACTGGGTGTACCTGTGGGTCAGGAGGAAGAGCCTTATCTGGGGCACGTACACTGAAGAATCCCCTGGAGCTAGCTCTGCTGCCTTTTTGGTGGTCTGGTAAAGGATTTGGTAGAACTGTCCCTCTGGATCAGCTGAACAGCTATTGTGTTCCTAGAGAGCCCCACTGTATTAACGGGAAGCCTGAGGAGACTTCTGGGTGTGGACATGGCCTGCAGCTTTTTCTTCTGTCCACAAATGGTTAATAGCACACAGGATTTCTAGCCCTGGAATGTCCTCTTTCCAGAATATTCTCTAGCCCTTCCTGTTGGTGGCTGTGAATTTGCTGGAGTTCTTGGTGGGCACTAATCTGCAGGCTCTGGTTATACTCTCATAGGGACTGCTGGAAACTCTCTAGGAACCTGACCAGAGCCTCTCTAGGCAGGAGGAGATGGCGTAAGAAGTGGTGAATAGCTTTAGCCATGGTGCCTGACTCCAGGGAATGGGGAGCCTCTACAACCTGGCCTGCCCACCCTAGCCAGTATCTTTGGTTCTCTGAACCTAATGAAGACAGAGCTGGGCAAACAGATGCCATGCTTTTGACTGCATCTTCATCTGGTGGAGAACAGTATAGACTTTACCAGTTGTCTGTTCCCAGGAAGGGCCTACCTCTATGAGCTCAACACTTGAGGGCAGGGTTTTGTGGCATGGGTGACCCTGAGAGCAAATGTGGAGGCATCTAGTGTGGCCTGGTGGGTCAGGGAAGGACATTTGAGAAGACATAAGGACAGTAGTAGTCAGGTGAGGTTGTGTATGTCTGTGCATCCTTTGTGTGACTGTGTGTGCATCCTTTGCAAAAGTCCTGATGCAAGATTGAGCATGGCCCCGTGAAGGCCCTGGTTAAATGTAGCAGGACCCTAGAGTTGTAGAGGAGATGCAGAGGGAGGCAGGACACAGGGGCAGGCTCTTAGAGATGCAAGGTGTAAGCCAAAGGAGTTTAGACTTATGGGAAGCTTTTAGTTTTCCAGAGCTCACACTGTGGAGCAGATGGGGTGACACTGGAGGCCCGTGGCCACAAGGCAGCTGTTGTGGTCACCCAGGTGACTAAAAAGACTGTGGCCAAAGAGGTCTGGTTGAGGGGATAGAGCTGAATGTCATGGATAGGCTATGTTGGTTGACTAAGCATATGCAGCATGATAAGGCATGAGTCAAGGGTGAGGGAAGCCTGGTCTCTAGCTTGGGTACCATTTGGGGGAATGGTGCTGTTTTCTTGTCAGGGCCACCATCTTTTTCATGGATGTTGGTCTCACCTTCCTTGAGGCACCCTTTCTGCTCTCATGAGTCCCCTTACTTTAATGGCCCATCTCATAAACCTGAGCTTGGCTGGGATTGCTGGGTGCCATTGTCACTCCTTGGAACATATCCTCAGGGTCTATCTGAGCCTAGGAACCTGATTCAGTAGTGAGTGGTTTGGAAGCCCGTGCTGGGCAAGTTCAGTCATGGCACCACAGCTCTGCCAGGGCACTGGGGCCAGACTCCCAAGGCACTCAGAGCCCTCTCTTGACCCCTGGCTCTGGTTTCCAAAGAGCTGTTACACCTCCCAGGAAACAGCTGGGGTCCTGATGGTTAGGCTCTTCTCAGAGATTTTCTAAATTGTTACATGGTGGCTGGAGACTCTTGGGGTTTGGCAGTTGCATGTCAGGAAAACCTCAGGTAGGACCCATTAGGAGACCAACAACTGGCACCCAGTTACCAGAAATTGGTTTGGTTGGCAACTTCAGGAAGGGAGAGCGCAGTGTGGACTAGAGGGGTGGGGATGCCTCAGGTAGGAGGGAGAGCTTAAGCTAAGTCTTGTCCTGTGCTCACAGAAAGGAAAGAAAGAGGGGTGTTGTCTATGATGGAGGAAGGGCAAGAGCAAAGGTCAGGAGTGAGCAATTGGGAAAGACTGGCTTTTGGAGTGAGTGTGTGTATGTGTGTGTAAGCTGCACAGATCAGGCACTGTTTCGTTATGTATCCTCCTATGTCTACAATGTACAAATTATACATTTCTGCTTCTAAAGGGTTGGGGGGGAAATTGGGCACATTTTCTTTTGAGTCACAGGTTGAGGCAGACAGTTTTGGTTTCACATAGGCCTTGGTACAGCCCTTCCCACAGTGCTGACTGCTGCCGTCAGGAGCAGGGTGGAGAGTGTGAGGAGCTGCCTCTACCCCAACTCCACCTCCATCAGGGCTCAGTAACCCGACACTCTCCCCAAGGCCTCTCAGCCCAGGCAGTAGCACTCCCTGTCACCATGGCAACCTTCCTGGATCTGGGTATGGTTAGGGGCACTCACAGGGACCTCTGTCTGAGAGGGCCTGAAGTCATTAGTTGGCCTGTCATGAAGACTGACATCAGGGAATTGGTTTCTAGCACCAAGCCCACAGGTGGACAGTGGACAGCCTGAATGGCTGTGAACAGTAGTTCTGTCATCAGGTGGGAGTGGGGCTGACACCTACACCCATAGCAGTGGCATGTAGGGGGAGAGGGGGAGGGTCTTGGGTCATTTCCGAGGTGGGAGAAGCTCTGGTCTGACCATGACAGGGTAGATGGCCCAGCCACCTGAGAGGTTGGATTGAATCAGATCCAGTCCACCCTGTGCTCTTTCCCACCTGTTTTTCCCATCTCCCGCCCAGTGTGATGGGCTGCAGCTTGGACTTGTGTAGTGGGCTGGGCCAGGGCTGGGCTCATGGGGCCTCAGAGAGGACCTGCCTTAGGAGGGAGGCCAGGGAAAGGGCTATGGCATATCCAGCTTGCCTCATAGGTAACTTGATTCCTGGATATGAGACTTTCTCCATTTGTCAAATTGGTTTTCACTTCCAGTTACAGAGTGAAGATAAGCCTGGTCCAGCTGTCAGCAGGACACCAGGCTGCCCTTCTCCTTTGAATGGCTGCCTCTACCTTCCCCCTGGCCACCAGATCCTGAATTTCACCTGTGCAGTCCCTTTTCCTCACTTGGCTGGAATTATCTTCCTAAACACACGTGAAGCATGAGCTCCTTAATGCTGTAGCCAGACACCTGTGCATAGCTCCTACTTCCTGGACGAGGAAGCTATCGTCTCTCCTCTGTGCTCCCCAAAGCATCAATACACACATCTTTCATTGCCCTGATCAGGAGGTGCTGGGATTATCTGTCTATTTCCTCCCTTCAAAGTAAGCACCTTGAGAGCAGTGGCTTCGGTGAAGTTTTCTGAACCAAATCCAATCATGAATGGGACTAAGGAGCCCTCTACTGATGGTGATTGCTGAGCAGTCTAAGGAGAGGAATGTTCTACATCTCAGCCTTTCTCCTGTCCTGGGACTGCTGGGCAGACCATGCCACTGAGGGGCCAGTAGACTCAAAACTCACATTAGAGTAGGCAGTTAGATGGTAATGGTAATGGCACTAAGTTTCCACACAGAGAACATACTATGTGCCAGGACTTATTCCCAATGTTTACATATCTTTTTAAAAAATGTATTTATTTTTGAGAGAGAGAGAGCGAGCACACATGAGCACAAGCAGGGGAGGGGCAGAGAGAGAGGAGGACAGAGGATCTGAAGTGGGCTTTGCACTGACAGCAGAGAGCCTGATGTGAGTTTGAACTCACTAACCACGAGATCATGACCTGAGCTGAAGCCGGAAGCTCAACCAACTGAGCCACCCAGGTGGCCCCCAGTATTTACACATCTTACCTCTAACACTCACACAGCCCTGTGAGGTACAGAGTATTAAAAAAAAATCCCTCCAATGAAGAAACTGAGGTTCAGAGAGGCTGACTTGTCTAGAGTCTCACAGCTGGTAACATTCAGGGCAGGGATCAGAATTCATGCCGGTCTCATCTCAAAATCCGTTTCTTTCCATGACTCCACCCTGGCCCTTTGTAAGTCTGGCCTGTGGGAACAAGCTCACTCCAGAAAGGTCCATTTCTGCCTGAATAGCATGTGCTGTTTGTTTCTTACCCAGTATTCTGTCAGGGTCCCTGGCATAAGCATCTGACAAGTCGTGTAAACTCTTATGGGTGTGAGCCCTGACGTCAGGACCAGCTCCTCTTCTGTTAGTGTTTCCTAATTGGTATTATCTCAGCAGTTGCTTTAGAGATTTGACTTTGATGAAAAAAAGTTAATTACATAATGAATTACTCTCTGAGGACCGGGCTGTTGTCACGGCTCAGCCACGTGTGGGGCAGGGAGCTGGCTGAAGGGGAGTGTTTGGGATGAGCTGACGTGCATCCCCCCACAGTGTGCCCTGCATTTTTTCGTGGTGACTGCAAGATGGATTTTGGGACGTGAATGGCCCGCGGGGATAACACACGAGTGTATGGGCCACAAGGAAACATCTGCGCCATTTTGCTCCTAACGGACCAGAGAAAGCCGAGTGCGTAAGAAGCCTTGTTTTGAAATGTGTTTTCAAAATAAAGGGTTTCATAACAACCATGATTGCAGAAACAACTGCTGATGGGAATAACTTCCTGGAAAGCAGAGGCCTCCATGAGAGCTGGGATTTAAAAGGCCAAGCTGAGTTCCAAACCTAATTGAAGTTGAGCACTGTTTTTTGTGTGCGCATGCATGCACATATACACGTGTGCACACACACACTCACACACATGTGGGTGCCTCCCTCAGGCTGCAGGCTTTGTTGTTAGCCTGTGATACTCCACCCAGGACCACTGAGCTTTTGTTTCAAGGTCTGGGGCCACATAGGAGGCTAAGAGAACTCTCCATTCTTCTAAGAACTTGAGGCCCCTGGTCTAAACAGAGTGGCTGGAAGTAGCTCCTTTTCTAGTGATTGCACAGAGCTGAACTATGTAGCAGTCCTTTGGTCACATGATTGGACCAGAGAGTGAGGCTCAGTCAAAGGCAAATCTCATAGGCTAGCAAATAGCCTGTGGGATGGTCTGTTGCAGGACGCTGTCCAATAGAGACTCAGCATTTGATATCATGGCTATAGGCCCAATCAGATCTTCTTTGTGGATACCACAGCAGCTAGATGGCAGGCAGAGAAAAGGGGGAAGTCAAGATATTCTTAGAAGCCCTGGACCAGCAGGATAGCAGGGACTATTGAAAGGATACCTGGTGGCAAGAGGAGGAGACAGAAGACTAGGAAGTTAAGAATGTCAGAACCCCGGAGCCACTGGAGCCATGGTGGCCTCCTGAAGGTAACAACTGTTCCTCATGGCTGAGCACCTGTATGTCTTTGCATAGCCTTACAATAAACATGCATTCCTGGAGGTCCTTTGAACCCATTTAGCTACTTGGTTCCTAATGGAACCTAGCCAGCCAAGGGTCCACCATGTTCTTGCCCATGGAGATGTTTCTGTCAGTCTCCACAGATGAGCAAAAGAGAAGACTCTTCCAAGAGGAACTGCCAGCCTTGGCACTGTCTTCATCTCACCCTTCCTTGGGCTTTTGGGTGGGGTAGGGTGGCTGTGGGACCCTCCGCTTCCCACTCAGGGGGAGGTTGGTGGGAGGTGGTGTGCTAAGGCTGGGGACTTTTGGAAGTCCCAGGAGACCCTGGTTTCCAGACCAGAAGAGTTTCCCACAGAGGTGGAAGGACATGGTTCTGCTTTGGATTTGGAAGGGGTCTTGCTGAATTTTTCCAATGTTGGTTCAACGAAACTAAAAACTTTTTCTTAATGCTTTCCTCCCTTCATTTTAAAGTCACTCTATACACACAAAGAGGCAGTACATGTGCTTTTGATTCCTTTGCCCTAAAATCATCACCCTTTCTCCCTTGAGAAATCCCAGGTCTCAGAAACCTTTGGAGACATTTAAGCCCCTTCACACCCTCTTAAAACCAGGACCCTGCATGCTGCTAAAAGCAAATGGATGCCGAGTGTTTCAATCAGGACAAAAAAGCATTCCTCCCTGCTTGATCCAGTGTGATCAATGCCAACCTAAGAGCAGCCACGTTCCCAGGAAACAAGGCCTTGGAGAAATCAACACCTGATATGAAGACACTGAAGACCAAAAGGAACAGCAATGGGGTGTCAAGTTGTAAATGATTGTCAAAAGTTGACTTGTGTATTGCATCCTTCAGCTGCAATACACAGTCTTCTCTCTCCCCAGCTCTGCGGGCTGGAGGCTCACACCCTGTACACTGGTCTATATTCTGCCCTCAGCAGAGTCTCAGTGGGTGTGAATGGGGGTCCTCAGGGTCCACTCCTCCTGCCTCTTGTCTTGAAGACAGCGTCTCCTCTCAGGTAACCTTATGATGATGGTGATGTGGCAGGGGTGAAGACAGGATGGCAGAGGTGACAGGCTGTGTGCATGAACTGCCAGAAACTCATTCTGGGCCAGTTCTCTGGGGAGGGGGAGAGGAGCATGCTGCATTCACCCAGGCTGGGAAATGGCTATGCTCCCCTGAGGTGGTGCAGCTTAGGGGTTAAGTGCACAGACTGCCTGAGTTCAAGTGCTAGTTTTGCCACTTACCAGCCCGGGGACCCTGAGCCAGTTGCTTTTGTATTTGAGCCACAGCTTCACCATCTGTAAGATGAGGATAATAATAGGTCTCCCATGATTGTGGTCTTTCATGATCGAAGATACATGAGTGTGTGTTTGTCATGTTGTACCTACGTGGCATTCAGCAAATGCTCTTCAAATGTTTGCTGTTATCAAGAATGACATGTATACGAATGAAGTAATATGGTGTCTTAGATTTGCTTTAAAATAATATGGGATAAAGAAAATGTGGTATATATATACAATGGAGTATTACTTGGCAATCAAAAAGAATGAAATCTTGCCATTTGCAACTACATGGATGGAACTGGAGGGTATTATGCTAAGTGAAATTAATCAGAGAAAGACAAAAATCATATGACTTCACTCATATGAGGACTTTAAGAGACAAAACAGATGAACATAAGGGAGGGGAAACAAAATATAAAAACAGGGAGGGGGACAAAACAGAAGAGACTCATAAATATGGAGAACAAACTGAGGGTTACAGGAGGGGTTGTGGGAGGGGGGATGGGCTAAATGGGTAAGGGGCACTAAGGAATCTACTCCTGAAATCATTGTTACACTATATGCTAACTAATTTGGATGTAAATTTTAAAAAATAAAAAATAAAAAGAATAACAAAAAAAAAAAGAAATCATCTGAAATCCATAAAGAACAGGAACCCTTATGTGTTTAAAATAGACTTTGAGAGAGAAACTTACTGGTAAATGTTAAAATTTGGTCTCTGAATATTTAATTATATTAAACATTGTTTGGACTTTGGAAAAAAAAATAATAATATGGGATTGGGAAGTGGGTTGGTATACAGATTAAATGGGACTAGCCATGCTGATAGTTGTTGAAGCTGGGTGAGGGATACACAGGGGTTCCTGATATTGTTCTTTCTACTTTTGTTTTTGAAATTTTCCATAATAAAAAGAAAAAACCTTCATAATAAAAAGTTGTATGCATGTGTATATATGTATATTCATATAGAGATAGCAATATTTATAGCAAAGCTTCATTAGATACGTGCAGTGCACAAGCTGATTTTATTTTATTTTTTAAAAAAAATTTTGTTTTCAACGTTTATTTATTTTTGGGACAGAGAGAGACAGAGCATGAACGGCCGAGGGGCAGAGAGAGAGGGAGACACAGAATCAGAAACAGGCTCCAGGCTCTGAGCCATCAGCCCAGAGCCTGACGCGGGGCTCGAACTCACGGACCACGAGATCGTGACCTGGCTGAAGTCGGACGCTTAACCGACTGCGCCACCCAGGCGCCCCCACAAGCTGATTTTAAGTGATGCCCATGAACTTTTAAATTTTAACAATTATGTATTTAAAATGTAATTAATTGTAGCAAGTGGTATGGGCTGTGACAGTGTGAAATATTTCTTTTAAAATAAAGTTAAGTAGAAAAATTGAGTTGATTTGATGAGAGAAATTAAGATAATCTGAGAAGAAGAGAAAGTCTGGATATGGCAGACATGATGGCAGTAGAGATTGAATTGCTGAGGTTTGGAAAACATCATTAAAGTTCTGATGAGGAAGGGCTCATGTTCATTTCTCTGAGTGCATGCTGTGTTGGCCTTATGGGACCATTTATCTAGAAGGTTCAGCATGGGGGTCACAGCAGCAAGAGACAGGAGGGAGACTGTGGGCTTTGAGGATTCACAGACCTTGTTTCCGCTCCTGACTCTGCCACTTAATGGCTGTGTGACATGGGGCAAATGACTTACCTACTCTGGGCCTTGTTTCTTCGTCTTCAAAACTGGGATGTTGCTACACATCTTAAAATGTCCCTGGGGTGCCTGGGTGGCTCAGTCACCTGAGTGTCTGACTCTTGATTTCTGCTCAGGTCATGGTCCCAGGGTCATGGGATTGAGCCCTGCATTGGGCTCTGTGCTGAGCATGGAACCCACTGAGCATGGAGCCTTCCTAAGATTCTCTCTTTTCTCTCCCTCTGCCCCTCTTCCCTGCTCGTCTCAAAAAAGTAAAAAATAAGAAAAATAAAATGTCCTTGTGAAAATTAGATGATGTGGTGTATCTGGCATCGTGCATGGCATGCAACAGGAGCTTAATAAATGGTAGTGCACTTGAGAAAGAAATAGAAAAGGCAAGGTGGAGTGTAAAGGCCATGTCTGACCTCTGGGCATAGTCCTCACAGGTTCAGACTTTCATTCCGAACAATTTTACTCCCACCTGAGACATAGTTTTAAATGAGTGTGTTTTTATTTGTTTTGCTGTTCTCCTACTCTGTGGATCCTAAGAAGTGGATAAGAGACAGGTGGGGATGCTGAGCAAACAGAAGGGGGAGGCTGTTGATTGACACAATCAACACGTCGTTAGCCGCAGGACGCATCATGTGGCTCTTCAGCTTGTTATGATAACACTGTTGGTTTCTGTTGCTTGAGACAGCTCCTACCCCAGTCAAGCCAAAATTTGCTGTCTATAATTCACAGATAATAGTTTTTTGAGCATTTTCTGTGAGCCAGGACCATGCTGAACCTCCACATTCATTTTCTGACTCTACTGCCCTGACAGCCCTCCAAGCGAGGGGTCACTGTTTGCACCTCATGGCTGAGGAAGCAGAGGCTAAGAAGACGTGGTAACTTCCTGAAGGCCCCACATCAGGTGAGTGGCAAGGCCAGGACAGAACCAGGTGTGATTTCAAAGCCCATGTGCTTGGTCACAGGACTCCACCACCACTCTAACTGAGGGCCCCTGGGCTCCTCAGGACATCCCCCCCTCCTAGTGTATGGTCCCGGTCCTGGCCTAGTGGCATGAAACCTCATCAGGTCAGCTTCTGGGGTCAGCTGCCTGGTGGCAAGGGTGCCCACTGAGTGTGGCTGCAGCCTGGCAGACATGTGGCTCTCCCCAGTCTGGAGACCCTTCAGACATTTACACTTAAAAGTGCAAGCTCTGCCTGACTTCAGAGGACAAGTAATCACAAGCAGGCTCTGAACATTTGTATTTTTAGGTCACAAGGACCTTACCTTTTTGTCTGTGATTAAAGGGTAAGGATGGAAAACTTAGGCCTTGGCTTCTGCCACTTGTGCCCAGAATGCCAGAGATAATGGTTGTTTGAGCTTCATAGTAGTCTGCTATCAGATTTCCAGGTGATTCCCCACTAATCCAGCAGTTCTCTGTAGATGCCCATAGGCATCTAGCATTGCCAAAGACAGAAACAGCCAGCCCAGGGTTTGGAAATGGTAATGTCCATTTATTGAATTCTCATAACTTCTAAATGGGACCATCTCCTATGCAGAAAAAATATGGTCACTTCAGCAGTCACACTAGGAAGTACTCAGAAGATATGAGAGATGATACCTATTATCACAGGTAAATATGCCAGCATTTACATGTCTCAATGTGCGTTCCTTTTTTAAAAGGTAATTCCCTTGAGAGTGCTACATTTATTCCAAAGATGCTTCCATTGCTCCATGCTTTTGGATGTTGTGTTCTACACGTCAGCTTTTAGGACCTATTACATGTTCATTTCAGTGTCTCTAAGGCATTTCTTTGTCTTTAGGGGCAGATCTGGCTTTTAGAAAATCCCAAAGTCAATCCAAGCTCAGTTCAGCTCAGTGTGTGTGTGTGTGTGTGTGTGTGTGTGTGTATGTGGTGGGGGGAGGGTGGTGGTGGTTGTGTCAGTTATCTGTTGCCACAGTATTGCTGCAAAAGAAACAGCCCCAAAAACCTCAGGGACCCACAATAATGAATATTATAGCTCATAACTCTGCAGGGATTCAGCTGGTCTGGGCTGGGTTTGGCTGATCTTGGCAGGTCTTGCTCATGAGTCTGCCGTCTGCTGATCTTGGCCGAGCTTGCTCAGATATCTAGGGAACAGCTGGATGACAGCTGGTCTAGAGTAGCCTCATCTGAATATCTCAGGGACTCAGCTCTGTTTGACTTGTCTTTCATCTGTCATGAAGCTAGC
The DNA here is from genome assembly GCF_007474595.2 of Lynx canadensis. Taxonomy (NCBI): domain Eukaryota; kingdom Metazoa; phylum Chordata; class Mammalia; order Carnivora; family Felidae; genus Lynx; species Lynx canadensis. The sequence goes on from NC_044311.2 coordinate 34,646,900, forward strand.
TGGGGCATGTTTTCATGGAGATGGCAGAGGCATAAAGAGAAGAAACCTCAACGTGCATTTCCATTTCAAGCCTGTGCATTATTTCTGCCAACATCCCATTGGCCAAAACAAGTCATATGGCAAAAGATATGGACACAAGGAGGAGTGAAGAACTGTAACTTTTTTTTTTGCCATATATCACAGTGATTAAAGTTGCCATTCTATCACAGTGACTAAATTGGAATGTATTTTGTTGTTATTGTTCCAAAGAGAGTTGTGGCCTCAAAATTCTGACAATGATCTTGTGGGTAATCAGTGAATTGCCCCAGACAAGTGTTCCAGACAGCTGTCTGAGGGGACAATTCCAAATGATCTGTAACGACAGCAGAATCTTTTGAAGGAGGGGTATGGCCTGTGAGGTGACTGTGGGGAGGACAGTGGTTGCCCCCTTTTTTTAATGGAAAAAAAATTTTTTTTGGTGTATTTTTATACTTAGAAAAGGAGAAATATTTAATACTTAGAAAAGGAAAAATATTTACCTTTTCAGCTAATTGTAAAATATTTCTTTAATGCTACACCAAAACTTGACCAGCCAAACTTTTTCAAAAGTTAGTTGTCATGTGGAGCCTGAAACTAAGTAACTGCACTTTTGTGCACTATTGCACTGAAGTATATTGGTCTGTTGTGGGCATTTTATTAATTGTTATCCATGCATGATTCATAATACTGTTTGTTGGTCATTTAGAACACATTGGTTCACTGAGTCATGTAGATCTTCTAAATATTGAATGTGTCTTTTTTGAATATATATATTTAAAGTTTCTTTATTTTGAGAAAGAGAGAGACAGAGAAAACACACATGAGTGGCAGAGGGGCAGAGAGAGGGAGGGAGAGAATTCCAAGTGCTGTCAGCGAGGAACCTGATGCCAGGCTCAAACCCACTAACTGTGAGATCATCACCTGAGCCGAAATCAAGTGTCAGATGGACCGGTCACTTAACTGACTGAGCCATCCAGGTGCCCTGGTATATTTTTTACTGAGCCATCCAGGTGCCTTGGATATATTTTTAATTGAAATATTGTTGACGCACAATGTTACATTAGTTTCAGGTGTGCAGTATAGTGATTCAACAAGCCAGTATAGGATGCTATGCTCACTAGGAGTGAAGCAGTCATCACCATACAATGCTATTACAATACCACTGACTATATTTTCATGCTGTACCTTTTATCCTTGTGACTTATTTATTCCATACCGGAAGTCTGTATCTTCCACTCCCCTTCATCGATTTTCCCCTCATCCCCCAACTCTCTGGCAATCATTTATCGACCTGTTCCTGCTTTTTGTTTGTTTATTCATTTGTTTTGTTTTTAAATTCCACATGTAAGTGAAATCATATGGTATTTGTCTTTCTCTGATTTATTTCACTTATCTTAATACCCCCTAGGTCTATCCTCTTGGCAAATGGCAAGATCTCATTCTTTTGTATGGCTGAGTAACATTCCAGTATATATAGTCTTATATATATATATATATATATATATATATTATATATATCCCATCTTTTTATTCATTTATCTCTCTTTTTTGTCTTTTTGATTCTAGTCATTCTGACAAGTGTAAGGTGATATCTTGTGATTTTGATTTACATTTTCCTAATGATTAGTGACATTGAGCATCTTTTCATATGTCTCTTGGCCATTTGTAAGTCTTTTTGAAAAATGTCTGTTCAGGTCTTCTTCCATTTAAATCAGATTCTTGATATTATTATTTTTGGTGTTGAGTTGTATAAGTTCTTTATACATTTTGGATACTAACCCCTTATTGGATTTATCATTTGAAAATATCATCTCCCATTCAGTAGATTGCCTTTTTGTTTTGTTGATGGTTTCCTTCACTGAACAAAAGCATTTTATTTTGATGTAGTCCCAATAGTTTATTTTTGCTTTTGTTTCCCTTGCCTGAAGAGACATATCAAGAACAATGTTGCTATAGTTGATGTCAAATAAATTACTGCCTATGTTTTCTTCTAGGAGTTTTATGATTTCATGCCTCACATTTAGGCCTTTAATCCATTTCGAGTTTATTTGTGTATACTTCAAGGAAGTGGTCCAGTTTCACTTATTTATTTTTGCATGTAGCTGTCCAGTTTTCCCAGCACCATTTATTAAGGAGACTTTCTTCTGTTATAATTTGTCCCCCATCTCCCCCATCTAGCAACATTTGCTGAGCATCCTTTGTGTTCTGTGTCAGACTCTGGGCATACAGAGACACACAGGAGAGGGCAGGGAGGAGGGTGGGGATGGAGGTAAAAGAGGAGGAGGCCTTCATGGACCAGTGATGATGAATTACCCTGAAAGTGAGAAGCATGTTTAATCCAGCCCTTTGCACCTGAGGTTAAACATGCGTGTGCACGCGCGCGCGCACACACACACACGCACGCATGCACACAAAGCAGAATGCCAAAGACAGAGAGAGTACCTGCTTCCAAGAAGCTCAGAGAGCAGAGTGGAAGAGACACATGCACTAAACTATTGCACTAGTGAGTGACAAAGGTTATACTAGAGGGCTAAGTATAGGGTACTACTGTAAGGGGTCAAAGAAGAGGCATCTCTTCCTGCATGAGAGGGCTTCTCAGCAGCGGTGACTTTTGAACTGGATCTCCAAGAGTAACTAGGAATTCACAAGCAGAGTGGGGGCAGCCTGGTTGGCATAGGCAGAGGTGTGAGACAGCAAGTCTCACTTAGGAAGGGGCAAAACAGTGAAGGAGAAGCAGAAGTTGTGGGATGTTGTGGAGAGGGGATATAGAGGTGACCAGTTTGGAAGGGTGGAGGGAGGACAGGTTGGAATGGAGCCCAGTGGGAGATGGTGAAGACCCCCTGGCTGGGGCACTGGGGACGGAGAGAAAGGACTGATGGGAGGGGACTGGAGGGGTAGTGCCAAGGGCTCAGGGGCTGATGAGGTGAGGGAGAGGTCGAGGTCCAGGCTGCCACCTGGCTTTGGGTAACTGAGGGCGAGTAAAGAGGAATGTAGAAGAGGTGTGTGTGCAAGAAAGCAGTGTTCGTCAGTTATGTAATTAGTGTACCAGAAAGAGCGGGGTTGGAGTCAGGAGGCCCTGGGTTTGAATCTTGGGTTTACCACTGTGTGCATTTGGGCAAGTCACTTGCTGTCTGTAAGGCTCAATTTCCTTATCTGCAAAACGGAGTTGATACACAGAAGACTCTTGAGTGCTAAATTATATTGTGGGTTTAAAGCCCCTGGCATAGAGCCTGGCCCATTTTAGGTGCTCAAGTCAACCCAGATAGGCAGGCAGGCAAGGGGGGAGCCATTTGAGGAGACAGGAATGATGGGCACAGCCGTACGATTCCCTGTGAACACCCTGAGCATCTCCAGCATGGGCTGAGCAAGTGGGCATGTGTGAGGGTTGCCAAAGGCTGATTGGGTGAAGAAGATAGGTCAGAGTTTGAAGGCAGGTGTGTGTGGTGGTTCCTCTGAAATAAACCATCTGAATAGGTGTAGTCAAGTTTGGCTACAACATTCTGTGCTTCCAGCAGTTCATGTTGACCTAGGCTCTCAACTCTATCTTTGGATACCACTCTGAAAACAGGGAAGTTGGTCCTGCTGATGCACACTGAGGTCAGTGAAAACCATGAGGATCAGTGAGTACAGGGGGCCGTGAGCACCTCTCTGCTCAGTTAAGCACCCTCATGAATAGTCACTCTCCCCCTTTAGAGCCTCAGGCTCTGGGAACAGAAGAACAGCTCAACTGGCTTTGTCTTTATGAATATGGATGGAACCTGGTGCCTACAGGTTGGCAGGGGAGTGGCTGTAAGGGCTGGAGATGCCCCAGGACAGACAGACAGACGGACACACACACACACACACACACACACACCAGATTCAGGATCCAAGATCTTGGGTCATTTAAAGAGGAGCCACACAAATGGCAGGTGCTGGCGTCTCCGGATAGAAGTTGCACTCACTCCTCAGAGTGAACGCTGTATGAATTCCTCCAGGTCTGGCCACTGCACCTTATGCCGCCACCCCTTCCATCAGGCACAGCTTTGGCCTGCAGAGAAGCACCCAGGGTCGGTACCTGTGCTCAAAGCAGCCACTGATGCAAAGATCAAGATGGGAGGCCTTTAAAAACAGCAGCCATCTCTGCTGTGCCCTGGGAATCCTGAACAAGTTTACTGATGGCATGAGGTGTCCTTAAGTATTTATCATAAGACTATCAAACATGTAGTGGATACTTCCCCTCATGTGTGTTCTCAGTGCTTTGGGGGAAGACCTGAAGAAAGACCCAACCTCAGTTTTCAGTGAGCTTGTGGTCTGGCTGGGGGTCAGCAACTCCCATGTCAATCACTAGGTAGGGAACAGAGAACTAGGAGGATTGCATGCATTCTTCTATTCATTCACTCAGTCAGTGTCTGGGAGCCCCTTCTCTCTGTGGGCTAGTGCTGGCCATGGCTGTACCCTTTTGCAGCTCATAGTCTGGTTTGGGGGTGGGAGTATGATTTCAACCTGAGTATACAGAAGCACAAGTGCTTTGTGGGTACAGATAATGCAGCCTCTGAGGGTAGTGACACTTGAGTTGAACCTGAGGCTGAGCAGGATTTGGGGCTGTGGAAAGGGCAGAGTTGGGGGGGGAGAGCAGCGATAGGTGCAGAGGTCAGTGGCCTTCCTTGCTGAGGCCAACCCCATCCCTGATCACTGCCCTACCACCTCCTTCCTCCTGAGAACAGGAACAAGAGTGGGAAGAGAGTCCAGAATCCCTAGATGGACTGACAGTGGTCAGCCTGGCAGGGGCCCTGGTCTGCTCCTAAACCAGTCTTCAGGGTTTTGCAGAACACTTCCTGAGCCTGGCAGGTGGTTGGGCAAGATCTGACAGAGGAGGGAGAGGCAGTGGCAGCCCCTGGAGGCTCTCACTGACCAGCTGGTTTTCATCGAGGGGAGAAGGGAGAAAAAGAGCAGGGTTAAATGCTTGTTCTGCTGCGCACTGCCTCGGGAGCTGCAGTCAAGTCTCCTCGCTTTTCTGAATCTCAGTTTCATTATCTGTAAAACGGGAACAGTAGTGACTGCTTTTAGAGTTCTCTGAAAAGATTGTTGTAAGAGTTGAATGTGGTGGCACATGGGGCACTCTGCCAGCGCACTCGCCACTCCGTGGTGAGCTGGGTGCACACACTTGGTGACTGGCAGAGCCCCCGGTGCTGTGTGAAGGGCAGGACCTCTGCTGTGGTAGGAGACAGTGAAGGGAGAGCCCAGATGGTGTCAGTCATGGGCAGTGGAGGAGGGCCCTCAGCCTGGATCTTCTCATCCTGTACTGTTAACTCTGCAGGGAGGCAGCTTCAGTTCACCCTTCAGTGAGGGTCACCGGGGACACCAAGACCCCCAGTCCTGTCCCTCATCCCTCTTCTACATGAGATTTGACTCAGAGAACAGGGGTACTTATATCCCTGAGTGGTGGCTGCTTAGTCCCCCTATCCCCACCACTGCACTGGCAGTTATCCTATGGTAGGTGGGCCAAGGCCTCTGTGCCAGGAGTCCACAGTGAAGGTGGGGCCATTTGGGAATGGGCTGAGGGAAGCTGAAAACTGGGATGAGCCTGGAGCCGTGATAATAAGCCATGTCACTGTGGGTGTGATGGTGCTCAGCTCAGAGTGCCTCTCCAGGGCTGATGCCCCCATCTCCCAGCTACTGGTGGTGTCGCTGCTGATGATACAGGGCCCACAGCCATGCCCCTCACTGAGCCCTGATCTCTACAGCAGAAAACTGCCCCACCTAGCGTTATAGCCCCTCCTAGGCATAGCCCATGGGCCAGTGCTTGGCTGATGTGGAGACACCAAGGCCCAGCCAGCAGGATCAGCTGGGGCCTCAGTTGCAAATTGTACTGTGGGTCAGCTTTTTCCTCCTCCCAGTCCTGTACTCCTCACTTCTTACTTGTGTCTCATTCAGGGTACCTCCAGTAGGACTTCTGCACATCTCTCTCTGTCTCAGAGTGTTTTTAGGAAATTCAACCTAAAACAGTTGGTACCCAGAATGGTCCTGAGAATCAGCTGGCTTGCCATGAGGACCCCACTGTGGGTGGGAGGTGAGTGCAGGTGTCCCCTGGTGTGCTGTAGAAGTGCAGTTGCTACAACTTTTATCTTGGTGAACTGGGATGAGATGCTGATGGGAGCTGCAGGCTGATGTACCAACTCTGGTATTTGAGGAAAAGAGGGAAAGGGTAACTATGGGGACTGGAGAATTAGGTGGCTATTGCTGAGTGTCATTGATTTGTTGAGGAGAGATAATGGCAGGCTCTGGAAACAAATCACCAATTTAAGGCAAAAATGGGAGGGCAGGAGCACCTGGCGGGCATCATTTAAGGAAACACTGACCTTATGCAGCCAGGGCAGAAGACTGTGAGAGTGGAAGGACTTTGGGGACTGCATCCCCAGCTCCAGTGAGAGGCACTCAAGACCCTAAGGCACTTGAGATGGGATGTCTGGGTACATATGATTGAAAATCTTGAGCTCCCAAAGTCCTCCAAACATGCTGGGCAGACATAGCCTAGTCCCCATTATTGGAAGACAGTTGTCCTCTCTCCACCCCACCTGTTTGAAGATCAAATAAAACAAGGCAGGTGCTTTATGAAACAATGCTTAACTCCCTTGGGATTTATCCCCATTTCCCTTCCTGGTAACCAGACCATTAGCAAGGATCAAATCCCAGAGGAGCAGACTGGGGAGTCGCTGGCCTTATTAGAAGGGCAGGCTCTGGCTAATTTATTATATGCATGGAAGGAGTTGGGAGGATGCACATCAGGTTGGATCAAGGTGCTGTGTCAAGGGAGGCAGAATATAAAGCTAGAGAGATGAGAGTTTATTGATATGGTAGCACATACAGGATTTAGCATCCTGGCAAGAACTGCAGGCTAATATGCTTCCAGAATAGCTTTAAGAAACTTGGCAAAAGTGATGGCCACACAAAGCGGAGTAGACAGGGCTGATGGCTATGGTAGACAGGCTGAAGGGATCAAAAGGCCTACAGAGTAGGGTGGATAAACTATGTAAGGTTGGGAAAAGTCGGCTGTGTTCCACAGGAGGGCCAAGAGGACATTTTGTTTACTCAAGTGATAAGGAATGCATTGGGAGGGGCACCAGCATCACTGAGAAGCTTAGTAGACTAGGGCTGACGTTAGTAAGAGATGCTGTTATAGTAGCTGACTCCCTTGTAGCAATGGGAAGTGACAAGATCTCAAATGCAGGGCCAAATGGCAGTGCTTATGTCTCAGAAGCAAGGTGGGCATAACTGTGGTGACGAGCGGCAAGGTCTGTGTGAGGGAGGAGGGTCCCACCTGTGTAATACTATGTACAGAGCTGGTTAAAGGATCACAGTCTTCCTTACAAGACAGATGGGCAGTTCACAAAGGGGGGCTGGGTTTCTATGAGGAGGACCCTGCAGCTCAGAAGCCACTGTACTAAGAATTATCCCAGACCTTTCCCACAGTTGTGTCTGCTCGGTTACTCAGGGAACCATGCACTAAGAGGGAATACTAAGATTTTCCTAAAATGTGAAAAAAAATTTTAGACTTTTCATTGAGTCTGAACTGACACTGATACCCAAAGATCCAAAGTGCCTTCCTGGCTTCCCTAGATCGGGGGCATATGAAGTCCCTGCATAAATGGGTCTAGGCCCAGATCTAGCTCATAGGGGTCCATTGAACCCATGGATCTATGATGTTCATCGCCCCAGGCCCCAAATGTACAACTAGAATGGACTTGCTGGGTGGTTTGCAGAACCCACAAATTAGTTTCTTGACCCAAAGGGTAAAGAACAACTGTAGTGGGAAAAGCCAAGTGGAAGGTTCTGAAACTGCCCTCCTTGCCTGTCAAGATAGCACATAAGATGGTAATGCCTCATCCTGGGAGCTGGCCTTCATGCTATGCTCAAAGACTTAAAGATTCCATATCCCTATTTAATTCACTTAGGTGGATTCTGGTGGATAATAGTGGACTACCCCATTCTTAACCAATGGTAAACTCTGACCTGGCCGGTTAGCCAGTCAACCTAGCCTGTTGATACTGGACAGATGTGACTGGGTGACATAAACCTGACTCAGACACATCACAAAGCAGCAGGACACCATAATCCCGAGGCAGGGACTGCAGATACTCAGCAGAGGCACCTGGATGTTAAAATCATTTCTTCCAATGCTTATGTGACAGAAAATCCCAATTATCTCCACTCAGACATTGATTTCCTAATATGGAATAGAAACAACTCTCGATCTGTTGGCTTTTGACAGAGCTTCATTATTTCTCTTTCCTTGCACTTTGTTTCCTAGAGCTTGCCTACAATTTGTGCTGGATCAGGTTCCCTGTTTGGCAGTGAAACCTTTTCACTCAGCCACCAAATTTTGGTCTTGAATAGTCTTTATTTTAACACCAAGAAGTAGCCCCACTGTAGCTGCTGAGCCAGAAGGTGATATATGCACATCAGTCTGGCGATCATGTTCTTTTCCATACCCATCATGAAGCAGGGGCAGAATCACTTGGGATTCACATGGGACGGACAACAGTAGGCATGTGCAGTCTTGCCCCAGGATGATGTCATTTCTCTTACTTTATGTTACAGTTTAGTGCAAAGGGACCTGGACTTCCTGGACATTCTAATGAATGTCACATTAGTTCACTAGATGGATGACAACATGTTAATTGAGCTGGATGAGCAAGAAATGGTAGGTACATTGGAGGTGTTGGTGTGATGTGTGTTCTCTGTATGTTTGGAGATGAATCCTATGAAGATACAAGGACTTCTGTGTCTGTGGAATTTTTGGGTTCAGTGGTGAGGCACATGCTGGAATATCCCTTCCAAAGGACAGTTATTGTATTGTGCACCTTCCAGCAAAAGCAGCACAGTGCTTGATAGGCTTCTGTGGCTTCTGGAGGTAGCAAACACTGCATTTGGGAATACTAGTCTGATCCGTTTATGGGGGATAAAGAGAGTTGAAAGCTTTTAGGGGGGCCTAGAGTGCAAAAGGGCTTTGCAGCAGGTCTAGGCTGTGGTATGTGTAGGCTGTCGGTTGGAACATAAGAACTGGTAGACCCTCTGGAGCTAGCAGTTGGGCCGGCTGATGCAGAGTGGCCAACTCTGCCACTTTGTTGTTTAGTGCCTCTTTGGTGGCACCCTGAGCCCGATGTGGATAACGAGCCAGGATATATGGCTTGGTAGGCAGAGCTGAGGGCTGATCCCAGATCCCATTAATGCTCTTGTTAGTTCCCCCTTGAGAAGTTCCCCCAAGTGAACTACCGTATCCTTTGAAAACAAAGTGTTCACGGCCCTTTGTTAGTGGTTCACAAGTACCTCAGTAAAGGGAGGTACAGCAGGGACTTGCATTCCCACTTAATAGATAAGAAAACTGAGGCATAACTGACTTGTAACATATGTTACAGATGTTAAGGGTCTTGTTAAAGAGTCTTCCAGTGAGTCATTCACTTATCCATTTACCAGTTATTTATTGAGCATCTTCTGGAACCAACATTGTCTGACACCAAGGTATCAGAACTTGGTAGACCTGTCCCTCTTCTCAAAGTACTTGGCTGGGAGAGGGTGTAAGAGGAACGGAAAGTGGAGTTAACTAGTAGTTCCAACACTGTGGAATAAATGTTAGCAGAGGTGTAAGTATAGGGTGCTGGGTGAACTTGGGAGTTGGGGGGTTGGAGAGAAGAAAGAGATAAACAGAGCAGACCAGGGGACCTCCATGCTGTTCTGAGTGGCTGGAGCCAGGGTGGGGGATACAGAAGGGTTGTGAGGACAGTCCTTCAGGGTCCATACCCCTTCCCTGTCACTAGCCCTTGTTCCCAGGGCAGCTGTCCCCAGAGCTATCACAGTGGGTGAGGCCCCAGGCCATTTCATTAGGGAGGTTTGTTTCTAGATTCATCCCCTAAGCCCTATTAAGTCTCTTACTTAGTGGGGAAGCAGCAAATCAAGATGACATTTTAAAAGTAGTGGCCCAGACTGTTCCTGGAGGAACAGCTAAATCCTCACCCATATTAAATACCTTCTCCTCAACAGCAGCGGCTGGGCCATTTAGGAAAATTAAAAGGAGAAAGATGAACAGAGAGTGGGGAGATTAGAAACAAGTGTAATAGTGTTTCCAGTCCTATGGCAATTAAGAGACCTCACATATGGCCTTTACACTTTATCCTTCTCTTGGCTTATTCAGAGGGCTGGTCATTATGAAAGTGGTTTTGCAAAGAGGTGCTCGGGTTTCCAGCTTGCTTTCATTAGGCCAGCCAGTTACCTGGCTGCTGGCTGGCCCAAACCTGTGTGTCTCACAGCACACGTGCTGGAGACTTTGCATTGAAAAAATCACCCTGTGGAGAGATTTCTATAAGGCAGCAGAATTCAGGGTTTGCTTTTACTCAAGTAAAGCCAATGCATAGGAAAGGAACTAGCCGACCAGCATGGGAAAGAGGGTTTACCATCACTGTTCATCAAACAGTGGTAAATTAAAAGAACAGTGACATACCATTTTTAACCCATTGGATTAACACAGGTCAAGAAAAGAGAAAACTTAAACACTACTAGGACATAGTAAAACGGGCTGGCCTGTGCATTGCTAGTGGAAGTATAAAACGATGCCAGCTTTTGAAGAGCACTTGGGCTAAAGGCATAAAGATTTTAAATATGTTTAAAAAATTTTTTAAATGTTGGAATAGTTGTTATAATAATTCTACTTGTAAAAATAGGTCCTAAGGAGATATCAGAAATGTGGACAAAATGTTAGGCAGGAATGTATTCACTGCGACATATTTTTCAGCATTAAAAAAGAAAAGATGCCTGACAATAACAGATTACCTACATCAAAAATGGTACATCCACAAGAAGAAATGGTAGTCAGTTATTTCAAATGATCCTTATGAAAGATAAGTTTATGTAAAAATATTGTGTTAAAAAGGGTACAAAATGCTATATATACTGTGAGTTCTTTCACCTCTCTTTCACAGACACCCATACCTTCCCCTGCCCTCCGCGCACCCACCCCCCCACTAACTCTGTGTTTATAGACCTCCACTTAACTGACCACTCAGTTAACGGGCTAGTTGGATTAACTAATACTCTTTATTTTTTCTGTAAACAAAGCAGCGGACAACCCAGGGCAAAGATAGCGATAAACCTTCTCTCATTCTACTTCCCCAGCTCAGCTCTATGCTTACCAGTAGTCCACTATTTACTCTGCTAACTTTGATTTGATAATATATTATCGAGTATTTCTGCTTCTCTATTCAAAAGTGCGCTTGACCCATTTGTGTGTGTGTGTGTGTGCATGTGTGTGCACGCGCGTGCGCAAACTGGGTATAAGGGTTAAGGCTAGACCTGTAAAGGGGGCTGAGAAGCTTTCTTACTGTGTTCCGATTGGATAGTCTGAGAATAATCTGTTTGCTGAAGGCTGGGCACAATTTGCCTATACATACCATCTTAACATAGGCTTTTTAGTGTGTGTGTGTGTGGTGGGATAGGTCATTGACTATTTTTTCTGTATCTTCTGTGGTTGTCTCTTAATGACTTTTACATTTTCTTGAGCCAACTTTGTAGTTTTTTTTACTAGAGAAACAACAGTCTTCATTTAATTTTTATTTTATTTTCAAAAATGTTTATTCATTTTTGATAGAGAAAGAGCAAGTGAGCAAGAGCGGAGGAGGGGCAGAGAGAGCAGAGAGCCCAACGCGGGGCTCGAACTCACAAAGCGTGAGGTCATGACCTGAGCCAAAGTCGGATGCTCAACCAAGTGAGCCACCCAGGTACCCTTTATTTTATAATTATATTATTTTGCATTTTATCCTATGGTAGAGTGTACTCACTGTCAGAAAATGTGATTTTAAATTCTAGTAATAAAATATCTATTTTTAACGTTTATTTATTTTTTGGGACAGAGAGAGACAGAGCATGAACGGGGGAGGGGCAGAGAGAGGGAGACACAGAATCGGAACCAGGCTCCAGGCTCTGAGCCATCAGCCCAGAGCCTGACGCGGAGCTCGAACTCACGGACCGCGAGATCGTGACCTGGCTGAAGTCGGACGCTTAACCGACTGCGCCACCCAGGCGCCCCAAAATATCTATTTTTAATAAGCACACACTATGTGTCAGGCACCAAGCATGTTCTCATTTACTCAGCACAAGAATCCAATGGTATAAGAACTATTATCATCCTTACTTTGCAGATGAAAAAACTGCGGACAATAATTGTCCCTGATCATGCAGTTTGTAAGTGGTGGAGCTGGGGTTGAGCCTTCATTTGTCTGATTCTGAGCCTGGGTTCTTATCCACTAGGCTATACTCTTGAAAAAAAAAATGGACAAGTGGACAACAGACGAACCAAATTATGTGCCACAGTGTGATCACCCTGCAGTTTTAGGGATTTGCTCCTGCTCAAACTCAGGCTTTGTATATTTTTGCATAGCTTTTCTTAACCTGTTTCCTGAGCCTGTGGGAGCTGGAACTGCAGCGTTACATGGACACTTCATGTTTCCACCATTGTTAAGGTAAAATGTATTCTATAGAAGTGGTTATTTCCTAGAGAAATTAGCTCACTCCTGAAAACACTAAAATTTTTAGTGATTCTCATTGAAAGTTTTGAAAAATTTTTTTATAACTTAATTTTCTTTTTGAAATTGAGAATGCAATTTATCGTCCATTTTTTTAATTGAAATTTTACTGATACAATTGTAGATTTACATGCAGTTTTAAGAAGTAATATGGAGTGATCCTTTGTATACTTTGTCTAGTTTCCCCCAGTGGAAACATTTTGGAAAACTATAGTATATATCACGAACAAGATATTGACATTTATACAATCCATCATTATTATTCAGAGTTCCCCAGTTTCATTTGTGTGGTGTGTAATAAGTTCTATACAATTTATCACCTGTGTAGGTGTGTGTGTCCATCTCAACAGTTCTCAGAAGCAAAATGAAGTTATGAAGACACTGTTTTTGTAAAATACGAGGCCCAGTATTTGTAGAGTACATGTTGTTTTCAAGAACACATAAAAACCCATGTAAAAATTGCATATACTAAGATTTAAAGCAAGTCTAAATATTTTAAAGGGTTGAATTTTTTTTACTACAATGCAGTTAAGCTAGAAATCAATAAAAAAGGACAACTATATTTGCAAATAAGTAATATTATTCTATACAAAGTTAAATACACAATGGAAATTAAACAAAATATCTTGAATTGTATGATACAAATGTTTTATTTAAAACTTGACGAAGGCAGTTAAACATCTAATTATAGAGAAATTTATATCCTTAGAAGCATATAAAGACTGAAATTAATGCACTTAGCATCTATCTCAAGAAATCAGGAAAACATCATCATCAATAGCAAAGACAAAATAAAACAAAGGAAATAGAAGGAAAAACTTGTATAGTAAGATTAAGAGTAGAAATTAATGAAAGAGAAGCAAGATATAAAAGAGAGGGATCAGCAAAGCCAAATGTGGTTTATTGAAGAGACTAACAAAATTGATAATGCCCCAGTTTTTAACTTGTAAATAAGTGATGTTAGGAATGAAAAAGAGGGCATCAAGTTCAGAGCCACTGACATTGGCAGACAAAAGAGAGAGGATGTCATGAACAACTGTGTGATAAAATATTTGAAAGTTTAAATAGAATGGACAAATTTTTATAAAAACACAACTTTTCAAAATGGATATAAGAAATAGAAATTGTAGGGACACCTGGGTGTCTCAGTCGGTTGAGTGTCTGGCTCTTGATTTCAGCTCAGGTCATGATCCCAGGGTTGTGGGATTGAACCCTGCATCAGGCTCCTCACTGAGTGTGCAGCCTGGAAGATTCTCTCTCTCTCCCCCAGTGCCCCTCTCCTCCTCTCATGCTCTCTCTTTCTCTCTCTCTCTCAAAAAAAAATTCTAACAGTTCTAAAATTATTTAAAAAATGGACTAGAAGTTATATTTGAATACGAAAATATTTCCACAAAGAAAACATCCCAGGCAACTTCTACCAAACAGTTATGTAATTACATTAATCTTACACAATCTCTTCTAGAAAATAGAAGAAGAGATTCCTCAACTTATTTTAACAAGTTTATCATAATCTTGGTGGTAAAACTTGACACATTATGAAATGAAATAATAGGCTAATTCCACTAATAAACATAAATTAAAAAATATAAAATGTACTATTAGCAAATTGAATCCACTAACATATAGCAAGCATAACACATCTTGGCAGAGTTGCATTTATTCCAAAAATGCAAGATTAGTTTAAGATTTGAAGACCAGTCAATGTAATTCACCAAATTAACAGAAAGGAGAAAAACATATGATCATATCAACAGATATAGAAAAAGTAGTTGAGAAAGTTCCATCTGTGGTAAAAAAAAAAAATCTATCAGCCAACTAGGAATAGATGGGAACTCAGTCTGATAAGAGGTATCTATACAAACTCTACAGTCAACACCATACTTAGTGGTGAGCCTTTTCTCCCTTTTCTCCCAAGATCAGGAGTGAGGCAATGATGTCCACTGTCCTCACTTCTATTGAGCATTGTCCTGGAAGTCCTAGCAGAGCAGTAGGGTAAGAAAAGAAATAGAACTAATGAAAGGAATAAATAAAACTCTCAGTATTGAAAGAGGATAAGACTGTATATGTAGACTATCCAGAAAGATCTGCAGATAAGATATTAGACTTGGTAAGAGTTTAGCTGGCCACAAAGACAATGTACAAAAATTAATCCTGTTTCTATCTACCAGCCACAAGCAGAAAAATAAAAAGATGCCACTTTAAATATACCAACAAGTATCAAATACCCGGAAGTAAATCTAACAAAGCTTGTACAAAACCTCTATGGAGAAAACTATAAAGTATTATTGAAATAGGGACACCTGGGTGGCTCAGTCTGTTAAGTGTCCAACTCTTGGTTTTGGCCTCAGTCATGATCCCATGGTTCGTGGATTTGAGCCCCATGTTGGGCTCCATACTGACAGTACAGAGCCTGCTTGGGATTCTCTCTCTCCCTCTCTCTTTGCCCCTCCCCTGCTTGTTCTCTCTCTTTCTCTCTGTCAAAATAAATAAACTAAAAAAAAATCTATAAATATATTGAAAGAATTAAAATTAAGGACTAAAGACATACAATAGTTTATAGATTGGAAGACTCAATGCTGTAATGATAGCAGTTCTCAAAGTGATCTATAGATTCAATGCAATCTCAATGAAGTCCTCACTGTTCTGTGGACTTTTACAATGGCGATCTAAGGTTTATATGTAAATGCAAGGGATAAGAACAGCAAGGAACATATTGGAGAAGAAATAAGTATGTAATGCTTCCTTGAGACTTATTTTAGGGTTACAAATATTCAGACAATATGGTGCTGCCACAATGATAGACAAATATAGTGATGGAAGAGATTTGAGAATCCAGAAATAGATTGTGCATATGGGATGTTGATTCATGACAAATGTGGTACTACAGAACAGTGGAGAAAGGTATCCACAATAAAAAGTACAGAGAAAGTTGGGTATCCATATATAAAAAAGAAGAAACTTGGCTTTACTTACATCATACAACGAAAATCAAATCCACGTGTGTTGTGTATGGAAATGAGAAATATAAAAGTAGATTTGGGAAGATACAATGGGACAATATCTTTATGACTTTGGGTATAGGGATAGTTTTCTGTTAGAGCCAACAAAAATCACTAAACATAAAGGAAAAAGTCTACATTAAAATCAAGGACTTCAGTTCATCGAAAGATACCATAAGGAGGGAAAGAAAACTGAAGTGAACAGAATGAAAGATACTTCACACACGTTGAACAAAAAGTCCACGTCCAAACCTACAAAGGACTCCTACAAATCAATAAGAGAAAGACAACCCAAAAGAAAACTGAGCAGAAGTCTTAAACAGGGATCTCACAAATTATGGCATTCAAGTGTCTAATAAACATTTTAAAAGCTGATAGACCTCATTAGTAATAAGGGTGAAGGGAAATGGCAATTTAAGCCGCAATAATATACCTATCAGAATGGCTAAAGTTGAAACATTGGGAAGCATCAAGTCTTGGTGAGGATGTGGAACAATGGGAACTCTTACACATCACTGGGGTGAATGCGATATTGGTACAACTGCATGGAAGAGAGTGAGGAATCATCTAGTACAATGGAAGATACCCAGCCCATGACCCCAGCAATCCCTTTCCCAGAGATATACCCCAAATAAATGTATACCTGCGTGTGGCATTGTGATATGATAAATGCATATTTTGGTCTTCAACCCCCCAGCTTCTGGCCAGTGCTCCTAATACCTTTATAATTTCCTAAGCAATAAGTGCTAGGAGCATCTTTTGTTCTAATATTTTGTCTTTGACACCAGTTCCTGAAGCAGAGCTCTAACTCTCTTGGAATTTCTTGAGTGATTGGAGCATCTTTTGTTCTAATGAGGTATCTCTCAGTGGACTCCTGGGCTCCTCAGGGGCTGGTCACCAGAAAGACCAAGCTGTGTTTAGAAGCTTGGAACTTTCATTTCTACACCATCTCATTCTCTGGGGAGGGGAGAGGGGCTGGAGATTGAGTTAATAATCAATAATGCCTACATGATGAAGCCTCCATAAAAATCCATGAACTGTGGGTTTGGAGAGCTTCCAGGTTGATGAACATATTTACATGCCAGGAGGGTGGCATACTCCAATGCCATGGGGACAGAAGCTTCTACATGAGACCCATCTGGACCTTGTCCTAAATACCTCTTCATCTGGCTAATCATTTGTATTCTTTATCGTATCCTTTATTATATGATAAACTGATAAACACAAGTGTTTCTCTGAGTCCTGTGTTGTAGTGAATTATTGAACCTGAGGAGGGAGTCCTGGAAACCTTTGGTTTGTAGTCAAGTTGGACATAAGTGTGGGGAATCTGGGGACCCACTATTTGCATGCAATTAACATCTGAAGGGGGGGTGCAGTCTTGTGGGACTGACCTGTGGGATCTGATGCTAACTCCAGTAAATATTGTCAGAATTGAATTGAATTATAGGACACTTAACTGGTGTTGGAAACTTGGTTGGTGTGGGAAGAACGTGCACCTGGGGTGGAGGCAGAAATGTTCTGTGAGTACATAGAGGAAAAAGAGTTTTTCTTTTCACTGTGCCCTGGGATAGAGATAAGAATGCTTATTAACAACTGCCTGAACAAATTGTGGTATGTTCACATGGAGTGTTATGCAACAAAGAAAATGAATTAAGTGACACCAAACACCAGAATCACTTCAAAACACATAAGGTGGTTTTTAGAAGCCATACATACTTATAATTCCATATAGTCATTCTGTTAGGTGCAGGAGAGGGCTACGATTGCAAAGCAATCTATGGGGCTTTCAGAGTCCAATTTTTTGATGTGGTGAGGAGCACATAGATATTCAATTTATAGTAATTTCTTAAGTTATACATTGAGACTTTAAGGATTTCTGAATGCGACTTATACCGAACAATAAAAACGTTTTAAACTACAGAGAAGGAGCTGATAGTTGCCAGAGGGGAGGTGGGGGGGGGGATGGGCAAAATGGGTGAAGGGGAGAGGGAGGCACAGGCTTCCAGTTATGGAATGAATAAGTCATGGGGAATATAGTCTACGGATTGTTAATATCATTGTATGGTGACAGGTGGTAGGTATACTTGGGATGAGCATAGTATAATATATAGAGTGGTCAAGTCATTACACCTGAAATGAATGTAACATTGTGTGGCAACTATACTCAAATAAAAAAAATATTTTATAAGTCCCAGTATTTTACAAACACTGATTTGGTTGACTGAGCCAGGTGGATGGTAGGAAGTGAGAGGCTAGAGGGGGGGCTCGGGGATTTTGCACAAATTTGATTCTCACAACATCCCTACAAGCTGGGCGTTGGCATGCCTGTTTTTAGGTGACTTATCTGAGACTCAGAGAGGTTAAGTTGCTTGTCTGAGTTCATGCAGCTAGTTTGTAGCTGCATCAGAATCAGAATCTAGATGTAGGTCTGTGCCGATTCTGCTAAATAACATAAACTCCCCTGAAGCCTCCATTCGCAAATACTCCCCTGTTTGTCAGTAGCTCACTGACACTGCCAGAAATGTCAAGACTGCAGGTGACTCAGTCCTGCTAAGGGCAGGTAGTCTGATAGTGTTGTCATTGTCTGCAGCTTTTGGGGCTCTTTGAGGGCTCTGCCAGCTCTCTTGCCTGGCCTGTGCCTGGCCCCAGTTCCGGTTCTTTCCTCTTCACCTTTCCTCCTAGTCCACAGGCTCAGTGAGAGAAAAGTGCTGCTCTCTGATATTGAAAGATCTGCCAATCCCTGTGGAGCCCCCTCACTTCCAGAGCCACTTATTTGGGAGATCTGACATGGCCACGTGTTTATAAACAACCTTGTGTCAGGTGGAGCCTTGCTGGTCGGTGGGGCCTGCCTGGCGAGGATTATACCTGTACCTGCAACGACAGCTTCTCTGGCTAGCAAAGCCTCCAAACAAACCCCTGCCCCTTAACCCTTCTGTTTGTTTGGCTTTGCACTGACTTGAAATGAATACCTTCATGGGTCTCTGCAGCAGGACGGACAGCACTTGGGACCTGTGGGGACAATGGCTGTGCCCACCTGTAGGTCAAGGGTCAGGCTCAGCAGGGCAGCCCTGTCAGTGCTTCAAAAGCTGAGGCCTCAGTCTTGTTGGGCTCCGCCCATGGATCAGTGACTGGCTGGCCCACAGGTGTGCGTGGCTATTCAAGTCCCTGTGACCAGGACAGGAGGTGGTCCTAGGCTGTGTGCCTGCGGCTTACGTGGGATTACAGCCCAGTCACAGGTGTCCACTCAATGCCAAGGAAGGGAGGCTGGGCTGGGGGCTCATATGCATGGGGTGGGGGAGAAGGCAGAGGCACCTGCATCTCCTTGGAAAGAGCATATGATCATAGGCTTTGGGTGGCATTTCATGGGACCACTTGCTAATTCTTGGTCAGTGGTTTTTGAGAACTTCTGGAAACTTGACAAATTTGAATATTCTTTTTAATTTAATGAATCTATACCTACCGAGTTAATTTTTAGAAACAGTGGAAGGAGAAAAATGGAAGAGGTGGTGTGTGTGTGTGTGTGTGTGGTGGTGTGTGTGTGTGTGTGTTGGGAGGGGCTGCTGCTGAAAAAAAATCAATATACAAGGCCAGTGGAGAGGTTTCTTATTTGTGTGTTCGCACAGGAAAAATTCACTGTGCCCCTTCTACACTCCAGATTACTGGGGTACAGAGATCCTGCCATTCATTCACTTATTCATTTTGCCAGTGGAGACACCAACCAACCAACCAACCATTTTCTGAGTAACTATTATGTCCCAGATTCTGGGCCAGGCACTGGAGATACAAAAAGAAACAGACAGTTCTAGCCCTCAGGATCTCTCAGCCCTGTGGTAGAGACAGATATGCAAACAGGTAATTGTAAGTGGCTATAAACAGATTTCTCAAGTGATAGCAGTAGTGTCTATGGGGATGCCACAGAGTAGAGCATAACTGAAGCAGGTCTTACAGGAAGAAGAGCTTTTCAGGGGGCACCAGAGAGAAGGGAGCTGGAGGCAGAGGTGTACAGATCGGAGCATTTGAGGGGGGCTGCAAGCTGGTGGTCAAGGTGGGAAGGGGATTGGGGAAGAGGAGGCACTTGGAAGGAGGCTAGGAACATGGGTCTAGGGATGACCATGTGGGGTTTGCTAAGGAGCTGTGCATGAGTTTGGACTTTATCTTGAGGATAAATGAGAGCAGGGCTGGGTTTTAAGCATAGAGTGACCTGACTAGATGTGAATGTGGAAGGTTTCCCTTGGCAGAGGTGGGCAGGGCAGGCTGTTACTTTCAGTGACAGAGGAAAGGGAATACAGTTGGGTGGCCAGCCCAGCCAGAAGGGCTCTGAGCATCCACCTGCCTCTCCTTATTCTACCTAACACTAGCTAACCCAAGGACCCTCCCAGGAAGCCCTCCCTGACCTCTTGATCCTTCCCAAAGCCATGGTGCTACCTTCCATCCACGGAAACCTTTGCTTTCTTTGATCTGGTGTTCAAACAAGCTGGCAATTCCCAATCCCTTTGCTGTCAAATCCCATTCATCCAACTCTCCAGACTTCTGCTCAAGTGAGCTTTCCAACATTAAATTATCTTCTCAAAGAGAATAGATTAATTTATCCCCTTTACTTCAGTTTTTTGAGAACCTACTGTATGTCAGATAATGGCTGGCCACCTCAGAGCAGGAGATGCTTCAAAAGTAAAGGAGAAGGGTTGCCTGGGTGGGTCAGTCGACTGAGAGTCTGACTTCAGCTCAGTCATGATCTCACAGTTTTTGAGTTTGAGCCCCACATCTGTGCTGACAGCCCAGAGCCTGGAGCCTGCTTCAGATTCTGTGTCTCCCTCTCTCCCTGCTTTCACTGTGCCTCTCTCTCAAAATAAATAAACATTAAAAAATTAAAAAAAAAGTGAAGGATATAAGCTGTGTGATGCCAGCTGCCTCATCCAATTTTCATAACTTTCTGCCAGGCAAAATTATCCACAATTTACCAATAAGGAACCTGGAATTTTAGGAGGAATAGTGGTTTCCTCAAGGTCACACAGCTAGAGAGGGGTGGGAATGGGGCAGTTTAGTCCCTGCTCATGTTAAGACCCATGTTTGTTTGTTCACCAGCTACAATGTTAGTTTCATTTTGTGGAAAGCTGGCTTTCCTGTTATTTGTCCTAAATTCCCCTCTGTCAAGCTTCTCCCACCCCAGAACCCTCATCTAAAGGACAACCCCCATTTCATAGTACTGCCATTGGTCCCACCTACTTCTCAGTGGCTTTATAGTTGTGTTTACCAGTGACTGAGTAGAGTGGTTGTTTTTAGTACTTTATGTGTATATGGTTCTTCTGTCCTTTTTCTAACTCATTATTGGTCATGGATTTCTTGTCTGTTGTTCCTGGTTCTATCTCAGGAAACCACCTTACTTTTAACACTGTTCTTAGGCTGGGTGGGGGGCTGCAATTTCCACTGCAATAGTCTGTTTTGCACACAACTTCAAGGGATGCTGCATGGACCAAACAAAGGGCATAGGGGTATAGAATCTCCTAAAGAGGAGCGGTGTCCTCTTGGAGGTTTGGTTGATTCCAGGTCTGGGGCAGGAAATGCACAGGATGATCCCAGATGATCTTACCATATCAGAAAGAAGGAAGGCATCAAAGATGAATGGGGTCGTGTCAAAAGTATAAATTATATTTTAAATTACTGCCACCAGGAACAAAAAAAACCCTATATGCACCATTGGCTAATCAAAAGGATGCTGTTGCAATAAATCTGACAGTTTTGAAGATGTCAACTGAATCGCCAGAGAACCGTTGCATGCAAATGAACCAAAAGGTTCAATTACACTTAGTTCCCCTGATTAGCTCTCTTCATCCAGCCCTGTAACAGCATTTTATGGCACTGATCATGGCAGTAGAGTCATCTTTGCCTTGCAGTTGTTGATCAAGAGTATTGAGGCTTGAAAACATATTCTAAGTTAAACATCTCTGAGAGCCACTTGCTGACATTTCAGTGAACAAAGACTTTATTCACCTTAATGAGTTTTTGCCCTTAGTCATGGCATGCTTGATATTTTCCTCTATGAAAAACATCACCCTTAAGTCTGAAAACCTAGACCAGCATCTTCTTCCTATTAGGCCAGCACACATATGTTTGGTAAAGCAGGCTTTCAAAACAACTTTTCTCTTATTGTAAAGTGGCCCTAAGAGATAAGTATTCAAACTGCTAACTTTTCTATACTGAATTTCAATTAGAAGTTTTTACCACTTGGAACTTAAGAGCAGAGCTTTTAAAAACATGCTTTATGTGTGACGCAGGTTCCAGGAACCCTCATTGTGTGTAATAGCCACCATTCTCTGCCATTTTGCCCATCGGAGATTTGGCTCACCTCTGCGGGGATCTGAGCTGCTTATTTACCATTGATAATGATCTTCTCAGACTTACACATCTTGTTGAAAGTATATTTCCTTGTTATTTTACCATCAACCACTTCAGAAATTGACATGTCTTCCCAGACATTTGTTAGTATTATGGTGAACAAAGACTGGATAAAAGAGTCAGATCATTAATATCTGCATTTTCATAACCACTGTCCCCTCTACATCTGTCTTTTTGAACCCACTAAAGTGCATTGTAGACAGTATGGTTCTGTAAGGTACCTTTTTCAAATCATCTGCCTCTTTTTGATACAGATAGAGGTGTGGTCCTACCTATGGTGAAGCACTTAACCAACTTTGATCCAATTACTCAAGCTATAACTTCAGAGGCATTTCTCAGACTAAAGAAATCTTTGAGAACCTTTAGTTTGCTTTAAAAAATTTTTTTTAAATTAAATTAAATTAATTTTAATTTTGAGATAGAGATGACGAGGGAGGAGCATAGAGAGAGAGAGAGAGGGAGAGAGAGAGAGAATCCCAAGAAGACTCCGTGCTGTCAGCATGGGGCCCAATGCAGGGTTTGACCTTACAAACCATGACATTATGACCTGAACTGAAATCTAGAGTCAGACGCTTAACTGACTAAGCTGCCCAAGCATCCCTAATTTGCTTTTTTGATTTGTTTTTCGTTATATCCCTTTTCATCTTCTTTATTTTATGTTTTTGAACTATTCTGTGATTTTTTCCCTTGAAATTGCATACTTGACTTTTTCAATGTCATTGCAGTATGAGATGGTTTTCATACCATTATTTCATTTGCTCCTCTGTGACTCCGCTAAAACAAACTCCACTAAAGTAAAACCCACCTCAGCTCACTGTTTGGTATTTTAGGGAGTTAGTTGCTCATTAGATGTGTTTGGGGTGGAGCTCTGGTCCTGGTGTCTGTCATAGTCACATGGTGAACCTTAAGGTCAACAGCACATCTGTCACTACTATGTGACTCATTGCTATTCTGATTTTGCCTCAATAGCTTCATATTTTCACTGTTTACAAGCTTATGCTTCCGATCTCCTATTTTTAACCACTGATCCATGTTGTAAGTTGAAAACCTAATTGAAAAATTACTATATTTTATAAAGATAAATTAAAAATAACCCAAACCCCAGAACTTCTGGTTTCTCTGTGTTTGCAGAGAATTCACCATGGTGGGAAGTGGAATGCTGCCCGGTGATATTTGTAAACAGAATACATGATCAAGAGGAACAATAGCAGGCAGCCGAACAGTTTGGGGAGGTCAGCTTATATAGTCAAAGGGAAAATAAAACTGGTTTCTAAGTTGGCAAACTCCTTTTTCAGAACATTTCAGGGAATTGCTAAGAAAACACATGCCCTGCCCAGCCCCAGCTTGTGGCCGAGACATTGGCCAAATCTGTTTTTGCTGCAGCAGTGAGTTCAGTTCACTTAACTAGAAGGCATTGGCTTTCCTTCATAACCAAGAGGACTGGATTGTCCCACCTCTCACTGCACATTCCACTTTTCTGTTATCTAGCCTTTGGAAAAATGACATGGGTCAACAGACATCAGTGGGACTTGGCTGATTTTACTTGTACATGTATGACATTTGGGGGGGGGATTTGTTTAAAACACATTTAAAAAAATTTTAAGAATAATACATGCTCAAAAATAAAAGGGGGGATGGGGGCATGAGGAAAAAAATAAATCATGCTCACTGTTAAAACTCAAACAATACAGAACTCTATAAAGCAAAACATTGAAATTCTTTTCTCCCTATACTTCCTACTCTCATCCTTCGTCCCCCTCCTTATGATTAACCACACTCAATAATTACTGTTTGTTTTTCATATCTTTCTTTCTCTCTCTTTTAATGGCACACACAAACACATGCAAATATGTCATTTCAAGTTAAAAATTCATATAGGATTGTGTTATTTGCAACTCACAGTTTTTACTCCACTATATGCCTTGGCAACTCTTTTTACTGTCTCATTTATATGAGTGTACCATCATAGTTTAATCATTTGTTTACTCATTTACACTTGTTTCCAAATTTGCATTATTACAGAAAAGCACTCAGCAAACATCCTTTGTATGTATGTCCTTTGCACTTTTGTGCATAGTTCTGTGGGGCAGAGTCCAAAAGTGGAATTGCCAGGTCAGTGGACTTACAGATTTAAAAAACGGATAGATTCTGCCAGGTTGTCTTCTAAAATTGTTGTATCCACTTATGTTCCCACAAACAAAGAATGAGAGCATCATTCTTCCCAAATCCTTGCCATATGTAGTTACTATCAATTTTTAAAATCTTCCCAATCTGATAAGAGAAAATGACATTTCATTGTTATTTTAATTTGCAATTATCTGTTCATTCAGAAGACTGTGGCTGCTTTCCTATGTTTATTAGCAATGGTTCTCAACTGGGGATGATTTTGTCTCCCATGAGACATTTGACAGTGTCTGGAGACATTTTTGATTGTTTCAATGGAGTTGGGGGGTAGGGGTGGGGGTACTATTGACATCTAGCGTGTAGAAAGAATTACTGGCTCCAAATGTTAATAGTGCTGAGGTTCAGAAGTTCTGGTTTATTTGCCATTTGTATTTCTTCTGTGAATTGTGTATTGATTATCTTTTTATTGGGTACTCTTTCTGTTTTAGAGATCTTTTTCCTTTGTTTATAATATATATATATATTATTGCAAACACTCTCCCCATCTGATACTTATATTTAATTCTGTTTTTTGGTATCTTTTGCACTAGAGAATTTAAAATTTTTATGTAGACATATCTACTTGTTTTTTTTTTCTACTTGTTTTTTAATTTACGCCATCTTAATTTATACTATGCTTAGAAAATGTTCTTTTCTCAAGTGTATATAAATATACTCCTATATTTTATTCTAACATGTTCATAGTTTTATTTATTTCAATGTTTAGCTCTTTAATCTATTTGGAATTTATTTTTGTGTAGGTATAACAACATTTCTAGGAATTCTTTAATTAAAACCTTTTCCCTTTTGGGGCGCCTGGGTGGCTCAGTCAGTTAAGTGTCCAACTCTTGATTCGGCTCAGGTCATGCTCCCTGTTGGGCTTAGATCAAGCTTCCTGTTGGGCTCCACACTGAGCTTGGAGCCTGCTTGGGATTCTCTCTCTCCCTTTCTCTCTGCCCCTCCCCCACTCACACAGTGTTCTCTCTTTGAAAGTAAAGAAACAAAACCAACCCCCCTTTTTTTCTTTCAAATCTATAAGTGAGATTGATGCTATAGGAAGGTAAGCCAGGTTTATCCAGTGGTACCCTCTGAGAGTGCCTTCATAGGGTGGAAGTGAAAAGCCAAGGAACAAGTTTAAACTCCCAAGCAATATCTTCAAGATACTTCAAGCACTTTGGGCACCTGGGTGACTCAATAGGTTAAGTGTCTGACTCTTGGTTTCAGCTCAGGTCATGATCTCACGGTTTTGTGAGTTTGAACTCTACGTTAGGCTCTGTACTGTCAGCACAGCTTGGGATTCTTTTTCTCTCTCCCTCTCTCTCTGCCCCTCCCCTGCTTGCACTGTCTCTGTCTCTCTCAAAAATAAACTTAAAAAAGAAATAGATACTTCAAGAGCTTCAAGATTTATCTCCAAAGCTTTCCAATTCCTTCCTAACCCACTGCCTCCTTCAGAAAGCCTTCCTGGATTCCTCAGCTTGCTTTTTGCCTTTAATGTCTCAGAGCACTTTATTAAGGCATCCCTCCTATTCTGCTTAGTTGTTTTGCTTTGTTAGTATTTTTTAAGGTGATCTTTTCCATCTAACCAGCCAACCAGCTTCTGGGGGGCAGTTTCTGTGTGCCCTAGTTTAGTGCTTCTATATATGACAGGTGTTCAAAAACATTTCTCTAAGTGAATGAGAATGTGCTACCGTTCTCAAAGTCTGCGTGTGGGTACATGAGAAGTTGGCAGAACATCTATGTTTGTGTCTGGGGGGGGACTGGAGGGCTGGATCCTTTTGCTGTTCCTTTGAGGGAAAGAGGGGCTGAGAAGGGGACAGTGAAGGAGCTTTAGCTGGTTTTGCCACTGAACCTCAGTAAGGCTTTGGGAAGCCCCTTCCTCGTTTCAGTTTCCTCCTCTGAAAAGGAACAGGACTTTAGAGATGATAAATATAAACTCCACGAAAGCTGGAACTGTGACTCTTTTTGCTCCAATCTCCCCAGCCCTTTGCACAGCACTTGACACTGGTGAGTCGTTTACAGAATAAATGAATAAATGAATGAAAGAAGGAATGAATGGCTAGATGTGCCCCCTGTGCCTTCATGGCCTGTCCCATGACCCTGCCAGGCATTGCTAATCAATTAGGATTTTTTTCCTCTCAATTCGGATGTGGCTTTCCTTCAGTATGGACTACAACAGACGGTGGTAATCAGTTGGTGTTGGTTCCAGAGGGAAACCCATGTGCCAGCTCTGGGTCAGGAGCCTCTGAGTTCCCTTGGTGCTCTGCCTGGGAGGGCAGGGGCTCTTTTGTGTGTTCTGGTCCCTGCCCTCCCACAGAGCAGAAGTGTGGGCTGGGCATCTGTTGTCCCGGTGCCATTGAAGGTGGATGCTGCTCATCCCACAGGAACTTGCTTTTCTTTATGGGCTTGGATTTCTCATAAAATCAACTCACTGCAAGGGGCCCCTGGTCTGGGTTTTTTGTAAGGAAATGGGAACAATTAATGGGCTTATCTGATGAAAAGTAATGCTGCTAATGATTTATTAATTATCGTGAGGCTTATCTTTCTGCCTCTTATTAATCAAAGATGTCCTGGAGCTCTGGGGCTCCCCATGAGGGGAGCAGACCCAGATGCAGCCTTGGGGAGGGGGTGTGGGCTGGAACTTCCCTTGGTCCTGCTCAGGACCACTCTATCCTGGGTGTAAAGTCTGGTCAGACTGTAGGCAAGGAGAGTTGAGAGGGGCAATGGAGAAGGGCACTATGTTGGTTGAGCACCTGCTCTGTGTCAGCCATCGTACAGAGTATTTTATATCCACATTTTCATTCCAGACCTGCAAAGAAGGAATTATTGGTCTCATTTCTTTAGATGAGGAAACTGAGGCCAGGACATGTTAGGGAGGTTGCCCAAGTTATAGTGTTAGAAATAGTGGGGCTTGGCTGGGGGGGTGCCTGGGTAGCTCAGTCGAGCATCCAACTCTTAATTTTGGCTCAGATCACCATCTCACAGTTCATGGAGTTGAGCCCCATATTGGGCTCTGTTATGACAGCATGGAGCCTGCTTGGGATTCTCTCTCTCCCTGTCTCTGCTTCTCCCTGGCTTGTGCCTATTCTCTCTCTCTCTCTCTCTCTCTCAAAATTAATAAATAAACTTAAAAAAAAAAAGAAATAGTGGGGCTGGGATTTAAACCCAGGTATGGCTGACCTCAGAGTTAATGCTTTTCAACTGGGAAGGCCTAAGTGAGAATAGAATGATCTGGGGGCAACATCCCAGGCAGTGATGAGCTAAAGGATGAGCTCTATGCTGTGTGTTCTGGAGCCACAATGGGTGGGCCATGGCTCTTTCCTTGGGCCTCAAGGCTTTACTACCTCATGATTGAGACAAGATTCATATCCGGAAACCAGATGGAGACCCCTGGGCTCAGTGCACACCTGCATGGATGGCCACTCTTCCCAAGGTGCAGGCTTGCCCCCAGGTCAGTGCTGATGACGGCACTTCATGGGGACAGGGATGTGTTGGGGATCTTGCAGGTTGGGTAGGATTGGATAGATAGAACATTATGGGGGAGACCATCGAGGCAAGGGAAACAGCTTGACAAAGGTGACAAGGGGCAAGAATGACCACGCTCACCGGGTGGAATAGCAAAGAGGAGCCAGACTAACTGCATGGTGAGAAGGAGGGAGTCTGGGGGAGGCAGCCATGGAAGGATGGGAGGAATGACCAAATTGAGGCTTAGGAGCTGGTGGCTCTTGCTTTCTGACCCTGGCAGAGCCAGCTTTAGATATCTTGAGTGGTCAAATGCTGATATGTGAGGATGTGAGTGTATGTGTGTGTGTGTGTGCGCGCGCGCGCATGGTGAATATGTTTATGTATGTGAACGTGTGTATGTGTGAAAGCATGTATTCACGTGTCTCTATGCAAACATTCGAATAACTGTTGGTGGGAATGTTTTATGTGTTTGTGTGAGAGTATGCAAATCTTGTGTGTTCTTTTTTTTTTATTTTTTTTATTTTTGGGACAGAGAGAGACAGAGCATGAATGGGGGAGGGGCCGAGAGAGAGAGAGAGACACAGAATCGGAAACAGGCTCCAGGCTCCGAGACATCAGCCCAGAGCCTGACGCGGGGCTCGAACCCACGGACCGCGAGATCGTGACCTGGCTGAAGTCGGACGCTTAACCGACTGCGCCACCCAGGCGCCCAAATCTTGTGTGTTCTTACGTGAGTGTGTATTGGTGTGAAAATTAGTGTTAGCCAAGAGAGGACTCTATGAATGTATATGAGAGAGTATATGTGGATATGTTAGTGTGTCTGTCTGTCTTTGTTCTTGTATTAGTGTTCTATGGGGTTTGGGGCAATGTGGGTTCTTGCCTGGTGTGGTAGAAGGGGCATGTGGAGCTGTGGGTGGGCAGAGAGGAAGGTGAGAGTGTTCTTCAGGACCCTGGGGAGAGGAGCTGAGAGCCCTGCCTTGCTGCTGCTTAGCTGAAGTGCCACTCTGGACCTGGAGCCAGGACAGAGCCACTCTGACAGGGAAAGCCTTCAGGTGAGCCTCCTTTTCTGCCTGTGAGCTGGGAGACTGCAGCGTTGGCCTTTTAAGTGACTTGTGGACACCCTAGAGGATGCCAAGGAAGGTAAAGAAGCCAGCCCAGGAGCTCGGAGCCACCATCTTTGGGCTGTGACCCAAACCAGCCCAATCTCCCTCCCTGCCAGCCTTAATAGCTGTGAGACTGCCCGCTTCCTGCCTCTGGTGTTGTGTGAGTAACCAGATGGTCTTTGTGGCAGAGGGTCACTGGGTGGTGATGGTGTGACATGAGATCCATGGGGTTTTGGTGCCAGGGCTCCTGCACTGGGAGGACAGCCATGGGACTTCAGTTGAGTGATGTCCTCAACACCCAGTTCAGTCCACCCCTGCTGAGTGAAGGTCCTTGCTCCTGATCAGCTCTCTCAGCAAATTTCTGCCTGCACAGAGGTCAGCTGGGCCAGAGACCCACACAGCCGAATCTTGCTTTCTCAAGAACCCCACTTCCCATAATGCCCAGCCATCCAAAACATTTCATAGGACAATAATCCCTTTTATTCAGCAGAGTGCTAAAAAACTTCAT
The DNA here is from genome assembly GCF_007474595.2 of Lynx canadensis. Taxonomy (NCBI): domain Eukaryota; kingdom Metazoa; phylum Chordata; class Mammalia; order Carnivora; family Felidae; genus Lynx; species Lynx canadensis. The sequence continues at coordinate 34,676,100 of NC_044311.2, forward strand.
GAGAGCTCATCTTGTGGAGAAATAGAAGATGGAGTTAGAGAGGCTTTGGGAACAGGAACATGGGGCTCCTGAGCAGGCCTGCTCCATCAGGGGCCCTCTGGGTGTCTTGTACTTTGTTATCCTATCTCTCCTCCCTGCTGTCTATGTGGCTGGCCACCACCCCTCCTGCATCCTACTCTCAGCCGCCCTTATTTACTCAGGATCTGGGTCTGCTCCTGTTGGCAGGGGGTGTCCTGTGTCCACCACAGTCCCCGGCCCAGGTCAGGTCCCCTTCCTGGAGATGCTGTGTCAGGCGGGGCTTCACACACTGCCCTGCTCTTGGCTCAGAGGTGGGAGTGAGAAGGGTTGCTGCCCTGCCTGCGTCCGGGTGGGCCTGGCTCTCTTCAAGCAGTCGGGCTCCAGCTGCAAACTCCCAAACACATACTTTGGGAGGTCAGCCTGGCCTGCGACTGGGGCATTCCATTATTTTGGTGACATATCTTTGAACATGCTGCAATTCCTGCACTCCCAGCTCTGGCCCCAGTAGCCGCAGAGCTATCTAGATACCAGAGGAGCATTGGCCAAGTGCTCAGCCCCAAACTAGGTCTGAGACAGAAACAGGAGATGCTGATGCAGGGGACTGCCCCAGAAGCCCCTAGCACCCTCATTTGGCCAAAGCGTTGCCTTCAGCTCTTCTTTTACAAATTAAAATTTTCTGGAGAGTCACATATGAGATTCTTGATACCTGAACATGGGGGACATTTTCTATCATTTCCTCCAAGCATGGGAAGATGAATGAGCCCTGGAAAGGGGGATACTAGTATTGCCTGCTCTATGGTTTTTATTTTGATTTTTCCCTGATTCCTCCCTACCTCTACTTCTTTTTTTTTTTTTTTATGAAATTTATTGACAAATTGGTTTCCATACAACACCCAGTGCTCATCCCAAAAGGTGCCCTCCTCAATACCCATCACCCACCCTCCCCTCCCTCCCACCCCCCATCAACCCTCAGTTTGTTCTCAGTTTTTAACAGTCTCTTATGCTTTGGCTCTCTCCCACTCTAACCTCTTTTTTTTTTTTTCCTTCCCCTCCCCCATGGGTTCCTGTTAAGTTTCTCAGGATCCACATAAGAGTGAAACCATATGGTATCTGTCTTTCTCTGTATGGCTTATTTCACTTAGCATTACACTCTCCAGTTCCATCCACGTTGCTACAAAGGGCCATATTTCATTTTTTCTCATTGCCACATAGTATTCCATTGTGTATATAAACCACAATTTCTTTATCCATTCATCGGTTGATGGACATTTAGGCTCTTTCCATAATTTGGCTATTGTTGAGAGTGCTGCTATGAACATTGGGGTACAAGTGCCCCTATGCATCAGTACTCCTGTATCCCTTGGATAAAAATAGACCTACCCTATGACCTCTACTTCTGATTCCAGCGTCCCTACCTGTAAAAAGTCCTTTCCAGACGGTCTATTGTGAAGTATTGAAAATGGCACCCCAGACAGAGTGGCCAGGGAAAAGGGTCCTGAGTAAAAATAGATAAGTCTGTTTTTTAGCCCTGCTTAGCTAGTATATGCTGGGTGACAATCAACAAGGTCCTTAACTTCTCTGAGCCCCAGTTCCTCAAGCTACCACAACACATTACCAGGACCCCCTCCGTTCTGGGCCTTGGGGCCTTTATATACTATATGCATACACTCTGGTTGGGAACCCTGCTGCCTGCTGGGCTGGCTGATAAGGGTGCAGATGTGCTAATGTGAGGATGGTGGTGAGCACTAGCCCCAGCCATGAGCTCCTGGCCAGATTGGCTGCTCCTGTATCCATGGGATATGCAGCGCTGCTCCCACACCAATTCTGTCCCCAACAACTCATCATTTGTTGTATAATAACATGGCTAGTATTCTGGAGATGACTCACTACACTGGAGATAGTTGCTTTTTTCTTTTGAGCAAAGGGAACTCATTTATTAAACACTTGCTATCCACTGGGCACTCTACATGCTCATTTCATCCTCATCGCTGGACAGGTATTTGTATTTTTATTTCACAGGTGAGGAAATTGAGGCTCAGAGAGGTTAAATAATATGCCTGAAATTATCCAGGCATTGGCTAGAATAGGATTTGAACACAGGTCTGTCTTACTTTCCCTCATTGCTTCTCCGGGACTATCTGATACCCTGTAAAGATGTCAGTTGAGAAGAGAGAGATAAATTCTGTCTTCTCCCATGGTGGCTTTGCCTTCTCTGTCAGGGCTTTATGAGCATGCATTGTAGCACCTTTTCTCCCTCAACACATTATATTTCAGGCTTCCCTGGGGTCCCCTGATCTGGGAGAAGGGTGTTGGTCAGCTTCTTCCCATGATGGAATTAGGGCTATAGGATGTCACTCCTGCCCAGAGGAGTAGTGTTTTTTAAAGTCTTTATTTCCAGTTAGTTAACATACAGTGTTGTATCAGTGTCATGTGTAAAATGTAGTGATTCGATACCTCCATACAACACCTGGTGCTCATTATGACAAGTGCACTCCTTAGTCCTCATCACCTATTTCACCCATTCCCCCACCCACCTCCCCTTTAGTAACCATCAGTTTGTTCTCTATAGTTAAGAGTCTGTTTCTTCATAAGAGACTCCTAAAAACTGAGAATGAACTGAGGGTTTATGGGGGGTGGGAGGGAGGGGTGGGTGGGTGATGGGTATTGAGGAGGGCACCTGTTGGGATGAGCACTGGGTGTTGTATGGAAACCAATTTGACAATAAATTTCATATTAAAAAAAAAAGTCTGTTTCTTGGTTTCTCTCTCTCTCTCTCTCTCTCTCTCTCTCTCTCTCTCTCCCTCTTTTTCCCCCTTCGCTCATTTGTTTTGTTTCTTAATTTCCACATATGAGTGAAATCATGGTATTTGTTTTTCTCTGATTGGCTTATTTGCTTAGTATAATACTCTCTAACTCCACCCATGTCATTGCAGATGGCAAGATTTCATTCTTTTATATGACTGAGTAGTATTACATTGTGTATATATATATTATATACACATCACATTTTCTTTGTCCATTCATCAGTCGATGGACAGTTAGGCTATTTCCATAATTTGGCTATTGTAGATAATGCTGGTATAAACACTGAAGTGTATGTATCCCTTTGAATTAGTAGTTTTGTATTCTTTAGGTAAATACCTGTTAGTGCAATTGCTGGATTATAGGGTAGTTCTATTTTTAACTTTTTGAGGAACCTCCATACTGTCTTCCACAGTGGCTATACCAGTTTGCATTCCCACCAACAGTGCATGAGGGTTCCCCTTTCTCTACATCCTCACCAGCATCTGTTGTTTCTCTTGTTAATTTTAGCCATTCTGACAGGTCTGAAGTGATATCTCATTGTAGTTTTGATTTGTATTTTCTTAATGATGAGTGATATTGAGCATCTTTTTATGTGTCTGTTGGCCATCTGGATGTCTTCTTTGGAGAAATGCCTGTTCATGTCTTTTGCCCATTTTAAAACTGGATTACTTGTTTTTTTGGGTGTTGAATTTAATAAGTTCTTTATATGTTTTGGGTACTAACCCTTTATCAGTTACGTCACTTGCAAATATCTTCTCCCTTCTGTATGTTGCCTTTTAGTTTTGTTGATTGTTTCCTTAGCTGTTCAGAAGCTTTTTATTTATCTATTTTTATTTATTTATTTAAATATTTATTTATTTATTTTGAGAGACAGAGAGAGAATGAGCAAGGGAGAGGCATAGAGAAAGGGAGAGAGAGAATCCCAAGCAGGCTCCTGTCAGTGTAAAGCCCAACATGGGGCTTGATCTCACGAACCCTGAGATCATGACCTGAGCCAAAATCAGGAGTCAGATGTTCAACTGACAGAGCCACCCCTAGAAGCTTTTTTTTTTTTTGATGTAGTTCCAAAAGTTTATTTTTGATTTTGTTTCCCCTGCCTCAGGAGACATATCTGGAAAGAACTTGCTATGGTCGATATCAGCGAAATTACTGCCTGTCTTCTCTTCTAGGATTTTTATGGTTTCAGGTTTCACATTTATGTCTTTCATCCATTTTGAATTTATTTTTGTGTATGGTATAAGAAAGTGGTCCAATTTCATTCTTTTGCATGTTGCTGTCCAGTTTTACCAAAAACATTTGTTGAAGGGACAGTCTTTTTCCCACTGCATATGCTTGCCTCCTTTATTGAACATTAATTTACCATATAATTGTGGGTTCATTTTTCAGTTTTCTGTTCTGTTCCATTGATATATGTGTCAATAGTGTACTGTTTTGATACTGTTTTGATGCTTTGTAATATAACTTATAATCTCAAATTGTGATGCCTCTAGCTTTGCTTTTCTTTTTCAAGATTGCTTTGGCTATTTGGGTTTTTTTTTTGTGGTTCCATACAAGTTTTAGGATTGTTTGTTCTAGCTCTGTGAAAAATGCTGTGGTTATTTTGATAGGAATTTCATTGAATGTGTAGATAGCTTTGGGTAGTATGGACATTTTAAAAGTATTTGTTCTTCTCATTGCCACATAGTATTCCATTGTGTATATATACTACAATTTCTTTATCCATTCATCAGTTGATGGACATTTAGGCTCGTAGCAACGTGGATGGAACTGGAGAGTGTAATGCTAAGTGAAATAAGCCATACAGAGAAAGACAGATACCATATGGTTTCACTCTTATGTGGATCCTGAGAAACTTAACAGGAACCCATGGGGGAGGGGAAGGAAAAAAAAAAAAAGAGGTTAGAGTGGGAGAGAGCCAAAGCATAGGAGACTGTTAAAAACTGAGAACAAACTGAGGGTTGATGGGGGGTGGGAGGGAGGGGAGGACGGGTGATGGGTATTGAGGAGGGCACCTTTTGGGATGAGCACTGGGTGTTGTATGGAAACCAATTTGTCAATAAACTTCATATATATAAAAAAAATAAATAAAAAAAAATAAAAGTATTTGTTCTTCCAATCCATGAACACGGAATGTCTTTCCATTTCTTTGTGTTTTCTTCAATTTCTTGCATCCATGTTTTATAGTTTTCAGAGTATAGGTGTTTCACCTCTTTGGTTAGGTCTATTCCTAGGTATCTTATTATTTTTGGTACAATTGTAAGTGGGATTGTTTTCTTAATTTCTCTTTTTGCTGCTTCATTATTTGTATATAGGAATGCAACAGATTTCTGTATGTTGATTTTGTATCCTGTGACTTTACCGAATTCATTTATCAGTTCTAGTAGTTTTTTGGTGGAGTCATTAGGGTTTCTATATATAGTATTGTGTCATCTGCAAATAGTAGAAGTTTTACTTCTTCCTCGCTGATTTCGATGCCTTTTATTTCTTTATGTTGTCTGATTGCTTTGGTGAATACTTCCAGTACTATGTGAATAAAAGTAGTGAGAGTGGATATCCCTGCCATGTTCAGAGGGGTAGCATCTTAAAAGAAAAGTCTAAAGAAGAAGTCAATGCTTAACTTAGGAGAAAGATACTTTATTGGTGGAATTTCAGGCAGCAGAAAAGGTAGAACAGATTGATTTGGACAATGTGACACCCCCCTCCCCCAGGATCTCAGATGACACCAAAACACTCCGCCATCATGGAAAGCAGGTCTATTCCTGAGTGTGGGCTGGCTTCCTTTGGCTGAGTTTTCGGAATCTTCTTTCTACTGTTTGTTTTCTACCTAGAATTCTCATTCACACACAAAATCATGGTCAGTCTTAGTAAACAAAAAAGGACATGGAGAAGTTAAAATGTGCACAAGTCATCATTTGTGTGGACAGTTGGGATCCTGGTGGCTTTGGGCAGTGCTTATCCTCTCTCTGGGCATTAGTATCCTCATGTGCAAAAGGTATGAGTTGGATAAGTCAGGACTCTCTTGTTGATGAAAGATACAAGTCCAACCAAATTGGCCTGGGTAGAGAAGGGAATAGTATTGGCTCAGATAAGTCCAGGGTAGCTTCAGATTCATGGCATGGATTGATCCAGAGGCTCCCACATGTGATTGGGTCTCAGTCTCTCTCCATCTCCACTTCCCTCTAACAGGCTATCCTCTTAGAAGACCTACAAGGAGAGACCATATTCTACCTGCAGAAGTCCTAGGAGTAGCTCTAATTCACCCTACTATGGTCACCTTCTATCTCTGAACCAGTGACAATGGCTGCAGATGGAACATGCTGATTGGCCAGGCCTGGGTCATGCCCTCTATTGACTGGGGAATGGGAGACATGGAGGCCTGCTCCATCCAAACCACATAGCCTGAGGAAAGGGAGGGCTGTTAGCAGAAAAGAGGAGAATAGATGTTGGGCAGGCCTTAACCACTGCAACCCACCACTGCTAGGTTAGTGGTTTTCCATTCTGTTCTGGGGACCCCAGACATCTGAGGAGGAACTTCAATGATAAGTATAAATAGTAAAGTAGTTTCCAAAAGTCAATAAGGATTTAAATGAATGAAGGAAGCTGTTTATCATTTTTGGCTGCTTTAATATTGGGATTTCACTTAAGTTTTCATTTTGATAGGTCTTTTTGATTTTGGTCATTATAAAAAACCTGGAAACCATTGGACTAGATTTGTTTAAGTTTTTGTTCAGAACATTCTAGTGGATCATATGCCAAAGTGAATACTTTTCTTCAATGAAGGGCACATTAAAATAGTGAATCATTGGCTCTGCTTTGCCCACTTTCTTGACTCTGCCTTCTCCCTTCTTCTCCCAGATGATCTCTCTGGCTTTGACATCTCTGTCAAGGTAAAGCCAAGCTGGCCTGCCCTTCCTCACTCTCAAGGGCCCCACATGCTTCATGCTTTGCAAATATTCTTACAGATACAAATGGAAAACACTTTTAGTGCAAGCACAACCAGGTGCTGCTTTTGCCTTATCAGCCTGAATAACATGGGCCCAAGAGTAAGGAGCTCTCAGGGGTGGGCTGCTTCTAACATTTGGAGGCCTCTGGCAAGAGTACAAGTGGAGGTCCTTATACCACATGTCTTTGTATTTGTAAGTTATAAATCCAACTAACAGAGTTAAATAAAATATGTTTCTTTCCTCTACCTTGACAAATGCCTCTTTGTAATGATCTAGATGGCTGGATTTAAATTTAGAATTTTAAGACCCCTTAGAATTTTGCACTGGAACACAGCAGGAAAGGGTGAATTAGCCCCCAACCCATGGCTCACTCCTGTTCTCTTCCCACCCTGGTCCTGTTCTGTGAGGGGTCCTGCATATAGGTATGTGGACACCACTGTCATTGTCCAGGCAACACTGTGCCCTGTGGTCATCACTTTTACCATTCAGTGCTACCAGTGATTTCTAGGGCTTGGCGTGAGTATTTATAATTGTCCACAGTAGCGAGGTCTCTGTGAGCTGCTAACAGCACAGAGGAGCAGGATGGTAGATTGACAGCTGCGGTTGAGGTGCCAAGATCAAATGTAGATCAAATACCAGAATGAGTGGTGAGGCAGTCTAGAATATGTACTTGATTTTCAAAGGAAGTCTGGAGATATGGTTTCATGACTCTAAAAACTCTTCATCCTGAAGGGAATTGGTGGAAGTTGTAGATATGGTGAGGATTTTGGAGAGAGCTGCAAGAGTAGATGAGCTCTGAGTGGGGTGGTGGGGGGTGTCTACCTTCACCTCGACTGGTGGGAAGGCCTTCAATGCTCACTCAGAAAGCCCAGGAAGGTCTAGTATCTTGTGGCAATGAGTGGCCTGAGGCACTTTTCCATGTGCATAGGAACCTGCCTGGAGCCATGCGGACTGCTGCCCACCAGGCCTGCCCAGGAGGAGTCTCTGAAAGCAGGTCCACTCCATGTGGAATCCAGACCTCATCTCCTAGGCATAGTCTCTCAATAAGTCTGGGGGCAGAGGCTGCTAGTTGCCTTTAATATCTATTCTACCCTTATTCCATAGCAATAAGACTTGTAGCTGGGCACATGACTGTACAAATGGGAGACTACATTTCTCAGCTTTTCTTACCAGGGGTGACCTTGTCCCTAAGTTCTCACCAGGGGATTGTGAGCAGAAGACATGTGAGGGCTGTGTTGTTTGTTGTTTGATAGTCATCCCTTCCAGGAAAATAAAGCCCTGATTGTAGTGTTTGCCAATTTCCATGGTGTAAATACTCCCACCACAGCTGATTGCAAGCTAGGAATATGAATCGGGAAGAGATATGAACAATCATTGCTCGGAATCAGTGGGATCCACCTCCAGCACATCATTGGAGCAACTTCTTTCTCAAGCTCTTGAAGGGCACAGGCATGCCCTCCTTGCCCCCTCCCCCTCCATGCTGGCTGGAATGCAGACATTACAATCATTGTGCCAAATAGATGAGGGTAACACTCCAGGGATGGCAGACCAACAAGAGAGAAAGAGCTTGGGCCTCAGCAACTTTCGAGAGCAGAGGCCATTCTTGTTCAAATGCTTACATTAGAGCAAGGTAAACATCTGTCTCATTTAAGCCATTTCAGTGTTGGGGTCTCTGCCACACACAACAAAAATTAGGAAATTTAATTCACCAGGAGCCCATAAATACAGAAAGGGAGGTTGTCTTTAAACAATGTCTGCTTCCTGCCCAGCAACACACACCTCTTCTGAGGGTAGAAAAGGAACAGTAGGTTTAGGGTCTAGCATAGGGGAAAGGAAAGATCTAGTGAGAGGAAAACTTAGACTTTCTGTCTCAATAAATGATGCTTCCCTCTTTGTTTATAGTTTCTCTCTCCAGTAGGCTTCAGGTTTACAGAAAGATCCTGGCACTCAAAGTGCACCTGGTCACACCCTCGACACCAGAGATCAGTGACAGATCTGGCTTTGGCTTCGTTCTGCTTCATGGAGAGAACTGTGCTAACATTCTCTCTTTTCCCACTTTCTGCCAAGAGAGGGGTCTTGGTCTGTCTTTTCTTCAGGGCATGGCATCCTTGGCTGAGGCCTCAGGGCACCTCCACAAACTGCTCATGATCACCCAGCAACCCTGTGAGGTTAGATAACTATGGACTGTTCTTGCTCTTGACAGACGAGCTAACCAAAGCCCAGATAATCTGTCTTGCTCCTGTAATCTCTTGCTTGGTAGACTAACTTCCTCAACTGACCATGGGCTCTGGGAAAGAAAGGATCATGTTGGGTGTTTGCTGCTGTTGCCCAGCTCAGTGCCTGCTTTTGGGCTGGCCCTCAATGTTTGTTGGTTCTCTGAATAAAATAACCCCTCATTACAGCAGAACTCAAGCTGGAATTGTGGTTTTCAACCTGGTACACTTTCACACACAAGAATTTTTGGCAGCATATTGGAGGTGTTGAAAGATTCAAACCAATGCTAAACAAGCCAACAGTAACCACATCAGTCACTAAGGTAATGTCCTTGCATGTCTGTGAGGCCCCAGAGCAGTGCTCTTGACTCCTTTCGTGCCACGTTTTGTGCATGTGCTTTGTGGGGCTTCTTAGTCACAGGCACACTATGGGTGTCAGTCAATGCTCCATCTTTCTTTGATGCCAGCCTGACAGGTAACCTTCTCACCACTTACGGCTCTTTCTGTCTCTGGTCACACAACCTACCAATTCTGAACTGGACCAGAGTATTCTCTCTATTGGAATTAAATTATTCCTCAAACAGGTTATAGGGTGGATCAGTAGTTATCAATTGGGGCTGATTTTGTACCTCCAGGAGACAATTGACATTATTGAGATATTTTTGGTTGTCATACGGGAAGCAGGCGGTACTAGAATCTAGGCCAGACATACTACTACACATCTACAATGTACAAGACCACGCCTACAACAAAGAATTATCCATCCCCAAACATTAGTGCTCAGAGATTGAGAGACTCTGGGTTAGAATCTTCAGGCATTGGGGATGGGAGCCTTAGCAGAAGCTGCAGGAGCAGGGGGAGGAGTGGGCCCTTCTGCGGTCAGAACCAGCTCTTCCAAGGCTCAGATCACAAGCAGGCCTCCTTGCTGGAGCCATCCTCGACACAGTGATCCTTAATGGGCAGTGAATGACTCAGCTCCTGCTTCAGGAAGTGGTCTGTAAGTTATCTTGACTTACCTGCAGCTAGTAGAAGTCTTGTTGGCACAACATGCGTGCATGGCCATTTGAAAGATGCATCGAGAGATAAAAACAAAACAAAATGAGCAAACAAAAATATCCCCCAAACTGCTTGCCCTTTGAACAAATAATTCCTTTTCTAGAAATAAAGCCAAAGTAAATAATCAGAGACACATATAAAGATGTGTTAAGAGATACTCATGGCAATATTATTTATAGTAGCAGTGAATCAGTAGGGAATTTTAATGTTACATTGTGATATATTTGTATGATAGAATGCTATACATCCAGGGTTGCATTCAGCTGCAAGGAACTGAAGAGGTGACCACTGTAGTTTTAATAGATAAGGATTTATTTGTCAGCCAATAACAGTAAGTCCAGAAGTAGGCAATTCTAGACTGATGCAGCAGCCCAAGGGTAACATTTAGGACCCAGACCCCATCCAGTTTCCAGCTTTCAGCCCTCCAGGTAGCATTCCCGAAAAAAATAAAAATAAAAATAAAAAAGAAGGAAGGGCAGAAAGGCATGAACAAGTCTATCCCTTTTTATGAACTTTATCAGAAGACCCACCCAGTGAATTCTACTTTCATCCATTGGCCAGAACTGTGTCACATGACGCTCCCAACACCCCCCCCCACCCCACCCCCCCCCCGCCCCGATGCTAAGGAGTCTGGGAAGGTAAGAATTTTTGGTTTCCTGGGTTCCCTCCCTTTCTTTTTTATTAAAAAACAATTATTGCCAGGGCGCCTGGGTGGCTCAGTTGGTTAAGCGTCCAGCTCTTGATTTTGGTTCTGGTCTTGATCTCATGGTTTGTGAGTTCAAGCCCTGCGTGGGGCTCTGTGCTGGCAGTGTTGGCTGCATTGGCAGTGCACAGCCTGGTTGGGATTCTCCCTCCCCACCCACCTCTCTGCCCCTCCCATATGCCCCTTCCCCTCTCTTTCTCTCTCTCAAAATAAATAAATAAACTTAAAAAAATCATCACCTATTTTGCCCATCTCCCCACCCACCTGCCCTCTGGCAACCATCAGTTTGTTCTCTATAATTAAGAGTCTATTTCTTGGTTTGTTTCTCTCTGTCTCCGTGCGCACCACCCCCCCCCCCGGCTTTGCTGATTTGTTTTGTTTCTTAAATTCCACATGAGTGAGATCATATGGTATTTGTTTTTCTCTGACTTACTTCACTTAGCATTATACTCTCTAGCTCCATCCATGTCATTACAAATGGCAAGATTTAATTCTTTTTGATGGCTGGATAGTATTCCAGTGTGTGTGTGTGTGTGTGTGTGTGTGTGTGTGTGTGTGTGTGTGTCACATTTTCTTTATACATTCGTCAATCGATGGACAGTTGGGCTGCTTCTATAAGTTCAACTTGTAAATAATGCTGCAGTAAACAGAGGGGTGCATGCATTCTTTTGAATTGGTGTTTTTGTATTCTCAACTTTTAAACAAGGAAGTTAAGAGAGTAGGGTATCATCTAGCAAAATGGCTATTGAGTAGCCAATCCACTGTGTCTGTCACAACAAAGCAGACTTTAGAAATTATTAGGTAATATGAAAAATTTCAGACAACATAAAGTTTAGTGAAAAAAAACTGGATACAAAACTGTTGCTACAATGTTATTCCAATTTTTAAAACAAATTTTATCTTTACTCCCTCCCCAGTTTTATTGAGATATAATTAGCATACAACATTGTCTTAAAGTGTACAACCCAATGATTTGGTATGTATATATTGCAAGATAATTGCCATAATAAGTTTAGTTAACATCTTTTGCCTCACATAGTTACTATTTATTTTCTTGTGATGAGAACACTGAAGATCTATTTTCATCATAGATGAGACTTTCAAATAATCAATACAGTGTGACTATAGTCACCATGCTGTTCATTACCACCACCCCCCGTCCCCGGACTTGTTTATCTTAAAACTGGAAATTTGTACCTTTTGATCACCTTTCTTCCTTTTGCCCACTGCTAGCCTCCACCTCTGGCAATGACCAATCTGTTCTCTGTTTCTAGGAGTTCCATTATTTCAGATTCCACATATAAATGACATCATACAGTATTTGCCTTTCTTTGTCTGATTTATTTCACTTAGCACAATGCTAAGCTTGATCCATGTTGTTGCAAATGGAAGGATTTCATTTTTCATGGCAGGACAATATCCCATTGTACATACAGATCTTTCTCAACTTACAATGGAGTTAGGTCCCAATAAACCCATCATAAGTTGAAATATCATATTTGAGAATGCATTTAATACACTTTACTTATAGAACATCATAGCTTAGCCTAGCCTACCTTAAACTTACATAGCCTAAAGGTGGGCAAATCATCTACTACAAAGCCTGTTTTTATAATAAAGTGTTGACAGTCTTAGGTAATTCATTGAGTACTGTACAGACAGTGAGAAACAGAATGGTTGTATGGGTGCAGAATGGATGTAAGAGTAGGGTTGTTCACCCTTGTGATGGCGTGGCTTCCTGGGAGCTGAGGCTTGCTGCCACTGCTCAGCATCACAAAGGAGGACTGCACTGCATATTGCTAACCTGGGAGAAGATCCAAATTCCAAAGTCAAAGTGTGGTTTCTGCAGAATGCATATTGCTTTTGCACCATTGTAAAAATGAAAAATCTTGAGTTGAGCCATCGTAAGTTGGGGACTGTCTGTATATACCATATTTTCTTTATCCATTTATCCATTAGTGAACATTTAGATTGTTTCCATGTCTTGGCTTTTGTAAATAGTGATGTAATGAACATGAGGGTGTAGCTATCTTTTCAAGATAGTGATTTTATTTCCTTTGGATAAATACCCAGATTTGGAATTGCTGGATCATATGGTAGTTCCATTTAAAAATTTTTGAGTTTTACTTTTTATCATAGAACAAGTCTGAGAGAATATACATGAAAACATTAAAGGGTGATTATGGTTATGGTATTTTTTTTCCCTTAAAATAATTTTTAGTTAACATACAGTGCAATATTGGTTTCAGGAGTAGAATTCAGTGATCCATCACTTACATACAACACCCAGTGCTCATTACAACAGGCGCCCTCCTTCATACCCATCACCTATCTAGCCAAACTCCCATCCACCTCCCTCCATCAACACAGTTTGTTCTTTATCATTAAGAGTCTCTTGTGGTTTGTTTCCCTCTCTTCTCTTGCTCCCCCATTCCCATATGTTCCTCTGTGTTGTTTCTTAAATTCCACATATGAATGAAATCATATGGTATTTGTCTTTCTCTGATTGACTTATTTTGCTTGGCATAATACACTCTAACTCCATCCATGTCATTGCAAATGGCAAGATTTCATTCTTTTAGGTGGCTGAGTACTATTCCATTGCATATATATACCACATCTTCTTTATCCATACATCAGTCGATGGACATTTGGGCCCTCGCCGTAGTATAGTTACCTATTATTGATAATACTGCTATAAACATTGGGGTGTATATATATATGTATATAGCATGTACCCCCCTTGAATCTGTATTTTGTATCCTTTGGGTTAATACATAGTAGTGCAATTGCTGGATTACAGGGTAGTTCTATTTTTAGCTTTTTAAGGAACCTCCATACTGTTCTCCAGAGTGGCTGCACCAGTTTGCAGTCCTACCAACAGTGCAAGAGCATTCTCATTTCTCCACATGCCTGCTGACGCCTGTTGCTTCTTGTATTATTAATTTTAGCCATTCTGACCAGTGTGAGGTGGTATCTCATCATGGTTTTGATTTGTATTTCCCTGATGATGAATGATATTGAGCATATTTTTATGTGTCTGTTAGCCATCTGGATGTCTTCTTTGGAAAAGTGTCTTTTCATGTCTTCTGCCCATTTCTTTCTTTCTTTCTTTTTTTTAAGTTTGTTTGTTTAAATTCAAGTTAGTTAACATACAGTGTAGTTGGCTTCACAAGTAGAATCCAGTGGCTCATCTCTTATGTGTGACACCCAGTGCTCATCCCAAAAAGTGTGCTCCTTAGTGCCCATCACTCATTTAACACCCCCCCACCTACATTCCGTACATCAACCCTCAGTTTGTTCTCTGTATTTAAGAATTTCTAATGGTTTGCCTCCCTTTCTGTTTTTATCTTATTTTTCCTTCCCTTCCTCTATTTTCATCTGTTGTGTTTCTCAAATTCACATATGAGTGAAATCATATGTGTCTTTCTCAGACCTATTTCACTCATCACAATACCCTCCAGTTTCATCCATGTTGTTGCAAATGGCAAGATTTCATTCTTTTTCATTGCTGAGTAGTATTCCATTGTACAGGAGAAAACGGGCAGCAACCTCTTTGACCTTTGCCACAGCAACTCTTTACTTGACACGTCTCTGGAGGCAAGTGAAATAAAAGCAAACGTGAACTATTGGGACTTCATCAAGATAAAAAGCACAGCAAAGGAAATGATCAACAAAACTAAAAGGCAACCTACAGAATGGGAGAAGATATTTGCAAATGACATACCAGATCAAGAATTAGTATCCAAAATCTATAAAGAACTTAATCCAACTCAACACCCCCCCCCAAAAAAAAAACAGTTAAGAAATAGGGACAAGTTCTTTATAGATTTGGATTTGATATAGATCTAGGATTTGATGGTTTCCTGTGTCACATTTAGGTCTTTCATCTATTTTTTATGATATAATTTATTGTCAAATTGGTTTCCCCAATTTGTCAATAAATTTCATATATATATAAAAAAAAAAACCAAAAACAAAACAAAACAACAACAACAAAAAAGAAAATTCCAATTATATCATTAAATTGATAAATTTGAAAACCTACATGAAACTAACATCTAAAACAATGTAACATACTCCATTTGATTCAAAAATATCTGACTAATCTCTCATTTTAAAATTTTGGATCATAATTTAAATATTTTCTTACCAGCAATACCAAATTTTAAAAAAGGAAAATAATTTACATTCCAATTCCTTCTATAAAACTATCAGTATAAATGAAAAAATCCTAAACACAATATCATCAAACCAAGTACATTGACACATAAAGCATATTATTTGTATATATTAACCTTTATGCTATGAACAAATACTTAAAAATATAAGAGATTTTAATAAAATTTATGTACTTTATCAAAAAAAAATTGGTTTCCATTCAATACCCAGTGCTCATCCCAACAAGTGTTCTCCTCATTGCCCATCACCCACTTTCCCCTCTCCCACATCAACCCTCAGTTTGTTCTCTGTGTTTAAGAGTCTTTTATGGTTTGCCTCCCTCCCTCTCTGTTTGTAACTATTTTCCCCCTTCCCCTCCCCCATGGTCTTCTGTTAAGTTTCTCAAGATCCACATATGAGTGAAAACATATGGTATCTGTCTTTGTCTGACTGACTTACTTCACTTAGCATAATACCTTCCAGTTCCATCCATGTTGCTATGAATGACCATATTTCATTCTTTCTCATTGCCAAGTAGTATTCCATTGTATATATAAATCACAATTTCTTTATCCATTCGTCAGTTTATGGACATTTAGGCTCCTTCCATAATTTGGCTATTGTTGAAAGTGCTGCTATAAACATTGGGGTACCTGTGCCCCTATGCATCAGCATTCCTGTAGCCCTTGGGTAAATTCTTAGCAGTGCTGTTGCTGGGTCTTTCATCTATTTTGATTTTATTTTTGTGTATGGTGTTAGTAAGTGGTCCAGTTTCAATCTTCTGAATATCACTGTCCAGTTTTCTCAGCACCATTTGCTGAAGAGACTGTCTTTTTCCCATTGGATACTCTTGCCTGCTTTGTCGAAGACTAGTTGACCATACATTTGTGGGTCCATTTCTGGGTTCTCTGTTCTGCTGCATCGATCTATGTGTCTCTTTTTGTGCTGGTACCATACTGTCTTCATTTTTACAGCTTTGTAATATAGCTTGAAATCCAGAATTGTGATGTCTCCAGTTTTGTTTTTCTTTTTCAAGATTGCTTTGGCCATTCAGGTTCTTTTGTGATTCCATACAAATTTTAGGATTGTTTGTTCTAGCTCTGTGAAAAATGCTGTTGGCATTTTGATAGAGATAGCATTAAATGTGTAGATTGCCTTGGGTAGTATCAACATTTTAACAATATTTGTTCCTCCAATCCATGAGTATGAATGCTTTTCCATTCTTTACCACACATGCAAGCAATTCTCTATTTTTTCTGCATATTTTCATATTAATATGTATATATACATACATATATAGACATGTCTATGACATGTACATACTAATATACTTATATAGATATATCTATACATTGTGATACACACACACACACACACATATATTTGTATACATTTTATTCTGGTTGATGCAATAAGATAAGTCTTTACATTAAATTTTCCATCTTGTGATTTTTCCTACAATTATTTTTCCTAGGTGAATATTGGGAAGACTAATTTTCTTTTTTTTTTCCTTAATTTTTAATTTATTTTTTAAATTTACATCTAAGTTAGTTAGCATATAGTGCAACAATGATTTCAGGAGTAGATTCCTTAATGCTCCTTACCCATTTAGCCCATCCCCCTCCCACACCCCTCCAGTAACCCTCTGTTTGTTCTCCGTATTTGAGAGTCTCTTATGTTTTTGTCCCCCTCCCTGTTTTTATATTATTTTGCTTTCCTTCCCTTATGTTCATCTGTTTTGTATCTAAAAGTCCTCATATGACTGAAGTCATATGATATATGTCTTTCTCTGACTGACTAATTTCGCTTAACATAATACCTTCTAGTTCTATCCACGTAGTTGCAAATGGCAAGATTTCATTCTTTTTGATTGCAGAGTAATATTCCATTGTGTATATATACCACATCTTCTTTATCCATTCATCCATCGATGGATATTTGGGCTCTTTCCATACTTTGGCTATTGTTGATAGTGCTGCTATAAATATTGGGGTGCATGTGCCCCTTTGAGGCAGCATACTTGTATCCCTTGGATAAATATCTAGTAGTGCAGTGCTGGGTCATATGGTAGTTCTATTTTTAATTTTTTGAAGAAACTTCATACTGTTTTCCAGAGTGGCTGCACCAGTTTGCATTCCCACCAGCAGTGCAAAAGAGATCCTCTTTCTCTGCATCCTCACCAACATCTGTTGTTGCCTGAGTTGTTAATGTAAGCCATTCTGACAGGTGTAAGGTGGTGTCTTATTGTGGTTTTGATTTGTATTTCCCTGATAATGAGTGATGTTGAACATTTTTCATGTGTCAGTTGGCCATCTGGATGTTTTCTTTGGAAAAGTGTCGATTCATGTCTTTTGCCCATTTCTTCACTGGATTATTTGTTTTTTGGGTGTGGAGTTTGATAAGTTCTTTATAGATTTTGGATACTAACCCTTTATCTGATATGTCGTTTATAAATATCTTCTCCCATTCTGTTGGTGGCCTTTTAGTTTTTCTGATTGTTTCCTTTGCTGTGCAGAAGGTTTTTATTTTGATGAGGTCCTAATAGTTCATTTTTGCTTTTGTTTCCCTTGCCTCCAGAGACGTGTTGAGTAAGAAGTTGCTGAGGCCAAGATCAAAGAGGTTTTTGCCTGCTTTCTCCTCTAGGGTTTTTATGGCTTCGTGTCTTACATTTAGGTCTTTCATCCATCTTGAGTTTATTTTTGTGTATGGTGTAAGGAAGTGGTCCAGGTTCATTTTTCTGCATGTCGCTCTCCAGTTTTCCCAGTATCACTTGCTGAAGACACTGTCTTTCTTCCATTGGATATTCTTTCCTGCTTTGTCAAAGATTAGTTGGTCACACGTTTGTGGGTGCTTTTCCATTTCTTTGTGTCCTTGTCAATTTCTTTTATAAGTCTTCTACAGTTTTCAGAGTATAGATCTTTTACGTCTTTAGTTAGGTTTATTCCTAGGTATCTTATTGTTTTTGGTGCAGTTGAAAATGGGATCAATTCCCTGATTTATTTTTCTGCTGTTTTGTTATTGATGTATAGAAATGCAACAGATTTTTGCACACTGATTTTATATCCTGCGGCTTTCCTGAATTCATATACAGTATTAGTTCTAGCAAATTTTTGGTGGAGTCTTTTGGGTTTTCTACATAGAGTATCATGTTATCTCAAATAGTGAAAATTTGACTTCTTCCTTGCTGATTTGGATGCATTTGATTTCTTTTTATTGTCTGATTGCTGAGGCTAAGACTTCCAGTAGTATGTTAAATAGTAATGGTGAGTGTAGACATCTTTGTCTTGTTCCTGCCTGTAGGGGAAAGGCCCTCAGTTTTTTCCCCATTGAGGATGATATTAACTGTGGTCTTTTGTATATGGCCTTTATGATGTTGAGGTATGTTCCATCTATCCCTACTTTGTTGAAGGTTTTTTATCAAGAATAGTTGCTGTATTTTGTCAAATGCTTTTTCTGCATCTGTTGACAGGATCCTATGGTTCTTATCCTTTCTTTTATTAATGTGATATATCACATTGGTTGATTTGTGAATATTCAGCCCCAGGAATAAGTCCCACTTGATCATAGTGAATAATTATTTTAATACACTGTTTAATTCAATTTTCTAATATCTTATTGAGAATTTTTGTATCCATGTTCATCAGGGATAATAGCCTGTAATTCTCCTTTTTAGTGGGGTCATTGTCTGGTTTTGGAATCAAGGTAATGCTGGCTTCGTAGAATGAGTTTGGAAGTTTTCCATCTATTTCTATTTTTTGGAACAGTTTGAGAAGAATACGTATTATGTCTTTTTTAAATGTTTGGTAGAATTCCTCCTGGGAGGCCATCTGGCCCAGGACTCTTGTTTGTTGGGAGATTTATGATAACTGATTTAATTTCTTTGCTGGTTATGGGCCTGTTCAAATTTTCTATTTCTTCCTGTTTCACTTTTGGTAGTGTATGAGTCTCTAGGAATTTGTCCATTTCTTTCAGGTTGTCCAATTTGTTGTCATATAGTTTTCATAATATTCTCTTAACAATTGTTTGTATTTCTGTGGTTTGTATTGGTATTTCTGTATTGTGTGTTAGTTGTGATCTCTCCTCTTTCATTTGTGATTTTATCCATTTGGATCCTTTCTCTTTTCTATTTGATAAGTCTGGCTAGGGGCTTATCAATTTTGTTAATTCTTTCAAAGAATCAGCTCTTAGATCTCTTGATCTCTTGATCTGTTCTACTTTTTTTTTTGTTTCTGTATCATTTATTTCTTCTCTAGTCTTTATTATTTCTCTTTTGCTGGCATTACCCTTTACTTGCTGTTCCTTTTCTAGCTCCTTTAGGTGTAAGATTAGGTTGTGTATTTGAGACCTGAAACTTCCTGAGACAGGTCTGAATTGCAATATACTTTCCTCTTAGTACTGCCTTTGCATCCCAAAGGTTTTGGATTGTTGTGTTTTCATTTTCATTTGCTTCCATGTATTTTTTATTTTTTCTATAACTTCCTGGGTAACACCTTCATTCTTTTTTTTTTCATTTTTAGTTTTTAAAAATATAATTTATTGTCAAATTAGCTAACATACAGTGTATACAGTGTGTTCTTGGCTTTGGGAGTAGATTCTCATGATTCATCGCTTACATACAACACCCAGTGCTCATCCCAACAAGTGCCCTCCTCAATGCCCATCACCCATTTCTCCATCTCCCCTGTCCCCCATCAAACCTCAGTTTGTTCTCTATTTAAGTGTCTCTATGGTTTGCCTCCCTCTGTGTTTGAAACTATTTTTCCCCTTCTCTTCTGTCATGGTCTTCTGTTAAGTTTCTCAAATTCCACATGTGAGTGAAAATATGATATCTTTCTCTGACTGACTTGTTTCACTTAGCATAATACCCTCCAGTTCCATCCATGTTGTTGCAAAATGGCAAGATTTCATTCTTTCTCATTGCCAAGTAGTATTCCATTGTATATATAAACCACATCTTCTTTAGCCATTCATCAGTTGATGGACATTTAGGCTCTTTCCATAATTTGGCTATTGTTGAGAGTGCTGCTATAAACATTGAGGTACATGTGCCCCTCTGAATCAGCACTCCTGTATCCTTTGGATAAATTCCTAGTAGTGATATTGCTGAGTCGTCGGGTAGTTCTATTTTTAATTTTTTGAGGAAGCTCCACACTGTTTTCCAGAGTGGCTGCACCAGTTTGCATTCCCACTAACAGTGCAAGAGGTTTCCTGTTTCTCCACATCCTCGCCAACATATGTTGTTTCCTGAGTTGTTAATTTTAACCACTCTGACCGGTGTGAGGTAGTATATCAGTGTGGTTTTGATTTGTATTTCCCTGATGATTAGTGATGTTGAGCATCTTTTCATGTGTCTGTTGGCCATCTGGATGTCTTCTTTGGAAAAGAGTATATTCATGTCTTCTGCCCTGTCCTTCTTCACTGGATTATTTGTTTTTAGGGTGTTGAGCTTGGTAAGTTCCTTGTAGATTTTGGATACCAACCCTTTATCCAATATGTCATTTGCAAATAGCTTCCCCCATTCTGTCTGTTGCCTTTAAGTTTTGCTGACTATTTCCTTCACTGTGCAGAAGGTTTTTATCTTGATGAGGTCCTAATAGTTCATTTTTGCTTTTATTTCCCTTGCCTTCAGAGATATGTTGAGTAAGAAGTTGCTGCAGCTGAGGTCAAAGAGGTTGTTGCCTGTTTTCTCCTCTAGGGTTTTGATAGTGTCCTGTCTCATATTTAGGTCTTTCATCCATTTTGAGTTTATTTTTGTGTATGGTGTGAGAAAGTGGTCCAGTTTCATTCTTCTGCATGTTGTTGTCCAGTTCTCCCAGCACCTTTTGCTAAAGAGACTGTCTTTTTTCTATTGGATCCTCTTTCCTGCTTTGTCAAAGATTAGTTGGCCATACATTTATGGGTCCAATTCTGGGTTCTCTATTCAATTACATTGGTCTGTGTGTCTGTTTTTGTGCTAGTACCATACTGTCTTGATGATTAGAGCTTTGTATAGAGGCTAAAGTCCTGGGTTGTGATGCATCCCACTTTGCTTTTCTTTTTCAACATTATTTTGGCTATCTGAGGTCTTTTGTGGTTCAATACAAATTTTGGGATTGTTTGTTCTAGCTCTGAGAAGAATGATGGTGCAATTTTGGTTGGGATTGCATTCAATGTGTAGATTGCTTTGGGTAGTATTGACATTTTAACAATATTCGTTCTTCCAATACATGAGCATGGAATGTTCTGCCATTTCTTTGTGACTTCTTCAATTTCTTTCATAAGTTTTCTATAGTTTTCAGCATACAGATCTTTGACATCTTTGGTTAGGTTTATTCCTAGGTATTTTGTGATTCTAGGTGCAATTGTAAATGGGATCAATTTCTTGATTTCTCTTTCTGTTGCTTCATTATTGGTGTATAGAAATGCAGTCAATTTCTGTACATTGATTTTGTACCTTGCAACTTTGCTGAATTCATGTATCAGTTAGCAGCTTTTTGGTGAAGTCTTTCAGGTTTTCCATGTAGAGTATCATGTCATCTATGAAAGTAAAAGTTTGACTTCTTCTTTGTCAATTTAGATACTTTTTATTTCATATTGTTGTCTGATTGATGAGGCTAGAACTTCCAACACTATGTTAAACAACATGGTGAGAGTGGACTTCCCTGTCTACTCCTGATCTCAGGGGGGAAAGCTCTTAGTTTTTCCCCATTGAGGATGTTATTAGCTGTGGGCTTTTCATATATGGCTTTTATGATGTTAAGATATGTTCTTTCTAGCTCAACTCTCTTGAGGGTTTTTATTAAGAAGAGATACTGTATTTTGTTAAATGCTTTTTCTGCATCTATTAACAGGATCATATGGTTCTTACCCTTATATTAATATGATGTATCACATTGATTTGCAAATGTTGAACTGGCCCTGTGCCCAGGAATGAATTCTACTTGATCATGGTGAATAATTCTTTTAATATACTGTTGAATTCAATCTACTAGTATCTATTTGAGAATTTTTGTATCCATGTTCATCAGGGATATTGGCCTGTATTTCTCCTTTTTAGTGGGGTCTCTGTCTGGTTTTGGAATCAACGTAATACTGACTTCATAGAATGAGTCTGGAAGCTTTCCTTTCATTTCTGTTTTTTTGGAACAGCTTGAGAAGGATAGGTATTAATTCTGCTTTAAATATTCGGTAGAATTCCCCTGGGAAGCCATCTGGCCCAGGACTCTTATTTGTTGGGAGATTTTTGATAACCGATTTAATTTCTTTGCTGGTTATGGGTCTGTTCAAATTTTTTATTTCTTCCCATTTGAGTTTTGGTAGTATGTGGGTGTCTAGGAACTTGTCCATTTCTTCCAGGTTGCCCAGTTTGTTGGCATATAGTTTTTAATAGTATTCTCTAATAATTGTTTGTATTTCTGTGGTATTGGTTGTGATTTCTCCTCTTTCATTTGTGATTTTATCTATTTGGGTTCTCTCTCCTTTTTGAGAAGGAGGAGGCTAGAGGTTTATCAATTTTTTTTTATTCTTTCAAAAAAACTGTCTCCTAGATTCATTGAACTGTTCTGTTTTTTTTTTTTTTGATTTTGTTTTTTTTGGATTCTATATTGTTTATTTCTTCTCTAATCTTTATTATTTCTCTTCTTTGGCTGGGTTTGGGGTTTATTTGCTGTTCTGCTTCTTGTTCCTTTAGGTGTGAGGTTAGGTTTTGTATTTGAGATTTTTCTTGGTTCTTGAGATAGGCCTAGATTTCAATGTATTTTCCCCTTATGACTGCCTTTGCTGCATACCAAAGGGTTTGGACTGGTGTGTTTTCATTTTCATTTGCTTCCATATATTTTTTTTTAATCTCTTCTTTAATTGCCTGGTTGACCCATTCATTCTTTAGTAGGATGTTTTTTAACCTAATTGTGTTTGAAGGCTTTCCAAATTTTTTCTCGTGGTTGATTTCAGGTTTCATAGCATTATGATCCGAAACTATGCATGGTATGATCTCAATTCTTTCATATTTATTGAGGGCTCTTTTGTGACTCAGTATGTGATCTATTTTGGAGAATGTTCCATGTGCACTTGAGAAGAATGTGTATTGTGCTGCTTTTGAATGAAAAGTTCTGAATATAGCTGTCAAGTCTATCTGGTCCAGTGCATCATTCAAGGCCCTTGTTTCTTTATTGATTTTCCTGCCTAGATGGTCTGTCCATTAAAGTCCCCTGCAATTACTGTATTCTTATCAACAATATTGCTTATGTTTGTGGTTAATTGATTCATATATTTGGGTTCCTCCAAGTTGCGGGCATAAACATTTACAATTTTTAGCTCTTCTTGATGGATAGAGCCTGTAATTATGATATAATGCCCTTCTTCATCTCTTGTTACAGTCTTTAGTTTCAAATCTAGTTTGTCTAATACAAGTATAGCTACTCCAGCTTTATTCTGACTTCCAGTAGCATGATAGATAGTTCTTCATCTCCTCACTTTCAATCTGAAGGTGTCCCCAGGTCTAAAATGAGTGTCTTGTAGATAGCATATAGACGTATCTTGTTTTTTTTTTTTTTTTTTTTTTTTTTTTTTTCCATTCTGATACCCTATGTCTTTTGATTGGGGCATTTAGTCCATTTACATTCAGCATTATTATCGAAAGATATGGATTTAGTGTCATTGTGTTATCTGTAGGTTTAATGCTTGTGGTGATGTCTCTGGTCCTTTGTAGTCTTTGCAGCATTCTACTCACAGAGTCCCCTTTAGTATCTCTTGCAGGGCTAGTGTAGTGGTCGTGAACTCCTTCAGTTTTTGTGTGGAAAAGCCTTGATCTCTCCTTCTATTCTGAATGATGGTCTTGCTGGATAAAGGATTCTTGCCTGCATATTTTTCCTATTCAGCACATTGAATATTTCCTGCCACTTCCTTCTGGCCTGCCAACTTTCAGTGGATGGATGTGCTACTATCCTCATGTGTCTATCCTTGTAGGTTAAGGCCTGTTTGTTCCTAGCTCCTTTTAGAATTCTCTCTTTTTCTTTGTATTTTGACAGTTTCACTATGATACGCTGTGGTGAAGGCCTATTCTTGTTGAATCTGAAGGGAGTTCTCTGTGCCTCCTGGATTTGGATCTCTGTTTCCTTCCCTAGATTAGGGAAGTTCTTCAGCTATGATTTGTTCAAGTAAACCTTCTACCTCTTTCTCTCTCTCTTCTTCTTCTGGAACTCCAATGATATGGGTATTATTATGTTTCATTGAATCACTTAGTTCTCTAATTCTCCTCTCATGGTTTAGTATTATCTCTCTTGTCCTTGGTTTCATCATTTTCCGTAATTTTATTTTCTGTTTCACTTATTTTCCCTTCTGCTCTTCCATCCTTCCTGTCACTGCACCTAGTTTATTTTGCACCTCATTTACAGTGTTTCTTAATTTGTCATGACTATTTTTAGTTCCTTGATCTCTGCAGCAATAGATTCTCTGCTGTCTTCTATGCATTTTTCAAGCCCAGCAATTAATCTTATGACTATTATTCTAAATTCTTGATCAGATATGTTGTTTATATCTGTTTGGAGCAATTCCCTAGCTGTTATTTCTTTCTGGAATTTCTTTTGAGGAGAATTCTTCCATTTGGTCATTTTGGCTAATTTTCTCTCTTTCACGTGTTTTAATAGCTTATTATGTGTCCTGCATCTGTGAACACTACTATTAAAAGGAGACTGTATACTGTCCAGGGTCTGGCCCTTCAGGAGGTGTTTTTGTAGTGTGTTGTGTGCTCTCTGTTGTTGTGACTCTTGTTGCTCTATCTCCCTACTTGTAGAGGTGGTTTGGACCGTCCACCTGGTATGCTTTGATTTGTTCATTGAAGTAACCCTGGAAAAAAATTCAAAAGGGGCTGGTGGTGGAAGAAGCCTTATCCCATACAAAGAGAGAAATGATAGGGGCAGGAAAAAAGAAAAGAAAAAATTGACCAGGCAGAGAATCAGAGAAATTATACAGCTTAATCCAGAGCGGGGGTGGGGGTGGGGTATAAAGGAGATACAGAAGGGATGTAAAAAGAATAGATTAAAAATGTCCGCTTAAACCAACAACCAGAGTAGAGAAGGGAAGAAATAAGAGGAAGAAAAGGAAGAAAAAAAATTATAGAATGTTTATTTATTTTTGAGAGAGAGGGGGGAGAGACAGAGTATGAGCAGGAGAGGTGCAGAGAGATAGGGAGACACAATCCAAAGCAGGCTCCAGGCTCTGAGCTGACAGCACAGAGCCCTATGTGAGGCTCAAACTCACAGACTGTGACATCAAGACCTGAGCCGAAGTCAGATGCCCAACCGACTGGGCCATCCAGGTGCCCCAGAAAAAAATTATATATACATATATAATATATATGCATAATATGTATAATATATATATTATATATATATCATAAGAATTGACCAAGAATCAAATTTGAAAATGTAAAATTGCTGGACCAATATCTGATGGTGCCTTGGAACCGGCTGTGCTGGTCTGGAGGAGGAGCCGTCTGGTTTGGTCAATGTTAATCTTGCTCCAGTAGATACCCAGTTACCAAGCATGGAGAGGGATTTTTTGGTATAGGCGGGTCCTGCCTCCACTGTGAGTGTGCTGTACTATTCCCTGAAGCCCCACCTTGCCGGTGATGGGGAGAAAAATGGTTACACCCCAGTCTTTCCTCCCTGCTCCAGGTGTCCCAGACCACTCTGTTCAGGCTGTCCTTACAGTGCCGCGCAGGCATGAGTGGGCCAGTCTGTCCCGCTCCACAGTCTTCTGCACCTCCTAGGCACTGGGCTGGCATTCAAACCCTGATGTCTTAAAGGATCCCGCTCCATGCACCCTGGTTCCAGGGTATTGCCACTCTGCCCAGCCTGCTGACAAAGGACCTCTGGCTGGCGGACGCCTGCAGGGTCTTTTGTCCTTGGAACAGCTATATACCTTCATCCCACAGCACTCAAGGGAGGGGACTTCACTCTGCAACTGCACCTCTGAGCTTGCTACCGAGCCTGGGGCTGGCTCCCCCCACCTAGGTACATATACAGAGTGGCAGGCCCCAGTTCAGAGAAAGTCCCACAACTCTGGATTGTGTTAGAAATTGGTTCTTTCTATGTTTTTTCTGTTCCCCAGTCCACGGATTTTTTCTTGTCCAAATACAATCCTACATTTCCAGAGCCTCTCTTTCTCTTCCTTTGTCTTTCCACAGAAGGGGATCCCTCACCTCCAGGCCTATGCTGCCCATTTTATCTCTCCCAATTTTTAATCATGCACCTTTGACCCACCATGTTTCCCCATAGGCCCCTGGAGATATTTCTGTCACTCAGTAGCCCAGATTCCTGGAGTTCCAAGTCTTCTGGCCTCAATAATGCTGTGTTTGAGTGATGAGAGAACTTTTGGTCTCCCGACTGTCTCGATGTGGCCCTTTTATTGTTTGCTGTGAAGAAATGATTCAGCTGTTTTTCAGGTCTTTTTCAGATGGAATTGTTCCATATGTAGCCGTAGACTTGATATGTCCATAGGAGGAGGTGAATTCAGGATCTTCCTATGCTGCCATCTTGGATTGCCCCAGATCACTTGTTGGTTACAAAAGGTGTAACTCAGGAACAGCCAGATGGATGAATTACAAAGGGGGAGAGGTATGGAGAAAGGACCCGCAGCTTCCCTGCCCTCTCTGGGCCACCACTCTCCCCACATCTCCACGTGTTCACCAACTGGAAGCTCAATCCATTCATTCTTTAGTAGGATGTTCTGTAACCTCCAGGTATTTGAGGGCTTTCCAATTTTTTTCTTGTGGTTGACTTTATGTTTCATAGCGTTGTGGTCTGAAAATATGCATGATATGATCTCAATCTTTTTGTACTTGTTGAGGGTTGATTTGTGACCCAGTATGTGATCTGTTTTGGAGAATGTTCCATGTGCACTCAAAAAGACTGTGTATTCTGCTGCTTTAGGATGAAATGTTCTGAATATGTTAAGTCCATCTGGTTCAGTGCGTCATTCAAAGCCATTGTTTCCTTGTGGATTCTCTGCTTAGTGATCTGTCCATTGTGGTAAGTGGGGTGTTAAGGCCTCCTACTATTATTGTATTATTATCAGTGAGTTTATTTATGCTTGTTATTAATTGATTTATATATTTGGGTGTTCCAAGTTGGGGACCTAAATATTTATAATTGTTAGATCTTATTTTTTTAATGCTTATTTATTTTTGAGGGAGAGAGAGAATGAGTGAGGGGGGCAGAGGCAGAGGTAGACACAGAATCTGAAGTGGGCTCCAGGCTCTGAGCTGTCAGCACAGAGCCTGACGTGGGGCTTGAACTCATGAGCAATGAGATCATGACCTGAGCTGAAGTCAGATGCTTAACCGACTGAGCCCCCCAGGTGCCCCACAATTGTTAGATCTTCTTGATGGATAGGCTCCTTTAGTTATGATATAATGCCCTTCTTCATCTCTTGTTATAGTCTGTGCTTTAAAATCTAGTTTGTCTGAAATAAGTATGGCTACTCCAGCTTTCTTTTGATGTCAATTAGCATGATGTTCTCCATCCCCTCACTTTCAGTCTGAAGGTGTCTATAGGTCTAAAATGAGTCTCCTTTAGGCAGCATATAGATGGATCTTTTTTTTTTATTATTATTGTCCATTCTGATGCCCTATGACTTTGGATTGGAGCATTTAGTCCTTTTACATTCAGAGTGATTATTGAAAGATGTGAATTTAGTGCCATTGTGTTACCTGTAGAGTTGATGTTTCTAGTGACGTTCTCTGGTCCTTTTCTAGTCTTTGTTGTTTTCGGTCTTTTTTTTTTTTTTCCTCCAAAGAGTCCTCTTTAAAATTTCTTGTAGGGCTGGTTTAGTGGTCACAAATGCCTTTAATTTGTTACTTATATCTGCATTGACTAAATCCCTGGCCATCGTTTCTTCCTGTTCTTTATTTTGAGGTGAATCCTTCTATCTTGTCATTTTGGAGGAAGAAAAAACAGCAATGGTAATAATAATAGAATGAAATAAAAATTTAAAAATTAAAAGAAAATCAAAGGAAGCTATATCCTAGGTGTGTTTTGGTCTTCTTGTTAAGAGAAACTTTATAGAAAAAAGAGAAAAGAGAAAAAGAAGAGAAAAAAAGTTAAAAATGTAAAAAAATTGAAAATAATAAAATAATTTTGCTTTCTGTATCTGAGAAACAAAAGAAAAGAAAAACAACAAAACAACAACAAACAGAAGCAACAACAACAAAAAATGAACAAATCCAAATGAAGCTAGATCCAGTTTTCCCTAGAGCTGAAAACTACAGCAGTCTGTGGTCAGTGGACAAAGCTTTTGGAAGGGATTTGTGCTGGTCTTGTGTGGGAGGAGCCTGCCACTCTGATTCTCAGGCCCACTTGCCCTAGTAGAGATGTGATTGGAGGGGGCACTGCTTGGTGCAGCTGTTTAGCTCTCTGGGGTTGATCAGTGTTGGTGGCTAATGGTGAAAATGGCTTCACCCGGCTCTCCAGTCCCCAGAGCGGGAAGTTTGCATCCTCACAGACACATGATTAGTCATCCCTCCTGTGTCCCCTGCTTCCATCAGCTCCCTGCCTTCCCTGTCTGTGTCCCAGCTGTCCACCTACCAAATGGCACTTCTCTCCAGAGTTTTAGCTCAGGTGTGGCTGTATTTTAAAACCCACTTCAGAGATAGACCCCCATGATTTGGACCCACAGTGATCTTCTGTGAGGGGGTCTCGCCACATTGTGGCTGGTGTGGCTTGTCCCAGGAAAAGGTCACACCACCACACAGAGGCAGTGGCTGAGTTTATGATAGATCACAATACACAGCCAGCTCCAGGGTTTGCTGCCCTCAGCTGGTGTCTTTGTTTCTGTATGGGTGAATGTGGCAGCTTGATGGCACCTGAAGATCTTTTGCCTGTAGAGGGGCTGTTTCACCTCTACCAAATGCACTCTCCACCCCCCTCCCCCCAGCAGGAGAACCACTTCTCCGTGTTCAGCCCAGAAGATCCTTGGACTGTGCTGCCCGCTCCCAGGGTTCTACCCTGCTTCATCGCCAGAGCACCACCAGGCGCTGACCTCTGAAACTTCAGACTCTGTGCTCCTGGAAGTATTGAAACCCTCTCCTATTCCCCCCCCACTGCCCCCATTGTTATGGTTTTAGGGAACTGTTTTCTTGTGTAGTCCCCTGTGCATGTTTTCACTCTTTCTTTCTAGAAAAGAGTGCTTTCAGGGAGAGTGCTTTCTCATGCAAACCTGATGCACTGCTCTCTCTCTCTCACTCTGTCTTTCTCCTCTCCACAAAAAGGGCTCCCTCCCCTCTACAGCATCATGGCTCTTCTCTCCCCCAATTCACCTCTCCACACCATGTACCTGCCATGTTCTCTCCCCCAAATTATGCAGATTGTTCTGTTAGTCCTCAGACTGATTTCCTAGGTGTTCAAAATGGTTTGAGGCTGACCTAGCTATGTTCAAGGGACGAGACAAGCCCATGGTCCCCTTACTACTCCACCATCTAAACTCCTCCCCAAACCTTTCCAATTATGGTGATTTTAATTTTTTTAAATGTTTATTTATTTTTGAGAGAGAGAGAGAGAGAGAGGGAGAGAGAGAGAGAGAGAGAGAGAGAGAGAGGGAGGGGAGGGGCAAAGAGAGAGGGAGACACAGAATCTGAAGCAGGCTCTAGGCTCTGAGCTGTCAGCACAGAGCCCAAAATGGGGCTCGAACTCATGAACAATGAAATCATGACCTGAGTTGAAGTCAGATGCTTAACTGACTGAACCACCCATAATCACCCCTGATTATGGTAATTTTTAAGTTCTATCTACCTACCTACCTACCTACCTACCTATCTATCTATAACTTTTAGAACAAAAGGAATTTTTTCTTTAAATCTCAAACTGGCAATTTGTCATCTACCAAAACCCCTGAGGCCACCCACCTTCCCAGACTCACTGACTGCTGGGCTTTGAGGTAGTGGTCCTGGGCATCAACATTACCAGAAAACTTTTCCACCACTTCTACACGTGGGCTTCTCCCAGGAGTCTTCTCTTAGAAATTCACCCCATGTCCTGTCTACAGGACTGATGTGCTCCTACAGAAAGACCTCACACAAAGCTGTGATCAGTCACTAAACCAGAGGGAGTGGGACGCTTGTGTCTCCCGGGGAGGTAGGGGCCTTGGACCCTGGGGAGAGGGAGTGAGTCCAGGGATGATCCCCAAGGTGAGTGGAGAAATTTGAAGGCTAGGAATGAAGAAAGCAGGTAGGCAATGGGTAGCCTTCTTTGGCCTTGACTGGGGCTACCTTGAGCTGAATGAATGGAGGAAATAGCAGACAGGGGAGGCAAGGTTGGCACTTCTATCAGGGTTGGAAGTCTGGGGTTCTTGGAGCCTTCAGAGAAAGGAGAAAGTAGTAATGATGGAACAAAGAGGTCATACTTATTGAGCACGTCTCCATGCTGCACGATGCTCTCTGCCTCTCATCCAATGCTTACAGCAACTCCCTGAGGACGGTGCTCTTCGTATTATCACCCCATATATAGACCACATGCGGCAGCAGAAACATGGCCTGCATGTTTGGAGAGGCGCCAACTGAATCCACGGTCCCTAAGTATGACTTGAAAAGTTGCTGAAGTGCTTTGTGCCTCAGTTTCCTTTCTATAAAATGGAGGTAATAACAAGATCTACATCATAGGATTGCTATGAGGATCAAGTGAGTTGATAAATGTAAAAAGCCCATACCAGGTGTGGCTAATGGTAAAATCTCAATAAAACGTCAAGTTCTAGTAATATAAAGTTTTTGTACAGATTCCAAGAAGTAATGTATATAAATAATGCTTCCAATAAATGTGCTTACTTTGATAGGTTTAATACCTGCTTCATTTACTCCTGTATTTGATACATGAAGAAACTGAGGCCTGGAGAGTGAGAAGGGAATCTCCAAAGGTCACACAGTGAAAGTGGGACAAATCTAGGACCTGAATGCAGGTTTCCTGGCTTCTAGCAAAGACCAGGATACACGCAGCAAACTTCCCTGGAAGACTTAAAGAAGGTACATGGGAACTTGGCAAAACACCTTGGGGCAGGGGCCCCACACCACCCCCAGGGTGGGAAAGGTGGAGAAGGCACTGGCCACCACGTGGATCCTTCCTTTCATGAGGCCTTCCCCCACTGCCTCCTTAGCCTCTGGTGGCCTTTCCCTGGGGAAGACCAGGTGTCCCTGAGCCATTCCAGACCTGGTCTCTGCTGGAACGAAAGGAATGCTCCTTGCTGCACTTGGGTCTCCTGAGTAGTCACTACTTTTGTTCTCTATATCCTGTTGTCTTGGGCTCAGCCTTGGCTGCGGGGCATCGGCTCAGATAACAGTCCCAGCGCCCCACCACCTGGCCTTTCTCAGTGGCCTGACCAGGAAGCCAGCTGGAAAGTGAAATTCAGCAGCCATAGGCATCAAAGGCACCAAACTGATGTTGAGCAAGATAGTGGTAGAGAAGCCTAGGTCTGCCCTCGGTCCTGACTCCAGCCCCTGCCCCCAGCCAGGGCTGATGGCAAGACCAACCTTCTCTTGTAGGGCACATAGTCACATGGTGTGCGGTCAGGGCTGTCATACACAGCCTTCATTTGCTCCAGGGTTGCTGGGCAGTCTCTGAGGTTAGTTGGGCTAGGCCCAAGATGTTTCTAGGTTGATGAATAAAAATAAATGTGGCATGAAACTGCTTTTAGCATTTTGAGAAGCTGATGAGAAAGCCAATGTATAAGCTGAATGAGGAGTACCAGATTATCTAAGGCAGTTTGGCTTTCAGCCAAAACTGTACCAACTCTGTGTGATCCCAGGGGTTAGCCCAACTTAGCCAGTGCTGGTTGGCATTGATGTCATCAGTGGAATTCCCAGGATGTTGGGGCGAATGATAAGAGAGGCCCTTTATGATCACAGGGTGATGACCCCAAGATTGAGTGACCCCTGATTCTGTTTGTGAGATTCTACTACTAAAATTGGCTCTGAGCGCTGGCTGTTCAACCTGAGGCAGACACACAAGCATGGAGGGGTTCTAGAAACCAAGAGGTTAACATGGCTCCTATGCCTGAAGTATCACATATACCTGGAGATAACTGGTTGAAAGTTAATTAACTGGTAGGTAATTAAAAACATGATTTTTCTATTAAAACTTAACCTAAGTTCTACCTTGGAATGTTTGAAGACCTTGTCATCCTTTTAAAATACTTTGGACCTTCACCTTTTCCCTCCCCCTTCAATATTACCCTAAAGAAAAGATCTAACTAATCTACATAGGATTTAACTGAAAAGAGAGAATTTCACATAGTGGAATTCTATGCTCTCATCCTCTCCTCTCTGCAGATCAAGAAAGTATGGTTACCTCTAGCTGGGGAGGAGGCTGAATGCCTCTGTCTTCCCATGGTTGTTCCTGGGTCTAGGACAGGCCCTGGGTGGCAGGGGGGGGGTGGTATCCTGGATATTTGCCGAACCACTTTGGGTCCTGAAGTTCAGCCTTCCCTTTCCCTCCTTTTGGGCGGTGAGAGGGAGATCTATTTACCCGATGGGGCTTTGGGGCCTGGGTTGGTGCACTCCATAAGTGGCACCCTATAGGGAGCCCCTCTAAAGAGCCCTTAGCTCAAGCTGTGCTCAGTTATCAGCAAAAGGCCAAGAGACTTGTCTGGATTCATGCCCAGAGTTACATCAAACCTGCAGGCAGGTAGCTACCAACTGTCCCTGTGTCCCTCACAAAGGACAGGCAGGTCCTGTCTTGAAAAGAGAGGGGGAAAGGGGGAGGGGGCTCTGAACCGGTTACAGAGCATTTAGGCAGGACTGCTGGGGCCCTTCATCCCTGTCTAGGCCTCAAGCTCTTCTCTGAGAAACAGAGTAGCAGGGTGGGCAGAAGAGGAGGACTGGGGAGCTTCCAAAGCTCTACTGTGCTGTACATCCACAATCTGGGGTCTCTTCTGAGGGTTTGGATTATGAAGGTACTTGTGTGGGGCACAGTGGTTTAGAACACAAACTCTGAGGCTGTCTGAGGGTTCAGATCCTACAATGCTGCTGGCTACAAGTGTGACATTGAATAGGTTATTTAATGCTCTTTCCCCATCTAGGGATGAAATAGTGCCCTGTCTCATTGTAAGGAATGATTAAAATAATTCAGCTATAATAACATGTTGAGGGTCCCATGAATGTTGGCCCTGCTAGCTTGAGCACTGGGAGCTGCATAAGGAGGCCCAGGTCTGCAGTGCTCATAGCTCCTATTGTCCCCCCTGAGGAGATAGCCTCCTGGAGCCATGCATTGTGGTAGCCCCAAGTAAGTGCTAAAGATAACCCCATCAAGATGGGCATCGTTGTTCCCTATTTTCCAGATAAGTTCCTTTGAGTCTATTAGGAGCCAAACAGCATGCTAGATTGTGGGCAAATATGTATGGAACACAGCTTCTGCCCTCTGTAGTGTACTTGGGGAGTCTAGATCACACTGTGAATGGTGAAGGTGTTAAATGAGACATGGCAGCAGTGGGACAGATTCTCACTGTTGGCACAGGAGTGTCCTGGCCAGAGCTAGGCCAAGACAGGCTCCTTTCCCTGTCAGTGCCTCCTCCTTCAAACTGGCTTCTTTTCCCAGCAATGGCAAGGAGTTCAAGGCTCTTCTGAGATGGCTCCTGGACACACAGGAAGAGAAAATCCCTTCTGCTTCTGGTCAAGGTTGGGTGTGACTATGATGCCTGGAATGATGGCGGCCATTTTTCAAGTCAACTTGGGGACAAGGCAGTTTGGAGAATGGATGAGCAGAGAGTGGGAAAATACCTGTCCTTGATGTTGTGCTTTCCCGCTTGCCCATGTTGTCTCGGGCCTTTCCTGCCACCTGGAATGCTATCTCCCAGTCGCAGTTTGTTTAAAGCCTAGTTGTGGTTCAGGGCTCAGTTCTGGCACTTCCTCTTCCGTGTTGCCTTCCCTGATCTCAAAGCAGAGGGGATCTCTGGGTTCCCAGAGCACCCCAAACCCTCCTTGTGGACATTCTCAGAATGTCTGCAACCAGATCTGACACCTTTCTGTGTGCAGCGATGCATCCTGGAGGGCAAGGGTTCTCTAGCCCCTCTTCTACCCTTCCCTTGGGACCATATTTTATCTGGTACCCCTATAGGGAGGGGAGGGTGAAAGTGACTGTCCCAGAGCAGAAAAGGTTTGGACTTTCACTGATGCTATTTGCCAACCTGGGAGAGCACTCTAGAGGTGCTGCCCCCATATTACTGTGGGCTGATGGCTATAGCCTGGATGCTTGAGAAAAGTCTTACTAGGGAATGTCTTTTCCCACTCCCAAACCACTCTCCTGCCCCAGACTCTGCCCATGGGCCCCAGGCAGGGGCACTGAGGTGTGTCCCAGCCTCTTCTGCAGCCTTAGCCATAGCTGATGGGAGCTGACAGCCTGCCTAAAAACACGCAGCAGCCTGACGCCCCACTAATCTCCGCATCATCTGTGGGTGAACATTTCCAACAGAGGTGGAGGAGACAATAAAAGGAGCAGTGTTCCTGCACGCAGCACTTCTAGTGAAGCGTGTTTGCATGGTGATTCACATCAGCACATTTTTAATATCCATAAACCCATGCCGGCAAGGATGGGAGCAGCTTTGTGCCAAAGCTCCTGGCTTTGCAAATGTTCTGGACTTAGGAGAGAGAAGCCAGTGAGCAGGCAGTCAGGCTGGCTTGCTGGCTGGCTGGATTCCACCAGCATGCTGGATGCCAAATGCAGTGTCCATACCACATGCTCCTGTGGGGTTTCCTGAAGCCTCTGGCCCAGCTCCTTGGAGTTGCCACACAGGCAAAGTCTTGTCCAAATAGTTACTCTTGGAGTTTGCTCCCAGGGCAAGGTTGTTCCTTACCCAGAGTTGCACTAATAGCTTCTCACTGCTTGATTGATGGATCTGACAGTCAAAGGCTCCTGCTACCTAATGATGGTGGGTATCCAAGGTGCTGGCCCACAGGACATCTCAGGCATGGTAAGGTGACCAGGATTAATCCAGGAGGCAGCACTTATTCTATTTATTTTCCCATAATGTTCCCATAAATATTCAAGGAGCAGAAATTGCTACCAAGAGCAGTAAAATCTCGTCCCTGGTGTCAATGAGCACTAACACCAGTTGGGAAAATAAAGGACAAAACAAATAGAGACGAGAGTTATAGGATGATGTCTGGTAGGGGAAGAGAATGGCATGGTACCTAAATTGAAGAAGTGGATTGACATTCCCCATAATGTTATCAGAGAAGCTTTGTGGTGTTTATCATAATATGAATTGTGGTACCACTCATGCTCAGTAGATGTAAGAAAGGTATTTGATAAAATTCAACATCCATTTACTCAGCAAACTAGGAATAAAAATGAATTTCTTTGATCTGATTAAGAGTATCTACAGAAAAAACCTATAGCTAACATGAAAAACTCTGCAACATCATACTTACTGGTGGAATACTGGATACTTTTTTCCTGAGGTTGAAAACAAGATGGGGACGTCCATTGCCTCTACTTCTTTTACCACTGTACTGAGTCACCTAGTCGGTGCAAGAAGACATAAGGATTGGAAAGCAAGAAGTAGACAGGTCTTCATTTGTAGATGAAATGATTGTATATGGAAAATCCAAAAGAATCTATAAACTATTAATAATCATCAATATAATTAATAAGTGTATTTAGTATGACCATTGGATATAAGAGCAACATATAAAAATCATTTGTATTTCTATAACTAGTAACCAGAAATTGGAAAATGAAACTTAAAAAGTGATACTCTTTATAATTGCATCAAAAATTAAATGTCTAGAATAAGCCTAATTAAAGATGTATAATACCTCTATACTGAAAACTATAAAACAATGTTCAGAAAACTTAAAGAAGACCTAATTAAATGAAGAGATGTTTCATGTGCATGGGTTAGAAAATTCAATGTTGTTAAGATCCAGTTCTGTCCAAGTTGATCTATCGATTCAACCCTAATCAACTTTCCAACATTTTGGGGGGTAAGTATCGTCAAATTGCTTTAAACTTCATATAGCAAGGCAAAAGACCTAGAGTAGCCAAGCAATCTTGAAGAATAAGAACAAAATTGGAGAATTGGAGAACTTTCACTACCAGATTTTACAACTTACTAAAAACATTCAATAATTAGGATAGTCTAGTATTGGTATAATGGCAGAAAAGTAAACTAATGGATCAGAATAGAAAGACCCAGTATGTGGTTCTTGATTTACAACAAAGGTGCCCCTGCAATTTGGTGAGGGAAAGGATCATGATTGCCAAAACAGTGCTGATGCAATTGGATAATTGTATAAAAATATTTTGATTCCTACCCCACACTAGATAACATTAATTTAATATAGAGCACAGACCTAGATATGAAAAGTAAGTCAATAAAACTTCCAGAAGAAAATAGAGAAGACTTTCAAGATCTTGGGACAGGAAAAGATTTCTTAAACAGGACACAAAAAGCACACATACACCCAAAAAGCATATTTACAAAAAAAAAAACCCACAACATTTAAAAAACAAATAAAGAAGGCTTAGATTGGCAGAAGGTACTCATATATCATAAATGAAGGACTTGTATCTAGAACATATAAAAAGCTCTTTTAAATCAGTAACAAAAAACAATTTAAAAATGAGCAAGACTTGGACAGGTATCTCTCAAAAGAAGATCTCCAACTGGCCACCAACATATAAAAATTTCTCAACATTACTACTCATGAGGGAAATATAAATTACAGTCAAAATGAGAAAGGTCTATACACCCCCTGCTATCGCTAGCAAATGGACAAACACAAACTTGATAATTCCAAGTGTTTGACAAGATTGTGGAGCACTTGGAAGCCTCCTATATTGCTTGATAGGGGTATTAATTGGTTCAAACACTTTGGAAAACTATCTGACATTATCTGCAGCAGCTAAACATATGCATATATATGACCAACTCTGAGTTAGAGACAAGTGTAACAATATTCATTACAGCTATGTTCATAATAGTGGAAAACAAAAACAAAACAAAACAAAAGAAAACAACCCCAGAATATTAATCTACAAAGAAGATGGACAACGAAATCAGAATATATTCATAAAATGGAACACCACACATCAATACAAAGAGAATGAACTATTGAAACCAACAACAACATGGATGAATCTCACAGACATTATCTTGAGCCAAAGAAGCAGACATAACAGAGTACATCCGGAATAAGAGAATATGAAAGTCAAAGAACAAGAAAAACTGCTTTATGGTGATAGAAATATAGTAGGTGACCCTAGTGGGATGAGGAGTACTAACTGAGATGGGGCATGAGAGAACTTTCTGGGATGCTGGAAATGTTTTATATGTTGATCTGGATGGTTCCAACGTGTAGAGAAAAGTAAAAATTCAAAAATAATGGACTAATCCCAAGACTTAAATTTCCAATGACAAAACTAGAGGCTATTATTTTTGGGGGGTGTATGTGTGTTGTGGTCCTCATGGCTTATCATTATTCCAGGTAGGTGATCTCATACTTCCCTGAGAAATTAGACTGTTTATAATTATAACAGAAGTTAATTTTCTTTTTTTTTTTAACGTTTATTTATTTTTGAGACAGAGAGAGACAGAGCATGAACGGGGGAGGGGCAGAGAGAGAGGGAGACACAGAATCCGAAGCAGGCTCCAGGCTCTGAGCCATCAGCCCAGAGCCCAACGCGGGGCTCGAACTCACTGACCGAGAGATCGTTACCTGAGCTGAAGTCGGATGCTTAACCGACTGAGCCACCCAGGCGCCCCAGAAGTTAATTTTCTTGATTCATAGAAGTACACTTCTAAGATATTAATAATGTCCAATTGCCCCCCAAATAAGATATACAAATTTGGACTTCTACCTCTTTTTTGAGAGTGAGTGGCTCCAGTTAGAATTGATAATGCTAGGCTTTGGGGTAAACTGCCCACAGGGCTCTTCACAATATTCCTAATGGTGTCATCTCCATGAACGACCATTCTCTGATTGGGAGTGAGGAAGACAGGACAGGAATCAGACTCAGTGGCCTGAAATGCATCTCATACAACAGTTTCAGGTACCTGAAAGCTACCCAACATCTAACAAGAAAATGAGGGCTAGGCATCTGAGCAAAACGCCTTTTTGGGAAAGAAAACCATTTTCTAAAAGGGGAAGAATAAAAAATGAGAGGCCACCTTTGGGACTGACACAGACTTAAGCAAATGAATAGTTTTATGTGTTTGATTAAAATTTACTTGATATCTTTTCAAAGGGATCCTCAGCAATTTGAGGAGATCTGTTACATTGAAAACTGCCTTATCCTTGGGGCGCCTGGGTGGCTCAGTTGGTTGAATGTCCGACTTCAGCTCATGTCATGATCTCACAGATTGTGGGTTCGAGCCCTGCATCAGGCTCTGTGCTGACCGCTTGCTCAGAGCCTGGAGCCTACTTCGGATTCTGTGTCTCCTTCTCTCTCTGCCCCTCCCCCGCTCACGCTTTGTCTCACTCTGTTTCTCAAAAATAAATAAATGTAAAAAATAAAAAAAAAATTTTTTAAGAAAACTGCCTTATCATTCAATTCAGGACTTCTGTTTCTAAAAATATGCACTCAAGTGTGGTAACATATATTCACAAGTATGCAGTATTTGTTGGAAACACGAAAAGCCAGAAAACCCTAAATGCCCATCAATAGTGGAATGAGTAAATTGATTTCAATACATGTATATACAGGAATACTATGTGACTATGAAAAATAATTATATTAATATATATTTGTGGACATAGAAAAATGTCCACAATTTATTGTGAGTAAGCAAGCTGCTGAGCAATATTGGAGAATTGGAGAATATGTCTTTGTCTCTGTGATATCTACACATCTATATAATTTTCAGATTTGAAACATTCTCCAGAATTGCTCAGCAACTTGCTCTCTCACTCACAATATACAAAACACGGGCACTGAAAATATCTAGTGTTTTTTTTTAAGCGTATTTATTTTTGAGAGAGAGCGCGCATGCACACAAGTGGGGGAGAGGCAGAGTGAGAAGGGAGACACATAATCTGAAGCAGGCTCCAGGCTCTGAGCTGTCAGCACAGAGACCAACGCGGGGCTCGAACTCACGGAGTATGAGATCATGACTTGAGCTGAAGTCAGAGGCTCAACCGACTGAGCCACCCAGGCGCCCCATAAAGCATGTTTTTAAAAGCTCTGCTCTTAAGTTCCCTTAAGGGTCTGACTGTCAGCACAGAGCCTGACACAACGCTTGAACCCATGAACCGTGAGATTATGATCTGAGCTGGAATCTTAACCTACTGAGCCACCCAGCTACCCTTGAAAATATCTAGTGTTAATGGTGATTGTCTTTGAGGGTGGGGGCACCAGGGACTAACTTTGTGCACCATCTGTTTCTACATCCTATGGATGTTTTAGAAAGAGTGCATTATCAGACTTTTGTAATGAAAAGTGAAAAAAAAAAATTGAATCCAGGAAGTATATCTCTAGGTTTGTTCTTTCTCAAGATTGATTTGGCTATTCATGGTTTTTGTGGTTCTATATGAATTGCAGAATTGTTTTTTCTACTTTTGTAAGAAATGGTATCAGTATTTTGACAGAGATTATATCTAATCTGTAGATTGCTTTGGGTAGTGTGGACATTTTGGCAATATTAAGTCTTCTTTAAAAATTTTTTTTTAATGTTTATTTTTTGAGAGAGAGAGTGCAAGCAGGGGAGGGGGAGAGAGAGAGGGAGAC
The DNA here is from genome assembly GCF_007474595.2 of Lynx canadensis. Taxonomy (NCBI): domain Eukaryota; kingdom Metazoa; phylum Chordata; class Mammalia; order Carnivora; family Felidae; genus Lynx; species Lynx canadensis. Next base: position 34,715,683 of record NC_044311.2, read on the forward strand.
ATAGAATCTGAAGCAGGCTCCAGGCTCTGAGCTGTCAGCACAGAGCCTGAAGTAGGGCTAGAACCCACAAACCATGAGATCATAACCTGAGCTGAAGTCGGAATCTTAACCAACTGCCACCGAGGCACCCCACAGTATTAAGTCTTCTAATCCATGAACATGGGATGTCTTTCCATTGGTTTGTGTTTTCTTTAATTTCCTTTGTCAATATTTTGTTGATACAAAATGAGTTTTCACTTCCAAGCTAAGTTTATTGCTAAGTATTTTATTCTTTTTGGCACCATTGTAAATGAGATTGTTTTCCTAGTTTCCTTTTCAGATAGTTTGTTGTTAGTATATGGAAACATTAATGTATGTTGATTTTGTATCTTGCAATTTTACTGAATTCATGTATTAGTTCTAACAGTTTTTTGGTGGAGTTTTTAGGATTTTTTTAATATATAAAATCATGTCATCTTCAAACAGGGACAGTTTTACTTTTTTCTTTCCTATTTGGATATCTTTTATTTATTTTCCTTGACAAATTGTTCTGGCTAGGACTTCCAGTACTATGATGAACAGAAGTGGTGGAAAATAAAAAAGAAAGGAAGAAGTGGTGAGAGTAGACATACTTACCTTGTTCCTGATCTTAGAGGAAAATCTTTAATTGTTGCACCATTCAGTATGATGTTAGCTGTGGGACTTGCATATATAGCCTTTATTATGTTGAGGTATCTTCAAAATATATTACAAAGCTACAGTAATCAACACAGCATGGCACTGGCATAAAGACAGACATATCGACCAATGGAACAGAGTACAGATCCCAGAAATAAGTCAATACATTTACAGTCAGCTGATCTTCAACAAGGATGCCAAGAATACACAATAGGGAAGGGATAACCTCTTCAACAAATGGCATTAGGAAAACTGGATATCCACATGCAAAAGAATGAAACTGGACCCTTATCTTACACATACATAAAAATTAACTCAAGGTAGATTAAAGACTTACATTTAAGACCTAAAACTAAAACATCCGGAGTAAAACATAGGGGAAAATCTTCATGACTTTGGTCTCAACAATAATTTTATGGATACAATGACAAAAGCAATAGCAATAGAAAGAAAATAAACAAGTGGACTACTAAAACGCTTCTGCACAGCAAAGAAAATAATCAACAGAGTGAAAAGGCAACCTACAGAATGGGAAGAAATATTTTCTTTTTTTTTTCTTTAAGGTTTTATTTAAATTTCAGTTAGTAAACCTAGAGTGTAATATTAGTTTCAGTAGTAGAATTTTGTGATTCATCACATATACAACACCCAGGAAAATATTTTCAAACTATATATTTGACAAAGGGTTAATCTCCAAAATACATAACTCCTACAACTCAGTAGCAACAAAACTGATAGCCTGATTAAAAAATGGGTTAAGGACTTGAATAGACATTTCTTCAAAGAAGAAATATATAAATGGCCAACAGGTATATATATGAAAAGAAGCTTAGTATCACTAATCACCAGGGAAATACAAATCAAAACCATAATGAGATATCACTTCATACCTATCAGGATGGCTATTATAAAAAACCCCAAAGACAGCAAGTATTAGTGAGGATGTGGAGAAATTGGAACAATTTCACACTGTTTGTGGAATTGCAAAATGGTGCAGCCACTAAGGAAAATAATACGCCTCAACATTTGAAAACTAGAACCAGTAATCCCACCTCTGAATATTTATTCAAAATAATTGAAATCAGAATCCTTACAAGATATTAGCACTTCCATGTTTGTTGCAGCACTTGTCAAAAATAGCCAAGATGTGGAAACAATCTAAATGTCCATTTACCAGTAAATGTTGCAGAATTGTATAGTATATACATTCAATGGAATATTATTAAGCCCTAAAAAAGAAATTCTGCAATACGTGACAACATGGGTGAATCTTGAGGACATCATGCTGAATTAAATAAGCCAGTCACTGAAAGGCAAATACTGCATGATTCCATTTACATAAGGTATCTAAAAGAGTCAATTTCATAGAATCAAAGAGTGGAATGGTGATTGACAGGGGCTGGGGAGAGGGGAAATGTGGAATTACTATCAAAAGGCATAAAGTTTCAATTAAGCAAAATGAATAATTTCTAGAGATCTGCACAACATTGTACCATTAGTCAACAATACTGTATTGTACACTTAAAGTTTTGTTGAGAGGGTAGATCTCAGGCTTTGTGTTCTTACCACAATAAAAAATACTTTTGTTTTTAAGGGAACCCCAGGGGAAAGCAGTATTAGGTGGCCCCTAATCCCCCTCATTTGAGGTCTCTTGGATGTTGGGAATGTGGAGACCCTGGGTTGACGACATCTGATTGGGAGTGTCAGTTGGGTGGGGGAGAGGATGATGGCTCCCACCTACAAAGGGAAAAATAAGAACCAGAGGCCCCAGGCACTCCTGGGAGGTCTGATCCTGACAGCTTCCTCCCGGAACAATGAGCTGACACTGGATAGTCTGCAATCACCCACCAGTTACTCTTCCTGTCCTGGCTCAATCAGCTTTTCAGGGCCTGGGAAATGAGGTGGGGTCTCTGGATGTGCAGGTTCCAGTTGGACAACCTCAGAGACCCTAAATGCATTCCAGCTCCTCAGGTTCTGAACCAATTGCTTTGCCTGCCTGTTTTTAGAGGGATGTTTAAAAAAAAAACGGTGGCCAACCGAGTTAGTTGGTTTCAATTTCCTTTGCCTAAAGATGTCATGTGTTGTGTTTATGCTGGTGGTCTCCAGTGCTGGGTGGCTGCGGTCACATGTTTGTTGGGAGAGAAGAAGTGACACCTGGAGGACGTCCGCCTTGCATTACAGTTTTAGCTTTTGTTTCCCAAGGCTGATTTAAGCTTTTATATCATACTTCCTGAGTCTGTCTGCTCCATGCTGGCTGCTAGAGACAGCAGTGAAAGGACACACAGTCCTTACCCTTCAAGAGCTTATAGCTGAGTGGAGAAGAGCATGCCTATATAGCAGACAATAGTAGGGCTGTGGGATAATGGGATGGGATGGGATGGGATGGGATGGGGGAAGGCACTGCTGCCTCTTTAGTTAGTGGGACAGAGCTCTGGTGGGGCATAGGACTCCTGGGTTGTAGACCAACAACCGTGACTGTATATCACTGTGCAAACTGAAACCAATCTCTTAATTTCTGAGGGTCTCAATTTTTATCTTTGTAAAATGGGTGAGAAGACTTTCTGTCCTGGAAATCCCTTTGAACCATTATGGAGACAGAAATCAGCTGTGAAGGTGCCTGGGACAAGGGAGCACAAACATGGCTTGAGTGCTGATATTTGTTTGTTCTCTTTGCTGCTATGACTTGATGTTGCACTCGCAGAAACTGTACCTCGAATTTCTGTGTTTCTCTGAGTGTATGCAGAGTCCTCCCAGAACCCCAAGACCATTCTCAACACTAGCACAGCCCCATTGGACTTCAAGATGAAGGTATGTTTGCGCCATGCTGGCTGGTGGCCCAGCTGCTCAGGTGGAGCCCTCCTGGGAGCAACTGGGTGCAAGTCCTTGTAGGTTCAGGCTTCATGGTGCCTACCACATGGATAGAAGCTGAGGGTGAGGATGTGAAGGAGCTTTGTAGTTGCACAGAATGAGTCGTATTTTAAAACTGTTCTAATCCACAGCAGAGCCTGAATTTTTTCCCCCGTTCCTCTCCTGCACCTTGGATGAGTATTAGGATGTCCCTGCCTAGAAGCAGCATTATTAAAAGGAAGCTGGAGTTGGAGGGTCCCAGAGTGAGCAATGCTCCTGAGGGTGGTGCAGGGTGATTGGATGAGGACAGAGGCACCCTGATGAGGGGGTGACTCTCAGGTTATGTGGTCAGGAGGCAGAGACTGGCTGTCCCTTCCCAGGACACTGTTCTCCAGCCATTGGAACCATGCATTTGCTATTCCACACTTTTCTCTCTACTTTTCTTTCTTCACACCCCCCTTTCCTTTCCCTTCCCTTTTTCTTCCTTTCCCTTCTCTTTCCCTCTTTCTCTCCCCTCATTCCCAACTCTGCACATCTCATCTTTTCCAGGTACACCCAGCCCAGAGGCAGAAGCTCAAACAGCTGTTTCCACCTTCATTCATTAGTAGCATGTTTTCTTTATATCCTTCATTTATAATTATAATAACTACTTTACAATCCTTACTGCTAATTCTGTCATCTGGGTCTTCATTCATTTTTTTTTCTCTTGTGAATTGGTCACATTTTCATGTTCTTCATATGTTGAGTAATTTGTTGTTGTTGTTTTGTCCTGAACATTATGAGTGTAGTATTGTGGAGGGACTTGAATCTTTTATATTCTTATGGAGAGTGTTGGGTTTTTGCTTTAGCTGGTAATTAACTTGGTTGGACTCAAACTGCAAACTGTTTCTAGGGCAGCAACATGACTCTCACTGAATTTTTTTTATCCTTAGCTGGATATCTTTGAGCCTGTTCCATGAATGCATGCATCAGCAGTCAGCAGAAGTTGACAGTTTATGCAAAGAATTCAGGCCTCCTCATCTTTGGCCCTCTTATTTCTAGGATTCTTCTTTTACTTTTCAGCAACTCAGATTTCCCTGACCTTCATGCTTTGGTTATTTAAGCCAGAAAAGCTATGGGTTTTTGATAAGAGCTTTAGTCACCCCACATGGTGCTCACTGCTCAGTGTCTACTCAAGCTGACTTTGTACTGTCTTCAAGCTAACAGTCATATAAATGGGAAATAGCCTGTGTCCCATCCTTTCTTCCAAATGTCAGCTCCCCTCCAGAGTCTGCCTGATTTTGCTCACTCCCCAGTGCCTTTAGATAGTTGTATTTTTAATTTTGTCCAGAGTTAATGTTGTTATCCCTAGAAGGTTTGGTCTAATAGGAGCTTACTTGGCCATATCAAAAATGGAACTTCTTCTATTTTTCCATTTCACCACTTTTAGAGTGTGTGGCCTTCTTTATCAAGATTGTCTCACGGTTGCAGGATGACTATTGCAGCCTGAGCCATCAGGTTAACATTCTGGGCTGGACGATAGATGAAAGGGCAAGGTCAACATGTGCTTTCCAGCTGCATTGGCCACCCCTCCCCCCCCTTAAAGGGCTTTCCTATAATTCTCCCTGAACAACTTCTGCATCTCATTGGTCAGAATTTAATTGTAAGGTTATGAAATGAAGGAATGAAATATGTGAAAGAATGAAACACATGAATGAAATATAATTATTAAGCTGGGCACATTGCTATTCCCAACAGAATTAGAGTTAAGTTAGTAAAGAGAGAGAATAACTCTCAGGAAGGCAGCTAGATGCTATCCCATTTCATAGGGATATTATAAAAATTAAAAATGTTAATACATGTTAACTGTTGTATACCACTCTTGTAACATAGGAAGCACCTCATATATGTTGGTTTGAGTATTGCTGTAAATTTCACAATAGACATAAACCCAGAGCATGATGGAAATCCCCAAAAGAGGCACCTGGCCCAACTAGGAAGAAAGGGGTGATAGGGAAAACTTCAGGAGGCAGTGATACCTGAGCCAAATCTGAAACAGTAAAAGATAAACCAGGTAAGAGAGGAGACCCAGGTAGGAGAAACAGCAGTGAGAGAAGGTCTGTTGTGTGTAGGGATATACCAATTCATCTCCAGCGTCCAAAAATGTGGGAACATATAGAGGGAGACAATTTTATATGTAGTCAGATAGCAATCAAGATGGAGCATGCATGCACATGTGTATACGCATACATACACACACACGTCTGAGATTTGCCTAATCCTGCAGGCCTCCTGTGGGAGAGAAGCCTGGTAGGAGGCAAGCCCTGGGGCCCAAGCCCTGCAGACCTTCCCCTCTCTGAGAGCTCAGGGCAGAGGTGCAGGGCTGTGGGCTGGGCAGTCACTGTGGCCCCCTGAGAGGTCTGCCCCCCCATTCCCCATAACTCTTCTCAAAGATAGGGGCTTTCAAAAACACACTTGACAAGTGTGGTCAAACAGGAAGTCAAGAGCTGATAGTGTGGGAGGGAAACAGGGGTGGGGCTTGCTGCCTGGGTCTTTTCCAGCCTTTTTTTTCCCCACCCTCACCCCAGCCTGGGTATGGTCCCTGATACCCAGATTCCCTCAGGTGTTGGGTTGGGAGGAGTGTAAGCACCCAGGCACTAGATATGTTTATGTTTCTGGGTTTCTTAGTTTCTGCCCCTTTTCTTGTGGCGGAAGCATCTACAGAGTGTCAGCCAGGGACTTGTTCCTCTTTCTTCTAGAAGCTCCTCCTGGCTTATAATCTTTCTGTGTCTCCTGACCCTTCTCTGCAGTACTTTGCTCAATTCAATTCAGTTCATATTTACTGTGTACCTGTTAGGTGTCAGGGTCCTGTCCTGGGCCTGGAAGAGCTCTGCCTGGGATGGTGTGTGTGTGTGTGTGTGTGTGTGTGTGTGTGCGCGCGCGCGCGCAGTGCACATGTACATATGTGGGTGCATGTCTATGTGTGGGGTATTTGATATTAGAACATAGATTTACCTTATCTTCCTTTTTACTGTAGAGAAGTATTCTATTTCTATTATTGTAAACTGCGGTTTTTGCCATTCTTTTATTAATTGGTATTTAGGTTGTTTCTGGGGCTAGTCACATGATGCTGCTGTAGTATGCCAGTATGCGCCCCTTCTGCCCACGCTGCACATGTGTGAATGGCTCTCAGGGCCTGCAGTGAGAAGGGAGTACCAGGGAAGCAAGCCGCCCTCCAGAGTGACTGTACCAACTTACACACTTGTGAGATGTGACTATCCTCCTATTGTCATCAGCACTTGACCTCATTGCACATTTAAAATGTCAGGAGAACTAGATTCTTATTGGCTTGCCCCCTGAACTCAGAGTCCCCTTGAGGAGATTTTGAGTTCCTCATGGTCAGGGACTATCATGTCTTGCTTAACTTTAAGATTAAAAAAAATTCCATGTTCCTTCTGAACTGATTTAGGTAGTTTAACTCTCAGGGCACCTGGGTGGCTCAGTTGGTTGAGTGTCTGACTTCAGCTCAGGTCATGCTCTCCTGATTCGTGAGTTCAAGCCCTGCCTCAGGCTCTCGGCTGTCAGCAGGGGGCTGGCTTCGGATCCTCTGTCCCTGTCTCTCTCTGCCCCTCCCCCCAAAAAAAGAAATTTAAAAAACATTAAAAAATGAGAATCTTAAAAAAAAGAAAGTTCAACTCTCATTTTAGTGGTTACTCTTACATTTTAACAGGTACCTTTAAAGCTTGAACCCTCTTCCCATCTTCCATGCCTTACTTATCGTTATTCACTAAGTTAGTTCCAAATTATTTTCTATCCCAATATAAGCCATTATTATCATTTAATAAAATTGATGCTTGCTTAGCTTTGCACACATGTTTACTGTTTTCTTCTTTCTCAATTCCTTCTTCTATACAAGATCTTTTTTTCTGGAACCATGTTTCTTTTTCTTTTTCTTTCTTTTTTTGGCGGGGTCCTATATGAAGAGATGTCATAGTAAACTCAGTTCTTTCAAAGACTCTTATCCTCTTATTCTAACTCCCCCCAGCTTTACTGAGATATAATTGACATTTAGAACTTGTATGTATTTAAAATGTACAACTTGATGATTTGATATGCATGTTCATTGTAAAATATTCACCACAATCAAGCTAATTAACATCTTTCACCTCATATAGTTACTACTTTTGTAGGTATGTCATGATAACACTTAGGATCTATCCTTTTAGCAAATGTCAAGTATGCAATATGCTAGTGTTAACTATAGTCACATTGTTTTACATTAAATCTCAAGAACTTATTTTGCATAACTGAAACTTTGTACCCCTTGATCAACATCTCCTCATTTCTCCCTCTCTCCTAGCCCCTGGTATCCACAACTGTACTTTACATTTCTATGAATTTGATTATTTTAGATTCCACATGCAAGTGACATTGCACAGCATTTGTCTTCCTGCATATGGCTTATTTCACTTAGTATAATGTCTCCTAGTTTCATCCGTGTTGTTGCAAATGGCAGGATTTCCTACTTTTTATTTTTTTTAATTAAAAAAAATTATTTTAGAGTGGGGGGGAGAGAGCACAAGGGAGAGAGAGAGAGAGAGAGAGAGAGAGAGAGAGAGAGAGAAATCTCAAGCGGCTTCCATGCTCAGCACAGAGCCTGACGTGGGGCTTGATCCCTTGACTCTGGGATCATGACTGGAGCCGAAATCAAGAGTTGGATGCTCAACTGACTGAGCCACCCAGGTTCCCCGGGAATTCCTACTTTTTAAAGGCTGAATAATGGGGCGCCTGGGTGGTGCAGTTGGTTAAGCGTCCGACTTCAGCCAGGTCACGATCTCGCGGTCCATGAGTTCGAGCCCCGCATCGGGCTCTGGGCTGATGGCTCAGAGCCTGGAGCCTGTTTCTGATTCTGTGTCTCCCTCTCTCTCTGCCCCTCCCCCGTTCATGCTCTGTCTCTCTCTCTGTCCCAAAAATAAATAAACGTTGAAAAAAATAAAAAAAAATAAAATAAAGGCTGAATAATACACACACACACACACACACACACACACACACACACTCACACACACACACACAGCCCACGTTTTAATCTGTTCATCAATCAGTAGTATGGTCCTCTTGTTTTTGAGCTAGAGTTAAGTGTATTTTAGAATTCTAGGTAAGTAGTTGTTTTCCCTCAGATATTGGAGAGGTTATTCCATTGCCTCTGGCTACCATTGTTGTAGTTGTTGGTCTGCTTGCTGTTCTTTTACCAGTGGCATTTTTAAAAGATCTTTTCTATGTCTTCTGCAGGTTCATTATGATGAGTATACATGTGAATTCGTTTTAGTTGTCCTGCTTGGATTTCTTGATTCCTGAATCTGATGGTTCATGTCTTTTATCAGTTTTGGAAAATTTTTGTCATTATTTCTTCAAAGATTGTCTGTCTCTAAATTGCATGTTCAGAAACTCCAATGAGACACAATTTAGACCTCATTTTATCCTCTATGTCTCTTAGTGTCTCTTATATTTTTCATCTCTTTATCTGTATACTGCATTTTGTGTAATTTCTTTAGATCTGTCTTCCAGCTCACGAATTCTCTGTTCAATTGTTTAACCAATTCTGTTAGGTTTTAAATTTCCATGATCTGAGTTTCCATTTCAAGAAGACTTATTTAATTAATTAATTAAATAAGTCTGGTCACTTTCATTAATTTTTATACCTTGCTTGGGTTTTCAGTCCCCTGTCTTGCTTTTTTTTTAAATTTTATTTATTTATTTTGAGAGAGAGAGAAAAAAAGCATGAGAGGAGGAGGGACAGAGAGAGAGAGAGAGAGAGAGAGAGAGAGAGAATACCAAGCAGGCTCTGCACTGTCAGCTCAGAGACTGATGCAGGGCTCAATCCCACGAACCTTGAGATCATGACCTGAACTGAAACCAAGAGTCAGATACTTAACTTACTGAGCCACTCAGGTGCCCCGTTGTTGTTTTTTAAAGTTTATTTATTTCCCTGTCTTGCTTTTTAAAACATTTTAAATGTACTTATTTCATATATTGTACCTAATCATTTTTGTCTCAAGTTCTTATAGGTATAATTCAACTCTTGTTTTTTCCTGGTAATTCCCACTTACTGCATGTGTCTTGCATTTTTTTTGTAAGCTTTATCTGACTGCTCTAAATCTGTAGGGAGCCTAAGGATGCCTGGGTTGATGGTGTGCATCTGCAGAGAGAATTTGCTTTTGCTTCTGCCAGGTGTTGCAAAGTACTGTTGGGCTGGGACTGCTTTAAAATTTTTTTAGTGTTTATTTATATTTGAGAGAGATAGAGAAAGACACAGTGTGTGAGTGGAGGAGGGGAAGAGAGAGAGGGAGACACAGAATCCGAAGCAGGCTTCAGGCTCCGAGCTGTCAGCATGGAGCCCAACGCAGGGCTCAAAGCCACGAGCTGTGAGGTCATGACCTGAGCCGAAGTTGGATGCTTAGCTGACCGAGCCACCCAGGCGCCCCTGGCCTGGGCTTTAGTTTCTTGGCTTGGAGTTTCCTGGGCCAAGCAAATAATGCAAATTTGAACCCAGCCCTGCAGATTACTGAGCTTGGTTGTCAATTGTCAGCAGAATCTTTATTCTTTTATTTTCCTTTTCCCCACTTGGATCTGAGCCTAAGATCAAATCTTGGATCTAAGATGGTTGAATTATCTTGTCTCCCTTTGATGGTGAGCAGATTTTTTTTTTCCCTAATGCATCCTTTCACTGAAGGTGTAACCCTTCAAAGGCCCCAACTTCTGTGTGTGGGAGAGGAGCAAGTATATGCTGAAGGTCTTGTCCTCTGTTGCTAGGAAACCCTGAGAATCCAGTTTCCTGGTCTCAGCAAATGCCTGGGAGCTTCCCTGGTGCAGTACTGGCTCTCCAGGCTGGAGGCCTTTCTGCTCTTTGCCTATGACATTGGGAGAGTCCTGTTTTAAACCAGGTTCAGTTCTACATTTAAGAAGATTGATATATTTCATTCAGTACGTTTCTTTAAAAGCAGGAGTGTGTGTGTCTGTGTGTGTGTGTGTCTGTGTGTGTGTGTGTGTGTGTGTGTGTGTGTAATTTAGAATATTGAATCCACCATACTGCAATACTGTCAGGAGTAGAAATTCTTTTTTCAACGTTTATTTATTTTTGGGACAGAGAGAGACAGAGCATGAACAGGGGAGGGGCAGAGAGAGAGGGAGACACAGAATCGGAAGCAGGCTCCAGGCTCTGAGCCATCAGCCCAGAGCCCAACGCGGGGCTCGAACTCACGGACCGCGAGATCGTGACCTGGCTGAAGTCGGACGCTTAACCGACTGCGCCACCCAGGCGCCCCTTTTTAAAAATTTTTTTTTTCAACGTTTATTTATTTTTGGGACAGAGAGAGACAGAGCATGAACAGGGGAGGGGCAGAGAGAGAGGGAGACACAGAATCGGAAGCAGGCTCCAGGCTCTGAGCCATCAGCCCAGAGCCCGACGCGGAGAAATTCTTATTAAGATTTTGAAGTATGAGTAGGAGTTCAGTACTGACTATGCTAGAGTCTAGCACTCCACCATTGTGTCTGTAATTATTTCATATTGCAGACATGGTGCTCAGGCTCTTTAGCTCTTTGCAAATTCCTTAGCTTGGTGCCTGGTTCCAGGTTAAGCATGGCTTCCTGCTACAGAGTGTTTTCGTGGTTCAGCCTATATTGACCTCATCCTAGATTTCTCTTCCTGAATTTCTGTTGGCACTATTACCGTCACTTTTATAGGTGATAGTAAGTACGTGGCCCCTCAACACAAGGATGTGTCCTTATAGCTTACTCAACTGGCAATTTTCTGCCCTCAGTCTGCTTCTCCTGTCTTTCTGAGACAACGACCTTATTTCCAGAACCCTATGCCCTCTAAAACACCTGCCCTATCTGCTTCCCACATCCGGGAGCCAAGCTAGAGATGGCTGTAGCCCTGAGATGTTATGCTTAGAGATTTGTACTCTGGGGTTGTCCCTTCTAGAAAAATTTTCTATTAACTATTAAGATTTTAGTGTAAATGAGCTTATCTGATGCTTTTTGGCCAAGGGGATACTAAGATGGGTTTGGGGTGTGGTAGGGTTCGTGAGCACCCTAAAGGCTCAGAAAGGGAAGTCAACATTGGAAGGAAGGGGAACAAATAGATGTTCATCATTCATTTGGTCAACAAACACTCCCTGAGTACCTACTGAGCACCAGGCATTGCGCTGGGTTCTGGGGATACAGGTAAGAATGTGGACTGGCCTCAGGAAGCTTAGAAGGGACTGGCATGAGGCTTCTTCTGGCATGATCTTCAAGATCATCTATCCTAGTGATTGTACAGATGAAGTAGCTGAGGTCCAGAGAGGCTTAGGGTTGCACAGCAAGTACTTTCATCACGGAGATAGTGAGGATGGCCATGAGGAAAGAGAGTCTGAAGTGAGGGAGGTCCTGCATCCCTCTACTTCCCTGGAATTCACCTGAACATCAGGTGACCTGGGCTACAGTGTGGAAGCTTGGGGCCAGCCCTGTACTGCTCCTTCAGCGTCCTGTGGTAGGCACCTCTGCAGCTCCCAGAGGCTCCTGGAGCTGCTATGGGGGTGGGGGGGGGGAGATCCCTTCACTTGCCCTCAATCCCCAGGCAGGGGTTGTCGCTGGCTGAGAAGGTTCTGCTGCAGTGTGTAGCACAGGGGTCCTTTCTCTCCCACCCCGTCATGAGTGAAACCCATGGGACAAAGCTGGCCTTATCAGACTCCAGCTGTGGCTGCCTTGGGCTTGCCGGGAGGTGCTGGAGCTGGGAGTGAGGCCCAGGACGGGCTGACACAGCCGAGAGGAGATAATTTCAGTCTGCAGCCTCCAGTTTGAGGGAGAAATGTAAACACAGGCTGCTGAACCAGCAGCCGTGGGGGGTGGGGCAGGTGGGCACTGGGCACCCTGCTCGCTCTCCCTCCTCACAGAGCCCACTTGGAGTGGGGGTTCTGGTTGATATTCCATGACCTGGCTCTTTGCAGGCATGTGAGGAAGCGGCTGCTTTGGCTGCCTATGTCCCTACAGGCCAGTCTCGCCATTAGTGAGCCTAAGTGAGTAATAGAGTCCTGACTTGACACTAGACAGAAGTCCACCAACCCTGCTTCACAGCTAGCTTGGGGCATCCTTCAGTAAGGCACTTGATTTCTCTCACCTCAGTTTCCCCATCTATAAAATGGGAATCATATTAGAACCAGCCTCATTCTATCAGTGTTTATTGGGCACAGCCTAAGTTCCGGGCATCATTCTGGCATTGAGGATACAGTCATGAACAAAACACAAAGCAGAGACTGTCCCTCTCAGAGCTGAGGGGGAGGTTTCAATGAAGTAATGTGGCTGCAATGTTTGACAGTGGCCCTGACACAGAGAAAATGCTCAATAGATTTTCAACAGAAAATAACTCAATAGTTATTGGTTGTAGTGGTTGTTACCGTTAATTAGTTAGAGTCAGTGTGGCCTGGGTCCATCTCTTATCGTCACAAGACTAACTGATGTTCAGCCTTCAGCACTTAGATGTTTCCTCCTACAAGAAGTCTTCCCTGACTTTTCAAGGCTGGATTATCTCCCTCCATCCACTCGCCACCCCTCCCCTTCCCATGCCTCATTATGGCACTTATCACAGACTATTGTCACCATCCGTTCCCCTCTCTGTGCCCAGCCTAGCCACGTACGCCTCAAGCCAGGGCTGGGTCTTGACCCACCTCCTCTCACATCCTGCCACACTGGAGATGCCCATTAGATGTTTGTTGACTGACTGAATGATTGTGAGTCCAAACCATATCCTCACCTCTCGGGCACTTTGGGTTGCCCCTCAGAGTCTGGCAAAGGAACTTCTTAGTCTGTGTCTGGGGATCACTTATGGGGAAATCACAGGTCAGCAGTGCAGATTTCTGTCTGTGTGGGTATGTGATAATGATTGCTGAGTGTTTACCATACTGGATGCTGTTAGGAGCTCCTTTAGGTAGATCTAATCTTAAGTCCACTCCTATGAGATAAGTCATGTTATTTTTTCCATTTTGCAGATGAGGAGCTGGAGGGCCAGAGGGGTTCCATATCTTGCCCAAGGTCATCCAGCTAGTAAATGTGGGTAGAATCAGTATCTGAACCCAAGTGGAGCACCTCCAAGGTCAATGTTTACTGTCCCTCGTAGGATTTCTCAGGCCTGTGCGTGGCATGTGGCCGTGTGGGCAGGTACACACGCCCATGTGTGGCTTGTGGCAAGTGTATCCTAGGCAACTCTTGTCATCCTGGCCCTGAGCAGGGCTTGTTGCAGGGGGCAGCAGAAAGGAAGGGGCTGTTGTTTTAGGTTCAAGTGACCGAAACAGGTAAGCTAGAAGCATGGGCTGTCAATGAAAACCATGAATAATAATCAGTGTGGTCTGAGAAGCCACCTAGAGAGGTGGACTGGGAGCCCTCAAGCCTGGAGAGTGGGGCCTGCTGTAGGTCTGAGAGGTCACAGCTTGGCACAGCATATTTATTTACTGGCTAATTTGAACATTTTCAGGTAATGTATCTCTGGGGACCCCAGTGACATGCTGAGAGGCACAGTGGCTTTTTACCAGTTCTTCAACATTTTGATCCTGTTTGTTTTCTTTTTCCCCAGATACAGTCAAGATGATTCTTAGGAAATTGGTTAGTGCCCATGTTGGTCAGAGGAGAGGAGCCTGTGTACCTTAGTGAGTGCCTCTGTTTGAGTGACTGAGCACCACATGCTCCTGGAAGGGGCTCTGACTTCATTACTCAGAAAGAAAGAAGCTTCTGTGATGAGGATTGTCATTTGTTCATTGAACCAACACTCCTCAAGATCCTACTCTGTGCCAAGCCCTGTGTTGGGCATTAGGGATGAAATGGAGATTAAGGCCTGGGTCCTGTTTTCAGGAGATGACCATTTGTCATGCCAGGAGACAGGTGAAGATGGCCCAGGGTGGGGAGGGCCCTGCAGGAGGGGTGCACAGAGGGCACAGGACTCCCAATGCAGCCTTGGAAAAGGGAGCCTATGGAAAGCTTCCTGGAGGAGGTGACAACTGGCTGGGTTTTGAAGGATGCATTTAAGATAATTAAGGAAACAAAGTGGGGGAGTGCTTTAATGCACTGTAGGTAGTATAAATGCCTGGTAGGGCGAGGGGGTCCAGAGTGTTCAGGAAATACTAAGTAGTTTGGTTTGGATGGAGGAGTTATGTGTGTATGTGTGTGTGCATATGCATATTTATGTGTGTGTTTGTGTGCCTGTGTGTGTGCCTTTGTATATTGGGGAATGTGGTGACTGAAGAGTTGTATTGCAAATTTCTATTTACATGTTTTATGTGAAAAACTTCTATGAAGTGTAATGCATGAAGAACATTTAATCGTTCACATTTTAGTGTGAACAAGTTTCTATGTCTCCTTTCAGAGAACTCAAATGTGTGCTGAAGGATGGGGCAGGCCACCCCAGCCACAGTCAGTCATGTTCCCTACTCTGTCACATTTCATGCAACTTTTAAAACCCTCCTGGAACCTGTTGATACTTTCAGCCTGTATCCCCTCTGAGGTGTAATAATCTTGTCATCTCCCCTGCTCTGCAGGAAGCTGAGAAACCTGATATTAGTCCTGCACTCACCTCTGACTAACCCCCCTCAGATAGAGGCATGGCTTGGGCAGCCCCAGGGTCCAGGGCCTGGCTCTGAGGGAGTGAGGGAAAGCTGCTGGTGAGAGGATAAGGGCCCAGCCCCCGCCTGCAGTCTCTGTGCCCAGACCTCGCCAGGATCCCAGCTGTGGTACCTTCTCATTGACCGACAAAAGCAATAGATCAGCACATTCAAAGAGGGCTCCAATAACCCAGACCATGTGGGCTCCACGGTGGGGGTGTGTGGGAGATGAAAAGCATGCTTTTGAGGGGAGAAGGGAAGATACAAGGAAGAGCCTTTGTCTCAGTGGTGTGTGTCCTATCTGCTGAGGGCAGGATGGATGCTCAGTGGGCTTGCAGCTGAGCAAGGCGCCCAGACCTCTGTACCACTGGTTGCTTGCCCAGTAGACCTAGCTCTGGACAACACTGGTGGGCCTGCTGCAGGTATGTCTCTGGGGTGGGTACCTGAAGGGTACAGCCCCTGAGACGTAGCAGAAATAAAACCTCTCCCAAAGGGGCTGTCTCTGTCAGGATCTGAAGGTTTGAGCCCCTGGGATCGCATACTCCTCTCTCAGAGCACAGCTAACCTTCTAAGGGAACTGGGGTACAGGGTCAGGCCCTGAGCTACTGAGCGCCGGGCCCCAAAGACAAGGACTGTGGACAGCATGTTCCAGGCCAGGTAGGGTGGCCACTTGCTGAGGACACAAGGGAGGATTTGCTGTCAGGTTGGACTGTTGCAACAGATCTGTTAAGAAACTGCGTTGGGCCCCAAACCTTGTAGGCCACCAGTGTGTACATTTCCCCTTTTGATCCTAGAACAAGCCTTGGTTGAATTAAGTCATTCCAAAGGGGAACTTCCCTCGGCTCACAGCTAGGAACGGGGGAAGGCAGATTTTGCATTTGGTGTAAGCCCACTCCCACCCCATACACTGTGAGTCTTTGCTTCTAAGGGTCATCTGCAGGCTGCTGGTGTTCAGAGCCTGGTTGGGCCACTTTAATGCAAGGTGAACTTAGGCAAATTACTTAACTTCTCTGTGCCTCAGTTTCCTCTTCTATCAGCATTGATTGTCACACTTACCTATAGGATCCCAGTGAGGCTCCAATGAGGTAACACACGTGAGACTCTGGGCAAGGACCAGGTGACTGTAACTGCTTACCAAGTGGTGGTTCCCAAGGCTTTCAGCACAATTGCTGAGGTCAGTCTGGATGGTGGAAAAGCATGTTGGGGCAGATGTGGTCTGGGTATACAAGGCCTTGGACAGAGGGATGCGATGAGCCTCTGGGGCCTCCCAAGGGTCTCTCCCCTCTTTAAGTCCCAAGAGATGACTTCGACACTGGGCTCGACCATCCACGTCTCCCGAGTCACTCACTTGTCAGGAACAGTGAAGATAGATTGAAAACACTAAGTAATCGATGCATGGTTGGAAGCTGGGTGTGGTTGTCTGGGAGCTTGCCAGACCACCTGGCTTGGAGAGGTCAAGAGTCAACAGGGAAGGTCATTTAAAAGTGACAGACTTAGTGTGGTTTATATTAAAGGAATGTTCTTGTACATCTTTGTGATGGGGCAGTGGGGTCTCAGACCTAGAGTGGTCTGAGAACAGGTAACCGTATATCCTGGGGGCCAACACAGTCCTGGTTATGTGTATTGTCTCAAAGCAAGTATTATTGATGCCCCCTTTCACTGTTACAAGTGTCCTGATTTGAGTAATAAATTACACAGTTGCCCAATTCTGAGCCACAGGCCAGACTTTATCTACCAGAGCCGTTGCCCCCTGAATGTGAAGGAGTGTCAGAGAAGATGCCCTTCTTTCCTGGCAAGGCCCTCTCCTGAGGGGTGACCAGGGCCTGGGCTAGGTAGGGTTGGTCTGAGAGACTTCCATGTACGGTCACAGCATTTGGGAGCCTGGACAGCACACTCGCTCAACCTGGAGCGTAGAAGGTGGGGTGGGAAGACGGACAGAGGGTGGCTTTTAGTTGAGTCCAGCTGGCAGTATGGAGGCCTGGGATGACAGCTAGCCACCACAGTGCTTTGTCACCTGGGTACTAGCTGGGGAGATTTTAGCTGTAAGAGATATGAAATATTGATCTGGCTTAACTTCTTCATTTTCCTGTTAATAATGACAATAGTAAACATGACTACCTTTATTTTTTTTAAGTTTATTTATTTATTTATTTTGAGAGAGACAGAGACAGTGTGAGTGGAGGAGGGACAGAGAGAGAGGGAGAGAGAGAATCCCAAACAGGCTTTGCACTGTCAGCGTGGAGCCCGATGTGGGACTCGAACCCATGAAACTGTGAGATCATGACCTGAGCCAAAATCAACAGTCGGATGCTCAACCGGTTGATCCACCTAGGTGCCCCTAACCATGACTACCTTTAAGTAAGCATCAACTAAGTGCTAGATATATATGTGTGTGTACATTCACATGTGTATAAAATATTGATGTATTCTGTATACTCTACATAATATATAGTATGCATGCACAAATACTTCTTTAGGTAGTCCGCGTATGCAGAGTGAGACAAAAAAGGGGAAAGGAAGCGACACTCTTCATGTCACACCGCTATGAAGTGGCAGAAGCAGGATTCAGACCCAGGTCCATTTGACCCCAGGGCTAGGATCCTGCAGTTCCGCCCACCATCCTCTGTGCATCAGGATCTGGCACGCTGCTCGCACGACCCTGCAGCCCAGGCTGGACTTGGAAGATTAGGAAGCAGGGAAACATGGGCTTGCTGGGGACCTTTCTGTCCCTATCCGTCCCTTGCCCTCCCTGGGGCCACCGCCGGCAGAGAAAGGCCAAGCTCAAGGCCACGTGAGGAGTTCCCAAGCCGTCTTTCATCCGGTCCCGCAGTTATTTGTTCAGCATGCAGTGCAAATTTCCCTGTCTCAAAACATGGAATCTGGTACAGCTTTGCCTGGATCAATGTCCAACCCCTTTCAAGTTCTGGAGAAAGTTACTCCTCTCCAAAGTTCAGACCTGCCAGACTCAATAACTCCACAAAAATGCTTGGATGAAAATTGCTCCAAGCAATCCCAGCGGAAAGCCAGCACCTCACCCCTCGTTTAAAGCTATGATCCTTATCATAATTAATTCAATAAAGAAGTAATGTGCTTCAACCTAGGCAGAGAGAATAATTTTCTGTCCTGACTGGTATAAACTTTCAACTAGGGACATTTAAACTCCGGGTCTGAGCTCTCGCAGCAAGTAATAAATTGCAGACCCGGGCAGGGCTGCAGAACCCCGTTTAAACTGTGGTAAATAGGCCGCTATTGAAGAGAGGAAGATTTGGATTCGGGTGGGCAGCTCCAATAAATAGCAGAGTGTTGTTTATAAACCCTGCAGTCCCGGCTGGCCTCAGCCTTGAGACAGGCAGAAGCATTTGCTTGTTGAAAGCACCAGAGTGTTTGATCCTCACGCTCGGTGGACCCACCTTGAGTCTTGAATCTAAAATCCATTTCCTTCCATAATTGAAAGGTAGGATTAGCCTGGCTTCTAAACAGACTAACACATTCTCAAGTGGAGATACTGGCTCAGAGACCAAGCCAGCCTATCCCGGAGCTGCATTTTCCTACTCTTTCCTCTGAGGTTCCGTGATTAAAGTTCATTCTGGATTTGTTTTTGAACACATTCAGAGTAATGAGGCTCCCGGATGGTCCTAGAAGCCCATTAGGTTTACAGAAATTACAAGTTTAGCAATCAAAGTCTTTGGAAACAAGTGAAAATAGAAGGAAAGTCCGTTTGAATCAAAACAGCCTTCAGATTGCATATCATGGGGAGAGATGAATTCAACATCCATTGTTTTCTGAAAAGAATTCAATGACGGGGAGGCAGGGTTCTTTAAAGTGATTAAACTTGGGAACATCAAGGCGGTTGTCTGACTCGGTTTCTTTTGTTCCTGGCTAAAGATTTTGGATACCTCCTTTGTGAACCGACAGCAAGCATGCATTCCAAAACTCAAGAGGACCTTTCTCATCAGTTTTGTGGGGTTGAAAACAATTGTGTTATCGGCCCGCATTCCGCTCCATCGGCCTCCAGCTCAGGCAGAGATGCACTGCGACAAGGCTCACTGCCCCGGTAACCATTCCAAACCGCACCGACTTGCAGGGTGCTATCTCCAAGACAAATAGCTGGTTCTGGAGAAGTGGCTGAGCAACCCATGGATGTTACCCATCAAAACACACAAAGTACACACGCTAGACGGCCCAGACTTTTTATCTCACCCAAAATGTGAAGGGCTGCCCTGGGGGAGGGGAGAGGAGCAGCCCTTTGAAACCTAGCTGGGGAAGAAGCCAGGTCAGAAGATGGGGCGGCTAATTAAATATGACAAGCCTGGGTGCCACCCCCTTACTATCATTTGGAGCATGGAGACGTGTAAATGAATAACAATATGTCAGTCATAGCAATAATTGCACGCCACACACATTGATCACTTTCCATGGGTTTGTAAAACAAACAAACAAGAAATCTACTTTTCTGTGTGCGTCTTACCTGTATTTGTGTCACCTGTTCAAGGTGCTGAGTGTAAAACTTGAAGCTGATGTCATTTCAGCTCTTGATATGGCCGAATATTTCTGGGGCTGGTGACTCTGGGTTTTCGCTTTCCAGTCTATGTTTTTTAAGTGAGGAAAACATCCAGCGTATGATTTGTAATGCCGGATATCCAATTTAAAAAAAAAAAGGAGAGGACAACTCAACAACAGTAACTTAAGTAGTAAACTAAGATAAGCATTCAAGCTGCTTAGTGGCTGGGTTCTGCTTCTAAACATCCCACTCTGACTGCTGCTGGCCCTTTCATCATCCACCCCTGTCTGGGCTGAGAGAGCCAGGAGGACTCTCTGGGTCCCCCAAATGGCTCAGATGTCAATAGTGTCTGTGGGTTCTGTCTCCCTGACTTTGTCTCCCCAGTGAGAAGTGGCTTTGAAGACTTTTTGGGGCTTTCTCTCTTAAACCTGGGACAGCACCGCACGGTAATTTCAAATAAACCCAATAACGAGGCCGAAGCTGGCACAGGAGGGTACCCTGGGAGGTGCGTGCAGATTAGACGAGCCACTGAAATCCACAAAGCTGAGGCTCAGTTGCTTTCGCGACACACGCATTTTGAGCCAGCACGTTTGACCAACGCTCACAACCCCTGCCCGCGCCCCCTTCTACCCCCCAATCCCTCTTGGATTGATTAAATTGGCTCAAGATGACACCAATAATTGGCTCAAGATGGGGCTTCGACAGGCCCAATGATCCATATCTTCGCATTCCCTAAAATCAGTCCTTTCAGCTCTGTGTTGGATTTAGGATGGTTTACATTGGCTCCGTCACAAACATTTTAATAAAGTCCCAGAGAAACCGCAAACGGGTGACATCATTGGATGGTGTTAAAAAAAAAAAAAGTCCCATTTTGTAAGAGAGAGGCTGGGCCTCCAGAGTGTGATCATGCTCTGTCCGCCCGTTTGGTCATTCAACAACCATCCACCGTAATTAGGACCATAATATTTAAAATGGGGTGCGGCGGTGGTGGGGGTGGGTGGCCGGCAAAGGACATTAGCTAATAAGTCAAAAACAAATATGAATATTTTGACATAAAGTAGCCAAGAAGGTGAATGACCGTAGTGCGGGTGTGCAGCTCCAGGGCTGAGGGACTTGTAGCCTGGACTTGGGTGGAGGCGCTTGGAGCTTTAATTGTAAGGACAGCCCCCTTGTCCCCTGTCCCCGGAGCCCAGGACCTGAGTGCTGGAGAGGGGAGCAGTTCAGAGCCCAGGGAGTTTCGTTAGGGAGGCTTCTTGCTGAGGAGTGGGCTATAGGGAATTTTCATCTTCTTCTCTCTACTCTTCTGTTTACTTACCCTGAACTTTCTCTAAGGGCATATGTTATACAATCAGAAAAAAGAAATCGACAGTGCTTTTTCGAAAATTAATATAGCAATTGTGATCATGTCCAATGACTATAATTATATATTAGACTGAAAATGTTTGGAATAAAATGCACTATTAATGTTATGGTGGTTCTCTCTGGGTGGTGAGACTAGGAAAGTCTTTTGTCTTCTACTCTTTTGTTTTTATAGCAGATAAAAAATTTCAAAGGAAAGTGGAATGCTGAAAACTGAAGAAATGAGTTCGATTCACTTGGACATGGATTAAAAAATATATGTGTGCACCCCCCCGCCAAATACAAGCTGCTGTGTTGGTTTTAGCATTGTATCGTATTTAAAAAATACATTTCACTCACATGCTTGTGAATTTACAAGAAGCAAGATATTTTTAAATGGCAGCACCCGGCTTCCCAGCTGAGGAAGGGATGTACGTCGATCTCCCTGCGTGTCAGGACCACCACACCATCCGAGGTGAGTTGGTGTCCTGGTGGGTTCCCCCCACCCCCTTTTTTTGCTCCTTCAGAAAGGGCTGCCGCATTTGATGTGCGCCTCCCTGTCAGCCTGCGGGGCTGAAGTCATGTTGTAGATTTCCCAGAATAATCGATCCATTATGGCCATCACAATTAATTGACTTTTCTGTGACTCAGGGTCAATCTGATGCCAGAACCTACCTTGATCACTTTTTCTAGTGTGAGATTTCAGGATTGTTTTGTTTCATTTCTTTTGTAAACGTATCCGTAGTTTTATGGTTCACACTAGAAGGGGGATCTGGGGACCTCAGAGTCCACGAAAAAATAAAAGACTAAAACACAGACTATATGATGTGTCAGTGTGTGCACGTGTGCATGCCTATGTACGTGTGATTGCATTTTTTTTTTTTTTTTTAATAATGAATCTTTTAAAGGTTGGAACGGGCCGTAACTGCTTGCTAATGCAAGCCTCATTTTACTGATTGGGGATCGATCGGGCACATGGAAAATACCTGTTGGTTTAACTGAATACGTCTAATATGAAAATTGGACCCTGTTCCTTGTGCTAAACAACGCATTAAATTTGCACAATGTAAACTCACCGTTTTAACTCCTGTTCGACCCCAGAACATTGCAGGGGTTATTCTTTCCGTCTTTCCTCCCAGCCTTATTTTTTATCTTAGAGAGAAAGGGCAAAGGAGAATAGACTCTGAATCGAGACAGACATGAGATCAAGTCCCTTTTCTGTTTCTTGCTGTGTGGTCACAGCAGGTCCCCTGACCTCTCCAAGACTACAGCCTCTCTCATCTGTAAAATGAAAATAACATTCAGTTCTGAGGGTCATTTAAAAATCGCATGGCATGATGGATGTAAAGCACGGAGCATACGCTGTTTCAGTCCAGGTTGATGGAAGAACGTGAAGTTTAGAGACAGAGGCTTTGTGGTGTGAGAGAAGAACTTTGGAGGAGTAAAAAAGATCGAAGTTTTAGTCACAGCCACATCACTTTGGAGACTCACGTCTTCTCTCTGGGACTCAAGTTTTCCCGCTTACAACACCGAGGAGGCAGAAGTGGGAGTGTGTGGAATGGGGTCAGGAGCCCCGCTGCCCGCTGCCCGGGTTCAGATCGCGGCCGCATGACCTCAGGTCGCTTCGCAGTATAGTGTGAATTTCCTCCTCTGTAAAATGGGGTCGTTGTGAGGACTAATGTGTGACAGTCCCTGCAGCAGTGCTTTACTTGTGACAAGTGCTGGGGGAGAGTTAGCTTTGCTGTTACTCCTACGGTGATGTTCTCCTAGGTCCCTTCTGGCTCTGTCAGATCTTGATTTCTGCTTCCTTTGCCCTCGTGGTTTCAGGGGAAGGCCGATTTTTATTTTATTCTTCAACATTAAGGTAACTGCAAACATATTGTTGAAAGAAAATAAAAGGTACTTTTCAGGCTTTAGTCTGCAATAACTTAAAGAAAAGGGCCCAGGAAAAAAAAAAAAAATCAAGGACCCAGCACTGTCTTGATTCTGCACAAATGTTCGCCTCCTTCAAAGAGGCAAGAAGGCGAGTGCTGCCAGATCTGATTGTGCAGACCCGGAGGATCTGATCGCCCGTCACTAAGGCCACTAATCAAATTTCCATCCAATATGCTCACGCAGGATTTCCTGATCAAACACTTAAGCCTGCCCCTCTGCACCCCCATTAGCTAACATGTTTTATATGCAGAGGGGTCATCAAAAGTGTAATTGCCTTAAAGAAACTTAATCCTGCATTCTTGTCAACTCGAAGATAGCTAATAATGCTCGCTTAGCTGATATTTTTCCAACAACAAGAGCGCACCAGAAATTAGGATCTTGTTCTTAATCTTCCTCATGGCAGATGCTGAAACCTAGGTGTGTAGACACCTCTCACGGGCCAGGTAAAAAGGATGAGTTTTCTCCAAAAGTAGCTGGCTTTCCCGGGAAAACCCACTGCGGCCACACGATGCCGGAAGTAACTGGGATAGGCCTTGAAGAGTCAAGCCCAGTGGTTTTTCAGAGTCAGTGCAACATTATTCTGGTGTCCAAGTTCATACCTTACGTGTGAATGTTCATGAGGGTGTTGCATCGATTTTAGGTCCATCTCAATTTGATCACATAACATTTTGGGAGTGCCTGCAAAAGAGGTTTGCTCGATGCCTGATGAGAAAGTAAAGTGAAAGTACTGCACTTTGAAAGAAAGGGATTATGTGATTATGGACTTTAATGGCAGCTTTTGTATTTAATAAAAGTAAATAAAAACATTAGGTTATTGATATCGATATATCAGTATAAGTTGGAATATATTCTAAACTTACCATATGCCTAACGTATCAATATATTGCCACGTTTTATGGCTTTTAATATTCTTGTTTGGTCAGTTGATCGGGGAATTATTTTCTTGAAAATTGAGATTTTTTTTTTTAAAGCTCTTATTTCACAAAGGTGTTTCTCATATTTGAAGCAGATTTTGATTCCGTTTCAAATAATCACTAAGCGCAAATGTGTTTCGGGTTATCTTTGCTGTGTTTTCTCCCCTTTTGTTAACAGGTTGAAACTGGCTTTGGCCTGAGAAGCTGTCGTGTTTGTCATATCCATGGGCCGACGTGTAAGTGTGCCTGCATGCACACGTGTGCTTGCACACACACACATACTAGCGTGCACACAGCAGTGATGCCTCGCTGGGACTTGTGGTTTGAATGAGAAAAGGCCCCAGTCAGGCTGGGACAAGCAGGTCAGGAAATTTAACCTGACTCTCCCAACCCCAGTCATCATCGGCAGGGTCTGGAAAGGCCAGCTTTGTCAGGACTCGGGATCCTTGGTGTCTGAGTGGCAAAACCGATTTGAGGTCCTGTCTGTTCTGCCCTAACATTTGCCCCGGCCTTCTCCGCCCAGCCCCGACTCTCCCCTGCTTCTGTACACAGTGACCCGGTTTCTCTTGACGGGGGTGCGGAGTGAGTGTGATTACCCCTGACTCCACTCTGGGGGAAGGTCAGAGGTCACCTGCATGGGCTTCCTCGGCTGCTTTGGAAGGACAAAGAAAATGTGTTCCTTGTGTTTGCGGGGGAGAACGGAGCCTGCCACGGGGATCTGGAGAGGCCAGTGAAAAAGACCCACATGATGGAGATGAATGAATGGTACAAGTTTCAGTCATTTGAGGAGGTCTGGATGCAAACCTGTGAGGGAGGAATGGGTCTCCCCTCTTTATAGAGGAGAGATTAAGTGGCCCGTTGATGTCATCAGGTTCTTTGGCAACCCCTGCCTTTTTCCTATCCCAGATAAAACCCGCCCTGTCCCCTCCCAGCCCATGTTCTGTCCCTTACTCCACCCTGCCCCCTAAGGAAATACTGTGCACTGGCACCTTGCAGGGAACATGCGTGCACACAGTCATACCTGGGACATGGTGCTCCATAGGGCTCCAATGACTGTGTGGTCTGGCGTGGTGCAGACAGAAGAGAAAGGATATTTCCCCTCCATCCTGGGTACCTGTGGATGGGACATCCTGGGAGGAAGTCCTCAGACATCACAACATCCACCGTCCTAGGTATCCTCAGAAAGTGTCTTGGGAAGAGAGGTTGCGAATTCCCATCAGCACCTCCCTGCCAACCAACGGAAGGAAGTATAGAGTCTAAGTAGATAAATAAATTAAATAATAAAGAGATAAAATACAGCCTAAGTCAATTTGGTGTTCTTGCTGAGCAACTTCATCCTTAAGACAAGTCTCTTAGCTACCTTCCTGTTTTCTTAACAGATTCTGCCCCTGATCATCTTGTCTGTAGACGCTGAGATGGCCTTTGCTAACAGGTTGTCTAGATTGGCCATTTCAACATATCTCAATTATTCAATACAGTTACTCTGCATTTTGTCAGGTCCTGATTTAGGAGCTGGGCACACACATGAATAAGACGTGTCCTGGAGCCCACAGGCTGTCCGGGGAGGCTAAGTGCTCAGGCTGGCACTCAGGCCGGAAGGGCATTTAAGGTGCTCCCTACATTTGTGCTTGCCGCAAAGACATGCTGTATGATGAGTTACCTATTAGGAAACAATCCTTAGCCCACTTGCATCACTGGAGGGCATCTCTTTATTTATTCTTCAACATAATCAGGTCTTTGAACTGGGCTCATCTGAGGCTGGGTGGGACAGAGGCAGAGGAACGGTTCATTTCAGGGCAGTTTGGACTGCTTGTTGCTTGGTTGTTGCTTGATTGCACTGGATGATCCATGTCTGATTTGACAAATTACTCAGCAATTCGATATTTTGCTAGTAAAAAAAGAAATCCCTAACAGCTGAATGCAAAACTCATTTGGTATGTTAATATGCCATAAACTCAGAGAATGCCTATGCTTGACATGCCCAGAAAGGCTGTGGAGCAGCCTCCCATTTGACAGATGGGGACGATGAGGCCCGGAGGGTAAAGAACTTGCCCAGAGAAGCAATGTGAATCATCAGGGGGCAGATTATGAGTGTTTCTATTACTGGGGCATATTTCCAATGAGTTTATTGCCACAAATAGAATGTTCTCAGTTACCCCAGGCAGCCACATAACTTGACATAGCTCAGGAAGTAATTCCAATGTCAAGAGTTTCACATATTTTTCAACTTTGTTTTACCAAAACGCATCTGCTGTTCAGAAACATCCTCACGTCTTTTAGGAGAAACATCTCGAAAGGACAATGGGAATATTTTCTATTTTTATAATGATGTCTGTCTTTTACCTTTGGGAGATTTGTATTTAAACCAACTCAGCTTGCCAACTTCCTTTAAAGAAAAAGTCATTAAATTTCCAATTGGAAATTTGAGCATAAATGAGAGATTTCAAATGAAAACAGCAAGGAATTCTGCAAAGGCATCTGATCCTGCATCATACTTCCAAACCTTCTTTAAATTAGCTCTATGTCAAAAGGCTACGTGGAAAGACCTTTTCTTTTGTCTGATAAAGGAAAAATTGGAACAATATCGCTTCACTGTAGGATCCAGGCGATCATTTGGTTTCATTCCAAGGAGAGTATTTTTTTTTCTTTTTAAACTTTGGTCTGTAGCTGCACATGTGTGTGACTTTAATCAGTTTCTCCCACAGCCTTATTACCATTTAAGCTATTCTATACTTACTGACCTTTTCTCAAATTGGATAGTGGATCTTGTCTATGATAGGGCATTTAGCCCTATCAGCAGAGAAATATTTTACCTGAATGTGTATAACATTGTTCTGGTAGAAGAAAATAAAAGTTCTTCTGAAAAGGCAGCTGGGGAGCAAGATGAGTTCATTGCCCCAAATGCCTCCTGGGGCTGTTCCTTATCAAAGCATGTGATTCCGTATCAAAAAAACGTGACCATGGAGAAACACTTAAAGACCCGCGACTCCATTAGAATCTCCTCCAGTTTCGCCCATTGCTTTTTTCTAGAAACTCAATGACCAAGATAATTCCTCATCAAGACTTAAAGTCTGAGTCGGTCCTCAAGAGAAGTCTTTCCGGAGGCACTCTGACCCTAGTAGCTGAATGCCATCTTCTATCTCAAGGTCAGCCTGGCCCTGTGCTTCCGATAAGTGATGTGATTGTCTCTGATGCAGGGCTCAATCAAAGGCGTGAAGGTCTTAGTGTCACAGACCTCACAGACCTCCTGGGAACCAAAGACAGTCTAGGGTGCAGCGGGTGGTTAGGCCATGTCAGAGCTGTTGCTTCAGGAATGTGTGCTTCACTCCTTCCTATGATTTTTCTGTCAGCAGTCATTTTATGTGTACCTACTCTGTGTCCAGTCCATGCTGGGAACTGGGCACCAAGCCGTGGGCCCTCATGGTTTGTTAGCAAACTCAACTACAGAATAGACGTCACAGAGTTGAGGGAATGGGCTCTCGGAAGTTCAGACATCGCCCAATGTCCTTTCCATGAAGTGATGTTCTTTTTGTGTCTGCCTCAGAATCTTAGAACCCTGTGAGCACAGTGGGATTCTTGAACCAGTCAGGAAGTAATGGGAGAATAGACATTTAGACATTTAGAGCAAAGCCAAAACTGTTAGCTAATTATAGGTTCATTTTTCCTGAATATTCTCCCTAGTGGGAAGAGGTGTAGTGAGACGTGGGAACCTGATCCAAATCTTTATGTTTCTTTCCTGTCTATCAGTAAATCTTCCTTTCCCTTCCCCTCCCTTCCCTTCCCCTCCCTTTCTTTCCCTTCCCTTCCCTCCCCTTCCCTCCCCTCCCCTTCTTTTTCCTTTCCTTTTCTTCCCTTCTTTCTTCCTTCGTTTCTTTTCCTATTGTGTACCAGGAATAGAACAACCAACTCCAGAAGAGATACACAGAAGCTTCTTTTTTCAGAATGATGTTAAACTTGCACTCCAAACAGGACCAGCCCAGGGTAACTGTGGCTCTTGGATTTTGGCTTTCAGTGTCCTCCCCAGTCCTTTTTGGCTTTTTTTCCTCTGCCC
This sequence comes from Lynx canadensis, assembly GCF_007474595.2. Taxonomy (NCBI): domain Eukaryota; kingdom Metazoa; phylum Chordata; class Mammalia; order Carnivora; family Felidae; genus Lynx; species Lynx canadensis. The sequence continues at coordinate 34,743,535 of NC_044311.2, forward strand.
CATTTCCTTCCTCTTCCTCCCTTGCTTCTCTTCCTTCAGCTCCCTTCTTCCTCCAAACCCTTTCCCTCAGAACCCTAATTTTCATCAAGTATTTAAGAATTTTTCTGCCTTCCTCCAAGAGGCATTTGGATTTTGAATGGAACTGAGGAGGCAGTGTTCAGGCAACAAGCTCCTGGCATTCATTTTGGAACTCTTGTGTAGGGACGAAAATAGCATCCAGGGACTGTGAGGGGGGCTACTTTCTGGGTATTCTACACCACGTGGGGCATTGCCTTCTCCTTCTGCTCTAGATGGTGGACCTCCTGAGGCCAGGGACTGTGTCTTGTTCACACTTGAGTCTCCAGAACCCGGCACCAAGTTGGTGCTCAGAGAGGGCTTCTCAGGAGGAAGGATGAATTTGTGCGGGCCCCCAGCCCTCCCCTCTGGGACCTGTAGGCACCCATGTTGATTACAGACACCATTAGCACTTCCTACTCTTTATCTCTCCTCCATCTTCTGTTTTCCTTCACTTTTCCAGTAACTACATCCAGTGCATGAGATCCATATGATTTTCTTTCTAATTTTGAATTTTTTTTTCTGTAGCATGATTAATTTTTCCTAATGGTTCATGTATATTTGGAGAAAAATGGGTATTGTTTGTTGAGTATTCAGTTCCACTTACAGCTTTTAGAGCAAGATTGTTGTTTGTCTATACCTCTACTTATTTTTTTTCTACTCGATTGTTTTGTTTCTGAGCAAGAAGTGTGAAACTCTCCCATATTTATTATAGATTTGCCTATTTCTTTTAGTTTCTGTTTTTGCTTCCTATATTTTTAAGGTCCACATTAGGTATATTAAAATTCATTATCTGTATCTTCTAGGTGTTTATCGGTATGAAGTATTCCTCTTTATCCTTTACTTTTTTTTCCCCTTTTTGGTCAAGCATCCTGTCTTTTCCGATATTAATACTGTTAACATCTATTTTCTTCGTCATTTGCCCTATATGTATTTTTCTTTTGAGAAGGTTTTTTTTAATAGAAGATTACGCAGCTACAAAGAGCACACATATTATACACCAAGAATTAATAACTATTGGCATTTTCTTTTTAAAAATTTATTTTATTTTATTTATTTATTTTTTTATATATATGAAATTTATTGACAAATTGGTTTCCATACAACACCCAGTGCTCATCCCAAAAGGTGCCCTCCTCAATACCCATCACCCACCCTCCCCTCCCTCCCACCCCCCATCAACCCTCAGTTTGTTCTCAGTTTTTAACAGTCCCTTATGCTTTGGCTCTCTCCCACTCTAACGTCTTTTTTTTTTTTCCTTCCCCTCCCCCATGGGTTCCTGTTGAGTTTCTCAGGATCCACATAAGAGTGAAACCATATGGTATCTGTCTTTCTCTGTATGGCTTATTTCACTTAGCATTACACTCTCCAGTTCCATCCACGTTGCTACAAAAGGCCATATTTCATTTTTTCTCATTGCCACCTAGTATTCCATTGTGTATATAAACCACAATTTCTTTATCCATTCATCAGTTGATGGACATTTAGGCTCTTTCCATAATTTGGCTATTGTTGAGAGTGCTGCTATGAACATTGGGGTACAAGTGCCCCTATGCATCAGTACTCCTGTACCCCTTGGGTAAATTCCTAGCAGTGCTATTGTTGGGTCATAGGGTAGGTCTATTTTTAATTTTCTGAGGAACCTCCACACTGCTTTCCAGAGCGGCTGCACCAATTTGCATTCCCACCAACAGTGCAAGAGGGTTCCCGTTTCTCCACATCCTCTCCAGCATCTAGAGTCTCCTGATTTGTTCATTTTGGCCACTCTGACTGGCGTGAGGTGATACCTGAGTGTGGTTTTGATTTGTATTTCCCTGATAAGGAGCGACGCTGAACATCTTTTCATGTGCCTGTTGGCCATCCGGATGTCTTCTTTAGAGAAGTGTCTATTCATGTTTTCTGCCCATTTCTTCACTGGGTTATTTGTTTTTCGGGTGTGGAGTTTGGTGAGCTCTTTATAGATTTTAGATACTAGCCCTTTGTCCGGTATGTCATTTGCAAATATCTTTTCCCATTCCGTTGGTTGCCTTTTAGTTTTGTTGGTTGTTTCCTTTGAAAAATTTTTCAAATGTTTACTTTTGAGAGAGAGAGAGAGAGAGAGAGAGAGTTTGGGTGGGGGAGGGGCAGAGAGAGAAGGAGACACAGAATCTGAAGCAGGCTTCAGGCTCTGACCTGTCAGCATAGATCCCGATGAGGGGCTCAAACTCACCAACCATGAGACCATGACCTGAGCGGAAGCCGGATGTTTAACTGACTGAGGCACCCAGGCACCCCAGTATTGATATTTTCTTCCTTTTTCTCTTTTGTTAAGAAATAAAACATCACAGAGCTAAAGTCTCTTAACCATCACTCCCTGTCTCCTCCAGACTTCCCTGAAGCACCCATTATCTTGAGTTCGGTGGGTGCTCTTCCCATGTATTACTTTCACATACATGCTCTTACATAGATGCATGTCATTCGTAAGTGGTATACAATTGAATTTTGTGGTTTTATTTATTTATTTTTAAATTTTTTAAATTACATTTCTTTATTTTTGAGAGACAGAGTGAGACAGAGTGTGAGCAGGATAGGGGCAGAGAGAGAAGGAGACACAGAATCCCAAGCAGGCTCCAGGCTCTGAGCTGTCAGCACAGAGCCGGATGTGGGGCTTGAACCAATGAACCGTGAGGTCATGACCTGAGCCAAAGCCGGACACTTAACCGACTAAGCCACCCAGGCGCCCCATCGAATTTTGTGGTTTTAAATCTACAAAAAATGATGTCATACTTTATGTAGGATTCTGCACTTTTCATTTAAAAAAATTTTTTTTCAACGTTTATTTTGGGGACAGAGAGAGACAGAGCATGTACGGGGGAGGGGCAGAGAGAGAGGGAGACACAGAATCGGAAACAGGCTCCAGGCTCTGAGCCATCAGCCCAGAGCCCGACGCGGAGCTCGAACTCCCGGACAGCGAGATCGTTACCTGGCTGAAGTCGGACGCTTAACCAACTGCGCCACCCAGGCGCCCCTGCACTTTTCATTTTAAATGTGCACCGTGTTTAAAAAAAAACTACCTTGCTGGTGTATGTAGATTTTTTCTTTTAACTGATATATAGAATTCTATCATATAATAGTATGCCACATATTGTTCATATATTTACTTATTGGTGGACATTCATGTAGATTCCCATTTTCCACTTTGATAAACAATGCTGCCAAGCACATCTTTGTACAAGTCCTATAATGATTAAATAGTGCTAGATCTCTCTCCAGACTGGTGCACCATTTCACACCCCTGATGACACATTGGAGACCTTATTTCGGGTGTATACCGAAATAAGCAGAATGTCTGAATTGGGGAATATGTGCCTTTGCACTCCTCCCAGATACTGCTAAAGCTGCCTGGGTTGGCTGTCACTGACAGCTCAACCCTCAGAAACCTATGACAGGACCCCTCTCTCTACTTCTTCATTAGTATTTGATATTTGTTGATGCTTTAAAATATCGGCTTGTCTGTCAAGTGAAAAACAAAATATTGTTGTTTTGATTTGCATTCCCATGGGTTTGAACATGTTTATTGGCCTTGAAACTTTCCTCCTTTTAGGCGGGGTATCATTTTTCCATTCCATACTTTTCCTTTTTAAAATTTTTTTATTTATCATTTATTTTTTTAATACTTTTTCAGTTTTTCAGCTGAATCTGTGACTCAGTGATTTTGAAGAGAAGATTTTAATTTATTACATTGTTTTAATTTCTGAGATACTTGAATGTATACTGACATCTTGTTTTTTGTTTTCATTTACAGTAGTATTGATTTTTATTTCTCTTTCCTATTCTTTGTTGTATTTGTAAAGTTTACTTAGTTCCATTTTCATTCTGTGTTTGCCAGTAAATTTTTGTTGTCAATATGTAAAGGTATCATTTCATTCATGTCTAGAATTAGTAACACCTTTCTTTTGATCTGGAGCCATGATCAGTCCATCATTTAGAGAGAGGTTGTGGACGGAATGCTTTCTGAATTCTTGAATGTCTGAAGGTGCCTTTAGTCTGTTTTCATATTGGAATGATTTTTTTTGGCTGGGTATAGAACTTTAGGTTTCAAATATTTTATTTGATTTATTTTTAACCCTCAAAGCATTTGTTACTTTTCCATTGTTTTCTAGCATTTAATGTTACTCAAAGGAGTGTCTTGTTAATATGATTCTTATTCCTCTACTTATTACCTATTTTTCTCCTCTCTGGGAGTATCTAGGAATAAAAAGAATTCTTTTTAAGGCTATGAGGTATGCATTATTTACCATTTATTTATAATCTATCATGGAGTTCATTGACACTAATTTTCAGCTGACTTAGTTTTTGGTTTATCTTTTTAATTTTGGGGGGACTGTAACTTTGGGAAATTGTCTTCTATTTATTTTCTCCTTTTCTTTGAACTTGTAGTGCAATTCATAGCCCATTCAGCCACTGGTCTGTGCAAAATTTCTCTTGTTTAATTTTACCATTTCTTTTCTCTCTTATCACTAATCTATACTTCTATTCCCCCTGTCTCCAATGGTATCCTTTCTAATGCTTTTGACATATATCTTTACCCTACATAGGGTTTTTGTTTATGTATTTATTTCCCCTCCCTCCCTTCCTCCCTCCCTCCTTCCTTCCTTTCTTCCTATTTTCCTTCCTTCCTTCCTTCCTTCCTTCCTTCCTTCCTTCCTCCCTTTCTTTTTTCTAGACCTCAGGTGCAGAGGGTTGAGTTCATTACATTCAGTTCATGAACATCGTCATATTTGTTTATTCAGGGCCCCTTTCTTGTCTTATTTATTCCATTTTGTTTCCTCAACTACTCCAACCCCCGTCCTCCTCCCCCTTGGACATTTCTATATACTCATATAAAAGGTGTAGGGTTATTTATCTGTGAAGACATGTTCAACTTACACAAATGGCACTTTACTACAGGGCGTATAAGTCTTATGCTTTTCACTGAGCACTCACTGTTAAAGACCTGTCCATGTTACTGTGTGAACACACAGTCCTCGGATGTGGTAACATACTGTTGCTTTACTTGTAGCATAGCATCCCATCCCCCAGTGAAGGGCACCTAGGTTGCCTTGGTCCCCTCCTACCTCCTACAACATAATGATGAATATCCTCACAATGTCCCCTAGTGGACCTATGTGGGATTTTCTTCTTAAAATATGTATCCAGGACTCTGATTTCTGAATCATGGGGTGTATACTATCTTAGTTTAATTACTTCCAGGTTTATCCTCCAAATGTGTGTATACTATTGGATGTTCCCATCATCAGTGAACAGAAGTCAGTGTATCCTAACATTTTGTCAACATTGACATTATTGAGTTTTCAAATTTTTGTCCATCTAATAAGAATATAGGAATCTCTTTTGTTTTAATGTTCATTTCTATAATCATTAAACATCTTAGTGATTTGGATTTTCCCTTATTGATTGCCTGTTCTTATCATTTTTCCTATATATATTTTTCTGTTGGGTTTCCTAGTATCTGTTTTGTTGTTGTTGATTTTTTAGGAGTTCTCATATAGTCTAGAAATTAGACCATTGTCAATTTAATACATTCCACATATATTTTTCTAGTCTTCTGTCTACAGTTTTGTCTGTGAAGTCTGTCAGCAAAGAAAAATTCTCATATTTTATTTAATTAAATCAATTTGTATTTATTTACTCATTTCTTTATTGCTCATGATTTGTGATTTGGGGATTTTATTTAGGAAGTCCCTTCCCACCTCTAGAGCACAGAGATTTATTATCTATTGTCAACTTTATAGTTTGCATTATACTCTTAATCCTGTAATCCATCTGGATTCCATCTCCAGGCATTGTATGAGGTAAGGAAACAGTTTAAAATGTTCTCTAAAGTGAGCCATTTTTCCCAAGACTATCTTTTAAAGAGGCCATCTTTTCCACATTCATTTGTGATGTCACCTTTATCTTAATCAAATTCTCATATATACAAGGGCAGTTCTCTGAACTCTTTCATCTATACCATTGTCCATTTGCCTGTCCTTGTAACAGCAATAGACCATTGTTATTGTTATGGCTTTGCGGTGTATCTTAATAGCTAGTTGAGCAATTTGAAAATAGTTTAACAATTTCTAGTTTTTTATTATTCCCTATGTATTTCCAAATAAGTTTATTAAGCTTAAAAAATCCTCTTGGAATATTAATTGTGATCACATGGCATATTAGATTGTTTGGAGCAGCAGTGATATCTTTATAATAGTAGACGTTCCCATCCAAAAGTGTGGGATGTCTATTCCAATCTTCTTTATGCCCTTCAATAGTGGTATTGGACATTCTTTGTCAAGATAATTCTTTTTTTAAAATGTTTTTTAATGTTTATTTATTTTTGACAGAGCGAGGGAGACACACTGTAAGTGGGGGAGGGGCAGAGAGAGGGAGACACAGAATCTGAAACAGGCTCCAGGCTCTGAGCTGACAGCACAGAGCCCAACGTGAGGCTCAAACTCACAAACTATGAGATAGTGACCTGAGCCAAAGCTGGATGCTTAACCGACTGAGCCACCCAGGAGCCCCTAAAATTTTTTTTGTTAATGTTTATTTGTTTTCGTGAGAGAGAGGGAGAGCATGAGTGGGGGAGGGGCAGAGAGAGAGGGAAACAGGATCCCAAGTGGTCTCTGCGCTGATAGCAGAGAATGTGATGTGAGGCTCAAACTCAAGAACCTTGAGATCCTGACCTAAGCCGAAGTCAGAGGCTATACCGACTGAGCCACCTAGGCACCTTATTTATTCATTTTCTTAGTGATCAAATTCTAGGTTGCCCCCACTCTCTGCTGTGAGAAACAATGCTGTGATAAGCAGCCCTATATACGTTTTTCTTATGGAGAAGTGCACTGATTTCTCCAGAGCAGGGTCGGGAATGGAGTTGACAGGTCATACAGAATAGGCATACTGCATTTAACTAATTGCTTCCAGATTGTTCTCCAACATTACGGTACCACTCTACATACCCACTGGCGTTGAAACAGAGTTTCTTCCCTTGTATGCGCCATCACTGTCATTTGTTATTATTCAATTTTATAATATTTACTAGTCTAATGGTTCCCTTGTGTCTTGTTTGATGACTCTTTCTAGTTACTGATGAGGCTGAGTATCTTTCCATAAAATTGTTAGTCATTCTGATTGAACTGCCTCCTTGATTTGCGAGAGTTCCTTTAAAATTTTGGTATTCATTCTTGCAGATATCTACTCCTGACCTGCCACTGGCCTATTCACTTTGTCCAGGGTATCCTTTGCTGTATATTGTTTGCCAGGATAATTCCTGGATATTTTGTTCTTTCTGCTGGTACTATGAATGACATCTTGTTTTCTATTATAGCTTGGTTGTTGCTGTTGTAGAGAATATATTGATTTTTGGAAATTGATCTTGTGCCTAGCAGCCTGGCTAAACTCTTATTATTTCTATGTTTATTTGATGTCATTGCATTTTCTATGTAGATAATCAAATTACATGCAAATAATGAGAATTTTGTTTCTTCCCTGCTAGTCTTTTACCTTTCATTTCTTTTTCTCATTTTACTCTGCAGGATGGGACTGCGAGTACCAGGTGGAACCTAGTTGAAAGAGTGATAGGAAGCATCTTTAATTGGTTGCTGATATTAGAGAGGATGTGTCTAAAGGTTTTCCATGGAGTATGTTTACTCCATGTTTTAATCTATAGTCATTGTTAAGATAAGGAAGTTCCGGCACTTCCTAGTTTTCTGAGAACTTTAATGTTAAATAGACTTTTATCAGAAATAATTAGGCTGTTTTTAAATTTTTTAAATGTTTGTTCTTCATTTTGAGAGAGAGAGAGAGAGCGAGCGAGCAGGGGAGGGGCAGAGCGAGAAGGGAAAGAGAATCCCAAGGAGGCTTTGTGCTGTCAGCGCAGAGCCAGATGCAGGGCTCAGACCCATGAACCATGAGATCATCACCTAAGCCAAAATCAAGAATCAGACACTTAACCGACTGAGCCACCCAAGAGCCCCAGGTTGTGTTTTTTTTGTACCTAATGACACACTTGTATAATTTTCTTCTTTAGTCCATTAATGTGTGAGTACATTAATTTTAAAAATTTATTTTCAATATAATACATACTTGTAAATACACTCTTGGATTCGGATAACTAGCTATTATTAAGTGCCTTATTTTCTTTCCTTATAAGGTCTTTATCTGGCTTTGGAATCATGGATAAATGATTCCAGCCTCACAAAATGAATTGGATAGCCTTCCCTCTTTCGATTTTCTAGAGCAGCTTGTATAATACAGATTTTAACAATTTTTTAATTGTGTTGGCCTCTCCTTAAAGCCATGTAAGCCTCAGATTTTTCTTGGGATTCGAACAGGGCAGTAGCGACAAGAGTAGTCTTTCATTATATAATTTCTCTTTAATGGTTATTTTATTTCCGCTTTGTCTTTTTCCACATTTGGCATTATAGATTCTTTCCAAAACTTTATCTCTTATGGTCATATAGATTTTTTTTATAATTTAAAAATATTTTAATCTCAGTTGTAACTGAGATTGTTTCTTCTTTTTCACCTATAACTTTTTGCGTTTTGCTTATAACTTTCTCCTTTTCCCTTTTGTAAGTTTTATTAATGTCTTTAAAAACCAACTTTAGGGGCGCCTGGGTGGCGCAGTCGGTTAAGCGTCCGACTTCAGCCAGGTCACGATCTCGCGGTCCGTGAGTTCGAGCCCCGCGTCAGGCTCTGGGCTGATGGCTCGGAGCCTGGAGCCTGTTTCCGATTCTGTGTCTCCCTCTCTCTCTGCCCCTCCCCCGTTCATGCTCTGTCTCTCTCTGTCCCAAAAATAAATAAAAACGTTGAAAAAAAAATAAAAAAAAAAAAAAAACAAAAAAAACCAACTTTAATCTTTCCTATCGCTTTAATTTTTCTGTATAATTTACTTGTGCCCTTACTTTTTTCTTATATTATTTTCATCTTTCTTATTTTTCTTTTGGATTACATTTTTTGTTTTGCTATTCCCCAAGGTTCTTAATTTACATGCCTATTTCATTTGTAATCCAATAAATGTATTTAAAGCTATCAGTTTTTCTCTAAGCACCATTTTAACTGTCCTGTATGGGTCCTACATGTAGTATAATTGAAATATAAGTATTTCATGATTTTTAACTGTAAATTGTAACATTTAGTTATGCTAATATTTTTCTCTTAATAAATGTTTCTGAGAAGGGTGTGTCAAAATCTCCAACAAAAATTGTTGACATCTATTTTCTCTAGTTTATTAGTTGTTACTTTATATATTTTGTGTTTGTATCTATCTTTAGCTACATGTATGTATATAATCTTTATGTCTTATAAATATAGTAGTCCTTTTATTAGGGCATAGTGTTCTTTTTTTCTCTCTTTACAAATTTTTTGCCTTAAGATCTATTTAATTTCATATTAAAATTACCACTCTGGTTTTGTTTTGTTTCATTTTTGCCTGTAGTATCTTCTTTAATGCTTTTACTTTTAAACAGTCTATATTCCTCTGTCTGAAATATTTTCTTCTGGTCAACATATTATTTGATTTTTTAAAAAGACCCAATCTGATAGTCTGTCTTTTGATTGGTGAATTTAATCTGAGTACGAGGCTTACTGCAATTACTATTATGTTGGGACTTATTTAAAGTTTTTTATTTCTTGTTTTTTTTTTCTATTTACTATCCCTTTGTAGTCTTTCTTTTTTTTTTTTGTTTTTGTTTTTGTTTTTGTTTTTGGAGAGAGAGAGAGAGACAGAGACAGAGACAAAGACAGAGACAGAGACAGAGAAAGGCAGAAGGAGAGAGAGAGAAAATCTTAAGCAGGCTCTACTCCCAGTGCAGAGCCTTATGTGGGGCTTGATCTCACAACTGTAGGATCATGACCTGAGCCAAAAACAAGAGTTGGATGCTTACCCAACTGAGCCATCCAGGTGCCCCTCCTTTTGTATTATTTCTATTTTCTCCTTTCCTAAATTCCATTGGATAGGACAAATTTTCGTCTGCTGATGTGAAAGTTGTGTATGTCATATTTATTCTCATGTGGTTGCCTCTAACATACCAACTAAGCTTATTATCACTTTCTTCTACATCATTCTACATCTTTTTTTCTGAATATGACAATTCCCTTCACCCTCTCTTACCTCCTTCTGGTTTCCTCCCTCTACTTTCTATCATATGTGTCATCTAGAATTTTAGTTCTGGGGTTTCACAGATAACCCTTTTGTTTCTTTAGTGTTTTTCTTATTTAGACTATAATTAACTTCTTTCATTTATTTAACCATCCTTATATCCCTTAGCTAGAGTTGCCAGATGAAATACAGGATATCCAGTTAAGTTTGAATATTGCACAGGACACACTTATACTGAAAGACATTCATTGTTTATCTGAAATTCATATTTAACCAAGTGTATTGTTGTTGATTTTTTTCCCCTCTGTGTCTGACAACCCTATCCATATTTCATAAATCCTCTAGTATATGTTTCTCTGAGAGTGTCTTCCAGGAGTTTTTTTTTTTTTTTTTTTTTGAGGCGGGGAGGAGTAGGAGGCTTGTGTGTGGTAGAGCATATGGGGTCTCACATGAATGAAAGTGTCTTTATCTCACCCTCACATTTCAACAATAGTTTTGCTGAATATAGTATTCTGGGTCCAAGTTCTTGTATCTCAGCACTTTGAAAATACCAGTCTCTATCTTTTTGCCTACAGCGTTGTTGAGAAGACTCATGGCAATTTTTTAAAACTCTTATTTTATTTTTTAACATTTATTTATTTATTTATTTATTTATTTATTTATTTATTTTTGAGAGACAGAGACAGAGTGTGAGTAGGGGAGGGGCAGAGAGAGAGGGAGACACAGAATCCGAAGCAGGCTCCGGGCTCCAAGCTGTCAGCACAAAGCCCGATGCGGGGCTCAAACTCAAACCACGAGATCATGACCTAAGCCAAAGTCAGAGGCTTAACTGACTGAGCCACTTAGGGACCCCAGACTCATGGCAGCTTGATGCTTATTTCTTTGTAGGTGATTTGTCTTTTCTTTCTGGTGGCTTTAAAATTTCCCCTGTTGTCTTTGATGGTCTTGTTTCTTACTGTACTCTGAAGAGATTTTTTTCTTGTTTACATGGTTTTTACATGTCCTTTCCTTCTGAGGTCTTATCTTTCTCTAATTCTGTGAAATTCTCAGCTATTTTTTTCAAGTATTTCTTCCTGCTTACCCCCTCCCCCCCTCTTTCTGGGAGCTCACTTGTTCTGTGAGTTGACAATTTTTCTTCTTACTCTTCTTATCTCTGAATTTTCTTTCATATCTGCCAGTCCCTTCATGATGCCATCTGGGAGAGCTTGCCAACCTGATCATTGAATGTGAAAATTCTTTCTTCAGCTGCAGCCAGTCTGTTACTCCACCTGTCTGTTGGGTTCTTGATTCCAATTAGTATGTATGTCATGCCCAGGATTTCTCAAGTGGTTGTCTTCTGTGGCATCTGGTTCTTGCCTTTTGTTTTCCGGTATCCTCTATGTGTCTTTGAGGAAATTTAATATGCCAATTTTAAGCTGTTTTATTTTCCCATTAGTTTTGTTTCACCTGGTAGTGACTGTTCAGTTTGCCTTTCCCTGTAGTTGTCACACTCCTAAGGATCCTCTGTATTCATCCTTCTGATCTCGAGGGGTATTAGTTGCCTACTCTGATGATGTGGGGAGATAGTAACTGAGAAGGGAGGCTTCTGTCCCTCCTCCTCAAGGGAGAGATGTGGTGGATGTATCTCAGAGTGAGATGCATCTGGAGTTTACCCTGGCACTGCTGATTTGCTGAGACTAACCTCCTCAGCTGCAGCCGGCTGGTCACTGGGCTGTCAAGGGTGGTGAGAGGAAGAGAGAGTATGGAAGTCAGCCAGTATCTCTTCACTTGCTGTTAACTACTCCATATCCCAATGGGACTTGAAAGGCGTCTTGATATTACCTGGTTGCTGTCTTTCTGCCTCACAGAAGTCAAGGGAAAGCCATGTTATACCCAGAGCAATGTGGGGGAGAGGAGATGGTCCCAAAACCTCTCCTCTATTTTGTCTTCCATCTTTGGTGCTTGATCCTTTTGTGCTCTGAGCTGCTATTTCCTGTCTTCCTTCTGCAACACCCACACATCATGCTAGAACTGCCTTATGTTGCCCTGGAGAGGTATAGTCATCTGAGAGTTTGTAAATCAGCTTGGAAGTCTAACCACCCTCCCTTAGAGTTCTGGGGTGTCTCCAGGGATGGGGTCCAGAGAATGAGCCTACATCTTTGTTGGTTTGCCTCCTTACAAGGACGCTGTCTTCTGCTTTCTCCACTATTCTTCCCTGCCGTTTTTTCCGCTTCTGTTCTCTTCTCCTGGAATTCCTATCAAATACTAGAATTTATACATATCTCTTAAATATTCTTTTCTAAACTGAGGTATAATTCATATATAACATTATGTGTTATATTTGTTTCAGGTGTGTAATATGATTATTCAGTATTTGTATATATTGCAGGATGATCACCATAATAAATCTGCTTAACATCTGTCACCATATATAGTAAGAAAAAATTCTTTTCTTAGGATGAGAATGTTTAAGATCTATTCTCTTAGCAACTTTCATATATGCAATGCAGTATATTAACTATAATTATTAACTATTATCTTTTTTGTACTTTCTGGTCATTTATACTTCTGTTCTAAATTGTGAAATTAGAACAATCTTTTACACACTAATCTCCTTAGCTTTGCCCTTTCTGGATTTAGTGTGTTTAATTGAGTTTTTAAATTTTGACAGTCATATTTTTCATTTAGAAAACTTTGCATTTAAAAAAATGGCAGGTTTTTGTTTATTTGTTTCATGGATGTCATATCCCCTCTAATCCTTCTCAGGCCATTAATATACTTTTAAAGCTGCTTCAGATTATCTGTTAATTCTGTTTCCTTAGATGTTGTTCTGTTTGTTGAGTCTGGTGCCTTTCTTTCATATATTGGTGTATACTTTTTTTGTTTTTGTTTTTGAGATTCCCTATCTGCTGATAGGTGCTGTTTGTACTTACCATTTACTCATCAGCCTGCTTCTAGTAATTTCTTTTTGGAGGGAGGGATAAGAGTGTGTATGGGGGAGAGAGGTATGTAAAAACGGCATGCACTGCAGACAGGAAAACGGACTCATATCGTCTAAGCTCCTGGCTTCAGCTTGGAGGCTCATGCTTCTGCTGCCTGATGCTTGGCTCAAAGGCTGGGGGAAGGGGTCTACTCACCTCGCTCCTCCAAATGCTATACCCTAAACACCATCCTGACAGTCACTTCTTTCCACCCCCTGTCCCAGCTACCTGTGAGCTTGGAGCACTCTGGGAGTTGTACCATATTTTGCAGCGGTCCCCAACTGAAGGTCTTGGATTCATGTTCACTCCACTGGTCCAATCCCATCTGTGTTTTGCCTTTCAACAATTTTGTTTTTATTTTCTTGTCATACCTAGAACCACTTCTTGTTCTCCACTGCTCTGGTGTGTGTGTGTGTGTGTGTGTGTGTGTGTGTATAATTTTTAAGGATTTGTGAAAAGACAGGCAGACACATGTTCAGTCAATTGTGCCATCTTGATACAATATCTATAGGCTATTTATGTTATTATTTTAAAAATTAATTTATGTTTTATTGTATTTATTGTTATATATTTTATTAAATATCAAGAAGATAGAAGTTGCACAGAACAGCAACCCATTAACCATTAAGTATTAAACAGCTGTGAATTGATCTATAAAACTTGAGGCCCAAGAATGGTCACTTTTTGTGAGTTGAGGCTCCTTCTTCCTCCTCTGAGAGGAGCAGGACCTCAGGGCTCTGACAGCCCTAGATGCTCTTGGCAGCAAGGCCTCTTGTCCACAGTCCCCATGACAGCTGTCCAGAACACCTCTGCAAGACCTGCTAGGTCTGTTAAAAGGCAGCAGCTCTGCTGACTCTATCACCTGCCTCCCATCCCTCCACAGCAAGCTTGGCCACAGGGACCTTCTCTGTGGTTGGCAAGGATACAGGACTTAGAACTCAAAGTCTGGACCACCTTATGGCCACGGGTAGCTTGTCACTTTCAGGGCTTTGTGCACCAGTAGACGTGAGTCCTCCCACCCACACATAGAACACTGACCTCTCAGTCTCAGGATCTCTCCTTCTCTCCCCTCTTTCTCTTTCCTCTCCTCCTGCTCTTCTCCTTCCTTTCCTCCCTTCCTCTCCCTTCCCTCTTCTCCCCTTCTATCTCTCCTCCTCTTGCTCCTTTCCCCCTCCTCCTCCCTTCCCTTGACTGTCTCCATAAATGTAGACCTGTAGAAACCTGACTCGAGGCAACTTCAGTCTCTTTATTTTTCCTACCACACAACTCTGAAACCCTCCTAGGAGAGCAATTTCAGCACTCAAAAGCCTGGCTACCTTCCCACAAGAGGTAAAGGTAAATGTCCCTCAGTTCATTTGCTGATGGTTTCACCATAGCCAAGGTGGAGACACATGCCTTTGGTTCCTCTGTTGCTTCCTTGC